>NC_052954.1:34424467-35086772 GCF_013358895.1 Oreochromis aureus | reverse complement strand
AGAAGTCATATATCTTCAATAATTTATATTTTATCGCTGAATTATGAAGACCTGCAGATTCCCCCATCTCTTCTGAACAAAATGGTGTTAGAATGAGCATTCTAGCCCCTACGGTTAGGAAATTATGGCCATTTGTTCGAGGGGAGTCCTGAATGTGAGAAATACACTGAAGAAAACCCATAGCTCTCTGTGTCTGTCTGTGTGATTACAGCAGGTGCAGCCAATTTAGCTGACCTAGATATGCCAAGCCCAGACTCTCAACAGCCTCTGCACACTTTGCTCTCTGTGTATGTGTGTGTGTATCAATATTTCTCCCATGTTAAAGTATTACTCCTCCATAATAGTATTTGTGCTGAATCAAAGTACTTCTACTACATCTTAGTACTTCTGCTCAATCATAGTATTTCTGCTGAATCATAGTATTTTTGCCATATCATGGTATTTGTGATAAAGCATTGTATTTCCACAAAATAACAGTATTATGTACTGTTATATTATTACTGCTCATAGTATTTCTGCCAAATCATAATATAACTGCAAAATAAAGATTTTTGAGCCAAATCATAGTGTTTGTGCTAAATCCTAGTAAATCTGCTCAGTGATATAACTTCTGCTATGCTGTAGTGCTTTTGCTAGATTATAGAATTTCTTCTAAATCAAAGTATTTCATGTAAATCATAGAGCAGTTTTTACAGTCATCTTACTGTTAAGCCATAAATTACGTTTGTTTGAGGGGTGGAAATCTGTCCTCCTCTCACTTTTCAAACTCTGAAAATGAAGCCGTTTCTTCTCTCATCATATCTCCGTGACGGAGGTAAAAGGAGCAATGAAAATCGCAGTGAAAGTTCAGCAAAGTCTGCTGATTGACCCAGTACAAGAATTGTGCTTTATCCCACCTAGTTTTGGAGTTACATGACGTTTTGTAACTCCAAAATCGGCGTTTTACGCCTCTCATCGCGATCTAAATCTGACAGTTCATCTCCCCGTTTTCCAAACCGCTGCTCTCTTTCCCAGTGGCACAGTTGGTAATGACGCCGGTCGGCAGCCTAAAGATCACGGGTTCAATTCCACCTTGGTCAACATTTTTTTTTTTCCCTAGAAATTAATACACTATCACAGACAAGTAATTCATATTCATCATTTATTACAATTCTGCAAAGTTTTATGATTTTAGCAGCTTTTCTAATATGGACCTCAGATTCTTCTTAACACTCCATGGCACAAATACTCTTCCCTTTAGGCTCTGTGTATCTGTGTGTGTATCAATATTTTTCCCATTTTAAAGTATTACTCCTCCATAATTGCATTTCTGTTAAATCAAAGTACTTTTACTACATCTTAGTACTTCTGCTCAATCATAGTATTTCTGCTGAATCATAGTATTTTTGCCATATCATGGTATTTGTGATAAAGCATTGTATTTCCACAAAATAACAGTATTATGTACTGTTATATTATTACTGCTCATAGTATTTCTGCCAAATCATAATATAACTGCAAAATAAAGATTTTTGAGCCAAATCATAGTGTTTGTGCTAAATCCTAGTAATTCTGCTCAGTGATATAACTTCTGCTATGCTGTAGTGCTTTTTGCTAGATTATAGAATTTCTTCTAAATCAAAGTATTTCATGTAAATCATAGAGCAGTTTTACAGTCATCTTACTGTTAAGCCATAAATTACGTTTGTTTGAGGGTGGAAATCTGTCCTCCTCTCACTTTTCAAACTCTGAAAATGAAGCCGTTTCTTCTCTCATCATATCTCCGCGATGGAGGTAAAAGGAGCAATGAAAATCGCAGTGAAAGTTCAGCAAAGTCTGCTGATTGACCCAGTACAAGAATTGTGCTTTATCCCACCTAGTTTTGGAGTTACACAACGTTTTGTAACTCCAAAATCGGCGTTTTACGCCTCACCGCGATCTAAATCTTACAGTTCATCTCCCGCTTTTCCAAACCGCTGCTCTCTTTCCCAGTGGCACAGTTGGTAATGACGCCGGGTCAGCAGCCCAAAGATCACGGGTTCAATTCCACCTTGGTCAACATTTTTTTTTTCCCCTAGAAATTAATACACTATCACAGACAAGTAATTCATATTCATCATTTATTACAATTCTGCAAAGTTTTATGATTTTAGCAGCTTTTCTAATATGGACCTCAGATTCTTCTTAACACTCCATGGCACAAATACTCTTCCCTTTAGGCTCTGTGTATCTGTGTGTGTATCAATATTTTTCCCATTTTAAAGTATTACTCCTCCATAATTGCATTTCTGTTAAATCAAAGTACTTTTACTACATCTTAGTACTTCTGCTCAATCATAGTATTTCTGCTGAATCATAGTATTTTTGCCATATCATGGTATTTGTGATAAAGCATTGTATTTCCACAAAGTCATAATATTTCTTCTAAATCATATTATTTCAATCAAATCTCAGGAGTTGTGCTAAAACACAGTATTATTACCAAATCATAGTATCTGTACCCAAACATATCTGTTCAACTTATTTAACTCTTCTCAACAGTCCAACACCTCTTCTTCACCCCGCTTCAGCAGAATTGAGTTTTTCACCCCTTTTCAGCACAAATCCCAGCTTTTTCAGGTGTTTTCAACAGAAATCTCTTTTATTTCTGATTGCTGATCTCTTTGTTTTTCAGCTGCCTGCCCTCTTTCCAGGTGGCGCAATCAGTAATGACACGGCTCTGCAGCTCAAAGGTCGTGGGTTCAATCCCACCTTGGTCAACATTTTTTTTTTCACTACAAATTTAAACACTATCACAGACCTGTAATTTATATTGCTAATTTTTTTCACTACAAATGAGTAGTGCAAAACATACTATGTCTGCAACATCACAGTATATCTGTTATGTTATAGTATTACTACTAAATCACAGTATTTCTGCCAATTCAAGGAGGCTGACTGTTACTAAGTGCATCAGTGTACATAGGTCATCTCTTGTGTTGGAGTGCCCTCTTGTGGCGCCTTTTGGGTAGTGTCTTAGTAAACGTGAACACTGCAAAGAAGTGGTATCAGACTGGTTTGTAGTGGACGAATTTGTTGCCAGTTTATTTCATCTTTAATCCGTATTCATGTTGTAATGTGGTAACTTTTGTGGCACAAATACCACAATATGGCAGAAATACTATGTTTTGGCACAAATACTTTGATTTGGTATACTTTAGCTTCTTCACCCCTTTTCAGCAAAATTTTCATTTTTTCACCCCTTTTCAGCACAAATCCCAGCTTTTTCAGGTGTTTTCAACAGAAATCTCTTTTATTTCTGATTGCTGATCTCTTTGTTTTTCAGCTGCCTGCCCTCTTTCCAGGTGGCGCAATCAGTAATGACACGGCTCTGCAGCTCAAAGGTCGTGGGTTCAATCCCACCTTGGTCAACATTTTTTTTCACTACAAATTTATACACTATCACAGACCTGTAATTTATATTGCTAATTTTTTCACTACAAATGAGTAGTGCAAAAACATACTATGTCTGCAACATCACAGTATATCTGTTATGTTATAGTATTACTACTAAATCACAGTATTTCTGCCAATTCAAGGAGGCTGACTGTTACTAAGTGCATCAGTGTACATAGGTCATCTCTTGTGTTGGAGTGCCCTCTTGTGGCGCCTTTTGGGTAGTGCCTTAGTAAACGTGAACACTGCAAAGAAGTGGTATCAGACTGGTTTGTAGTGGAGGAATTTGTTGCCAGTTTCTTTCATCTTTAATCCGTATTCATGTTGTAATGTAGTAGTACCACAATATGGCAGAAACACTATGTTTTGGCACAAATACGTAAAAAACGCCTGCACCTGTTTTGGCGGAAAAAGTACACAGCCTCTCTGATTGGTGGATTCAAATTCAGCAGCTCCCAGGCTGCTTGACTGACCTAGAAAGTTTCTTCTCTCTCCTGTGTGTGTGTGTGTGTGTGTGTGTGTGTGTGTGTGTGTGACAGAGAGAGAGAGAGAGAGAGAGAAAAGCCTTTTCATGGGATGATCTCATTGTAAGATTCAAATTCAATATATTTAGACTGGTTGACTGAATTGGATCTTGTGTGTGTGTGTGTGTGTGTGTGTGTGTGACAGAGAGAGAGAGAGAGAGAGAGAGAGAAAGCCTTTTCATGGGATGATCTCATTGTAAGATTCAAATTCAATATATTTAGACTGGTTGACTGAATTGGATCTTGTGTGTGTGTGTGTGTGTGTGTGTGTGTGTGTGTGTGTGTGTGTGTGTGTGTGTGTGTGTGTGTGAGAGAGAGAGAGAGAGAGAGAGAGAGCCTTTTATGGGATGATCTCATTGTAAGATTTAAATTCAATATATTTAGACTGGTTGAATGAATTGGATCTTGTGTGTGTGTGTGTGTGTGTGTGTGTGTGTGTGTGTGTGTGTGACAGAGAGAGAGAGAGAGAGAGAGAGAGAAAGCCTTTTATGGGATGATCTCATTGTAAGATTTAAATTCAATATATTTAGACTGGTTGATTGAATTGGATCTTGTGTGTGTGTGTGTGTGTGTGTGTGTGTGTGTGTGTGTGTGTGTGTGTGAGAGAGAGAGAGAGAGAGAGAGAGAAGCCTTTTTATGGGATGATCTCATTGTAAGATTTAAATTCAATATATTTAGACTGGTTGACTGAATTGGATCTTGTGTGTGTGTGTGTGTGTGTGTGTGTGTGTGTGTGTGTGTGTGTGAGAGAGAGAGAGAGAGAGAGAGAGAGAGAGAGAAGCCTTTTATGGGAGCATCTCATTGTAAGATTCAAATTCAATATATTTAGACTGGTTGACTGAATTGGATCTTGTGTGTGTCTCTCTCTGTGCATGTGTGTTTCCATATGTGTCCATATTTGTGATTGTGCGGCTGTTATAATTTTTTTTTGCCGATTTTTTCATTTAACAAGTACATTTGAAGGATCCTTAGCATGTACAGCATTTTTTCAGCTGTCCATTTTGCTTTTCCAATTTTTCTGTTTAAGTTGTTACTATTAGCGCTAAATCATAGCATTTCTGCTGTTTTATAAGATTTGTGCTAAATATAGTATTTCTGATTAATTATAGTTTTTCTACCAAATCACAGTATTACTACTAAAACATAGTATTTCTGCCAAATCTTGATAGTTCTGCTATGTTATTGTACTTGTAATTAATTATAGTATTTGTGCCAAAGCATAGTATTTCTGCCAAATCTTAGTATTATTGCTAAATCATAGTATTTGAGCAAAATCATAGTATTTGAGCAAATTCATTCTTTTGTGCCATAGCATAGTATATTTGCTGAATCACAGCATTTCTGCTATGTTGTAGTATTTGTCCTAAATCACAGTATTTGTGCAATGTTTAGGTATTTTTGGTTAAATAAAGTATCCCTGTAATCTTGTACCATGTTTGCTAAATTCCTGTATTTCTGAGAAGATATCATGTTTCTGCTAAGTTACAATATTTCTGCTAAGTTCTGCTAGGTTATTTTATTTCTGCCAAGTATTATGTTTTCTTTACATTATTGTAGTTCTGCTAAGTATTTACATTTTTGCTAAGTTCTTATGCTTCTGCAAAGTTATTACAATTTTTTGCTATTTTTCAGCTTTTTCAGCTAATTTTAGCAGACAGCTTCAGCGTTACAGCATCCACACTGCATTTTCGCAGGAAATGCAAATTTTTCTAGTTTTTCTAGTTATTCCTCTAGTTGCTTCCGTACACTTTTTGGCACTTAACTACTTTCTCAGTTTTCAGCCGATTTTCTCAGTTCAAACTCTATACTGTTCTGCTCTTTCTGCTAATGATGGCTATGACTTTTGGTGTTTATTACTGTTATACTTTTTAAAATATTACACTTTTTTCCTTTAATTTGTCCCATTGAAATGAATGGGAAACTTCCACAATTCTGCTAAAACTTGCTTGTCTTTGAAACTTAACTACTTTGTCATACTTTCACCTAGAAACTCCATTCAAACTTTAAAATGTTCTCAGATTATTGGGCTATTCCTGTCTGATTCAGCTTTTTCAGATCTTCTACCGTTTTAATCTTATCTCTTTAAGTTTTCAGTTGCAAAATTGTGATTTTTCAGAAAATACATGCGTTGCTATGGTTGCTATGCAATTAAGTCAGAGTGAGTGCTGGTCCGTTCTGAATTTTCTCTTCATGTCTAAACAACTTCTTGCTACTCACTCAATTTCCACTCAATCCCCACAAATTATACATCAAAACGTAGGTATTTTTGCTGGCTTTCAGACAATGTCACTATCTTTATTGTGAGGTTTACCGTTTTTTCGCAATTTGCCTCGGAGTGACACAAGGTCTCAATACTCCCATTCAAAGTCTATGGGGAGGTTTTGAAATTCAGAGCTGAAATTCTGTAACGGGAGGCATTTTCAAATTGCCATATCTCTTTAACAAAGCAAAGTTAGGACATGAGGCTTGTGCCAATATATCTTCAGACACTGCTGACACTCACAGTGGAAGCAGTTTTTACAATTATCTTATCGTTGAGCAATGAATTACGTTTGTTTGAGGGTGGAAATCTGTCCTTCTCTCAGTCTTCAAACTCTGGAAATGAAGCCGTTTCTTCTCTCGTCATATCTCCGCGACGGAGGTAGAACGAGCTATGAAAATCGCAGTGAAAGTACACCAAAGTCCGCTGATTCACCCAGTACAAGAATTATGCTTCTATGCCACCTAGTTTTTGAGTTACACGACGTTTTGTAACTCCAAAACGGCGTTTTTCGCCTCACCGCGATCTATTTTCTGACTGCCCAAGTATCTGTCTTTCAGACCGCCGCCCCCCGTTCCAGGTGGCGCAATCAGTAATGACACGGCTCTGCAGCTCAAAGGTCGTGGGTTCAATCCCACCTTGGTCCACGTTTTTTTTTTCACTACAAATTTATACACTATCACAGACCTGTAATTTATATTGCTAATCTATAACAATTCTGCAAAGTTTTATGATTTTAGCAGCTTTTCTAATATGGACCTCAGATTCTTGTTAACGCCCATGGCAGAAACAAGTACACAGCCTGATGAAGCAGACTGAGGCAGTACCTCTGATTGGTGAATTTGAGCAGAACCAGGTTGTTCTTTCATTTCATTTCTTTATTTATTTCACACATGGTTCAACAGTGTTTCTTTTTCACATACAGAACCTTCTGCCTCTTTTCAGCAGAAATTCTGCTCATTCACCTCATCTCTTGTGTTGGAGTGCCCTCTTGTGGCGCCTTTTGGGTAGTGCCTTAGTGAACACTGCAAAGAAGTGGTATCAGACTGGTTTGTAGTGGAGGAATTTGTTGCCAGTTTCTTTCATCTTTAATCCGTATTCATGTTGTAATGTAGTAGTACCACAATATGGCAGAAACACTATGTTTTGGCACAAATACTTTGATTTAGTATACTTTAGCTTTTTCAGCTTCTTCACCCCTTTTCAGCAAAATTTTCATTTTTTTCACCCCTTTTCAGCACAAATTCCAGCTTTTTTGGCTGTATTCAGAAAAAGACAACTCTTTTGAGCAGAAACTCTGCTGATTCATCTCTTTTCAGCGCAAGTTTCTGCTTCTTTTGCCTCTTTTCTGCAGAAATTCTGCTGATTCATCTCTTTTCAGCGCAAGTTTTATGATTTTAGCAGCTTTTCTAATATGGACCTCAGATTCTTGTTAACGCTCCATGGCAGAAATACATACAAGTACCCACCTGATGAAGCAGACAGAGGCAGTACCTCTGATTGGTGAATTTGAGCAGAAACAGGTTGTTTTGCCTCTTTTCAGCAGAAAGTTTGCGTTTTCACCTCTTATCAGCACAAATGTCAGCCACTTCTGCTGTTTTTATCAGAATTTTCAGCTTTTTCACCTTTTTTCAGTTATGTGAGAACCAGTTTTACTCAATGAGTAGCTGAAAATTTTCAGCCTGTTCTGCTCTTTCAGAAGAATTTCTCTCATCATATCTCTTGGTGGGACAACAACTGCTTTGGCTCAGTGAGATGAGCAGCTACTGTGATTGCTTCTTTCCGTCTTTTCAGCAGAAATTCTGCTGATTTACCTCTTTTCAGCGCAATATTCTTCTTTCCATCTTTTCTTCAGAAATTCTGCTGATTCTCCTCTTTTCTGCAAATTTTTCAGCTTTTCACTTCTTCTCAGCACAAAACTCAGCAGCCTCTGCTCATTTAGCACAATTGTCAGTTTCTCCATCTCTTGTGTTTGTCGGAACAAGTTTAGTTCAGTGAGATGAGTAGCTGCCTTGAGAACAGAAAGGCCAGGTTCAAATCCTGGTCATGGGGTTTGAACACCTGTTTTCAGCACAAATCTTAACTTTTTAGCTGTTTTAAGCAGAAACCTGTTTTACGCAGAGAAACCTTTTCAACTCAATTTCAGCTTTTTTTCACCCTTTCCAGCAAAATTTTCAGTTTCCCAGCTTTTTCAGCTATTTTCAGCAAAAACATCTTTTCAGCAGAACTTCTGCTGATTCACCTCTATTCAGCGCAACGTTCTGCTTCTTTGCCTCTTTTCTGCAGAAATTCTGCTGATTCACCTCTTTTCTGCAAAATTTTCAACCATTTCACCTCTTATCAGCGCAATTCTCAGCAGTTTCTGCTCATTTCACCATAATTGTCAGTCTCTCCATCTCTTATCTTGTGAGAGTGAATTTGGCACAGTGAGATGAGTAGCTACTTTGCACCCAGGAGGTCCAGGTTCGTATCCTGCTCAGGGTGACATTCTTTTTTCACCACCATACAACTTTTTGCAACTTTTCAGCTTTTACAGCTTTTCAGCAGACAGCTTCAGCGTTAAGGCATCCACACAGCATTTTCACAGGAAATGCAAATTTTTCTAGTTGTGTGGATGCCCTAAAAGGGCTTCCACACTATTGAGTTCCTGTTTCTCTTTATTCTTTATTCCACTATTTACTAGTTGCTTCCGTACGTTTTTTGGCACTTAACTACTGCCTCAGTTTTCAGCCGATTTTCTCCGTTCAAACTCTAAACTGTTCTGCTCTTTCTGCTAATTCCTGCTATGACTTTTGGTGTTTATTAATATTATACTTATTAAAATATTACACTTTTTTCCTTTAATTTGTCCTATTGAAATGAATGGGAAACTTCCACAATTCTGCTAAAACTTGCTTGTTTTTGAAACTTAACTACTTTGTCATACTTTCACCTAGAAACTCCATTCAAACTTTAAAATGTTCTCAGATTATTGGGCTATTCCTGTCTGATTCAGCTTTTTCAGATCTTCTACCGTTTTAATCTTATCTCTCTTTAAGTTTTCAGTTGCAAAATTGTGATTTTTCAGAAAATACATGCGTTGCTATGGTTGCTATGCAATTAAGTCAGAGTGAGTGCTGGTCCGTTCTGAATTTTCTCTTCATGTCTAAACAACTTCTTGCTACTCGCTCAATTTCCACTCAACCCCCACAAATTATACATCAAAACGTAGGTATTTTTGCTGGCTTTCAGACAATGTCACTATCTTTATTGTGAGATTTACCGTTTTTTCGCAATTTGCCTCGGAGTGACACAAGTATTTCTGATTTTTATAGGATTTGTGCTTAATATAGTTTTTCTAAAAAATGTAGTATTTATGCTTAATCATACTATTTCTATATATTTCTGCCAGGTCCCCAGGCAGCTAATCCTCTGTGAGGACTGATACATACAAATACATATCAGGGCCTGCACGGCTTCCCAGCCAGCCAATCATATCTGAGGTCTGCCCTTTCTTCTCTCGTCATATCTCAGCGACAGATGTACAAAGAGCAATGCAAATCACAGTCAAAGTACACGAAAGTACGCTGATTCACCCAGTACAAGAATTATGCTTCTAGTCCACCTAGTTTTTGAGTTACACGACGTTTTGTAACTGCAAAAAACAATTACAATTACACCTTGGTCAACATGTTTTTTTTCCCTACAAATTAATACACTATCACAGACCACTAATTCATATTCATCATTTATTACCATTCTTGAAGATTCCCCCATCTCTTCTGAACAAAACGGTGTAAGAATGACCGTTCTAGCCCCTACGGTTAGGAAATTATGGCCATTTGTTTGAGAGGAATCCTCACTATGAGAAATACACTGCAGAAATCCTGTCTCTCTCTGTGCTGAGTGTGTAAAAACGGCTGCACCTGTTTTTGCGGGAAAAAGTACACAGCCTCTCTGATTGGTGGATTCAAATTTAGCAGCTCCCAGGCTGCTTGACTGACCTAGAAACTTGCTTGTCTCTCCCTGTGTGTGTGTGTGTGTGTGTGTGACAGAGAGAGAGAGAAAGGGAGGGCGAGAGAGAGTTTTTATGGGAGCATCTTATTATATCACTTAAATTCAATATATTTAGACTGGTTGACTGAATTTGATCCTGTGTGTGTGTCTCTGTGCTTGTGTGTTTCCATATGTGTCCATATTTGTGATTGTGTCACTGTTATATTTTTTTTTGCTGATTTTTTTCATTTAACAATTACATTTGAGGGACCCTTAGCATGTTCAGGATTCTTTCAGCTGTCCATTTTGCTTTTCCAATTTTTCTATTTAAGTTATTACTATCGTGTTGAGTCATAGCATTTCTGCTGCTTTTCAGTATTTGTGCTAAATACAGCATTTCTGCAAAATCATACTATGTCTGCTATTTTATGAGATTTGTGCTAAATACAGCATTTCTGCTAAATCATACTCTTTCTGCTATTTCATAAGATTTGTGCTAAATATAGTGTTTCTGCTATTTCTGCCAAATTTAGTATTTTTGATTAATTAGGGTTTTTCTACCAAATCATAGTACAGTTTTACTGCTTTTTATAGGATTTTTAGAGGATATTTATATTGCTTAATATAGTATTTCTGCTTTTTATAGGATTTGTGCTTAATATAGTTTTTCTAAAAATGTAGTATTTATGCTTAATCATACTATTTCTATATATTTCTGCCAGGTCCCCAGGCAGCTAATCCTCTGTGAGGACGGATACATACAAATACATATCAGGGCCTGCACGGCTTCCCAGCCAGCCAATCATATCTGGGGTCTGCCCTTTCTTCTCTCGTCATATCTCAGCGACAGATGTACAAAGAGCAATGCAAATCACAGTCAAAGTACACGAAAAAGTACGCTGATTCACCCAGTACAAGAATTATGCTTCTAGTCCACCTAGTTTTTGAGTTACACGACGTTTTGTAACTCCAAAAACAGCGTTTTTCGCCTCTCACCGCAATCTGATTCTGACTGCTCATCACCCTGTTTTCCAGGCACTCGCTCTCTTTTTCCCAGTGGCGCAGTTGGTAATGACACAGGTCTGCAACCCAAAGGTCATTGGTTCAATTACACCTTGGGCAACATGTGTTTTTTCCCTACAAATTAATACACTATCACAGACCACTAATTCATATTCATCATTTATTACAATTCTGCAACCTTTTATGATTTTAGCAGCTTTTGTAATATGGACCTCAGATTCTTGTTAACACTCCATGGCACAAATACTGTTCCCTTTAGGCTCTGTGTGTGTGTGTGTGTGTGTGTGTGTGTGTGTGTGTGTGAGAGAGAGAGAGAGCGAGAGAGAGAGCCTTTTGATGGGAGCATCTTATTATATCACTTAAATTCAATATATTTAGACTGGTTGACTGAATTTGGTCCTGTGTGTGTCTCTCTGTGCATGTGTGTTTCCATATGTGCCCATATTTGTGATTGTGTGACTGTTATACTTTTTTTGATTTTTTTTTCAATTAACAATTAGATTTGAGGGACCCTTAGCATGCTCAGGATTTTTCCAGCTGTCCATTTTGCTTTTCCAATTTTTCTATAAGTTATTACTGTTGTGCTAAGTCATAGCATTTCTGCTGCTTTTCAGTATTTGTGCTAAATACAGCATTTCTGCTAAATCATACTATTTCTGCTATTTTATGAGATTTGTGCCAAATACAGCATTTCTGCTAAATCATACTATTTCTGCTATTTCATAAGATTTGTACTAAATATAGTGTTTCTGCCAAATATAGTATTTCTGCTTAATTATAGTATTTCTGCCATTTTATAGTATTTGTGCTAAAACATAGTATTTCTACTAAATGTAGTATTTATGCTTAATCATAGTATTTGTATATATTTCTGCCAGGTCCCCAGGCAGCTAATCCTCTGTGAGGACTGATACATTTAAAATTTACATATCAGGGCCTGCACGGCTTCCCAGCCAGCCAATCATATCTGAGGTCTGCCCTTTCTTCTCTCGTCATATCTCAGCGACAGATGTACAAAGAGCAATGCAAATCACAGTCAAAGTACATGAAAGTACGCTGATTCACCCAGTACAAGAATTATGCTTCTAGTCCACCTAGTTTTTGAGTTACACGACGTTTTGTAACTCCAAAAACAGCGTTTTTCGTCTCTCACCGCAATCTAATTCTGACTGCTCATCACCCTGTTTTCCAGGTGTTCGCTCTCTTTCCCAGTGGCGCAGTTGGTAATGACACAGGTCTGCAACCCAAAGGTCGTGGGTTCAATTACACCTTGGGCAACATGTGTTTTTTTCCCTACAAATTAATACACTATCACAGACCACTAATTCATATTCATCATTTATTACAATTCTGCAAACTTTTATGATTTTAGCAGCTTTTCTAATATGGACCTCAGATTCTTGTTAACACTCCATGGCACAAATATTGTTCCCTTTAGGCTCTGTGTATGTGTGTGTGTATCAATATTTCTCCCATTTTAAAGTTTTACTCCTCCATAATTGTATTTCTGTTAAATCAAAGTACTTTTACTACATCTTAGTACTTCTGCTCAATCATAGTATTTCTGCTAAATCATAGTATTTTGCCAAATTATGGTTTTTGTGCCAAATCATAACATTTGTGTTATGTTATAGTATTACTACTAAGTGGAGGAATTTCTGTCATGTTACAGTATATGTGCTGATTACAGTATTTCTGCTAAATCATAGTATTTCTACTATATTATATTTTTCTTTCTAAATATAGCATTTCTGCTATATAATTGTTTTACTGCTATGTTATAATATTTGTGCTAAACCAGAGTATTTCTGCTGAAACATAGTATTTCTGCCGAATGATAGTATTTCTGTCAAATTACAGTATTTGTGCTAAAACATAGTATTTTTTTTTTTAAAATTCAATATTAATAGTAAATTACAGTGTCTCTGGTAAATCGCAGCATTTCTGCTATGTTGTACTGTTTTTCTAAATCATAGTATTTCTGTAATGTTTAAGAATGTTTGGCTAAATATATTCTTTCTGTTATCTTATACTATTTCTCCTAAATTCTTGTATTTTTGAGAGTTATCGTGTTTCTGGCAAGTTACAATATTTCTGCTAAGTTCTGCTATGCTATTGTATTTCTGCCAAGTATTATGTTTCCTCTAAGATATTGCAGTTCTGCTAAGTTACTACATTTTAGCAAAGTTCCTTTGCTTCTGCAAAGTTTTTACAAATTCTGCAACTTTTCAGCTTTTTCTGCTAGTTTCAGCAGACAGCTTCAGCATTACAGCATCCACACTGCATTTTCGCAGGAAATGCAAATTTTTCTAGTTATTGTGTGGATGCCCTCAAGGGCTTCCACACTATTGTTTTCCTGTTTCTCTTTATTGTGTGGATGCCCTAAAAGGGCTTCCACACTATTGAGTTCCTGTTTCTCTTTATTGTGTGGATGCCCTCAAGGGCTTCCACACTATTGTTTTCCTGTTTCTCTTTATTCTTTATTATTATTCTTCAAGTTGCTCCGTTCTTTGGACCTTATCTACTCTTTCAGTTTTTGTGCTATTTGCTCATAACTTCTATACTTTTTGAGATATTGAATTTTTTTTGCAATATTTTTTGCCCATTGAAATGAATGGAACACATTATCAATGTGGTCACTTGTTTCTGCTCACCGGGCTGAGCTGTGTTTTAGCTCAGTGAGATGAGCAGCCGCTCAGACTGGGAGGCCTGGGTTCAAATCCCGCTTATGGCAACATTTCTTTCAGTTAACAATTAAACTTTTTTAACTCTTTTTAACTCAATTTCAGCTTTTTCACCCCTTTTCAGCAAAATTTTCAGTTTTTTCACCTCTTTTCAGCCCAAATTCTGCTTATTCACCTCTTCTGCAAAATTTTAAGCCTTTTCACCTCTTATCAGCACAAATCTCAGCTGTTTTCAGAAAAAAACTCTTTTCAGCAGAAATTCTGCTGATTCATCTCTTTTCAGCGCAATGTTCTGCTTCTTTGCCTCTTTTCTGCAGAAATTCTGCTGATTCACTTCTTTTCTGCAAAATTTTCAGCCTTTTCACCTCTTATCAGCACAATTCTCAGCAGCTTCTGCTCATGTCAGCAAACTTGTCAGTCTCTCCACCTATTCTTTGTCAGAATGAGTTTGGCTCAGTGAGATGAGTGCCTGCCTTCAGACCAGGAAGGCCAGGTTCGAATCCTGCTCAGGGCAATGTTTTTGTTTTTTTTTCCCACCACCATACAACTTTTTGCAACTTTTCATCTTTTTCAGTTTTTCAGCAGACAGCTTCAGCATTAAGGCATCCACACAGCATTTTCGCAGGAAATGCAAATTTTTCTAGTTCTTTATTATTATTCTTCAAGTTGCTCCGTTCTTTGGACTTTAACTACTTTCTCAGTTTTCAGCCGATTTTCTCAGTTCAAACTCTAAACTGTTCTGCTCTTTCTGCTCTTTCCTGCTATGACTTTTGGTGTTTATAAATATTATACTTTTTAAAATATTACACTTTTTTCCTTTAATTTGTCCCATTGAAATGAATGGGAAGCTTCCACAATTCTCCTAAAACTTGCCTGTTTTTGAAACTTAACTACTTTGTCATGCTTTCACCTAGAAACTCCATTCAAACTTTAAAATGTTCTCAGATTATTGGGCTATTCCTGTCTGATTCAGCTTTTTCAGATCTTCTACCGTTTTAATTTTATACCTCTTTAAGTTTTCAGTTGCAAAATTGTGATTTTTCAGAAAATACATGCGTTGTTATGGTTGCTATGCAATTAACTCAGAGTGTGCACTCGTCCTTTCTGAATTTTCTCTTCATGTCTGAACAACTTCTTGCTACTCGCTCAATTTCCACTCAACCCCCACAAATTATACATCAAAACGTAGGTATTTTTGCTGGCTTTCAGAAAATGTCACTATCATTGTTGTGGGACTTATAGATTTTTGCAAATCTCCTCAGAGTAACATAAAGTCTCAAAACTCTCCATAGAAACTCAATGGAGAGTTTCTTCAAAATCAGCGCTGGAATTCTCTAATGAGAGGCATTTTCAAATCGTCATATCTCCTTAACAAAACAAAGTTGAGACATGACGCTTGTGCCAATATATCTTCAGACATCCCTGATGCTCACAATTCAAGAATTTTTTCCTCACCTATTACCGTTTTGGCCATGAATTACACTTGTTTGAGGGTAGGAAATTTGTCTCTCGCTCAGATTTCTTCAGATTTCAAACTCTGGAAATGAGGCACTTTTTTCTCTCGTCATATCTTTTTGATTGATTTCAACAGAGACCTGAAAATTTCCATGACTGTTCACCAAAGCCTGCTGTTTCTTACGGTGAAAGAATGATTTTGATGCTCCATATAGATTAAGAGTTACAAAACGTTGTTTGAGGGCAAGTCAAGGCAGTTTTGCTTCGCCTCTACTCAGTTACAGTGTATTACAAGTCATATATCTTCAATAATTTATATTTTATCTCTGAATTATGAAGGCCTGAAGTTTTCCCCATCTCTTCTGAACAAATCGGTGTCAGAATGAGCGTTCTAGCCCCTACGGTTAGGAAATTATGGCCATTTGTTCGAGGGGAATCCTGAATGTGAGAAATACACTGAAGAAGACTCATACCTCTCTCTGTGTCTGTGTGTGTAAGGGCTGATTACAGCAGGTGCAGCCAATTTAACTGACCTAGATATACCAAGCCCAGACTCTTAACAGCCACTGTTCCCTTTAGGCTCTGTGTATGTGTGTGTGCATCAATATTTCTCCCATGTTAAAGTATTACTCCTCCATAATAGTATTTCTGCTAAATCAAAGTACTTCTACTACATCTTAGTACTTCTGCTCAATCATAGTAATTCTGGGTAATCATAGTATTTTTGCCAAATCATGGTATTTGTGCCAAATCATGGTTTTTGTGTCAAATCATGACATTTCTGATATGTTATAGTATTACTAGTAGGTGGAGGTATTTCTGTTATGTTATAGTATATGTGCTGAATATAGTATATCTGCCAAATCATAGTATTTATCCCAAATCATAGTATTTATGCAAAATTGCAGTATTTCTGCTAAAAAGCAGAAATAGTACCTTTTAGCAGAAATTTCTGTCAAAAGATATTATTTATGTTAAAACATAGTATTTCTGCTAAATCATAGTATTTGTGCAAAATCATAGTATTTATAGCAAATCATAGTATTTGTGCCCAAACATAGTATTTCTGCCAAATTGTAGTATTCCTTCAAAATCATAGTATTACTGCAATTTCATAGTATTTGGGCGAAATCGTAGTATTTGTGCAAAAAAATTCTATGTCTGCAAAATCACAGTATATCTGTTATGTTATAGTATTACTACTAAGGCATAGTATTTCTACCTATATATAGTATTCCTTCAAAATCAAAGTATTACTGCAATTTCATAGTATTTGAGCAAAATCGCAGTATTTGTGCAAAAACATACTATGTCTGCTAAACCACAGTATATCTGTTATGTTATAGTATTACTACTAAGGCATAGTATTTCTACCAAATCATAGTATTCCTTCAAAATAATAGTATCACTGCAATTTTATAGTATTTGAGCGAAATCGTATTATTTTTGCAAAACATATTGTCTGTTAAATCACAGTATATGTGTTATGTTATAGTGTTACTACTAAGGCATAGTATTTCTACCTATTCATAGCATTCCTTCAAAATCATAGTATTACTGCAATTTCATAGTATTTGAGCAAAATCGTAGTATATGTGCAAAAACATACTATGTCTGCAAAATCACAGTATATCTGTTATGTTAAAGTATTACTACTAAGTCACAGTATTTCTGCCAATTAAATCGTATTTGTACTAAATCATGGTACTTGTGCAAATCGTACTATTTTTTGCAAATCATAGTATTCGAACCAAAACATAGTATTTGTAACGAAATCATAGTATTTCTTTTAAATCATAGTATTTCAATCAAATCTCAGTAGCTGTGCTGAAACGCAGTATTATTGCCAAATCATAGTATTTGTACTGAAACATAGTATTTGTGCCAAAAGCGTATTTCTACTAAATCATAGTACTTGTGCCAAATCATAGTATTTCTGCCACATTGTGCTAGTTGTGCAAAAACATAGACTGTCTGCAAAATCATAGTATATCTATTATGTTATAGTATTATTACTAAGTCGTAGACTCTCTATTTTGTTATAGTATATCTGCTGAATACAGTATATGTGCCAAATCATAGTATTTATAGCAAATCATAGTATTTGTGCTAAAACATAGTATTTCTGCCACATTATAGTATTTGTGTAAAACCAGAATGTCTGCAAAATCATCATATATCTGTTATGTTATAGTATTACTACTAAGGCATAGTATTTCTGGAAAATCATAGTATTTCAACTAAATAATAGTATTTCTCCCAAATCATAGTATTTGTTTCAAATCATAGCATCTGAACCAAATCATATTATTTGTGCCAAAACAGTGTATTTGTACAAAGTCATAATATCTTTTCTAAATCATAGTATTTCAATCAAATCTCAGTAGTTGTGCTAAAACGCAGTATTATTGCCAAGTCATACTATTTCTGCCAAATCATAGTATTTGTACTAAATCATAGTATTTGTGCCATATCATCGCATTTGTCAGTTCAACTTATTTAACTCTTCTCAACAGCCAAACACCTCTTCTTCACCCCGCTTCAGCAGAATTGTGAGTTTTTCACCCTTTTCAGCACAAATCCCAGATTTTTCAGGTGTTTTCAACAGAAATCTCTTTTTCAGCAGACATTCTGCTGATTCACCTTTTTTCAGTGCAACTACTTCTTTACCTCTTTTCAGTAGAAATTCTGCTGATTCACCTATTTTAAGCAGAATTTTCAGCCTTTCACCTCTTATCAGTACAAATCTCAGTATCTTCTGCTCATTTCAGAAGAAACCTTTTCACCTCTCCTCTTTTCAGTACAAATTTGAACTTCTTTACACCTTTTAAGCAGAATCATTGCCTTTCCACCTCTTTTCAGCAAAAGTTTCTGTTTTTTCTCATGTATTTAGCAGAATTTTTCAGTTTCTTTACTGCCATACAATTTTTGCAGCTTTTCATCTTTTTCAGTCATTTTCAGCAGACAGCTTCAGCGTTAAGGCATCCACACAGCATTTTCGCAGGAAATGCAAATTTTTCTACTTCTTTATTATTATTCTTCAAGTTGCTCCGTTCTTTGGACCTTATCTACTGCTTCAGTTTTTGTGCTATTTGCACCATTCAACTCTTAAAAAATTCTGCTCTTTCTGCTCTTTCCTGCTATGACTTTTGGTGCTCATAACTTCTATACTTTTTGAGATATTGAATTTTTTTTTTTTGCAATATTTTTGCCCATTGAAATGAATGGAACACATTATCAATGTGGTCACTTGTTTCTGCTCGCCGGGCTGAGCTGTGTTTTAGCTCAGTGAGATGAGCAGCCGTTCTCAGACTGGGAGGCCTGGGTTCAAATCCCGCTTATGGCAACATTTCTTTCAGTTAACAATTAAACTTTTTTTTAACTCTTTTTAACTCAATTTCAGCTTTTTCACCCCTTTTCAGCAAAATTTTCAGTTTTTTCTCCTCTTTTCAGCCCAAATTCTGCTTATTCACCTCTTCTGCAAAATTTTCAGTTTTTTCACCTCTTATCAGCACAAATCTCAGCTGTTTTCAGAAAAAAACTCTTTTCAGCAGAAATTCTGCTGATTCATCTCTTTTCAGCGCAACGTTCTGCTTCTTTGCCTCTTTTCTGCAGAAATTCTGCTGATTCACTTCTTTTCTGCAAAATTTTCAGCCTTTTCACCTCTTATCAGCACAATTCTCAGCAGCTTCTGCTCATGTCAGCAAACTTGTCAGTCTCTCCACCTATTCTTTGTCAGAATGAGTTTGGCTCAGTGAGATGAGTGGTTGCCTTGAGACCAGGAAGGCCAGGTTCGAATCCTGCTTAGGGCTTAAATTTTTTCACCACTTTTCAGCAAAAAAATTTCTCCGTCTTCACCCCTTTCAGTAGAATTTTGGCTTTTCACCACTTTTCAGCAAAAATTTTATGCTTCTTCACCTGTTTTCAGCAGAATTTTCAGTTTCTTCACCGCCATATAACTTTTTGCAAGTTTTCAACTTTTTCAGCTTTTTCAGCAGGCAACTTCAGCGTTAAGGCATCCACACAGCATTTTCGCAGGAAATGCAAATTTTTCTAGTTATTATTATTCTTCAAGTTGCTCCCGTTTTTTCGTCCGTTAACTACTTCCACAATTTTCAGCCGATTTTCACCGTTCAAATTTTAAACTATTCTGCTATTTTTGCTAATTCCTGCTATGACTTTTGGTATTTTCTGCTGTTATACTTTTTAAAATATTAAGCTTTTTTCCTTTAATTTGTCCCATTGAAATGAATGGGAAACTTCCGCAATTCTGCTAAAACTTACTCTTTTTTGAAACTTAACTACTTTCTCATACTTTCGCCTAGAACAACCATTCAAATTTTAAAATGTTCACAAATTATTGGGCTATTCATGAATGATTCAGCTTTTTCATATCTGTTACCGTTTTCATCTTATCCTCTTTAAGTTTTGAGTTTCATCTTTGTGATTTTCACAAAATACATGCGTTGTTATGGTTGCTATGCACTTGGTTCTAAGTGAGCCACTGTACCTTTGGCAATTTTCTCTTCATGTCCGAACAACTTCTTGCTACTCACTCAATTTTCACTCAACTTCCACAAATTATACATCAAAACGTAGGTATTTTTGCTGGCTTTCAGAAAATGTCAATATCATTGTTGTGAGATTTATAGAATTTTGGCAAATCTCCTCAGACCAACACAAAGTCAGAAAACTCTCCATAGAAAGTCAATGGAGAGTTTGTTCAAAATCATCGCTTGATTTCTCTAATGAGAGGCATATTCGAATCGTCATATCTCCTTAACGAAGCGAAGTTAAAACATGAGGCTTGTCCCCCAGATATCTTCAGACACTCTGACGCTCACAATTCAAGAATTTTCTTCTCACCTATTACCGTTCTGAAATGAGTTAGACTTGTTTGAGGGTAGGAAATTCGTCCTTCGCTCAGATTTCTTCAGATTTCAAACTCTGAAATGAACAACTTTTTCTCTTGTCATATCTTTTTTTTGATTTCCACAGAGACCTGAAAATTTCCATGACTGTTCACCAAAGCCTGCTGTCTCTTACGGTGAAAGAATGATATCGATACTCCAAATAGATTTAGAGTTAGAAAGCATTGTTTGAGGGCAAGTCAAGGCAGTTTTCGCTTCGCCTCTACTCAGTTATGGTGCATTAGAAGTCAAATATCTTCAATAATTCATATTTTAATGATAAAGTGTCAACACTGTCAGATTCCCCCATCTCTTCTGAACAAAACGGTGTAAGAATGACCGCTCTACCCCCTACGGTTGGGAAATTATGGCCATTTGTTTGAGAGGAATCCTCACTATGAGAAATACACTGCAGAAATCCTGTCTCTCCTGTGTGTGTGTGTGTGTGTGTGTGTGTGTGTGTGTGTGTGTGTGTTTGTGTGACAGAGAGAGAGAGAGAGAGAGAGAAAGCCTTTTTATGGGATGATCTCATTGTAAGATTCAAATTCAATATATTTAGACTGGTTGACTGAATTGGATCTTGTGTGTGTGTCTCTCTCTGTGCATGTGTGTTTCCATATGTGTCCATATTTATGATTGTGTGGCTGTTATATTTTTTTTTTTGCCGATTTTTTTCATTTAACAAGTATATTTGAGGGACCCTCAGCATGTTCAGCATTTTTTCAGCTGTCTATTTTGCTTTTCCAATTTTTCTGTTTAAGTTATTACTATTGTGCTAAATCATACTATTTCTGCTATTTTATAAGATTTGTGCTAAATATAGTATTTCTGATTAATTATAGTTTTTCTACCAAATCATAGTACAGTATTTTTTCTTTTTATAGGATTTTTATAGGATATTTATATTGCTTAATATAGTATTTCTGCTTATTATAGGATTTGTGCTTAATATAGTATTTCTGCTAAATGTAGTATTTGTGCTTAATCATAGTATTTCTATATATTTCTGCCAGGTCCCCAGGCAGCCAATCCTCTGTGAGGACTGAGGCATTCAAATTTACATATCAAGGCCTGCACGGCTTCCCAGCCAGCCAATCATATCTGAGGGATGAGACATTCAAATTTACGAATCAGGGTCTGGACGGCTTCCCAGCCAGCCAATCATATATGTGGGCTGAGGCATTCAAATTTGCATATTGGGGCCTTCATGGCTTCTAAGCCAACAAGTCATCGATGTCATATATCTCTAAAAATTCATATTTTAATGATAAATTGTCAACACTTGACGATTCCCCCATCTCTTCTGAACAAAACGGTGTAAGAATGACCGTTCTGGCCAATACAGTTAGGAAATTATGGTGATTTGTTTGAGGGGAATCCTCACTATGAGAAATAGACTACAAAAATCCTGTCTCTGTGCTGCGTGTGTGCACCTGTTTTGGGGGAAAAGTACACAGCCTCTGTGGATTCAAATTTAGCAGCTCCCAGGCTGCTTGACTGAAAACATGCTTCTCTCTCCCTGTGTGTGTGTGTGTGTGTGTGTGTGTGTGTGTGTGTGTGTGTGTGTGTGTGTGTGTGCATGAGAGAGAGAGAGAGAGAGAGAGACCCTCTTTAGGGCAGCATCTCATTGTTGGAAAAAAATATAATATATTCAGACTGGTTGACTGGCATAGACCCTCCGTGTGTCTCTCTCCTGTGCATTTGTGTATACATATTTGATTTTGTGTGTATCTGTTGGCTGTTCCTTCTTGTTTTTAAATTTATTTTTATTTCTTTATTTTTTTTCACAGGTGAACAACAATTAGTTTTGAGGGAACTTAACCATGTTCCGTTTTTTTTTTCAGCTTGTCATCTTACTTTTCCAGTATTTTCACTTAAGTTATTACTATTCTGCTCAATCATAGTATTTGTTCTAAATCATTGTTATTATGCTATATTGTAGTATTTCTGCTAAATCATACTATTTCTACTATATTATATTTTTCTTTCTAAATATAGCATTTCTGCTATGTAATTATATTTCTGCTATGTTATAACATTTGTGCTAAACCAGAGTATTTCTGCTGAAACATAGTATTTCTGCCAAATGATAGTATTTCTGTCAAATTATAGTATTTGTGCTAAAACATAGTATTGATTTAAAATTACAATATTCATAGTTCATCACACTGTCTCTGGTAAATCACAGTATTTCTGCTCTATTGTACTATTTTTCTAAATCATAGTGTTTCTGTAATGCTTAAGTATTTTTGGCTAAATATATTCTTTCTGTTATCTTATACTATTTCTCCTAAATTCTTGTATTTTTGAGAAGTTATCATGTTTCTGGTAAGTTACAATATTTCTGCTAAGTTCTGCTATGCTATTGTATTCTGCCAAGTATTATGTTTCCTCTAAGATATTGCAGTTCTGCTAAGTTATTCCATTTTAGCAAAGTTCCTTTGCTTCTGCAAAGTTTTTACAATTTCTGCAACTTTTCAGCTTTTTCAGCTGGTTTTTGCATACAGCTTCAGCTTTAAAGCATCCACACTGCATTTTCGCAGGAAATGCAAATTTTTCTAGTTCTAGTTGCTTCCGTACGTTTTTCGCCGTGGATCTACTCCCTCAGTTTTCAGCCGATTTTCTCAGTTCAAACTCTAAACTGTTCTGCTCTTTCTGCTAATGATGGCTATGACTTTCTGTGTTTATTACTGTTACACTTTTTAAAATATTACACTTTTTTCCTTTAATTTGTCCCATTGAAATGAATGGAAAACTTCCACAATTCTGCTAAAACTTGCTTATTTTTGAAACTTAACTACTTTGTCATACTTTCATCTAGAAACTCCATTCAAACTTTAAAATGTTCTCAGATTATTGGGCTATTCCTGTCTGATTCAGCTTTTTCAGATCTTCTACCGTTTTAATCTTATCTCTCTTTAAGTTTTCAGTTGCAAAATTGTGATTTTTCAGAAAATACATGCGTTGCTATGGTTGCTATGCAATTAAGTCAGAGTGAGTGCTGGTCCGTTCTGAATTTTCTCTTCATGTCTAAACAACTTCTTGCTACTCGCTCAATTTCCACTCAACCCCACAAATTATACATCAAAACGTAGGTATTTTTGCTGGCTTTCAGACAATGTCACTATCTTTATTGTGAGATTTACCGTTTTTTCGCAATTTGCCTCGGAGTGACACAAGGTCTCAATACTCCCCATTCAAAGTCTATGGGGAGGTTTTGAAATTCAGAGCTGAAATTCTGAAACGGGAGGCATTTTCAAATCGCCAAATCTCTTTAACAAAGCAAAGTTAGGACATGAGGCTTGTGCCAATATATCTTCAGACACTGCTGACACTCACAGTGGAAGCAGTTTTTACAATTATCTTACCGTTGAGCAATGAATTACGTTTGTTTGAGGGTGGAAATCTGTCCTTCTCTCAGTCTTCAAACTCTGGAAATGAAGCCGTTTCTTCTCTCGTCATATCTCCGCGGCGGAGGTAGAACGAGCTATGAAAATCGCAGTCAAAATACACCAAAGTCCGCTGATTCACCCAGTACAAGAATTATGCTGCTAGCCCTCCTAGTTTTTGAGTTACACGACGTTTTGTAACTCCAAAAAACGGCGTTTTTCGCCTCTCACCGCGATCTATTTTCTGACTACCCAAGTATCTGTCTTTCAGACTGCCGCCCCTTTCCAGGTGGCGCAATCAGTAATGACACGGCTCTGCAGCTCAAAGGTCGTGGGTTCAATCCCACCTTGGTCCACGTTTTTTTTTTTCACTACAAATTTAGACACTATCACAGACCTGTAATTTATATTGGTAATTTATTACAATTCTGCAAAGTTTTATGATTTTAGCAGCTTTTCTAATATGGACCTCAGATTCTTGTTAACGCTCCATGGCAGAAACAAGTACACAGCCTGATGAAGCAGACTGAGGCAGTACCTCTGATTGGTGAATTTGAGCAGAACCAGGTTGTTCTTTCATTTCATTTCTTTATTTATTTCACACATGGTTCAACAGTGTTTCTTTTTCTACATACAGAACCTTCTGCCTCTTTTCAGCAGAAATTCTGCTCATTCACCTCATCTCTTGTGTTGGAGTGCCCTCTTGTGGCGCCTTTGGGTAGTGCGTTAGTAAACGTGAACACTGCAAAGAAGTGGTATCAGTCTGGTTTGTAGTGGAGGAATTTGTTGCCAGTTTCTTTCATCTTTAATCCGTATTCATGTTGTAATGTAGTAGTACCACAATATGGCAGAAACACTGTTTTGGCACAAATACTTTGATTTGGTATACTTTAGCTTCTTCACCCCTTTTCAGCAAAATTTTCATTTTTTTCACCCCTTTTCAGCACAAATTCCAGCTTTTTTGGCTGTTTTCAGAAAAAAAACTCTTTTCAGCAGAAACTCTGCTGATTCATCTCTTTTCAGCGCAAGTTTCTGCTTCTTTTCTGCACAATTTTCAGCCTTTTCACCTCTTATCAGCACAATTCTCAGCAGCTTCTGCTCATTTCAGCAGAATTGTCCGTCTCTCCACCTCTTCTTTGTAAGAATGACTATAGCTCAGGGAAATGAATAGCCGCCTTGAGACCAGGAGGGCCAGGTTCGAATCCTGCTCAGGGTGGCATTTTTTTTTTCACCACCATGCAACTTTTCATCGTTTTCAGCTTTTCAGCAGACAGCTTCAGCGTTAAGGCATCCACACAGCATTTTCGCAGGAAATGCAAATTTTTCTAGTTGTGTGGATGCCCTAAAGGGCTTCCACACCATTGTTTTCCTGTTTCTCTTTCTTCTTTATTATTATTGTGTGGATGCCCTTAAAGGGCTTCCACACTATTGAGTTCCTGTTTCTCTTTATTCTTTATTATTATTATTCTTCTAGTTGCTTCCGTACACTTTTTGGCACTTAACTACTTCCTCAGTTTTCAGCCGATTTTCTCAGTTCAAACTCTATACTGTTCTGCTCTTTCTGCTCTTTCCGGCAATGACTTTTGGTGTTTATTACTGTTATACTTTTTAAAATATTACACTTTTTTCCTTTAATTTGTCCCATTGAAATGAATGGAAAACTTCCACAATTCTGCTAAAACTTGCTTGTCTTTGAAACTTAACTACTTTGTCATACTTTCACCTAGAAACTCCATTCAAACTTTAAAATGTTCTCAGACTATTGGGCTATTCCTGAATGATTCAGCTTTTTCAGATCTTCTACCGTTTTAATTTTATACCTCTTTAAGTTTTCAGTTGCAAAATTGTGATTTTCAGAAAATACATGCGTTGTTATGGTTGCTATGCAATTAACTCAGAGTGTGCACTCGTCCTTTCTGAATTTTCTCTTCATGTCTGAACAACTTCTTGCTACTCGCTCAATTTCCACTCAACCCCACAAATTATACATCAAAACGTAGGTATTTTTGCTGGCTTTCAGAAAATGTCACTATCAGTGTTGTGGGACTTATAGATTTTTGCAAATCTCCTCAGAGTAACATAAAGTCTCAAAACTCTCCATAGAAAGTCAATGGAGAGTTTCTTCAAAATCAGCGCTGGAATTCTCTAATGAGAGGCATTTTCAAATCGTCATATCTCCTTAACGAAACAGAGTTGAGACATGACGCTTGTGCCAATATATCTTCAGACATCCCTGATGCTCACAATTCAAGAATTTTTTCCTCACCTATTACCGTTTGGCCATGAATTACACTTGTTTGAGGGTAGGAAATTTTTCCTCGCTCAGATTTCTTCAGATTTCAAACTCTGGAAATGAGGCACTTTTTTCTCTCTCATATCTTTTGATTGATTTCAACAGAGACCTGAAAATTTCCATGACTGTTCACCAAAGCCTGCTGTTTCTTACGGTGAAAGAATGATTTTGATGCTCCATATAGATTTAGAGTTACAAAACGTTGTTTGAGGGCAAGTCAAGGCAGTTTTGCTTCGCCTCTACTCAGTTACAGTGTATTACAAGTCATATATCTTCAATAATTTACATTTTATCTCTGAATTATGAAGGCCTGAAGTTTTCCCCATCTCTTCTGAACAAATCGGTGTCAGAATGAGCGTTCTAGCCCCTACGGTTAGGAAATTATGGCCATTTGTTCGAGGGGAATCCTGAATGTGAGAAATACACTGCAGAAAACTCATAGCTGTGTCTGTGTCTGTGTGTGTAAGTGCTGATTACAGCAGGTGCAGCCAATTTAGCTGACCTAGATATACCAAGCACAGACTCTTAACAGCCACTGTACACTTTGCTCTCTGTGTATGTGTGTGTGAGTATCAATATTTCTCCCATGTTAAAGTATTACTCCTCCATAATAGTATTTGTGCTAAATCAAAGTACTTCTACTACATCTTAGTACTTCTGCTCAATCATAGTATTTCTGCTAAATCATAGTATTTTTTTGACAAATCATGGTATTTGTGCCAAATCATGGTTTTTGGGCAGAACCATAATATTTATTTTATGTTATGAGATTACTACTAAGTGGAGGAATGTCTGTTATGTTATAGTATATTTGCTGAATATAGTATATCTGCCAAATCATAGTATTTATCCCAAATCATAGTGTTTATGCAAAATTACAGTATTTCTGCTAAAAAGCAGAAATAGTACCTTTAGCAGAAATTTCTGTCAAAAGATATTATTTATGTTAAAACATAGTATTTCTGCTAAGTCATAGTATTTCTGCCAAATCATAGTATTTGTACTTATTCATAGTACTTGTGCCAAATCATAGTATTTGTACCCAATCATAGTATTTCTGCAATATCATCGTATTTGTGCCAAATCATGGTATTTTTTGCCAAATCATGGTTTTGGGGCAAATCATGTTATTTGTGTCCAGTTAAAATTTCTGTTATATTATAGTGTTACTACTAAGTCGTAGAATTTCTGTTATGTTATAGTATATCTGCTGATTATAGTATATGTGCCAAATCATAGTATTTATAGCAAATCATAGTATTACTGCCCAAACATAGTATTTCTGCCAAATTGTAGTATTTGTGCAAAACATAGAATTTCTGCAAAATCATAGTATATCTGTTATGTTATAGTATTACTACTAAGGCATAGTATTTCTATCAAATCATAGTATTCCTTCAAAATCATAGTATTACTGCAATTCCATAGTATTTGAGCTAAATCGTAGTATTTGTACTAAATCATGGTACTTGTGCCAAATCATAGTATTTTTGCAAATCATATTATTTGAACCAAAACATTGTATTTGTAATGAAGTCATAGTATTTCTTCTAAATCATGGTATTTCACCCAAATCTCAGTAGTTGTGCTAAAACCCAGTATTATTGCCAAATCGTAGTATTTGTACTGAAACATAGTATTTGTGCCAATAAGAGTATTTGTACTAAATCATAGTACTTGTGCCAAATCATAGTATTTCTGCCATATTGTGCTAGTTGTGCAAAAACATAGACTGTCTGCAAAATCATAGTATATCTGTTATGTTATAGTATTACTACTAAGTCACAGTATTTCTGCCAATTCGTAGTATTTGTACTAAATCATACTACTCGTGCCAAATCATAGTATTGAAATCAAAATATAGTATTTGTACCAAAGCATTGTATTTGTAATGAAGTACAGTATTTCTGCCAAATCATAGAATTACTGCAATTTCATAGTATTTTGAGGAATCCCTTTTGTTATAGTATTACTTCTAAGTCATAGTATTTCTGCTTTGTCATAGTATTTGTACTGAAACATAGTATTTCTGCCAAATCATAGTATTACTGCTATTTCATATTATTTGAGTGAAATTACAGTGTTTCTGCAAAGACATAGTATTTCTGCCAAATCATAGTATTACTGCTATTTCATAGTATTTGAGTGAAATTACAGTGTTTCTGCAAAAACATTGGTTGGTATTGGTTTTAGTTACCTTTAGCGTATGTGCTAGTTAGCAATAGCTATGGCAGCCCAGTTATTTTATTGTTTTGGGCTCGTTCCTGCTTTGTTTTTTTCCCCCTGCAAATTTATGTGAATTTGTACACTGTAATATCGCTGTATTACGTAATGGCTAAGTAGGAGGCTGACTGTTACTAAGTGCATCAGTGTACATAGGTCATCTCTTGTGTTGGAGTGCCCTCTTGTGGCGCCTTTTGGGTAGTGCCTTAGTAAACGTGAACACTGCAAAGAAGTGGTATCAGACTGGTTTGTAGTGGAGGAATTTGTTGCCAGTTTCTTTCATCTTTAATCCGTATTCATGTTGTAATGTAGTAGTACCACAATATGGCAGAAACACTATGTTTTGGCACAAATACTTTGATTTGGTATACTTTAGCTTCTTCACCCCTGTAGGCAAAATTTTCATTTTTTCACCCCTTTTCAGCACAAATTCCAGCTTTTTGGCTGTTTTCAGAAAAACAAAACTCTTTTGAGCAGAAACTCTGCTGATTCATCTCTTTTCAGCGCAACTTATTGCTTCTTTACCTCTTTTCTGCAGAAATTCTGCTGATTCACCTCTTTTCTGCAAAATGTTCAGCCTTTTCACCTCTTATCAGCACAAATCTCAGCTGTTTTCAGAAAAAAAACTCTTTTGAGCAGAAATTCTGCTGATTCATCTCTTTTCAGCGCAACTTATTGCTTCTTTACCTCTTTTCTGCAGAAATTCTGCTGATTCACCTCTTTTCTGCAAAATTTTCAGCCTTTTCACTTCTTCTCAGCACAGTTCTCAGCAGCTTCTGCTCATTTAGCAAAATTGTCAGTTGCTCCATCTCTTGCTTTTGTGAGAATGAGTTTGGTTCAGTGAGATGAGCAGCTGCCTTAAGACCAGAAGGGCCAGGTTCAAATCCCGGTCATGGCAAAAGCTGTTTTCAGTTTTCTTTTTTGTTCTGCCTCTTTTCTGCAGAAGTTCTGCTCATTCACCTCATCTCTTGTGTTGGAGTGCCCTCTTGTGGCGCCTTTTGGGTAGTGCCTTAGTAAACGTGAACACTGCAAAGAAGTGGTATCAGACTGGTTTGTAGTGGAGGAATTTGTTGCCAGTTTCTTTCATCTTTAATCCGTATTCATGTTGTAATGTAGTAACTTTTGTGGCACAAATACCACAATATGGCAGAAACACTATGTTTTGGCACAAATACTTTGATTTGGTATACTTTAGCTTCTTCACCCCTTTTCAGCAAAATTTTCATTTTTTTCACCCTTTTCAGCACAAATTCCATTTTTGGGGCTGTTTTCAGAAAAAAAAAACTCTTTTAAGCAGAAACTCTGCTGATTCATCTCTTTTCAGCGCAAGTTTCTGCTCCTTTGCCTCTTTTCTGCAGAAATTCTGCTGATTCACCTCTTTTCTGCAAAATTTTCAGCCTTTTCACCTCTTATCAGCACAATTCTCAGCAGCTTCTGCTAATTTCAGCAGAGTAAGTAATGACACGCCTCTGCAGTTCAAAGGTCGTATGCTCAATCCCACCTTGGTCAACATTTTTTTCCCTACAAATTTATACACTATCACAGACCTCTAATTTATATTGCTAATTTCTTTCACTACAAATGAGTAGTGCAAAACATACTATGTCTGTCTGCAACATCACAGTATATCTGTTATGTTATAGTATTACTACTAAATCACAGTATTTCTGCCAATTCAAGGAGGCTGACTGTTACTAAGTGCATCAGTGTACATAGGTCATCTGTTGTGTTGGAGTGCCCTCTTGTGGCGCCTTTTGGATAGTGCCTTAGTCAATGTGAACACTGCAAAGAAGTGGTATCAGACTGGTTTGTAGTGGAGGAATTTGTTGCCAGTTTCTTTCATCTTTAATCCGTATTCATGTTGTAATGTAGTAGTACCACAATATGGCAGAAACACTATGTTTTGGCACAAATACTTTGATTTGGTATACTTTAGCTTCTTCACCCCTTTCAGCAAAATTTTCATTTTTTCACCCTTTTCAGCACAAATTCCAGCCTTTTGGCTGTATTCAGAAAAAAAAAACTCTTTTCAGCAGAAACTCTGCTGATTCATCTCTTTTCAGCGCACGCTTTATGATTTTAGCAGCTTTTCTAATATGGACCTCAGATTCTTGTTAATGCTCCATGGCAGAAATACATACAAGTACCCACCTGATGAAGCAGACAGAGGCAGTACCTCTGATTGGTGAATTTGAGCAGAAACAGGTTGTTTTACCTCTTTTCAGCAGAAATTCTGCTGATTCACCTCTTTTCTGCAGAAGTTTGAGCAGCTTCTGCTCATTTCAGCAGAATTATGAGTCTCTCCACCTATTCTTTGCAAGAGTGAGTTTGGCTCAGTGAGATGAGTGGCTGCCTTGAGACCAGGAGGGCCAGGTTCAAATCCTGCTCACGGCAATATTTTTTTTTCACCACTTTTCAGCACAAGTCCCTGCTTTTTCAGGTATTTTCAGCAAAAACATCTTTTCGGCAGAATTCTGCTGAAAATTCTGCTTATTCACCTCTTCTGCAAAATTTTCAGCCTTTTCACCTCTTATTAGCACAAATCTCAGCTGTTTTCAGAAAACACTTTTGAGCAGAAATTCTGCTGATTCATCTCTTTTCAGTGCAACTTTCTGCTTCTTTACCTCTTTTCTGCAGAAATTCTGCTGATTCACCTCTTTTCTGCAAAATTTTCAGCCTTTTCTCCTCTTATCAGCACAATTCTCAGCAGCTTCTGCTCATTTCAGCAAAAGTGTCAGTCTCTCCACCTCCTCATTGGGAGAATGACTTTGGCTCAGTGAGATGAGTAGCTGCCTTGAGACCAGGAGGGCCGGGTTCGAATCCTGCTCATGGCAACATAGGGGTTTCTTTCACCACTTTTTAGCAAAATTTCGCCGTCTTTACCCCTTTGCAGTAGAATTTTTGCTTTTCACCACTTTTAAGCAAAAATCTCCTTCTTCACTTGTTTTCAGCGGAATTTTCAGTTTCTTCACCACCATACAACTTTTTGCAACTTTTCATCTTTTTCAGCTTTTCAGCAGACAGCTTCAGCGTTAAGGCATCCACACAGCATTTTCGCAGGAAATGCAAATTTTTCTAGTTCCCCTAGTTGCTTCCGTGACACTTTTTGGCACTTATCTACTCCCTCAGTTTTCAGCCGATTTTCTCCTTCAAACTCTAAACTGTTCTGCTCTTTCTGCTAATGCCGGCTATGACTTTTGGTGTTTATTACTGTTATACTTTTTAAAATATTACACTTTTTCCTTTAATTTGTCCCATTGAAATGAATGGGAAACTTCCACAATTCTGCTAAAACTTGCTTGTTTTTGAAACTTAACTACTTTGTCATACTTTCACCTAGAAACTCCATTCAAACTTTAAAATGTTCTCAGATTATTGGGCTATTCCTGTCTGATTCAGCTTTTTCAGATCTTCTACCGTTTTAATTTTATACCTCTTTAAGTTTTCAGTTGCAAAATTGTGATTTTTCAGAAAATACATGCGTTGCTATGGTTGCTATGCAATTAAGTCAGAGTGAGTGCTGGTCCGTTCTGAATTTTCTCTTCATGTCTAAACAACTTCTTGCTACTCACTCAATTTCCACTCAACCCCACAAATTATACATCAAAACGTAGGTATTTTTGCTGGCTTTCAGACAATGTCACTATCTTTATTGTGAGATTTACCGTTTTTTCGCAATGTGCCTCGGAGTGACACAAGGTCTGACAACTCCCATTCAAAGTCTATGGGAGGTTTTGAAATTCAGAGCTGAAATTCTGTAACGGGAGGCATTTTAAAATCGCCATATCTCTTGAACAAAGCAAAGTTAGGACATGAGGCTTGTGCCAATATATCTTCAGACACTGCTGACACTCACAGTGGAAGCAGTTTTACAATTATCTTACCGTTGAGCAATGAATTACGTTTGTTTGAGGGTGGAAATCTGTCCTTCTCTCAGTCTTCAAACTCTGGAAATGAAGCCGTTTCTTCTCTCGTCATATCTCCGCGGCGGAGGTAGAACGAGCTATGAAAATCGCAGTCAAAATACACCAAAGTCCGCTGATTCACCCAGTACAAGAATTATGCTGCTAGCCCTCCTAGTTTTTGAGTTACACGACGTTTTGTAACTCCAAAACGGCGTTTTTCGCCTCTCACCGCGATCTATTTTCTGACTGCCCAAGTATCTGTCTTTCAGACCGCCGCCTTTTCCAGGTGGCGCAATCAGTAATGACACGGGTCTGCAGCTCAAAGGTCGTGGGTTCAATCCCACCTTGGTCCACGTTTTTTTTTTCTACAAATTGATACACTATCACAGACCTGTAATTTATATTGCTAATTTATTACAATTCTGCAAACTTTTATGATTTTAGCAGCTTTTCTAATATGGACCTCAGATTCTTGTCAACACCACATGGCAGAAATACATACAAGTAAACAGCCTGATGAAGCAGACAGAAGCAGTACCTCTGATTGGTGAATTTGAGCAGAACCAGGTTGTTCTGCCTCTTTCAGCAGAAATTCTGCTCATTCACCTCTTTTCAGCGCAATGTTCTGCTTCTTTCCTCTTTTCTGCAGAAATTCTGCTGATTTACCTCTTTTCTGCAAAATTTTCAGCCCTTTTACCTCTTATGAGCACAATTCTCAGCAGCTTCTGCTCATTTCACCATAATTGTCAGTCTCTCCATCTCCTTCCTTGTGAGAGTCAGTTTGGCACAGTGAGATGAGTAGCCGCCTTCAGCCCAGGAGGGCTAGGTTTGAAACACAGACTGTCTGCAACATAACAGTATATCTGTTATGTTATAGTATTACTACTAAGTCACAGTATTTCTGCCAATTCGTAGTATTTGTACTAAATCATACTATTCGTGCCAAATCATAGTATTTGTTGCAAATCATAGTATTCAAACCAAAATATAGTATTTGTACCAAAGCATTGTATTTGTATGAAGTACTGTATTTCTGCCAAATCATAGAATTACTGCAATTTCATAGTATTTTGAGGAATCCCTTTTGTGATAGTATTACTTCTAAGTCATAGTATTTCTGCTTTGTCATAGTATTTGTACTAAAACGTAGCATTTCTGCCAAATCATAGTATTACTGCTATCTCATAGTATTTGAGTGAAATTACAGTGTTTCTGCAAAAACATTGTATTTCTGCTAAATCATAGTATTTCTGTTATCTTAGAGTACTTGTACTCAATTATAGTATTTGTGCCAAAGTTTAGTATTTCTGCCAAATCATATTTATGTGAATTTGTACACTGTAATATCGCTGTATTACGTAGTGGCTAAGTAGGAGGCTGACTGTTACTAAGTGCATCAGTGTACATAGGTCATCTCTTGTGTTGGAGTGCCCTCTTGTGACGCCTTTTGGTAGTGCCTTAGTAAATGTGAACACTGCAAGAAGTGGTATCAGACTGGTTTGTAGTGGAGGAATTTGTTGCCAGTTTCTTTAATCTTTAATCCGTATTCATGTTGTAATGTATACCCTGTTCTCAATCATAGAAACCACACCATATCACCCTCCACATCCTCCTACTGTATGCCATATCTCCCTGTAACATCCATCTGACTGCCAATAAACTCCACCTGTGGTAATCTAATCCCTGGATGCCAGCCTCTCCTTCTGACCGAGGATAGCTACTATTGCAGTACCACCCAGCATTAAACTGACGTACACCATTCTGTACAGTGCTAAATCATAGTGTTTGTGCCAAACAATAGCATTCACCCAAATAATAGTATTTCTGCTATGTTATATTATTACTGCTCATAGTATTTCTGCCAAATCATGGTATTTGTTCCAAAGCATAGTATTTCTTCCAAAGCATAGTATTTCTTCCAAATCATAGTATAACTGCAAAATAAAAGTTTTTGAGCCAAAACATATTTTTGTGTGCTAAAACATAGTATTTGTGCCAAATCATAGTATTTCTGCTAAATCCTAGTAATTTTGCTCAATGATAGAATTTCTGAATTTATGCTGTAGTACTTTTTGCTAGATTATAGTATTTCTTCTAAGTCAAAGTATTTCATGTAAATCATAGTATTTCTACCAAGTCCCAGTGTTTCTGCTAAATCATAAATCATACATAAATCAATGTTTCAGCTCAAATTGTATGATTTGGTTCAAATACTATGATTTGGCAGAATTTTCTATGGTTCAGCACAAATGCTATGATTTGTAAGAAAAATATTATTTAGTATAAATACTAATAATACTGTGTTTTAGCACAGATTCAGCTAACACTATGATTTGTCACAAGTGGTATGATTTGGTACAAATACTGTGATTTGGCACAAACACTGTGATTTACCAGAAATACTGTGATTTGGCAGAAATACTATCATTTGGTTCAAATATTATGATTTAGAAGAAATACTATGTTATAGTATAAATACTATGTTCAGACTTTAAAAAAATTCTGCTATTTCTGCTAATGTGTGCTATGACTTTTGACCATTGAAATGAATGGAACACATTATCAATGTGGTCACTGATTTTGCTCCCTGGAGTGAGCTGTGTTTTAGCTCAGTGAGATGAGCAGCAGTTCTCAGAGCGGGAGGCCCGGGTTCAAATCCCGCTTATGGCAACATTTCTTTCAGTTAACAGTTAAACTTTTTTTACTCTTTTCAACACAAATTTCAGCTTTATAACCCGTTTTCAGCAGAATCTTCAGTTTTTTCACCACTTTTCAGCACAAATCCCAGCTTTTTCAGCTATTTTCAGCAAAAACATCTTTTCAGCAGAATTCTGAAAAGTTCTGCAGAACTTTTTTTCAGCAGAAATTCTGCTGATTGAACTCTTTTCAGCAGAATTTTCACCTCTTTTCAGCCGAAATTCTGCTGATTTACTTCTTTTCTGCAAAATTTCCAGCCTTTTCACCTCTTATTAGCACAGATCTCAGCTGTTTTCAGGAAAAACTCTTTTCAGCAGAAATTCTGCTGATTCATCTCTTTCAGCGCAATTTTCTGCTTTTTCACCTCTTTTCAGCAGAAATTCTGCTGATTTACCTCTTTCTGCAAAATTTTCAGCCTTTTCACCTCTTATCAGCACAATTCTCAACAGCTTCTGCTAATTACAGCAAAATTGTCCGTCTCTCCACCTCTTCTTTGTGAGAATGACTTTGGCTCAGTGAGATGAGTAGCTGCCTTGAGCCCAGGAGGGCCAGGTTCGAATCCTGCACAGGGCAACATTTTTTTTTTCACCACCATACAACTTTTTGCAACTTTTCATCTTTTTCAGCTTTTCAGCAGACAGCTTCAGCGTTAAGGCATCCACACAGCATTTTCGCAGGAAATGCAAATTTTTCTAGTTCTTTATACTTTATTCTTCTAGTTGCTTCCGTGACGTTTTTACCGTGGATCTACTTCCACAATTTTCAGCCGATTTTCACCGTTCAAATTTTAAACTATTCTGCTATTTCTGCTAATGCCGGCTATGACTTTTGGTATTTTTTGCTATTATACTTTTTAAAATATTAAGCTTTTTTCCTTTAATTTGTCCCATTGAAATGAATGGGAAACTTCCAAAATTCTGCTAAAACTTGCCTGTTTTTGAAACTTAACTACTTTTTCCTACTTTCACGTAGAACAACCATTCAAACTTTAAAATGTTCACAAATTATTGGGCTATTCATTAATGATTCAGCTTTTTCATATCTGTTACCGTTTTCATCTTATCCCTCTTTAAGTTTTGAGTTTCATCTTTGTGATTTTTCACAAAATACATGCGTTGTTATGGTTGCTATGCAGTTGGTTCTAAGTGAGCCACTGTAGGTTTCGCAGTCTTCTCTTCATGTCTGAACAACTTCTTGCTACTTGCTCAATTTTCACTCAACTTCCACAAATTATACATCAAAACGTAGGTATTTTTGCTGGCTTTCAGAAAATGTCACCATCATTGTTGTGAGATTTATAGAATTTTGGCAAATCTCCTCAGACAAACACAAAGTCGGAAAACTCTCCATAGAAAGTCAATGGAGAGTTTGTTCAAAATCACCGCTTGATTTCTGTAATGAGAGGCATATTCGAATCGTCATATCTCCTTAACGAAGCAAAGTTAAGACATAAGGCTTGTCCCAGTATATCTTCAGACACTCCTGACGCTCACAATTCAAGAATTTCTTTCTCACCTATTACCGTTCTGAAATGAGTTAGACTTGTTTGAGGGTAGGAAATTCGTCCCTCGCTCAGATTTCTTCAGATTTCAAACTCTGAAATGAACCACTTTTTCTCTCGTCATATCTTTTTAATGGATTTCCACACAGACATGAAAATTTCCATGATTGTTCACCAAAGCCTGCTGTCTCTTACGGTGAAAGAATGATATCGATACTCCAAATAGATTTAGAGTTAGAAAGCGTTGTTTGAGGGCAAGTCAAGGCAGTTTTTGCTTTGCTCTACTCAGTTATGGTGCATTAGAAGTCAAATATCTTTAATAATTCATATTTTAATGATAAATTGTCAACACTTTAAGATTCCCCCATCTCTTCTGAACAAAACGGTGTAAGAATGACCGTTCTAGCCCCTACGGTTAGGAAATTATGGTCATTTGTTTGAGGGGAGTCGTCATTATGAGAAATAGACTGCAAAAATCCTGTGTCTCTCTGTGCTGTGTGCACCTGTTTTGGCGGGAAAAAGGGCACAGGCTCTCTGATTGGTGGATTCAAATTCAGCAGCTCCCAGGCTGCTTGACTGAGCTAGAAACTTACTTCTCTCTCCCTGTGTGTGTGTGTGTGTGTGTGTGTGTGTGTGTGTGTGTGTGTGTGTGTGTCTGTGTGTGTGTGACAGAGAGAGAGAGAGAGAGAGAGAGCCTTTTTATGGGATGATCTCATTGTAAGATTCAAAATCAATATATTTAGACTGGTTGACTGAATTGGATCTTGTGTGTGTGTGTGTGTGTGTGTGACAGAGAGAGAGAGAGAGAGAGAGAGAGAGAGAGAGAGAGAGAGAGAGAGAGAGAGAAAGGCTTTTTATGGGATGATCTCATTGTAAGATTTAAATTCAATATATTTAGACTGGTTGACTGAATTGGATCTTGTGTGTGTGTGTGTGTGACAGAGAGAGAGAGAGAGAGAGAGAAAGCCTTTTATGGGATGATCTCATTGTAAGATTCAAATTCAATACATTTAGACTGGTTGACTGAATTGGATCTTGTGTGTGTGTGTGTGTGTGTGTGTGTGTGTGTGTGTGTGTGACAGAGAGAGAGAGAGAGAGAGAGAGAGAGAGAGAGAGCCTTTTTATGGGATGATCTCATTGTAAGATTTAAATTCAATATATTTAGACTGGTTGACTGAATTGGATCTTGTGTGTGTGTGTGTGTGTGTGTGTGTGTGACACAGAGAGAGAGAGAGAGAGAGAGAGGAGAGAAAGCCTTTTTATGGGATGATCTCATTGTAAGATTCAAATTCAATATATTTAGACTGGTTGACTGAATTGGATCTTGTGTGTGTGTGTGTGTGTGTGTGTGTGTGTGTGTGTGTGTGTGTGTGTGATTAAATTCAATATATTTAGACTGGTTGACTGAATTTGATCCTGTGTGTGTCTGTCTGTGCATGTGTGTTACCATATGTGTACATATTTGTGGCTGTGTGACTGTTATACTTTTTTTTTGCTGGTTTTTTTTCATTTAACAATTACATTTGAGGGACCCTTAGCATGTTCAGGATTTTTTCAGCTGTCCATTTTGCTTTTCCAATTTTTCTATTTAGGTTATTACTATTGTGCTAAGTCATAGCATTTCTACTGCTTTCCAGTATTTGTGCTAAATACAGCATTTCTGCTAAATCATACTATTTCTTCTATTTCATCAGATTTGTGCTAAATATAGTGTTTCTGCTACAAAATAGTATTTCTGCCAAATATAGTATTTTGATTAATTATAGTTTTTCTACCAAATCATAGTACAGTTTTACTGCTTTTTATATGGCTTCTAAGACAACCAATCAGATCCGAGGCCTTGCACATTCAAATTTGCATATTGGGGCAATCATGGCTTCTAAGACAACCAATCATCTATGTCATATATCTATGATATTTCATATTTTTATTTTAAATGGTCAACATTTCAAGATTCTCCCATGTCTTCTGAACACAACGGTCTAAGAATGACCGTTTTAGCCCCTACGGTTAGGAATTTATGGCTGTTTGTTTGAGGGGAGTGCTCACTATGAGAAATAGACTGCAAAATCCTGTCTCTCTCTGTGCTGTAAAAGCCTGCACTTGGTGCACCAGTTTTGGCAGGAAAAAGCACACAGCCCTCTGATTGGTGGATTCAAATTGAGAATCTCACAGCTGTTTGACTGACCTAGAAACATGCTGTTAACAGCCCCTGTTCACTTGCTGATGCTATATGTGTGTGTGCTGCGTGTGTGTGTGAGCCTGAGTGTGGGTGTGAGTGTTTGAGTGTGTGTGTGTGTGTGTGTGTGTGTGTGTGTGTGTGTGTGTGAGAGAGAGAGAGAGAGAGAGAGAGAGACACACACACACACACACACACACAAAGCCCTTTTAGGGCAGCATCTCATTGTTGGATAAAATATAATATATTCAGACTGGTTGACTGGCATAGACCCTGTGTGTGTGTCTCTCTCTGTACATTTGTGTATCCATATTTGATTTTGTGTGTATTTGTTGATTTGTGTATCCATATTTAATTTTGTGTGTATCTGTTGGCTGTTCTTATTTGTATTTCTAAATGTATTTTTATTTTATTTTTTCACAGGTGAACAAAACTTAGTTTTGAGCAAACTTAACCATGTTCCTTTTATTCAGCTTGTCATTTTACCTTTCCAATATTTTCACTTAAGTTATTACTATTCTGCTCAATCATAGTATCTGTTCTAAATCATTGTTATTGAGCTATATTGTAGGATTTCTGCTAAATCATAGTATTTCTACTATATTATATTTTTCTTTCTAAATATATCTATCTGCTATAGAGTAGTATTTCTGTAATGTTTAAGAATGTTTGGCTAAATATATTCTTTCTGTTATCTTATACTATTTCTCCGAAATTCTTGTATTTTTGGGAAGTTATCGTGTTTCTGGTAAGTTACAATATTTCTGCTAAGTTCTGCTATGCTATTGTATTTCTGCCAAGTATTATGTTTCCTCTAAGATATTGCAGTTCTGCTAAGTTACTACATTTTAGCAACGCCCTTTGCTTCTGCAAAGTTTTTACAATTTCTGCAACTTTTCAGCTTTTTCAGCTAGTTTCAGCTGACAGCTTCAGCGTTCCAGCATCCACACTGCATTTTCGCAGGAAATGCAAATTTTTCTAGTTGTGTGGATGCTTTAAGCATCCACACTATTGAGTTCCTGTTTCTCTTTATTCTTTATTATTATTATTATGTGTGCCTATGCCAAGAGGCACACATATTACTATTCGTCGGATTTATTATTATGTGTGCCTATGCCAAGAGGCACACATATTACTATTCGTCGGATTTATTATTCTTATTATTATTATTATTATTATTATTATTATTATTCTCCATCTTCCGCCTAAATTTCGCACGTATCACGCCCGCAGTTTTGAGAAAAGCTTCATATATGTTACCTCATTTTGTGCGGCTGGATCTGGAATGGTGTGCTATGACTTTTGGTGTTTATGACTATTATAGTTTTTAAATATTAATATTTTAGTGAAAATTTTCCCGCGCCCTCTGCCAAACAGTTTTGACAATAGGGGTACATATGTTACATCATTTTGTGCGGCTGGAGCTGGGCTAGTATGGTGTGACTTTTGGTGTTTATAACTTTTATAGTTTTTGAAATATTTAGATTTTAGTGCAAATTTAGGCCAATTTCTAGGCTCCTGAGAAAGATTCTGCTTTTGGCACCATAGAAACAGACTTCATTTGTGGTGTGTTGGCTCTCTCTAGTGGTATACCGGGAGTAGTATGGCCTAAAGGGTGCCATGCTTGGTGAAAACTACATATCCCACAATTCATAGCATGCCTCTACCGAGTCAAACAATGGCGGACACCACTGCGTTTTATATATCTTTTATTCGTGTTTCTAGGTCACAAAATACACTTTTAAGATATTTTCAGGCGAGAATGTAGGTGTGTAAACTTCAAATATCTGCTCGTTTATCAAGACATCCCATATTAGCGACAATTCTCTTAAGTGTTGCTGATAGCCGGTTAGCTAGCTAGCGCCGCTAGCTTAGCTAGTTAGCGCCTTCGTGAAAAACCACCCAGGCTTGGCTGATAGTGAGGTGGCTAAAATTTGTTTAATCGCCCGATCGCCGGCAAGGGTCTGTGTCTTAGCTGGACTTATTTTTCGCTTATATGGGCCGATGATGCTGGTCGATGTGGAAAAAATAACTGAGTTGTTTGGTGGTGGAGCTACAACAGAGGGCAGCTATCCACCGTGTGTGACAGAAAGGACATGCCGCGAACGAGACATACAAGGCGGTGAGGCTACCGCCGATCGTCCGGTGTTTGCTAACGCGGAGGTCAATCGTGGATCAGGGAAAGCGAAGGCAGGAGCGTGAGGTGAACTGAATTTCAGGTAAGAAGTTATGACCTGCACTCTATTTGGGTCAGATATAAACCGAGTTTAGGTGTAGTTTATTTAGCAACAGTTCTCTTACGTGTTGCTGATAGCCGGCTGGCTAGCTAGCTAGCGCCGCTAGCTTAGCTTAGCTAGCTAAGCGCGACTAGCGACCCTTCGTGAAAAAACCACCCAGGCTTGGCTGATAGTGAGGTGGCTAAAATTTGTTTAATCGCCCGATCGCCGGCAAGGGTCTGTGTCTTAGCTGGACTTATTTTTCGCTTATATGGGCCGATGATGCTGGTCGATGTGGAAAAAATAACTGAGTTGTTTGGTGGTGGAGCTACAACAGAGGGCAGCTATCCACCGGTGTGACAGAAAGGACATGCCGCGAACGACACATACAAGGCGGTGAGGCTACCGCCGATCGACCGGTGTTTGCTAACGCGAGGTCAATCGTGGATCAGGGAAAGCGAAGGCAGGATCGTGAGGTGAACTGAATTTCAGGTAAGAAGTTATGACCTGCACTCTATTTGGGTCAGATATAAACCGAGTTTAGGTGTAGTTTATTTTCGTTGTGCTGACTTTTTCAATCACTTACAATAACTCGTACTGCGTGCTAGCTAGCACTACGGAGTTTGTATACAGCTGTGTGCGTGCTAAGTTACCGATGTTACCGATGTTGAACTTTATGACAGCCTCCCTGTCATTCTCTCGCCTGTTGAAACTTCAGTCATGAAACTGATCAATGATCGGCTTTTCTCTCTTGTTTGTTTATCGCGCTAAACAACAGCAGCACGTTTAAGCTTGATCAGCTGTTGTTAGAATTCTTTTGATTTTAATTTCTAGTATCAGCTGATGTTTGCTGGAGCATGAAGATGAAATCAGGAGATGTCCTTACTGAATCATCAGAGCTGAACTGGTGATGGAGAAACAGGTTTACCCTTAGGTGACATGAATGAGTTGAAGGAAGTTATGAGTTGTTTCTGACAGACAAATATACACCAAGCTCCTTTTTTGTGTAGCTGACAGCTGGTAACTGTGCAGGGGCGGATCTAGCAAAGCTTTTGCCAGGGGGCCAGGTAGGGCATTAACAGAGAAAGGTGGACACAAAGATATACTTTTCTTTCTTACTCTCATATAAAATATTTAGCTTTTATTAAATAGTTATCTGAATCTTACAACCAAAGTTTGTATAATAATACACAAGATTGGCTGTAGACCATTGTTCATCATTCAGAACACTGTGTAAAAATAACAAAAACAAAAAGTGAATGCAAAAGTGCATAAATATTTATTTTACGTGTTTGATGTGTGTGGCGGGCGTGGTTTGCAGTGCCGCTGCAGGGGAGGTGGACCCACCTGAGCGGCACCTGCAATCACGCCTCTCGGCGTAGTCTGTGCTCTCGGCTGTTTTTGGGTGTGTGTCGGGCTGTGAGTTGAAAAGCTACAGCCGGCTGTTTGGGTACACCAACCATGTGTGAAAAGTGGTCCATAACGTAATGCTTCAAAGCGTGTTCATGCAAACATTGTCGGATCTGCCGTGGTACAATGGGACTTCTGCTCATGAACCTGTGTGCACAGCGCCTGCAAATCGGCGCTGTACGAAGTCACTTCATCTTTACCCAAAACTGTAAGCTGTCATCTGTGAGGCGCGAGCGGTGTTTGTTTTACCATAGTTCATGGTGGAGAATGGCTGCTCTTCTGAGTTTTGCTCTCTGTAGCTGTATGAATGGCAAACTACACTGATTAACAGCGGCATAGGCACACATAAAATTTCTTCTGAAATTTTCCCTTTCTAGTTGTGTGGATGCCCTTAAGGGCTTCCACACTATTGAGTTCCTGTTTCTCTTTATTCTTTATCTTTTCTTCATCTTCAAGTTGCTTCCGTACGTTTTTCGGCACTGAACTACTTCAGCAGTTTTTGACCGATTTTCTCCGTTCAAACTCTACACTGTTCTGCTCTTTCTGCTTATTGCAGCTATGACTTTTGGTGTTTATTACTGTTATACTTTTTAAAATATTACACTTTTTTCCTTTAATTTGTCCCATTGAAATGAATGGAAAACTTCCACAATTCTGCTAAAACTTGCCTGTTTTTGAAACTTAACTACTTTCTTATACTTTCACCTAGGAACTCCATTCAAACTTTAAAATGTTCTCAAATTATTGGACTATTCCTGAATGATTCAGCTTTTTCAGATCTTCTACCATTTTAATCTTATCCTCTTTAAATTTTGAGTTGCAAAATTGTGATTTTTCAGAAAATACATGCGTTGTTATGGTTGCTATGCAATTAACTCAGAGTGTACACTCGTCCATTCTGAATTTTCTCTTCATGTCCGAACAACTTCTTGCTACTCGCTCAATTTCCACTCAACTCCCACAAATTATACATCAAAATGTAGGTATTTTTGCAGGCTTTCAGAAAATGTCACTATCATTGTTGTGGGATTTATAGAATTTTGGCAAATCTCCTCAGACCAACACAAGGTCTCTAAACTCTACATAGAAAGTCAATGGAGAGCTTGTTCAAAATCACCGCTGGATTTCTCTAATGAGAGGCATTTTCAAATCGTCATATCTCCTTAACAAAACAGAGTTGAGACATGAGGCTTGTGCCAATATATCTTCAGACAGTCCTGATGCTCACAATTCAAGAATTTTTTTCTCACCTATTACCGTTTGGCCATGAATTGCATATGTTTGAGAGTAGGAAATTTGTCCCTCGCTCAGATCTCTTTAGATTTCAAACTCTGGAAATGAGACACTTTTTTCTCTTGTCATATCTTTTTGATGGATTGCAACAGAGCCCTGAAAATTTCCATGACTGTTCACCAAAGCCTGCTGTTTCTTACAGTGAAAGAATGATTTTGATGCTCCATATAGATTTAGAGTTACAAAACGTTGTTTGAGGCCAAGTCAAGGCAGTTTTGCTTCGCCTCTACTCAGTTACAGTGTGTTACAAGTCATATATCTTCAATAATCTATATTTTATCTTTGAATTATGAAGACCTGAAGATTCCCCCATCTCTTCTGAACAAAACGGTGTCAGAATGACTGTTCTAGCCCCTATGGTTAGAAAATTATGGCCATTTGTGCGAGGGGAATCCTGAATGTGAGAAATGCACTGAAGAAAACTCATACCTCTCTGTGTCTGCGTGTGTAAGGGCTGATTACAGCAGGTGCAGCTAATTTAACTGACCTAGATATACCAGGCCCAGACTCTTAACAGCCACTGTTCACTTTAGCCTCTGTGTATGTGTGTGTGTATCAATATTTCTCCTATGTTAAAGTATTGCTTCTCAATCATAGTACTTCAAAGTACTTCTACTACATCTTAGTACTTCTGCTCAATCATACTATTTGTGCCAAATCATGGTATTTGTGCCAACTCATGGCTTTTGTGCCAAATCAGAATATTTCTGTTATGTTATAGTATTACTACTAGGTGGAGGAATTTCTGTTATGTTATATGTGCTGAATATAGTATATCTGCCAAATAATAGTATTCATCCCAAATCAAAGTATTTATGCCAAATTACAGTATTTCTGCTAAAAAGCAGAAATAGTGCCTTTTAACAGAAATTTCTTCCAAACAATAGTATTTATTTTAAAACATAGTATTCCTGCTAAATCATAGTATTTGTACTGATTTGTACACTCTGTGTATATGTGTATCAATATTTCTCCTATGTTAAAGTATTACTCCTCAATTATAGTATTTCTGCTAAATCAAAGTACTTCTATTACATCTTAGTACTTCTGCTCAATCATAGTATTCCTGCCCAATCATAGTATTTGTACTAAATCATAGTATTTGTGTCAAAGCTTCAGTATCTGTATGGAGTCATAGTGTTTCTTCTAAATAATAGTATTTCAATCAAATCTCACAAGTTGTGGTAAAACGCAGTATTTCTCACAAATCATAGTATGTGTACCCAATCATAGTATTTCTGCCATATCATCGTATTTGTACCAAATCATGGGTTTTGCCAAATCATGGTATTTGTGCCAAATTATAGTATTTGTGCTAAAACATAGTATTTCTGCCATATTGTGGTATTTGTGCAAAAACAAAGAAATCATAGTATATCTGTTGTTATAGTATTACTACTAAGGCATAGTATTTCTGCCAAATCATAGTATTCCTTCAAAATCATAGTATTACTGCAATTTCATAGTATTTGAGCAAAATCGTACTATATTTGCAACAACGCACTATGTCTGCAAAATCACAGTATTTCTGTAATGTTTTAGTATTACTACTAAGGCACAGTATTTCTGCCAATTCGTAGTATTTGTACTAAATCACTTTACTTGTGCCAAATCATAGTATTTGTTGCAAATCATAGTATTCAAACCAAAACAGTATTTGTACCAAAGCATCATATTTGTACGAAGTCATAGTATTTCTTCTAAATCATAGTATTTCAATCAAATCTCAGTAGTTGTGCTAAAACGCAGTTTTTCTGCCAAATCATAGTATTTGTACCCAATCATAGTATTTCTGCCATATCATTGTATTTGTGCCAAACCATGGTATTTGTGACAAAACATGGTATTTGTTTCAAATTATAGTATTTGTGCCCAATTAATATTTCTGTTATGTTATAGCATAACTACTAAGTCGTGAGCGCCCGCTTCTGTTATATTATATCTGCTGAATGTAGTATATGTGCCAAATCATAGTATTTATAGCAAATCATAGTATTTGTGCCAAACCATTGTATTTGTGCCATATCATCGTATTTGGCGCCAAATCATGGTATTTTGCCAAATCATGGTATTTGTGACAAAACATGGTATTTGTTCGAAATTATAGTATTTGTGCCCAGTTAACATTTCTGTTATGTTATAGCATAACTACTAAGTCGTAGACGTTCTGTTCTTTATAGTATATCTGCTGAATATAGTATTTGTGCCAAATCATAGTATTTATAGCAAATCATAGTATTTGTGCCAAACCATTGTATTTGTATGGAGTCATAGTATTTCTTTTAAATCATTTGTTAAAGTATATGTGCTGAATATAGTATATGTGTATCAATATTTCTCCTATGTTAAAGTATTACTCCTCAATCACAGTATTTCTGCTAAATCAAAGTACTTCTACTACATCTTAGTAATTCTGCTGAATCATAGTATTTTTGCGAAATCATGGCATTTGTGCCAAATCATGGTTTTGGGGCCAAATCATAATTTTTCTGTTATGTTAAAGTATTAAAACTAAGTGGAGGAATGTCTGTTATGTTATAGTATATATGCTGAATATAGTATATCTGACAAATCATAGTATTTACCCCAAATCATAGTATTTATGCCAAATTACAGTATTTTTGCCAAAAGGCAGAAATAGTACCCAAAAAATAGTACTTATGTGAAAACACAGTATTTCTCATGAAATCATAGTATTCCTGTCATTTGTACTGAAACATAGTATTTCTGCCCAATCATAGTATTTGTACCCAATCATAGTATTTCTGTCCAATCATAGTATTTGTACCCAATCATAGTATTTCTGCTATATCATAGTATTTGTTCCAAATCATGGGATTTTCCCAAAACATGGTATTTGTGCCAAATTATAGTATTTGTGCCCAATTAATATTTCTGTTATGTTATAGTATTACTAGTAAGTCGAGAATTTCTGTTATGTTATAATATATCTGCTGAATATAGTATATGTGCCAAATCACAGTATTTATCCCAAATCATAGTATTTATGCCAAATTACAGTATTTCTGCTAAAAAGCAGAAATAGTACCTTTTATCAAAAATTTTTGCCAAAAGATAGAATTTATGAAGAAACATAGTATTTAAATCAGTACAAATCAGTACTATGTTTCAGTACAAATCAGCGTATTTGTACTGAAACATATGCCTGCTATGACTTTTGGTGACTTTTGGTGCTCATAACTTCTATACTTTTTGAGATATTGAATTTTTTTTGCAATATTTTTTGCCCATTTCTGCCATATCATCAGTGGCGTCACTGATTTTCCTTGCCGGGATGACCTGTGTTTTAGCTCAGTGAGAGGAGCATCCGTTCTCAGACTGGGAGGCCTGTGTTCAAATCACTCTTATGGCAACATTTCTTTCAGTTAACAGTTAAACTTCTTTAACTCAATTTCAGCTTTTTCACCCTTTTCAGTAAAATATTTCAGTTTTTTCACCACTTTTCAGCACAAATCCCAGCTTTTTCTGCTGTTTTCAGCAAAACCTCTTTTCAGCAGAATTCTGAAAAGAGTTCTGCAGAACTCTTTTCAGCAGAAGTTCTGCTGATTGAACTCTTTTCAGCAGAATTTTCACTTATTTTCAGCCCAAATTCTGCTTATTCACCTCTTCTGCAAAATTTTCAGCCTTTTCACCTGTTATTACCACAAATCTCAGCTGTTTTCAGAAAAACCTCTTTTGAGCAGAAATTCTGCTGATTCACCTCTTTTCTGCACAATTCTCAGCCTTCTCACCTCTTATCAGCACAATTCTCAGCAGCTTCTGCTCATTTCAGCAGAATGGTCAGTCTGTCCACCTCTTCTTTGTGAGAATGAGTTTGGCTCAGTGAGATGAGTAGCCGCCTTGAGATCAGGAGTGCCAGGTTCAAATCCTGCTTAGGCTCCTTACAGCAATCAGTAATGACACGGCTCTACAGCTCAAAGGTCGTGGGTTCAATCCCACCTTGGTCCACTTTTTTTTTTTTTTTTTTCACTACAAATTTAGACACTATCACAGACCTGTAATTTATATTGCTAATTTATTACAATTCTGCAAAGTTTTATGATTTTAGCAGCTTTTCTAATATGGACCTCAGATTCTTGTTAACGCCCATGGCAGAAACAAGTACACAGCCTGATGAAGCAGACTGAGGCAGTACCTCTGATTGGTGAATTTGAGCAGAAACAGGTTGTTTTGCCTCTTTTCAGCAGAAAGTTTGCGTTTTCACCTCTTATCAGCACAAATGTCAGCCACTTCTGCTGTTTTTATCAGAATTTTCAGCTTTTTCACCTTTTTTCAGTTATGTGAGAACCAGTTTGGCTCAATGAGTAGCTGAAAATTTTCAGCCTGTTCTGCTCTTTCAGAAGAATTTCAGCTTTTTCACCTCTTTTCACAACAATTCAGCTTCTTCGACCCCCCCCCTGCATATTTTTTTCTCATCATATCTCTTGGTGGGACAAGAACTGCTTTGGCTCAGTGAGATGAGCAGCTACTGTGATTGCTTCTTTCCGTCTTTTCAGCAGAAATTCTGCTGATTCACCTCTTTTCTGCAAATTTTTCAGCTTTTCACTTCTTCTCAGCACAAAACTCAGCAGCCTCTGCTCATTTAGCAAAATTGTCAGTTTCTCCATCTCCTGTTTTTGCGAGAAAGAGTTTGGTTCAGTGAGATGAGCAGCTACCTTGAGACCAGACGGGCCAGGTTCAAATCCCGGTCATGGCAAAATCTGTTTTCAGTTTTCTCTTTTGTTCTGCCTCTTTTCTGCAGAAATTCTGCTGATTCACCTCTTTTCTGCAAAATTTTCAGCCTTTTCACCTCTTCTCAGCACAATTCTCAGCAGCTTCTGCTCATTTTAGCAGAATTGTCGGTCTCTCCTCTTTTTTGAGAGAGTGAGTTTAGCTCAGTGAGATGAGCAGCTGCCTTGAGACCAGCAGGGCCAGGTTCGAATCCTGCTCAGGGTGACATGTTTTTTTTTTTCACCACCATGCAACTTTTTGCAACTTTTCATCTTTTCAGCTTTTCAGCAGACAGCTTCAGCGTTAAGGCATCCACACAGCATTTTCGCGGAAATGCAAATTTTTTCTAGTTGTGTGGATGCTGGAGGCATCCACACTATTGAGTTCCTGTTTCTTTTATTGTGTGGATGCTTTAGGCATCCACACTATTGAGTTCCTGTTTCTCTTTATTCTTTATTATTCTACTTTATTATTATTGTGTGGATGCTTTAAGCATCCACACTATTGAGTTCCTGTTTCTCTTTATTGTGTGGATGCTTTAAGCATCCACACTATTGAGTTCCTGTTTCTCTTTATTCTTTATTATTATTATTATTCTTCAAGTTGCTTCCGACGTTTTTCGCAGAGAACTACTTCCACAATTTTTGTGCTATTTTCACCGTTCAAATTTTAAACTATTCTGCTATTTTTGCTCTTTCCGCAATGACTTTTGGTATTTTTTGCTCTTATACTTTTTAAAATATTACGTTTTTTCCTTTAATTTGTCCCATTGAAATGAATGGGAAACTTCCGCAATTCTGCTAAAACTTACTCTTTTTGAAACTTAACTACGTTCTCATACTTTCGCCTAGAACAACCATTCAAATTTTAAAATGTTCACAAATTATTGGGCTATTCATGAATGATTCAGCTTTTTCATATCTGTTACCGTTTTCATCTTATCCTCTTTAAGTTTTGAGTTTCATCTTTGTGATTTTTCACAAAATACATGCGTTGTTATGGTTGCTATGCAGTTGGTTCTAAGTGAGCCACTGTACCTTTGGCAATTTTCTTTTCTTCATGTCCGAACAACTTCTTGCTACTCGCTCAATTTTCACTTAACCCACACAAATTATACATCAAAACGTAGGTATTTTTGCTGGCTTTCAGAAAATGTTACTATCATGGTTGTGAGATTTATAGAATTTTGGCAAATCCCCTCAGACCAACACAAAGTCTGAAAACTCTCCATAGAAAGTCAATGGAGAGTTTGTTCAAAATCATCGCTTGATTTCTCTAATGAGAGGCATATTCGAATCGTCATATCTCCTTAACGAAGTGAAGTTAAAACATGAGGCTTGTCCCAGTATATCTTCAGACACTCCTGACGCTCACAATTCAAGAATTTCTTTCTCACCTATTACCGTTCTGAAATGAGTTAGACTTGTTTGAGGGTAGGAAATTCGTCCTTCGCTCAGATTTCTTCAGATTTCAAACTCTGGAAATGAGACACTTTTTTCTCTCGTCATATCTTTTTGATAGATTTCCACAGAGACCTGAAAATTTCCATGACTGTTCACCAAAGCCTGCTGTCTCTTACGGTGAAAGAATGATATCGATACTCCAAATAGATTTAGAGTTAGAAAGCGTTTTTTGAGGACTAGTCAAGGCAGATTTTGCTTGCCTCTACTCAGTTATGGTGCATTAGAAGTCAAATATCGTCAATAATTCATATTTTAATGATAAATTGTCAACATTTTAAGATTCCCCCATCTCTTCTGAACAAAACGGTGTAAGAATGACTGTTCTAGCCCCTACGGTTAGGAAATTATGGCCATTTGTTTGAGAGGAATCCTCACTATGAGAAATTCACTGCAGAAATCCTGTCTCTGTGCTCTGTGTGTGTAAAACGGCTGCACCTGTTTTGGCGGGAAAAAGTACACAGCCTCTCTGATTGGTGGATTCAAATTTAGCAGCTCCCAGGCTGCTTGACTGAGCTAGAAACTTGATTTTCTCTCCTGTGTGTGTGTGTGTGTGTGTGTGTGTGTGTGTGAGAGAGAGAGAGAGAGAGAGAGGCGAGAGAGAGAGTTTTATGGGAGCATCTTATTGTATGATTTAAATTCAATATATTTAGACTGGTTGACTGAATTTGATCCTGTGTGTGTCTCTCTGTGCTTGTGGGACTTTTTGCAGCTGTCCATTTTGCTTTTCCAATTTTTCTATTTAAGTTATTACTATTGTGCTAAGTCATAGCATTTGTGCTGCTTTTCAGTATTTGTGCTAAATACAGCATTTCTGCTAAATCATACTATTTCTGCTATTTTATAAGATTTGTGCTAAATACAGCATTTGTGCTAAATCATACTATTTCTGCTATTTTATAGGATTTGTACTTAATATAATATTTCTGCTTAATTATAGTATTTGTGCTAAAACATAGTATTTCTACTAAACGCAGTATTTCTGGGTAATCATAGTATTTCTATGTATTCCTGCCAGCTCCTCAGGAAGCCAATCCTCTGTGAGGACTGTAATTTTCAAATTGACATATCAAGTCATGCACGGCTTCCCAGCCAGCCAATCATATCTGAGTCCTGGCACATTCAAATTTGCATATTGGGACCTTCATGGCTTCCCAGCCAGCCAATCATATCTGAGTCCTGGCACATTTAAATTTGCATATTGTTGCCTTCATGGCTTCCCAGCCAGCCAATCATATCTGAGTCCTGGCACATTTAAATTTGCATATTGGGACATTCATGGCTTCTAAGCCCACCAATCATCTATGTCATATATCTCTAATATTTCATATTTTTATTTTAAATGGTCAGCATTTCAAGATTCCCCTATGTCTTCTGAATAAAATGGTCTAAGAATGACTGTTTTAGCCCCTACGGTTAGAAATTTATGGCTGTTTGTTTGAGGGGAATTCTCACTATGAGAAATAGACTGCAAAAATCCTGTCTCTCTCTGTGCTGCATGTGTAAAGGCCTGAACTTAGTGCACCAGTTTTGGCGGGAAAAAGTACACAGCCTCTGATTGGTGGATTCAAATTTAGCAGCTCCCAGGCTGCTTGAATGACCTAGAAAGTTGCTCCTCTCTCCCTGTGTGTGTGTGTGTGTGTGTGTGTGTGTGTGTGTGTGTGTGTGTGTGTGTGTGTGTGTGTGTGTGTGTGAGACAGAGAGAGAGAGAGAGAGCGAGAGAGAGTTTTATGGGAGCATCTTATTGTATGATTTAAATTCAATATATTTAGACTGGTTGACTGAATTTGATCCTGTGTGTCTCTCTGTGCTTGTGGGACTTTTGCAGCTGTCCATTTTGCTTTTCCAATTTTTCTATTTAAGTTATTACTATTGTGCTAAGTCATAGCATTTGTGCTGCTTTTCAGTATTTGTGCTAAATACAGCATTTCTGCTAAATCATACTATTTCTGCTATTTTATAAGATTTGTGCTAAATACAGCATTTGTGCTAAATCATACTATTTCTGCTATTTTATAGGATTTGTACTTAATATAATATTTCTGCTTAATTATAGTATTTGTGCTAAAACATAGTATTTCTACTAAACGCAGTATTTCTGGGTAATCATAGTATTTCTATGTATTCCTGCCAGCTCCTCAGGAAGCCAATCCTCTGTGAGGACTGTAATTTTCAAATTGACATATCAAGTCATGCACGGCTTCCCAGCCAGCCAATCATATCTGAGTCCTGGCACATTCAAATTTGCATATTGGGACCTTCATGGCTTCCCAGCCAGCCAATCATATCTGGGTCCTGGCACATTCAAATTTGCATATTGTTACCTTCATGGCTTCCCAGCCAGCCAATCATATCTGAGTCCTGGCACATTTAAATTTGCATATTGGGACCTTCGTGGCTTCTAAGCCCACCAATCATCTATGTCATATATCTCTAATATTTCATATTTGTATTTCAAATGGTCAACATTTCAAGATTCCCCATGTCGTCTGAACACAACGGTCTAAGAATGACCGCTTTAGCCCCTACGGTTAGGAATTTATGGCTGTTTGTTTGAGGGGAGTCCTCACTATGAGAAATAGACTGCAAAAATCCTGTCTCTCTCTGTGCTGCATGTGTAAAGGCCTGCACTTGGTGCACCAGTTTTGGCGGGAAAAAGCACACAACCTCTCTGATTGGTGGATTCAAATTGAGAAGCTCACAGCTGTTTGACTGACCTAGAAACATGCTGTTAACAGCCCCTGTTCACTTGCTGCTGCTGCTGCTGTGTGTGTGTGTGTGTGTGTGTGTGTGTGTGTGTGTGTGTGTGTGTGTGTGTGTGTGTGTGTGTGAGAGAGAGAGAGAGAGAGAGAGAGAGAAGAAAGACACACACAAAGACCTTTTTTAGGGCAGCATCTCATTGGTCGATAAAAATATAATATATTCAGACTGGTTGACTGGCATAGACCCTGTTTGTGTGTGTCTCTCTCACTGTACATTTGTGTATCCATATTTGATTTTCTGTGTATTTGGTGATTTGTGTATCCATATTTGATTTTGTGTATCTGTTGGCTTTTCTTATTTTTTTTTTTTTTTTTCTAAATGAATTTTTATTTTATTTTTTCACAGGTGAACAAAAATTAGTTTTGAGCGAACTTAACCATGTTCCTTTTATTCAGCTTATCATTTTACCTTTCCAATATTTTCACTTAAGTTATTACTATTCTGCTCAATCATATTATCTGTTCTAAATCATTGTTATTAAGCTATATTGTAGGATTTCAGCTAAATCATAGTATTTCTACTATATTATATTTTTCTTTCTAAATATAGCATTTCTGCTATAGAATAGTGTTTCTGCTATATTATAATATTTGTGCTAAACTGGAGTATTTTTGCTAAAACATAGTATTTATATAAAATTACAATATTCATAGTATATTACAGTGTCTCTGGTAAATCACAGCATTTCTGCTATGTTGTACTGTTTTTCTAAATCATAGTATTTCTGTAATGTTTAAGAATGTTTGGCTAAATATATTCTTTCTGTTATCTTATACTATTTCTCCTAAATTCTTGTATTTTGAGAAGTTATCGTGTTTCTGGTAAGTTACAATATTTCTGCTAAGTTCTGCTATGCTATTGTATTTCTGCCAAGTATTATGTTTCCTCTAAGATATTGCAGTTCTGCTAAGTTACTACATTTTAGCAAAGTTCCTTTGCTTCTGCAAAGCTTTTACAATTTCTGCAACTTCTCAGCTTTTTCAGCTAGTTTCAGCAGAAAGCTTCAGCTTTAAAGCATCCACACTGCATTTTCGCAGGAAATGCAAATTTTTCTAGTTATTCTTCAAGTTGCTTCCGTACGTTTTTCGCCGTGGATCTACTTCCACAATTTTCAGCCGATTTTCACCGTTCAAATTTTAAAATATTCTGCTATTTTTGCTCTTTCCGGCAATGACTTTTGGTATTTTCTGCTATTATACTTTTTAAAATATTAAGCTTTTTTCCTTTAATTTGTCCCATTGAAATGAATGGGAAACTTCTGCAATTCTGCTAAAACTTGCTCGTTTTTGAAACTTAACTACTTTTTCATACTTTCACATAGAAACTCCATTTAAACTTTAAAATGTTCACAAATTATTGGGCTATTCATGGATGATTCAGCTTTTTCATATCTGTTACGGTTTTCATCTTATCATTCTTTAAGTTTTGAGTTGCAAAATTGTGATTTTTCAGAAAATACATGCGTTGTTATGGTTGCTATGCACTTGGCTTCCAGTGTGCCACTGTAGGTTTTGCAGTCTTCTCTTCATGTCCGAACAACTTCTTGCTACTCGCTCAATTTTCACTCAACTTCCACAAATTATACATCAAAACGTAGGTATTTTTGCTGGCTTTCAGAAAATGTCACTATCATTGTTGTGAGATTTATAGAATTTTGGCAAATCTCCTCAGACCAACACAAAAGTCAGAAAACTCTCCATAGAAAGTCAATGGAGAGTTTGTTCAAAATCATCGCTGATTTCTCTAATGAGAGGCATATTCGAATCGTCATATCTCCTTAACGGCGAAGTTAAAACATGAGGCTTGTCCCCGTATATCTTCAGACACTCCTGACGCTCACAATTCAAGAATTTTTTTCTCACCTATTACCGTTCTGAAATGAGTTAGACTTGTTTGAGGGTAGGAAATTCGTCCTTCGCTCAGATTTCTTCAGCTTTCAAACTCTGAAATGAACCACTTTTTCTCTCGTCATATCTTTTTGATAGATTTCCACAAAGACCTGAAAATTTCCATGACTGTTCACCAAAGCCTGCTGTCTCTTACGGTGAAAGAATGATATCGATACTCCAAATAGATTTAGAGTTAGAAAGCGTTGTTTGAGGGCAGGTCAAGGCAGTTTTTGCTTCGCCTCTACTCAGTTATGGTGCATTAGAAGTCAAATATCTTTAATAATTCATATTTTAATGATAAATTCTTAACACTTGAAGATTCCCCCATCTCTTCTGAACAAAACGGTGTAAGAATGACCGTTCTAGCCCCTACGGTTAGGAAATTATGGCCATTTGTTTGAGAGGAATCCTCACTATGAGAAATTCACTGCAGAAATCCTGTCTCTGTGCTCTGTTATGTTATAATATATCTGCTGAATATAGTATATGTGCCAAATCACAGTATTTATCCCAAATCATAGTATTTATGCCAAATTACAGTATTTCTGCTAAAAAGCAGAAATAGTACCTTTTATCAAAAATTTTTGCCAAAAGATAGAATTTATGAAGAAACATAGTATTTAAATCAGTACAAATCAGTACTATGTTTCAGTACAAATCAGCGTATTTGTACTGAAACATATGCCTGCTATGACTTTTGGTGACTTTTGGTGCTCATAACTTCTATACTTTTTGAGATATTGAATTTTTTTTGCAATATTTTTTGCCCATTTCTGCCATATCATCAGTGGCGTCACTGATTTTCCTTGCCGGGATGACCTGTGTTTTAGCTCAGTGAGAGGAGCATCCGTTCTCAGACTGGGAGGCCTGTGTTCAAATCACTCTTATGGCAACATTTCTTTCAGTTAACAGTTAAACTTCTTTAACTCAATTTCAGCTTTTTCACCCCTTTTCAGTAAAATATTTCAGTTTTTTCACCACTTTTCAGCACAAATCCCAGCTTTTTCTGCTGTTTTCAGCAAAACCTCTTTTCAGCAGAATTCTGAAAAGAGTTCTGCAGAACTCTTTTCAGCAGAAGTTCTGCTGATTGAACTCTTTTCAGCAGAATTTTCACTTATTTTCAGCCCAAATTCTGCTTATTCACCTCTTCTGCAAAATTTTCAGCCTTTTCACCTGTTATTACCACAAATCTCAGCTGTTTTCAGAAAAAACCTCTTTTGAGCAGAAATTCTGCTGATTCACCTCTTTTCTGCACAATTCTCAGCCTTCTCACCTCTTATCAGCACAATTCTCAGCAGCTTCTGCTCATTTCAGCAGAATGGTCAGTCTGTCCACCTCTTCTTTGTGAGAATGAGTTTGGCTCAGTGAGATGAGTAGCCGCCTTGAGATCAGGAGTGCCAGGTTCAAATCCTGCTTAGGCTCCTTACAGCAATCAGTAATGACACGGCTCTACAGCTCAAAGGTCGTGGGTTCAATCCCACCTTGGTCCACTTTTTTTTTTTTTTCACTACAAATTTAGACACTATCACAGACCTGTAATTTATATTGCTAATTTATTACAATTCTGCAAAGTTTTATGATTTTAGCAGCTTTTCTAATATGGACCTCAGATTCTTGTTAACGCTCCATGGCAGAAACAAGTACACAGCCTGATGAAGCAGACTGAGGCAGTACCTCTGATTGGTGAATTTGAGCAGAAACAGGTTGTTTTGCCTCTTTTCAGCAGAAAGTTTGCGTTTTCACCTCTTATCAGCACAAATGTCAGCCACTTCTGCTATTTTTATCAGAATTTTCAGCTTTTTCACCTTTTTTCAGTTATGTGAGAACCAGTTTGGCTCAATGAGTAGCTGAAAATTTTCAGCCTGTTCTGCTCTTTCAGAAGAATTTCAGCTTTTTCACCTCTTTTCACAACAATTCAGCTTCTTCGACCCCCCCCTGCATATTTTTCTCTCATCATATCTCTTGGTGGGACAAGAACTGCTTTGGCTCAGTGAGATGAGCAGCTACTGTGATTGCTTCTTTCCGTCTTTTCAGCAGAAATTCTGCTGATTCACCTCTTTTCTGCAAATTTTTCAGCTTTTCACTTCTTCTCAGCACAAAACTCAGCAGCCTCTGCTCATTTAGCAAAATTGTCAGTTTCTCCATCTCCTGTTTTTGCGAGAAAGAGTTTGGTTCAGTGAGATGAGCAGCTACCTTGAGACCAGACGGGCCAGGTTCAAATCCCGGTCATGGCAAAATCTGTTTTCAGTTTTCTCTTTTGTTCTGCCTCTTTTCTGCAGAAATTCTGCTGATTCACCTCTTTTCTGCAAAATTTTCAGCCTTTTCACCTCTTCTCAGCACAATTCTCAGCAGCTTCTGCTCATTTTAGCAGAATTGTCGGTCTCTCCTCTTTTTTGAGAGAGTGAGTTTAGCTCAGTGAGATGAGCAGCTGCCTTGAGACCAGCAGGGCCAGGTTCGAATCCTGCTCAGGGTGACATGTTTTTTTTTTCACCACCATGCAACTTTTTGCAACTTTTCATCTTTTTCAGCTTTTCAGCAGACAGCTTCAGCGTTAAGGCATCCACACAGCATTTTCGCAGGAAATGCAAATTTTTCTAGTTGTGTGGATGCTGGAGGCATCCACACTATTGAGTTTCTGTTTCTCTTTATTGTGTGGATGCTTTAGGCATCCACACTATTGAGTTCCTGTTTCTCTTTATTCTTTATTATTCTACTTTATTATTATTGTGTGGATGCTTTAAGCATCCACACTATTGAGTTCCTGTTTCTCTTTATTCTTTATACTTTATTGTGTGGATGCCCTCAAGGGCTTCCACACTATTGAGTTCCTGTTTCTCTTTATTCTTTATTATTCCTGTCGCTTCCGTGCGTTTTTTTAGCCGTGGATCTACTCCCACAGTTTTCAGCCGATTTTCTCCGCTCAAACTCTAAACTGTTCTGCTCTTTCTGCTAATGCCGGCTATATCTTTTGGTGTTTATTACTGTTATACTTTTTAAAATATTACACTTTTTTTCCTTTAATTTGTCCCATTGAAATGAATGGGAAACTTCCACAATTCTGCTAAAACTTGCTTGTTTTTGAAACTTAACTACTTTGTCATACTTTCACCTAGAAACTCCATTCAAACTTTAAAATGTTCTCAGATTATTGGGCTATTCCTGTCTGATTCAGCTTTTTCAGATCTTCTACCGTTTTAATCTTATCTCTCTTTAAGTTTTCAGTTGCAAAATTGTGATTTTTCAGAAAATACATGCGTTGCTATGGTTGCTATGCAATTAAGTCAGAGTGAGTGCTGGTCCGTTCTGAATTTTCTCTTCATGTCTAAACAACTTCTTGCTACTCACTCAATTTCCACTCAATCCCCACAAATTATACATCAAAACGTAGGTATTTTTGCTGGCTTTCAGAAAATGTCACTATCTTTATTGTGAGGTTTACCGTTTTTCGCAATTTGCCTCGGAGTGACACAAGGTCTCAATACTCCCCATTCAAAGTCTATGGGAGGTTTTGAAATTCAGAGCTGAAATTCTGTAACGGGAGGCATTTTAAAATCGCCATATCTCTTTAACAAAGCAAAGTTAGGACATGAGGCTTGTGCCAATATATCTTCAGACACTGCTGACACTCACAGTGGAAGCAGTTTTTACAATTATCTTACCGTTGAGCAATGAATTACGTTTGTTTGAGGGTGGAAATCTGTCCTTCTCTCAGTCTTCAAACTCTGGAAATGAAGCCGTTTCTTCTCTCGTCATATCTCCGCGACGGAGGTAGAACGAGCTATGAAAATCGCAGTCAAAATACACCAAAGTCCGCTGATTCACCCAGTACAAGAATTATGCTGCTAGCCCTCCTAGTTTTTGAGTTACACGACGTTTTGTAACTCCAAAAACGGCGTTTTTCGCCTCTCACCGCGATCTATTTTCTGACTGCCCAAGTATCTGTCTGTTCAGACCGCCGCCCCCTTTCCAGGTGGCGCAATCAGTAATGACACGGCTCTGCAGCTCAAAGGTCGTGGGTTCAATCCCACCTTGGTCCACGTTTTTTTTTTTCACTACAAATTTATACACTATCACAGACCTGTAATTTATATTGCTAATTTATTACAATTCTGCAAAGTTTTATGATTTTAGCAGCTTTTCTAATATGGACCTCAGATTCTTGTCAACACCACATGGCAGAAATACATACAAGTAAACAGCCTGATGAAGCAGACTGAGGCAGTACCTCTGATTGGTGAATTTGAGCAGAACCAGGTTGTTCTGCCTCTTTTCAGCAGAAATTCTGCTCATTCACCTCTTTTCAGCGCAATGTTCTGCTTCTTTCCTCTTTTCTGCAGAAATTCTGCTGATTTACCTCTTTTCTGCAAAATTTTCAGCCCTTTTACCTCTTATGAGCACAATTCTCAGCAGCTTCTGCTCATTTCATCATAATTGTCAGTCTCTCCATCTCCTTCCTTGTGAGAGTCAGTTTGGCACAGTGAGATGAGTAGCCGCCTTGAGCCCAGGAGGGCTAGGTTTGAAACATAGACTGTCTGCAACATAACAGTATATCTGTTATGTTATAGTATTACTACTAAGTCACAGTATTTCTGCCAATTCGTAGTATTTGTACTAAATCATACTACTCGTGCCAAATCATAGTATTTGTTGCAAATCATAGTATTCAAACCAAAATATAGTATTTGTACCAAAGCATTGTATTTGTATGAAGTACCGTATTTCTGCCAAATCATAGAATTACTGCAATTTCACAGTATTTTGAGGAATCCCTTTTGTGATAGTATTACTTCTAAGTCATAGTATTTCTGCTTTGTCATAGTATTTGTACTAAAACGTAGCATTTCTGCCAAATCATAGTATTACTGCTATCTCATAGTATTTGAGTGAAATTACAGTGTTTCTGCAAAAACATTGTATTTCTGCTAAATCATAGTATTTCTGTTATCTTAGAGTACTTGTACTCAATTATAGTATTTGTGCCAAAGTTTAGTATTTCTGCCAAATCATATTTATGTGAATTTGTACACTGTAATATCGCTGTATTACGTGGTGTGGCTAAGTAGGAGGCTGACTGTTACTAAGTGCATCAGTGTACATAGGTCATCTCTTGTGTTGGAGTGCCCTCTTGTGACGCCTTTTGGGTAGTGCCTTAGTAAATGTGAACACTGCAAGAAGTGGTATCAGACTGGTTTGTAGTGGAGGAATTTGTTGCCAGTTTCTTTAATCTTTAATCCGTATTCATGTTGTAATGTATACCCTGTTCTCAATCATAGAAACCACACCATATCACCCCTCCACATCCTCCTACTGTATGCCATATCTCCCTGTAACATCCATCTGACTGCCAATAAACTCCACCTGTGGTAATCTAATCCCTGGATGCCAGCCTCTCCTTCTGACCGAGGATAGCTACTATTGCAGCACCACCCAGCATTAAACTGACGTACACCATTCTGTACAGTGCTAAATCATAGTGTTTGTGCCAAACAATAGCATTCACCCAAATAATAGTATTTCTGCTATGTTATATTATTACTGCTCATAGTATTTCTGCCAAATCATGGTATTTGTTCCAAAGCATAGTATTTCTTCCAAAGCATAGTTTTTCTTCCAAATCATAGTATAACTGCAAAATAAAAGTTTTTGAGCCAAAACATATTTTTTGTGCTAAAACATAGTATTTGTGCCAAATCATAGTATTTCTGCTAAATCCTAGTAATTTTGCTCAATGATAGAATTTCTGAATTTATGCTGTAGTACTTTTGCTAGATTATAGTATTTCTTCTAAGTCAAAGTATTTCATGTAAATCATAGTATTTCTACCAAGTCCCAGTGTTTCTGCTAAATCATAAATCATACATAAATCAATGTTTCAGCACAAATTGTATGATTTGGCTCAAATACTATGATTTGGCAGAATTTTCTATGGTTAAGCACAAATGCTATGATTTGTAAGAAAAAATATTATTTAGTATAAATACTAATAATACTGTGTTTTAGCACAGATTCAGCTAACACTATGATTTGTCACAAGTGGTATGATTTGGTACAAATACTGTGATTTGGCACAAACACTGTGATTTACCAGAAATACTGTGATTTGGCAGAAATACTATCATTTGGTTCAAATATTATGATTTAGAAGAAATACTATGTTATAGTATAAATACTATGTTCAGACTTTAAAAAATTCTGCTATTTCTGCTAATGTGTGCTATGACTTTTGACCATTGAAATGAATGGAACACATTATCAATGTGGTCACTGATTTTGCTCCCTGGAGTGAGCTGTGTTTTAGCTCAGTGAGATGAGCAGCAGTTCTCAGAGCGGGAGGCCCGGGTTCAAATCCCGCTTATGGCAACTATTTTTTCAGTGCATAATTATATTGTTTTAACTCTTTTCAACGCAAATGTAAGATTCTTCACCCCTTTTCACCAGAATTTTCCAGTTTTTTCACCACTTTTCAGCACAAATCCCAGCTTTTTCAGCTGTTTTAAGCAAAACCTCTTTTCAGCAGAATTTTGCTCATTCACCTCTTTTCAGCAGAAATTATGCTGATTGACCTCTTTTCAGCAGAATTTTCAGAATTTTGCTTATTCAACTCTTCTGCAAAATTTTCAGCCTTTTCACCTCTTATCAGCACAATTCTCAGCAGCTTCTGCTCATTTCAGCAAAATTGGCGGTCTCTCCACCTATTCTTGGTCAGAATGAGTCTGGCTCAGTGAGATGAATAGCTGCCTCTAGACCAGAAGGGCCAGTTTCGAATCCTGCTCAGGGTAACATTTTTTTTCCACTACTTTTCAGCAAAGATTTCTCCGTCTTTACCCCTTTCAGTAGAATTTTTGGCTTTTCACCACTTTTCAGCAAAAGAATTCTGCTTCTTCACCTGTTTTCTGCAGAATTTCCAGTTTTTGCACCGCCATATAACTTTTTGCAAATTTTCAGCTTTTTCAGCAGCCAACTTCAGCGTTAAGGCATCCACACAGCATTTTCGCAGGAAATGCAAATTTTTCTAGTTATTCTTCAAGTTGCTTCCGTCGACGTCACCAGAGAACTACTTCCACAATTTTTGTGCTATTTTCACCGCTCAAATTTTAAACTATTCTGCTATTTTTGCTCTTTCCGGCAATGACTTTTGGTATTTTTTGCTCTTATACTTTTTAAAATATTACGTTTTTTTCCTTTAATTTGTCCCATTGAAATGAATGGGAAACTTCCGCAATTCTGCTAAAACTTACTCTTTTTTGAAACTTAACTACGTTCTCATACTTTCGCCTAGAACAACCATTCAAATTTTAAAATGTTCACAAATTATTGGGCTATTCATGAATGATTCAGCTTTTTCATATCTGTTACCGTTTTCATCGTATCCCTCTCTAAGTTTTGAGTTTCATCTTTGTGATTTTTCACAAAATACATGCGTTGTTATGGTTGCTATGCAGTTGGTTCTAAGTGAGCCACTGTACCTTTGGCAATTTTCTCTTCATGTCAGAACAACTTCTTGCTACTTGCTCAATTTTCACTCAACTTCCAAAAATTATACATCAAAACGTAGGTATTTTTGCTGGCTTTCAGAAAATGTTACTATCATTGTTGTGAGATTTATAGAATTTTGGCAAATCCCCTCAGACCAACACAAAGTCAGAAAACTCTCCATAGAAAGTCAATGGAGAGTTTGTTCAAAATCATCGCTGATTTCTCTAATGAGAGGCATATTCGAATCGTCATATCTCCTTAACGAAGCGAAGTTAAAACATGAGGCTTGTCCCCGTATATCTTCAGACACTCCTGATGCTCACAATTCAAGAATTTCTTTTCTCACCTATTACCGTTCTGAAATGAGTTAGACTTGTTTGAGGGTAGGAAATTCGTCCTTCGCTCAGATTTCTTCAGATTTCAAACTCTGAAATGAACCACTTTTTCTCTTGTCATATCTTTTTAATGGATTTCCACAGAGACCTGAAAATTTCCATGATTGTTCACCAAAGCCTGCTGTCTCTTACGGAGAAAGAATGATATTGATACTCCAAATAGATTTAGAGTTAGAAAGCGTTGTTTGAGGGCAAGTCAAGGCAGTTTTTGCTTTGCTCTACTCAGTTATGGTGCATTAGAAGTCAAATATCTTCAATAAGTCATATTGTAATGATAAATTGTCAACACTGTAAGATTCCCCATCTCTTCTGAACAAAACGGTGTAAGAATGGCTGTTCTAGCCCCTACGGTTAGGAAATTATGGCCATTTGTTTGAGAGGAATCCTCACTATGAGAAATTCACTGCAGAAATCCTGTCTCTGTGCTCTGTGTGTGTAAAACGGCTGCACCTGTTTTGGCGGGAAAAACTACACAGCCTCTCTGATTGGTGGATTCAAATTTAGCAGCTCCCAGGCTGCTTGACTGACCTAGAAACTTGATTTTCTCTCCCTGTGTGTGTGTGTGTGTGTGTGTGTGTGTGTGTGTGTGAGACAGAGAGAGAGAGAGAGAGGGCGAGAGAGAGTTTTTATGGGAGCATCTTATTGTATGATTTAAATTCAATATATTTAGACTGGTTGACTGAATTTGATCCTGTGTGTGTCTCTCTGTGCTTGTGGGACTTTTGCAGCTGTCCATTTTGCTTTTCCAATTTTTCTATTCAAGTTATTACTATTGTGCTAAGTCATAGCATTTGTGCTGCTTTTCAGTATTTGTGCTAAATATAGCATTTCTGCTAAATCATACTATTTCTGCTATTTTATAAGATTTGTGCTAAATACAGCATTTGTGCTAAATCATACTATTTCTGCTATTTTATAGGATTTGTACTTACTATAATATTTCTGCTTAATTATAGTATTTGTGCTAAAACATAGTATTTCTACTAAACGCAGTATTTCTGGGTAATCATAGTATTTCTATGTATTCCTGCCAGCTCCTCAGGAAGCCAATCCTCTGTGAGGACTGTAATTTTCAAATTGACATATCAAGTCATGCACGGCTTCCCAGCCAGCCAATCATATCTGAGTCCTGGCACATTCAAATTTGCATATTGGGACCTTCATGGCTTCCCAGCCAGCCAATCATATCTGAGTCCTGGCACATTTAAATTTGCATATTGTTGCCTTCATGGCTTCCCAGCCAGCCAATCATATCTGAGTCCTGGCACATTTAAATTTGCATATTGGGACCTTCATGGCTTCTAAGCCCACCAATCATCTATGTCATATATCTCTAATATTTCATATTTTTATTTTAAATGGTCAGCATTTCAAGATTCCCCATGTCTTCTGAATAAAATGGTCTAAGAATGACTGTTTTAGCCCCTCACGGCTAGAAATTTATGGCTGTTTGTTTGAGGGGAATTCTCACTATGAGAAATAGACTGCAAAATCCTGTCTCTCTCTGTGCTGCGTGTGTAAAAGCCTGCACTTAGTGCACCAGTTTTGGCGGGAAAAAGTACACAGCCTCTCTGATTGGTGGATTCAAATTTAGCAGCTCCCAGGCTGCTTGACTGACCTAGAAACTTGATTTTCTCTCCTGTGTGTGTGTGTGTGTGTGTGTGTGTGTGTGTGTGTGTGTGTGTGTGAAACAGAGAGAGAGAGAGAGAGAGGCGAGAGAGAGTTTTTATGGGAGCATCTTATTGTATCATTTAAATTCAATATATTTAGACTGGTTGACTGAATTTGATCCTGTGTGTGTCTCTCTGTGCTTGTGGGACTTTTTGCAGCTGTCCATTTTGCTTTTCCAATTTTTCTATTTAAGTTATTACTATTGTGCTAAGTCATAGCATTTGTGCTGCTTTTCAGTATTTGTGCTAAATACAGCATTTCTGCTAAATCATACTATTTCTGCTATTTTATAGGATTTGTACTTAATATAATATTTCTGCTTAATTATAGTATTTGTGCTAAAACATAGTATTTCTACTAAATGCAGTATTTCTGGGTAATCATTGTATTTCTATATATTTCTGCCAGGTCCCAGGGAGTCAGTCCTCTGTAAGGACTTTAATATTCAAATTTACCTATCAGGACCTTGACGGCTTCCCAGCCAGCCAATCATATCTGAGTCCTGGCACATTCAAATTTGCATATTGGGGCATTCATGGCTTCCCAGCCAGCCAATCATATCTGAGTCCTGGCACATTCAAATTTGCATATTGGGACCTTCATGGCTTCCCAGCCAGCCAATCATATCTGGGTCCTGGCACATTTAAATTTGCATATTGTTGCCTTCATGGCTTCCCAGCCAGCCAATCATATCTGAGTCCTGGCACATTTAAATTTGCATATTGGGACCTTCGTGGCTTCTAAGCCCACCAATCATCTATGTCATATATCTCTAATATTTCATATTTGTATTTCAAATGGTCAACATTTCAAGATTCCCCCATGTCGTCTGAACACAACGGTCTAAGAATGACCGTTTTAGCCCCTACGGTTAGGAATTCATGGCTGTTTGTTTGAGGGGAGTCCTCACTATGAGAAATAGACTGCAAAAATCCTGTCTCTCTCTGTGCTGCATGTGTAAAGGCCTGCACTTGATGCACCAGTTTTGGCGGGAAAAAGCACACAACCTCTCTGATTGGTGGATTCAAATTGAGAAGCTCACAGCTGTTTGACTGACCTAGAAACATGCTGTTAACAGCCCCTGTTCACTTGCTGCTGCTGCTGCTGCTGTGTGTGTGTGTGTGTGTGTGTGTGTGTGTGTGTGTGTGTGTGTGTGTGTGTGTGTGTGTGTGAGAGAGAGAGAGAGAGACAGAGACAGAGAGAGAGAAAGAAAGACACACACAAAGACCTTTTTTAGGGCAGCATCTCATTGGTGGATAAAAATATAATATATTCAGACTGGTTGACTGGCATAGACCCTGTTTGTGTGTGTCTCTCTCTCACTGTACATTTGTGTATCCATATTTGATTTTCTGTGTATTTGGTGATTTGTGTATCCATATTTGATTTTGTGTATCTGTTGGCTTTTCTTATTTTTTTTTTTTCTAAATGAATTTTTATTTTATTTTTTCACAGGTGAACAAAATTAGTTTTGAGCGAACTTAACCATGTTCCTTTTATTCAGCTTATCATTTTACCTTTCCAATATTTTCACTTAAGTTATTACTATTCTGCTCAATCATATTATCTGTTCTAAATCATTGTTATTAAGCTATATTGTAGGATTTCTGCTAAATCATAGTATTTCTACTATATTATATTTTTCTTTCTAAATATAGCATTTCTGCTATAGAATAGTGTTTCTGCTATATTATAATATTTGTGCTAAACTGGAGTATTTTTGCTAAAACATAGTATTTATATAAAATTACAATATTCATAGTATATTACAGTGTCTCTGGTAAATCACAGCATTTCTGCTATGTTGTACTGTTTTTCTAAATCATAGTATTTCTGTAATGTTTAAGAATGTTTGGCTAAATATATTCTTTCTGTTATCTTATACTATTTCTCCTAAATTCTTGTATTTTTGACAAGTTATCGTGTTTCTGGTAAGTTACAATATTTCTGCTAAGTTCTGCTATGCTATTGAATTTCTGCCAAGTATTATGTTTCCTCTAAGATATTGCAGTTCTGCTAAGTTACTACATTTTAGCAAAGTTCCTTTGCTTCTGCAAAGCTTTTACAATTTCTGCAACTTCTCAGCTTTTTCAGCTAGTTTCAGCAGAAAGCTTCAGCTTTAAAGCATCCACACTGCATTTTCGCAGGAAATGCAAATTTTTCTAGTTATTGTGTGGATGCCCTTAAAGGGCTTCCACACTATTGTTTTCCTGTTTCTCTTTATTCTTTATTATTATTGTGTGGATGCCCTAAAAGGGCTTCCACACTATTGAGTTCCTGTTTCTCTTTATTCTTTATTATTCCCCTAGTTGCTTCCGTACACTTTTTGGCACTTAACTACTTTCTCAGTTTTCAGCCGATTTTCTCAGTTCAAACTCTATACTGTTCTGCTCTTTCTGCTAATGATGGCTATGACTTTTGGTGTTTATTACTGTTATACTTTTTAAAATATTACACTTTTTTCCTTTAATTTGTCCCATTGAAATGAATGGGAAACTTCCACAATTCTGCTAAAACTTGCTTGTCTTTGAAACTTAACTACTTTGTCATACTTTCACCTAGAAACTCCATTCAAACTTTAAAATGTTCTCAGATTATTGGGCTATTCCTGTCTGATTCAGCTTTTTCAGATCTTCTACCGTTTTAATCTTATCTCTCTTTAAGTTTTCAGTTGCAAAATTGTGATTTTTCAGAAAATACATGCGTTGCTATGGTTGCTATGCAATTAAGTCAGAGTGAGTGCTGGTCCGTTCTGAATTTTCTCTTCATGTCTAAACAACTTCTTGCTACTCACTCAATTTCCACTCAACCCCCACAAATTATACATCAAAACGTAGGTATTTTGCTGGCTTTCAGACAATGTCACCATGTTTATTGTGAGATTTACCGTTTTTTTCGCGCAATTTGCCTCGGAGTGACACAAGGTCTCAATACTCCCCATTCAAAGTCTATGGGAGGTTTTGAAATTCAGAGCTGAAATTCTGAAACGGGAGGCATTTTCAAATCGCCATATCTCTTTAATAAAGCAAAGTTAGGACATGAGGCTTGTGCCAATATATCTTCAGACACTGCTGACACTCACAGTGGAAGCAGTTTTTACAATTATCTTACCGTTGAGCAATGAATTACGTTTGTTTGAGGGGTGGAAATCTGTCCTTCTCTCAGTCTTCAAACTCTGGAAATGAAGCCGTTTCTTCTCTCGTCATATCTCCGCGACGGAGGTAGAACGAGCTATGAAAATCGCAGTGAAAGTACACCAAAGTCCGCTGATTCACCCAATACAAGAATTATGCTTCTATCCCACCTAGTTTTTGAGTTACACGACGTTTTGTAACTCCAAAACGGCGTTTTTCGCCTCTCACCGCGATCTATTTTCTGACTGCCCAAGTATCTGTCTTTCAGACCGCCGCCCCGCTCCAGGTGGCGCAATCAGTAATGACACGGCTCTGCAGCTGAAAGGTCGTGGGTTCAATCCCACCTTGGTCCACGTTTTTTTTTTTTCACTACAAATTTATACACTATCACAGACCTGTAATTTATATTGCTAATCTATTACAATTCTGCAAAGTTTTATGATTTTAGCAGCTTTTCTAATATGGACCTCAGATTCTTGTTAACGCCCCATGGCAGAAACAAGTACACAGCCTGATGAAGCAGACAGAGGCAGTACCTCTGATTGGTGAATTTGAGCAGAACCAGGTTGTTCTTTCATTTCATTTCTTTATTTATTTCACACATGGTTCAACAGTGTTTCTTTTTCTACATACAGAACCTTCTGCCTCTTTTCAGCAGAAATTCTGCTCATTCACCTCATCTCTTGTGTTGGAGTGCCCTCTTGTGGCGCCTTTTGGGTAGTGCCTTAGTGAACACTGCAAAGAAGTGGTATCAGACTGGTTTGTAGTGGAGGAATTTGTTGCCAGTTTCTTTCATCTTTAATCCGTATTCATGTTGTAATGTAGTAGTACCACAATATGGCAGAAACACTGTGTTTTGGCACAAATACTTTGGTTTAGTATACTTTAGCTTCTTCAGCTTCTTCACCCCTTTTCAGCAAAATTTTCATTTTTTTCACCCCTTTTCAGCACAAATTCCAGCTTTTTTGGCTGTATTCAGAAAAAAGACAACTCTTTTGAGCAGAAACTCTGCTGATTCATCTCTTTTCAGCGCAAGTTTCTGCTTCTTTGCCTCTTTTCTGCAGAAATTCTGCTGATTCACCTCTTTTCTGCAAAATTTTCAGCCTTTTCACCTCTTATCAGCACAATTGTCAGCAGCTTCTGCTCATTTCAGCAGAATTGTCCGTCTCTCCACCTCTTCTTTGTAAGAATGACTTTGGCTCAGGGAAATGAATAGCCGCCTTTGAGCAGAAATTCTGCTGATTCATCTCTTTTCAGCGCAACTTATTGCTTCTTTACCTCTTTTCTGCAGAAATTCTGCTGATTCACCTCTTTTCTGCAAAATTTTCAGCCTTTTCACCTCTTATCAGCACAATTGTCAGCAGCTTCTGCTCATTTCAGCAGAATTGTCCATCTCTCCACCTCTTCTTTGTAAGAATGACTTTGGCTCAGGGAAATGAATAGCCACCTTTGAGCAGAAATTCTGCTGATTCATCTCTTTTCAGTGCAACTTATTGCTTCTTTACCTGTTTTCTGCAGAAATTCTGCTGATTCACCTCTTTTCTGCAAAATTTTCAGCCTTTTCACTTCTTCTCAGCACAATTCTCAGCAGCTTCTGCTCATTTAGCAAAATTGTCAGATTCTCCATCTCTTGTTTTTGAGAGAAAGAGTTTGGTTCAGTGAGATGAGCAGCTGCCTTGAGACGAGAAGGGCCAGGTTTAAATCCCGGTCATGGCAAAACCTGTTTTCAGTTTTCTTTTTGTTCTTTTGTTCTGCCTCTTTTCTGCAGAAACTCTGCTGATTCATCTCTTTTCAGCGCAAGTTTCTGCTCCTTTGCCTCTTTTCTGCACAAATTCTGCTGATTCACTTCTTTTCTGCAAAATTTTCAGCCCTTTCACCTCTTATCAGCACAATTCTCAGCAGCTTCTGCTAATTTCAGCAGAATTGTCAGTCTGTCCACCTCTTCTCTGTGAGAATGTGTTTGGGTCAGTGAGATGAGTAGCTGCTTTGAGCCTGGCAGTATATCTGTTATGTTATAGTATTACTACTAAATCACAGTATTTCTGCCAATTCAAGGAGGCTGACTGTTACTAAGTGCATCAGTGTACATAGGTCATCTCTTGTGTTGGAGTGCCCTCTTGTGGCGCCTTTTGGGTAGTGCCTTAGTAAACGTGAACACTGCAAAGAAGTGGTATCAGACTGGTTTGTAGTGGAGGAATTTGTTGCCAGTTTCTTTCATCTTTAATCCGTATTCATGTTGTAATGTAGTAGTACCACAATATGGCAGAAACACTATGTTTTGGCACAAATACTTTGATTTGGTATACTTTAGCTTCTTCACCCCTTTTCAGCAAAATTTTCATTTTTTCACCCTTTTCAGCACAAATTCCAGCTTTTTGGCTGTTTTCAGAAAAACAAAACTCTTTTCAGCAGAAACTCTGCTGATTCATCTCTTTTCAGCGCAACTTATTGCTTCTTTACCTCTTTTCTGCAGAAATTCTGCTGATTCACCTCTTTTCTGCAAAATGTTCAGCCTTTTCACCTCTTATCAGCACAAATCTCAGCTGTTTTCAGAAAAAAAACTCTTTTGAGCAGAAATTCTGCTGATTCATCTCTTTTAGGCGCAACTTATTGCTTCTTTACCTCTTTTCTGCAGAAATTCTGCTGATTTACCTCTTTTCTGCAAAATCTTCAGCCTTTTCACCTCTTCTCAGCACAATTCTCAACAGCTTCTGCTCATTTAGCAAAATTGTCAGTTGCTCCATCTCTTGCTTTTGTGAGAATGAGTTTGGTTCAGTGAGATGAGTAGCTGCCTTGAGACCAGAAGGGCCAGGTTCAAATCCCGGTCATGGCAAAACCTGTTTTCAGTTTTCTCTTTTGTTCTGCCTCTTTTCTGCAGAAATTCTGCTGATTTACCTCTTTTCTGCAAAATTTTCAGCCTTTTCACCTCTTCTCAGCACAATTCTCAGCAGCTTCTGCTCATTTTAGCAGAATTGTCGGTCTCTCCTCCGCTTTTTTTGAGAGAGTGAATTTAGCTCAGTGAGATGAGCAGCTCCCTTGAGACCAGCAGGGCCAGGTTCAAATCCTGCTCAGGGCGACATGTTTCTTTTTCACCACCATGCAACTTTTTGCAGCTTTTCATCTTTTTCAGCTTTTCAGCAGACAGCTTCAGCGTTAAGGCATCCACACAGCATTTTCGCAGGAAATGCAAATTTTTCTAGTTATTCTTCTAGTTGCTTCCGTACACTTTTTGGCACTTAACTACTCCTTCAGTTTTCAGCCGATTTTTGCCATTCAAACTTTAAAAAATTCTGCTCTTTCTGCTCTTTCCGGCAATGACTTTTGGTGCTCATAACTTCTATACTTTTTGAGATATTGAATTTTTTTTTGCAATATTTTTGCCCATTTCTGCCATATTATCAGTGGCCTCACTGATTTTCCTTGCCGGGTTGACCTGTGTTTTAGCTCAGTGAGATGAGCATCCGTTCTCAGACTGGGAGGCCTGGGTTCAAATCCCGCTTATGGCAACATTTCTTTCAGTTAACAGTTAAACTTTTTAACTCTTTTCAACACAAATTTAAGCTTTTTCACCCCTTTTCAGCACAATTTTCAGTTTTTTCACCACTTTTCAGCACAAATCCCAGCTTTTTCAGCTGTTTTCAGCAAAACCTCTTTTCAGCAGAATTCTGAAAAGAGTTCTGCAGAACTCTTTTCAGCAGAAATTCTGCTGATTGAACTCTTTTCAGCAGAATTTTCACCCCTTTTCAGCCCAAATTCTGCTTATTCACCTCTTCTGCAAAATTTTCAGCCTTTTCCCCTATTATCAGCACAAATTTCAGCTGTTTTCAGAAAAAACTCTTTTGAGCAGAAATTCTGCTGATTCATCCCTTTTCAGCGCAACTTTCTGCTTCTTTACCTCTTTTCAGCTGAAATTCTGCTGATTCACCTCTTTTTTGCAAAATTTTCAGCCTTTTCACCTCTTCTCAGCACAATTCTCAGCAGCTTCTGCTCATTTAAGCAGAATTGTCAGTCTCTCCACCTCTTCTTTGCCAGAATGACTTTGGCTCAGTGAGATGCGTTGCTGCCTTAGGACCGGGAGGGCCAGGCTCGAATCCTGCTTAGGGCAATGTTTTTTTTTTCAGCAAAAATTTCTCTGTCTTTACCCCTTTCAGTAGAAGTTTTTGGCTTTTCACCACTTTTCAGCAAACATTTTCTGCTTCTTCAGCTGTTTTCAGCAGAATTTTCAGTTTCTTCACCGCCATATAACTTTTTGCAAGTTTTCAACTTTTTCAGCTTTTCAGCAGGCAACTTCAGCGTTAAGGCATCCACACAGCATTTTCGGAGGAAATGCAAATTTTTATGTGTGCCTATGACAAGAGGCACACATATTACTATTCGTCGGATTTATTATTATTATTATTATTATTATTATTATTATTCTCCAGTTTCCGCCTGAAATTTTGCAGCGAATCTCGCCTCGCAGTTTTGAGACAAGCTTCATATATGTTACCTCATTTTGTGCGGCCGGATCTGGAATGGTGTGCTATGACTTTTGGTGTTTATGAATTTTATAGTTTTTAAATATTAATATTTTAGTGAAAATTTTCCCGCCTCCTCTGCCAAACAGTTTTGACATTAGGGTTACATATGTTAGATCATTTTGTGCGGCTGGAGCTGGACTATTATGTTATGACTTTTGGTGTTTATAACTTTTATAGTTTTTAAATATTAATATTTTAGTGCAAATTTAGGCCAATTCATCTTTTGGCGCCAAATAAACAGACTTCATTTGTGGTGTCTTGGCTCTCTCTAGTGGTATGCGGGAGTGGTACAGCCTGTGTACCCTTATTTGGATTACCGTAATGATGACAATTTCAACGGTGCGCACAGCGCCGCTGCTTTCAGGAGCCCTTGGAATTTTTAAGGTTGCGCAAATCATTCAAAAGTTACGGTAATGCTTGGTGGAAAACTCAATATCCCACAATTCATAGCACGCCTCTACAGAGTGAACAATGGCGGCCACCACTTCGTTTTATATGTCTTTTATTCATGTTTCTAGGTCACAAAATAAGCTTTTAAGATATTTTCAGGCGAGAATGTAGGTGTGTAAACTTCAAATATCTGCTTGTTTTATCAAGACATCCCATATTTAGCGACAGTGCTCTGACTACGCCGGTCCTGCCTGACAGCTAGCCGGCTACCTAGCTGGCTACCTAGCTAGCTGCCGCGCTTGGCTGCAAATGGATAGCGAGGGACTCTCTCTGTCGTTTCACCTCCCTGGTCTCTCGCAATGCTCGCATAGAATCGCAGTTACAGCTGGATGTGGAAAAATAACTGAGTTGTTTGGTGGTGGAGCTACAACAGAGGGCAGCTACCCACCGGTGTGTGACAGAAAGGACATGCCGCCAACGAGACATATGAGGCCGGGCAGGCGATTGCTAACGCGGTGGTCAATCATGGATCAGGGAAAGCGAAGGCAGGAGCGTGAGGTGAACTGAATTTCAGGTAAGAAGTTATGAACTGCACTCTATTTGGGTCAGATATAAACCGAGTTTAGGTGTAGTTTATTTAGCAGCAGTTCTCTTATGTGTTGCTGATAGCCGGCTAGCTAGCTAGCGCCGCTAGCATAGTTAGCTCGCGCCGCTAGCAACCCTTCGTGAAAAAGCACCCAGGCTTGGCTTATATTGAGGCGGGTGAAACTCGTGTCAGCACCGGTCGCTCTCTATTTGGGTCAGATATAAACCGAGTTTAGGTGTAGTTTATTTAGCAGCAGTTCTCTTATGTGTTGCTGATAGCGGCTTAGCTAGCTAGCGCCGCTAGCATAGTTAGCTCGCGCCGCTAGCAACCCTTCGTGAAAAAAGCACCCAGGCTTGGCTTATATTGAGGCGGGTGAAACTCGTGTCAGCACCGGTCGCTCTCTATTTGGGTCAGATATAAACCGAGTTTAGGTGTAATTTATTTTCGTTGACCTTTACAATCGTAATGCCACGGGGAGTTTATATACAGCTGTGTGCGTACTAAGTTACTGACGTTGGACTTTATTTTATTCATTAGGGTTAGTTCATAGAGTTGCCGTGCCGTACAAACGGAATCGTCCCCACATTCAGAGAAAACATTATGATTTATTCTGTCGTTACGAAGCCTCCCCTGTCATTCTCTCGCGTGTTGAAACGTCAATCATGAAACTGATCAATGATCGGCTGTTCGCTTTATTTATCGCGCTAAACAACAGCAGCACGTTTAAGCTTGATCAGCTGTTGTTAGAATTCTTTTGATTTTAATTTCTAGTATCAGCTGATGTTTGCTGGAGCATGAAGATGAAATCAGGAGATGTCCTTACTGAATCATCAGAGCTGAACTGGTGATGGAGAAACAGGTTTACACTTTAGGTGACATGAATGAGTTGAAGGAAGTTATGAGTTGTTTCTGAGAGACAAAGACCAAGCTCCTTTTTTGTGTAGCTGACAGCTGGTAACTGTGCAGGGGCGGATCTAGCAAAGCTTTTAGGGGGAGCTAGGGCATTAACAGAGAAAGGTGGACACAAAGATATACTTTTCTTTCTTACTCTCATATAAAATATTTAGCTTTTATTAAATAGTTATCTGAATCTCACAACCAAAGTTTGTATAATAATACACAGGATTGGCTGTAGACCATTGTTCATAATTCAGAACACTGTGTAAAAATAACAAAAACAAAAAGTGAATGCATGTGTGAAAAGTGGTCTATAATGTAATGCTTCAAAGTGTGTTCATGCAAACATTGTCGGGTCTGCCGTGGTACAATGGGACTTCTGCTCATGAACCTGTGTGCACAGCGTCTGCAAATCGGCGCTGTACAAAGTAACTTCATCTTTACACAAAACTGTAAGCTGTCATCTGTGAAGCGTGAGCGGTGTTTGTTTTTACCATAGTTCATGGTGGAGAATGGCTGCTCTTCTGAGTTTTGCTCTCTGTAGCCGTATGAATGGCAAACTACAGTGATTAGCAGCGGCATAGGCACACATAAAATTTCTTCTGAAATTTTCGCTTTCTAGTTCTTATTATTATTATTATTATTATTATTTTCCTTTTTCCGCCTGAAATTTTGCAGTGTATCTCGACCCGCAGTTTTTGGACAAGCTTCATATATGTTACCTCATTTTGTGCGGCTGGATCTGGAATGGTGTGCTATGACTTTTGGTGTTTATGAATATTATAGTTTTTAAATATTAATATTTTAGTGAAAATTTTCCGCGCTCCTCTGCCAAACAGTTTTGACAATAGGGGTACATATGTTACATCATTTTGTGCGGCTGGCGCTGGGCTAGTATGGTGTGACTTTTGGTGTTTATAACTTTTATAGTTTTTGAAATATTTAGATTTTAGTGCAAATTTAGGCCAATTTCTAGGCTCCTGAGAAAGATTCTGCTTTTGGCACCATAGAAACAGACTTCATTTGTGGTGTCTTGGCTCTCTCTAGTGGTATACCGGGAGTAGTACAGCCGAAAAGATTTTATCCTTGTGTTGAAAACTCCATATCCCACAATTCATAGCACGCCTCTACAGAGTGAACGATGGCGGCCACCACTTCGTTTTATATGTCTTTTATTCGTGTTTCTAGGTCACAAAATAAACTTTTAAGATATTTTCAGGCGAGAATGTAGGTGTGTAAACTTCAAATATCTGCTTGTTTTATCAAGACATCCCATATTTAGCGACAGTGCTCTGACGACGTCGGTCCTGCCTGACAGCTAGCCGGCTACCTAGCTAGCTGCCGCGCTTGGCTGCAAATGGATAGCGAGGGACTCTCTCTGTCGTTTCACCTCCCGGTCTCTCGCAAAATGCTCGCACAGAATCGGAGTTACAGCTGGATGTGGAAAAATAACTGAGTTGTTTGGTGGTGCTATAACGCCGGAGCTACAACAGTGGGCAGCTATCCACCGGTGTATGACAGAAAGGACATGCCGCGACCGCCGATCGACCGGTGTTTGCTAACGCGGAGGTCAATCGTGGATCAGGGAAAGCGAAGGCAGGAGCGTGAGGTGAACTGAATTTCAGGTAAGAAGTTATGACCTGCACTCTATTTGGGTCAGATATAAACCGAGTTTAGGTGTAGTTTATTTAGCAGCAGTTCTCTTATGTGTTGCTGATAGTCGGCTAGCTAGCTAGCGCCGCTAGCATAGTTAGCTAGCACCGCTAGCGCGACCTTCGTGAAAAAGCACCCAGGCTTGGCTTATATTGAGGCGGGTGAAACTCGTGTCAGCACCCGTCGCTCGCCGACAGTATGTGTTTTAGCTGGACTTATTTTTCGTTTATATGGACCGATGATTTATTTATTTATTCATTTTAGTAACGGTATAAACAGTGAAAGGTGGTGGATTGGCCAGATGTAAACTTCAAATATCTGCTCGTGTTACCAAGACATCCCATATTAGCTCTGATGTTTTCGGTGCCTGCAAAGAGCTAGACAGGTAGCTAGCTAACCCGAGCTGGCTGTCTTTTTGACTCAGGGTCATAGCTGGACTTATTTTTCGTTTTTATGAGCCGATGAGGGTTTTTTTTTTAGTAACGGTACAAACAGTGAAAGGCGGTGGATTGTCCAGATGCTGGTCGATGTGGAAAAAATAACTGAGTTGTTTGGTGATCGCTGACGCCGAGCTACAACCGAGGGCAGCTATCCACCGTGTGTGTCAGAAAGAACATGCGGGAACGAGGCGGCGAGATGACCGCCGATCGACCGGTGGTAGATCGTGGATCAGGAAACCGAAGGCAGGAGAAGCAGGCGGCTGCCGGTCGGAGCATGAGGTGAACTGAATTTCAGGTAAGAAGTTATGACCTGCACTCTATTTGGGTCAGATATAAACCGAGTTTAGGTGTAGTTTATTTTCGTTGTGCTGACTTTTTACAATCAGTTATAATAACTCGTACTGCGTGGTAGCTAGCACGATGGAGTTTCTATACAGCTGTGTGCGCGCTAAGTTACTGATGTTGAACTTTATGACAGCCTCCCTGTCATTCTCTCGCCTGTTCAAACTTCAGTCATGAAACTGATCAATGATCGGCTTTTCTCTCTTGTTTGTTTATCGCGCTAAACAACAGCAGCACGTTTAAGCTTGATCAGCTGTTGTTAGAATTCATTTGAGTTTAATTTCTAGTATCAGCTGATGTTTGCTGGAGCCACAGCTGTAGAAGCGGCTGGTCGAAACCAGGAGATGACCTTACTGAATCATCAGAGCTGAACTGGTGATGGAGAAACAGGTTTACCTTTTTTTAGGTGACATGAATGAGTTGAAGGGAAGTTATGAACTGTTTCTGAGAGAAATAAACACCAAGCTCCTTTTTTATTTAGCTGACAGCTGGTAACTGTGCAGGGGCGGATCTAGCAAAGCTTTTGCCAGGGGCCAGGTAGGGCATTAACAGAGAAAGGTGGACACAAAGATATACTTTTCTTTCTTACTCTCATACAGGGAGTGCAGAATTATTAGGCAAGTTGTATTTTTGAGGAATAATTTTATTATTGAACAACAACCATGTTCTCAATGAACCCAAAAACACATTAATATCAAAGCTGAATGTTTTCGAAGTAGTTTTTAGTTTGTGTTTAGTTTTAGCTATTTTAGGGGATATCTGTGTGTGCAGGTGACTATTACTGTGCATAATTATTAGGCAACTTAACAAAAACAAATATATACCCATTTCAATTATTTATTTTTACCAGTGAAACCAATATAACATCTCCACATTCACAAATATACATTTCTGACATTCAAAAACAAAACAAAAAACAAATCAGCGACCAATATAGCCACCTTTCTTTGCAAGGACACTCAAAAGCCTGCCATCCATGGATTCTGTCAGTGTTTTGATCTGTTCACCATCAACATTGCATGCAGCAGCAACCACAGCCTCCCAGACACTGTTCAGAGAGGTGTACTGTTTTCCTCCTTGTAAATCTCACATTTGATGATGGACCACAGGTTCTCAATGGGGTTCAGATCAGGTGAACAAGGAGGCCATGTCATTAGTTTTTCCTTCTTTTATACCCTTTCTTGCCAGCCACGCTGTGGAGTACTTGGACGCTGCGTGTGATGGAGCATTGTCCTGCATGAAAATCATGTTTTCTTGAAGGATGCAGACTTCTTCCTGTACCACTGCTTGAAGAAGGTGTCTTCCAGAAACTGGCAGTAGGACTGGGAGTTGAGCTTGACTCCATCCTCAACCCGAAAAGGCCCCACAAGCTCATCTTTGATGATACCAGCCCAAACCAGTACTCCACCTCCACCTTGCTGGCGTCTGAGTCGGACTGGAGCTCTCTGCCCTTTACCAATCCAGCCACGGGCCCATCCATCTGGCCCATCAAGACTCACTCTCATTTCATCAGTCCATAAAACCTTAGAAAAATCAGTCTTGAGATATTTCTTGGCCCAGTCTTGACGTTTCAGCTTGTGTGTCTTGTTCAGTGGTGGTCGTCTTTCAGCCTTTCTTACCTTGGCCGTGTCTCTGAGTATTGCACACCTTGTGCTTTTGGGCACTCCAGTGATGTTGCAGCTCTGAAATATGGCCAAACTGGTGGCAAGTGGCATCTTGGCAGCTGCACGCTTGACTTTTCTCAGTTCATGGGCAGTTATTTTGCGCCTTGGTTTTTCCACACGCTTCTTGCGACCCTGTTGACTATTTTGGATGAAACGCTTTGATTGCTCGATGATCACGCTTCAGAAGCTTTGCAATTTTAAGACTGCTGCATCCCTCTGCAAGATATCTCACTATTTTTGACTTTTCTGAGCCTGTCAAGTCCTTCTTTTGACCCATTTTGCCAAAGGAAAGGAAGTTGCCTAATAATTATGCACACCTGATATAGGGTGTTGATGTCATTAGACCACACCCCTTCTCATTACAGAGATGCACATCACCTAATATGCTTAATTGGTAGTAGGCTTTCGAGCCTATACAGCTTGGAGTAAGACAACATGCATGAAGAGGATGATGTGGACAAAATACTCATTTGCCTAATAATTCTGCACTCCCTGTATACACCAAGCTCCTTTTTTGTGTAGCTGACAGCTGGTAACTGTGCAGGGGCGGATCTAGCAAAGCTTTTGCCAGGGGCCAGGTAGGGCATTAACAGAGAAAGGTGGACATAAAGATATACTTTTCTTTCTTACTCTCATATAAAATATTTAGCTTTTATTAAATAGTTATCTGAATCTCACAACCAAAGTTTGTATAATAATACACAAGATTGGCTGTAGACCATTGTTCATAATTCAGAACACTGTAGAAATAACAAAAACAAAAAGTGAATGCATGTGTGTGTAAGTGGTCTATAATGTAATGCTTCAAAGCGTGTTCATGCAAACATTGTCGGGTCTGCCGTGGTACAATGGGACTTCTGCTCATGAACCTGTGTGCACAGCGCCTGCAAATCGGCGCTGTAATGGCAAACTTCATCTTTACACAAAACTGTAAGCTGTCATCTGTGAAGCGTGAGCGGTGTTTGTTTTACCATAGTTCATGGTGGAGAATGGCTGCTCTTCTGAGTTTTGCTGTCTGTAGCCGTATGAATGGCAACTACAGTGATTAGCAGCGGCATAGGCACACATAAAATTTCTTCTGAAATTTTCGCTTTCTAGTTGTGTGGATGCCCTTAAAGGGCTTCCACACTATTGAGTTCCTGTTTCTCTTTATTCTTTATTATTATTGTGTGGATGCCCTTAAAGGGCTTCCACACTATTGAGTTCCTGTTTCTCTTTATTCTTTATTGTGTGGATGCCCTAAAGGGCTTCCACACTATTGTTTTCCTGTTTCTCTTTCTTCTTTATTATTATTCCCCTAGTTGCTTCCGTACACTTTTTGGCACTTAACTACTCCCTCAGTTTTCAGCCGATTTTCTCAGTTCAAACTCTGTACTGTTCTGCTCTTTCTGCTCTTTCCGGCAATGACTTTTGGTGTTTATTACTGTTATACTTTTTAAAATATTACACTTTTTTCCTTTAATTTGTCCCATTGAAATGAATGGAAAACTTCCACAATTCTGCTAAAACTTGCTTGTTTTTGAAACTTAACTACTTTGTCATACTTTCACCTAGAAACTCCATTCAAACTTTAAAATGTTCTCAGATTATTGGGCTATTCCTGTCTGATTCAGCTTTTTCAGATCTTCTACCGTTTTAATTTTATACCTCTTTAAGTTTTCAGTTGCAAAATTGTGATTTTCAGAAAATACATGCGTTGCTATGGTTGCTATGCAATTAAGTCAGAGTGAGTGCTGGTCCGTTCTGAATTTTCTCTTCATGTCTAAACAACTTCTTGCTACTCACTCAATTTCCACTCAACCCCACAAATTATACATCAAAACGTAGGTATTTTTGCTGGCTTTCAGACAATGTCACTATCTTTATTGTGAGATTTACCGTTTTTTTCGCAATGTGCCTCGGAGTGACACAAGGTCTGACAACTCCCCATTCAAAGTCTATGGGGAGGTTTTGAAATTCAGAGCTGAAATTCTGTAATGGGAGGCATTTTCAAATCGCCATATCTCTTTAACAAAGCAAAGTTAGGACATGAGGCTTGTGCCAATATATCTTCAGACACTGCTGACACTCACAGTGGAAGCAGTTTTTACAATTATCTTACCGTTGAGCAATGAATTACGTTTGTTTGAGGGGTGGAAATCTGTCCTTCTCTCAGTCTTCAAACTCTGGAAATGAAGCCGCTTTCTTCTCTCGTCATATCTCCGCGGCAGAGGTAGAACGAGCTATGAAAATCGCAGTCAAAATACACCAAAGTCCGCTGATTCCCCAGTACAAGAATTATGCTGCTAGCCCTCCTAGTTTTTGAGTTACACGACGTTTGTAACTCCAAAAAGCGGCGTTTTTCGCCTCTCACCGCGATCTATTTTCTGACTGCCCAAGTAGCTGTCTTTTCAGACCGCCGCCCCTTTCCAGGTGGCGCAATCAGTAATGACACGGCTCTACAGCTCAAAGGTCGTGGGTTCAATCCCACCTTGGTCCACGTTTTTTTTTCACTACAAATTTATACACTATCACAGACTTGTAATTTATATTGCTAATTTATTACAATTCTGCAAAGTTTTATGATTTTAGCAGCTTTTCTAATATGGACCTCAGATTCTTGTTAACGCCCATGGCAGAAACAAGTACACAGCCTGATGAAGCAGACTGAGGCAGTACCTCTGATTGATGAATTTGAGCAGAACCAGGTTGTTCTTTCATTTCATTTCTTTATTTATTTCACACATGGTTCAACAGTGGGTTTTTTTTCTACATACAGAACCTTCAGAAATTCTGCTCATTCACCTCATCTCTTGTGTTTGAGTGCCCTCTCGTGGCGCCTTTTGGGTAGTGCCTTAGTAAACATGAACACTGCAAAGAAGTGGTATCAGACTGGTTTGTAGTGGAGGAATTTGTTGCCAGTTTCTTTCATCTTTAATCCGTATTCATGTTGTAATGTAGTAGTACCACAATATGGCAGAAACACTATGTTTTGGCACAAATACTTTGATTTGGTATACTTTAGCTTCTTCACCCCTTTTCAGCAAAATTTTCATTTTTTTCATCCCTTTTCAGCACAAATTCCAGCTTTTTTGGCTGTTTTCAGAAAAAAAAACTCTTTTCAGCAGAATTCTGCTCATTCACCTCTTTTCAGCAGAATTTTCACTTCTTTTCGGCCCAAATTCTGCTTATTCACCTCTTCTGCAAAATTTTCAGCCTTTTCACCTGTTATTAGCACAAATCTCAGCTGTTTTCAGAAAAAACCTCTTTTGAGCAGAAATTCTGCTGATTCATCTCTTTTCAGCGCAACTTTCTGCTTCTTTACCTCTTTTCAGCAAAAATTCTGCTGATTCAACTCTTTTCTGCAAAATTTGCAGCCTTTTCACCTCTTATCAGCACAATTCTCAGCAGCTTCTGCTCATTTCAGCAGAATGGTCAGTCTGTCCACCTCTTCTTTGTGAGAATGAGCTTGCGTCATTGAGAGTGACTTTGGCTCAGTGAGATGAGTAGCCGCCTTTAGACTAGGAGGGCCCGGTTCGACTCCTGCTCATGGCAAAATTTCTTTTTACCACCTTTTCACCTTTTTGAACTGTTTTCAACACAGATTTCAGCTGCTTCACCACTTTTCAGCACAAATTCCAGCTCTTTCAGCTGTTTTCAGCAAAAACCTCTTTACAGTAGAAATTCTGCTTATTCATCTCTTTTCAGTGCAACATTCTGCTTCTTTCCGTCTTTTCTGCAGAAATTCTGCTGATTCACCTCTTTTCTGCAAAATTTTCAGCCTTTTCACCTCTTATCAGCACAATTCTCAGCAGCATCTGCTGATTTCAGCAGAATGGTCAGTCTGTCCACCTCTTCTTTGTGAGAATGTGTTTGGGTCAGTGAGATGAGTTGCTGGCCAGGTTCGAATCCTGCTCAAGACGACATTTTGTTTTCACCACCATACAACTTTTTGCAAATTTTCATCTTTTTCAGCTTTTCAGCAAACAGCTTCAGTGTTAAGGCATCCACACAGCATTTTCGCAGGAAATGCAAATTTTTCTAGTTGTGTGGATGCCCTAAAAGGGCTTCCACACTATTGAGTTCCTGTTTCTCTTTATTCTTTATTGTGTGGATGCCCTAAAAGGGCTTCCACACTATTGAGTTCCTGTTTCTCTTTATTCTTTATTATTCTTCAAGTTGCTTCCGTACGTTTTTTGCCGTCTATCTACTGCCTCAGTTTTCAGCCGATTTTTTCCGTTCAAACTCTATACTGTTCTGCTCTTTCTGCTAATGTTTGCTATGACTTTTGGTGTTTATTACTATTATACTTTTTAAAATATTACACTTTTTTCCTTTAATTTGTCCCATTGAAATGAATGGAAAACTTCCACAATTCTGCTAAAACTTGCTTGTTTTTGAAACTTAACTACTTTGTCATACTTTCACCTAGAAACTCCATTCAAACTTTAAAATGTTCTCAGACTATTGGGCTATTCCTGGATGATTCAGCTTTTTTAGATCTTCTACCGTTTTAATTTTATACCTCTTTAAGTTTTCAGTTGCAAAATTGTGATTTTTCAGAAAATACATGCGTTGCTATGGTTGCTATGCAATTAACTCAGAGTGTGCACTCGTCCTTTCTGAATTTTCTCTTCATGTCTGAACAACTTCTTGCTACTCGCTGAATTTCCACTCAACCCCCACAAATTATACATCAAAACGTAGGTATTTCTGTTGGCTTTCAGAAAATGTCACTATCATTGTTGTGGGACTTATAGAGTTTTTGCAAATCTCCTCAGAGTAACATAAAGTCTCAAAACTCTCCATAGAAACTCAATGGAGAGTTTCTTCAAAATCAGCGCTGGAATTCTCTAATGAGAGGCATTTTCAAATCGTCATATCTCCTTAACGAAACAAAGTTGAGACATGACGCTTGTGCCAATATATCTTCAGACGTCACTGATGCTCACAATTCAAGAATTTTTTCCTCACCTATTACCGTTTGGCCATGAATTACACTTGTTTGAGGATAGGAAATTTGTCCCTCGCTCAGATTTCTTCAGATTTCAAACTCTGGAAATGAGGCACTTTTTTCTCTCATCATATCTTTTTGATGGATTTCCACAGAGACCTGAAAATTCCCATGACTGTTCACCAAAGCCTGCTGTTTCTTACGGTGAAAGAATGATTTTGATGCTCCATATAGATTTAGAGTTACAAAACATTGTTTGAGGGCAAGTCAAGGCAGTTTTGCTTTGCCTCTGCTCAGTTACAGTGTATTACAAGTCATATATCTTTAATAATTTATATTTTATCTCTGATTTATGAAGACCTGCAGATTCCCCATCTCTTCTGAACAAATCGGTGTCAGAATGAGCGTTCTAGCCCCTACGGTTAGGAAATTATGGCCATTTGTTCGAGGGGAATCCTGAATGTGAGAAATACACTGCAGAAAACTCATAGCTGTCTCTGTGTCTGTGTGTGTAAGTGCTGATTACAGCAGGTGCAGCCAATTTAGCTGACCTAGATATACCAAACCCAGACTCTCAACAGCCTCTGCACACTTTGCTCTCTGTGTATGTGTGTGTCTATATCAATATTTCTCCCATGTTAAAGTATTACTCCTCCATAATAGTATTTGTGCTAAATCAAAGTACTTCTACTACATCTTAGTACTTCTGCTCAATCATAGTATTTCTGCTAAATCATAGTATTTTTGAAAAATCATGGTATTTGTGCCAAATCATGGTTTGGGGGCAGAACCATAATATTTATTTTATGTTATGAGATTACTACTAAGTGCAGGAATGTCTGTTATGTTATAGTTTATGTGCTGAATATAGTATATCTGCCAAATCATAGTATTTATCCCAAATCATAGTATTTATGCAAAATTACAGTATTTCTGCCAAAAGCAGAAATAGTACCTTTAGCAGAAATTTCTGTGAAAAGATATTATTTATGTTAAAACATAGTATTTCTGCTAAATCATAGTATTTCTGCCAAATCATAGTATTTGTACTTATTCATAGTACTTGTGCCAAATCATAGTATTTGTACCCAATCATAGTATTTCTGCAATATGATCGTATTTGTGCCAAATCATGGTATCTTTTTTGCCAAATCATGGTATTTGTGCCAAATCATGTTATTTGTGGCCAGTTAAAATTTCTGTTATATTAGTGTTACTACTAAGTCATAGAATTTCTGTTATGTTATAGTATATCTGCTGATTATGGTATATGTGCCAAATAATAGTATTTATAGCAAATAATAGTATTACTGCCCAAACATAGTATTTCTTGTAGTATTTGTAGTAGTAGTTGTTGTAGTATTTGTGCAAAACATAGAATTTCTGCAAAATCATAGTATATCTGTTATGTTATAGTATTACTACTAAGGCATAGTATTCCTACCAAATCATAGTATTCCAAATCATAGTATTACTGCAATTCCATAGTATTTGAGCGAAATCGTAGTATTTGTGCAAAACATACTATGTCTGCAAAATCACATTATATCTGCTATGTTATAGTATTACTAATAAGGCATAGTATTTCTACCAAATCATAGTATTCCAAATCATAGTATCACTGCAATTTCATAGTATTTGAGTGAAACTGTAGTATTTGTACTAAATCATGGTACTTGTGCCAAATCATACTATTTTTGCAAATCATATTATTTGAACCAAAACATTGTATTTGTAACGAAGTCATAGTATTTCTTCTAAATCATAGTATTTCACCCAAATCTCAGTAGTTGTGCTAAAACCCAGTATTATTGCCAAATCGTAGTATTTGTACTGAAACATAGTATTTGTGCCAATAAGAGTATTTGTACTAAATCATAGTACTTCTGCCAAATCATAGTATTTCTGCCATATTGTGCTAGTTGTGCAAAAACATAGACTGTCTGCAAAATCATAGTATATCTGTTATGTTATACTATTACTACTAAGTCACAGTATTTCTGCCAATTCGTAGTATTTGTACTAAATCATACTATTGAAATCAAAATATAGTATTTGTACCAAAGCATTGTATTTGTAATCAAGTACAGTATTTCTGCCAAATCATAGAATTACTGCAATTTCATAGTATTTTGAGGAATCCCTTTTGTTATAGTATTACTTCTAAGTCATAGTATTTCTGCTTTGTCATAGTATTTGTACTGAAACATAGTATTTCTGCCAAATCATAGTATTACTGCTATTTCATAGTATTTGAGTGAAATTACAGTGTTTCTGCAAAAACATTGGTTGGTATTGGTTTTAGTTACCTTTAGCGTATGTGCTAGTTAGCAATAGCTATGGCAGCCCAGTTATTTTATTGTTTTGGGCTTGTTCCTGCTTTGTTTTTTTTCCTGCAAATTTATGTGAATTTGTACACTGTAATATCGCTGTATTACGTAATGGCTAAGTAGGAGGCTGACTGTTACAAAGTGCATCAGTGTACATAGGTCATCTCTTGTGTTGGAGTGCCCTCTTGTGGCGCCTTTTGGGTAGTGCCTTAGTAAATGTGAACACTGCAAAGAAGTGGTATCAGACTGGTTTGTAGTGGAGGAATTTGTTGCCAGTTTCTTTCATCTTTAATCCGTATTCATGTTGTAATGTAGTAACTTTTGTGGCACAAATACCACAATATGGCAGAAACACTATGTTTTGGCACAAATACTTTGATTTGGTATACTTTAGCTTCTTCACCCCTTTTCAGCAAAATTTTCATTTTTTTCACCCCTTTTCAGCACAAATTCCAGCTTTTTTGGCTGTTTTCAGAAAAAAAAAACTCTTTTCAGCAGAAACTCTGCTGATTCATCTCTTTTCAGCGCAAGTTTCTGCTTCTTTGCCTCTTTTCTGCAGAAATTCTGCTGATCCACCTCTTTTCTGCAAAACTTTCAGCCTTTTCACCTCTTATCAGCACAATTCTCAGCAGCTTCTGCTCATTTCAGCAGAATTGTCCGTCTCTCCACAACAACTTTTTGCAACTTTTCATCTTTTTCAGCTTTTCAGCAGACAGCTTCAGCGTCAAGGCATCCACACAGCATTTTCGCAGGAAATGCAAATTTTTCTAGTTATTATTATTCTTCTAGTTGCTTCCGTACACTTTTTGGCACTTAACTACTTCCTCAGTTTTCAGCCGATTTTCTCAGTTCAAACTCTATACTGTTCTGCTCTTTCTGCTCTTTCCGGCAATGACTTTTGGTGTTTATTACTGTTATACTTTTTAAAATATTACACTTTTTTCCTTTAATTTGTCCCATTGAAATGAATGGAAAACTTCCACAATTCTGCTAAAACTTGATTGTTTTTGAAACTTAACTACATCCTCATACTTTCACCTAGAAACTCCATTCAAACTTTAAAATGTTCTCAGATTATTGGGCTATTCCTGTCTGATTCAGCTTTTTCAGATCTTCTACCGTTTTAATTTTATACCTCTTTAAGTTTTCAGTTGCAAAATTGTGATTTTTCAGAAAATACATGCGTTGTTATGGTTGCTATGCAATTAACTCAGAGTGTACACTCGTCTATTCTGAATTTTCTCTTCATGTCTGAACAATTTCTTGCTACTCGCTCAATTTCCACTCAACTCCCACAAATTATACATCAAAACGTAGGTATTTTTGCTGGCTTTCAGAAAATGTCACTATCATTCTTCTGGGACTTATAGATCTTTTGCAAATCTCCTCAGAGTAACACAAAGTCTGAAAACTCTCCATAGAAACTCAGTGGAGAGTTTCTTCAAAATCAGCGCTGGATTTCTCTAATGAGAAGCATTTTCAAATCGTCATATCTCCTTAACGAAACAAAGTTGAGACATGAGGCTTGTGCCAATATATCTTCAGACACTCCTGATGCTCACAATTCAAGAAGTTTTTTCTCAGCTATTACCGTTTGGCCATGAATTATACTTGTTTGAGGATAGGAAATTTGTCCCTTGCTCAGATTTCTTCAGATTTCAGACTCTGGAAATGAGGCACTTTTTTCTCTCGTCAGATCTTTTTGATGGATTTCCACAGAGACCTGAAAATTTCCATGACTGTTCACCAAAGCGTGCTGTTTCTTACGGTGAAAGAATGATTTTGATGCTCCATAAAGATTCAGAGTTCCAAAACGTTGTTTGAGGGCAAGTCAAGGCAGTTTTGCTTCGCCTCTACTCAGTTACAGTGTATTACAAGTCATATATCTTCAATAATTTATATTTTATCTCTGAATTATGAAGACCTGCAGATTCCCCCATCTCTTCTGAACAAAACGGTGTCAGAATGAGCGTTGTAGCCCCTACGGTTAGGAAATTATGGCCATTTGTTCAAGGGGAATCCTGAATGTGAGAAATACACTGAAGAAAAGCCATAGCTCTCTCTGTGTCTGTGTGTGTAAGTGTTGATTACAGCAGGTGCAGCCAATTTAGCTGACCTAGATATACCAAGCCCAGACTCTTAACAGCCCCTGTACACTTTGCTCTCTGTGTATGTGTGTGTGTGTCTCAATAATTCTCCCATGTTGAAGTATTACTCCTCCATAATAGTACTTGTGCTACATCAAAGTACTTCTACTACATCTTAGTACTTCTGCTCAATCATAGTATTTCTGGTAAATCATAGTATTTTTGAAAATTCATGGTGTTTGTGCCAAATCATGGTTTTGGGGCAAAACCATAATATTTATTTTATGTTATAGTATTACTACTAAGTGGAGGAATGTCTGTTATGTTATAGCATATTTGCTGAACACAGTATATCTGCCAAATCATAGTATTTATCCCAAATCATAGTATTTATGCAAAATTGCAGTATTTCTGCTAAAAAGCAGAAATAGTACCTTTTAGCAGAAATTTCTGTCAAAAGATATTATTTATGTTAAAACATAGTATTTCTGCTAAATCACAGTATTCGTGCCAAATCATAGTATTTGTACTAAGTCATAGTACTTGTGCCAAATCATGGTATTTATACCCAATCATAGAATTTCTGCCATATCATCGTATTTGTGCCAAATCATGGTATGTTTTTGCAAATCATGGTATTTGTGCCAAATCATGTTATTTGTGCCCAATTAAAATTTCTGTTATGTTATAGTATTACTACTAAGTCGTAGAATTTCTGTTATGTTATAGTATATCTGCTGATTATAGTATATGTGCCAAATCATAGTATTTATAGCAAATCATAGTATTTGTGCCCAAACATAATATTTCTGCCAAATTGTAGTATTTGTGCAAAAACATAGAATATCTGCAAAATCACAGTATATCTGTTGTGTTATAGTATTACTACTAAGGCATAGTATTTCTACCAAATCATAGTATTCCTTCAAAATCATAGTATTACTGCAATTTCATAGTATTTGAGCGAAATCGTAGTATTTGTACTAAATCATGGTACTTGTGCCAAATCACAGTATTTTTTGCAAATCATATTATGTGAACCAAAACATTGTATTTTTTACAAAGTCATAGTATTTCTTCTAAATCATAGTATTTCACCCAAATCTCAGTTGATGTGCTAAAACCCAGTATTATTGCCAAATCATCGTATTTGTACTAAATCATAGTACTTGTGCCAAATCATAGTATTTCTGCCATATTGTGCTAGTTGTGCAAAAACATAAACTGTCTGCAAAATTATAGTATATCTATTATGTTATAGTATTACTACTAAGTCGAAGACTTTCTGTTTTGTTATACTATATCTGCTGAATATAGTATATCGGCCAAATCATAGTATTTATCCCAAATCATAGTATTTCTGCAAAATTACAGTATTTCTGCTAAAAAGTAGAAATAGTACCTTTTAGCAGAAATTTCTGTCAAAAGATATTATTTATGTTAAAACATAGTATTTCTGCTAAATCATAGTATTTGTACCCAATCATAGTATTTCTGCCATATCATCGTATTTGTGCCAAATCTTGGTATTTTTTTGCCAAATCATAGTATTTGTGCCAAATCATAGTATTTGTACTAAGTCATATTACTTGTGCCAAATCATAGTATTTGTACCCAATCATAGTATTTCTGCCATATCATTGTATTTGTGCCAAATCATGGTATTTGTGCCAAATCATGGTATTTGTGCCCAATTAAAATGTTTGTTATGTTAAAGTATTACTACTAAGGCATAGCATTTCTACCAAATCATAGTATTCCTTCAAAATCAAAGTATTACTGCAATTTCATAGTATTTGAGCAAAATCGTAGTATTTGTGCAAAAAACATAGAATGTCTGCAAAATCACAGTATATCTGTTATGTTATAGTATTACTACTAAGGCATAGTATTTCTACCAAATCATAGTATTCCTTCAAAATCATAGTATTACTGCAATTTCATAGTATTTGAGCGAAATCGTAGTATTTGTGCAAAAACATAGAATGTCTGCAGAAATCACATTATATCTGTTATGTTATAGTATTACTACTAAGGCATAGTATTTCTACCAAATCATAGTATTCCTTCAAAATCATAGTATTTCTGCAATTTCATAGTATTTGAGCGAAATCGTAGCATATGTGCAAAAAAAACATACTATGTCTGCAACATTACAGTATATCTGTTATGTTATAGTATTACTACTAAATCACAGTATTTCTGCCAATTCGTAGTATTTGTACTAAATCATACTACTCGTGCCAAATCATAGTATTTGTTGCAAATCATAGTATTCAAACCAAAATATAGTATTTGTACCAAAGCATTGTATTTGTAACAAGTACAGTTTTTCTGCCAAATCATAGAATTACTGCAATTTCATAGTATTTTGAGGAATCCTTTTGTCACTGTATTACTTCTAAGTCATAGTGTTTGTACTGAAACGTAATATTTCTGCCAAATCATAGTATTACTGCTATTTCATAGTATTTGAGTGAAATTACAGTGTTTTTGCAAAACATTGTATTTCTGCTAAATCATAGTGTCTGCCAAATCATAGTATTTGTGCCAAATTATGGGATTTTGCCAAAACATGGTACTTGTGCCAAATTATAGTATTTGTGCCCAATTAATATTTCTGTTATGTTATAGTATTACTACTAAGTCGTAGAATTTCTGTTATGTTCTGCCAAATCATAGTATTACGGCTATTTCAAAGTATTTGAGTGAAATTACAGTTTTCTGCAAAAACATTGTATTTCTGCTAAATCATAGTATTTCTGTTATCTTAAAGTACTTGCACTTAATTATAGTATTTGTGCCAAAGTTTAGTATTTCTGCCAAATCATATTATCTCTGCTAAATCATAGTGTCTGCCAAATCATAATATTTGTGCCTAAGCGCAGCATTTGTACCAAAACATAGTATTGCTGCTATATCATAATATTTGAGCCAAATCATAGTATATGTCCTAAAACATAGTATTACTGCCAAATCATAGTATTTGTCCTAAAGCATAGTATTTCAACAAAATCACAGTATTTCTGCTATGTTATAGTATTTGTGCTTGTAGAAAAACCTGTGTTATTGTGAGCTACATTACCCAGCAGCCTCTGAGCAGTGAGGGAATTCATGGGACTTCTGAGCTAGATGGTCTTCTTTCGTTCCTGGGCTAACGATTGAGGAGAGAGCTGCTGGGAAGGGAGGAAATAGCCCATCCTGTATTTGTTGGGGATGGTGTGTGTCACATAAGCGTGAGTTAATGTTCCATGCTTAAGATGTTTACCCTGCTACTTGTGTGTATTGGTTTTAGTTACCTTTAGCGTATGTGCTAGTTAGCGATACCTATGGCAGCCCAGTTATTTGATTGTTTTGGGCTTGTTCCTGCTTTGTTTGTTCCTCCTGCAAATTTATGTGAATTTGTACACTGTAATATCGCTGTATTACGTAGTGGCTAAGTAGGAGGCTGACTGTTACTAAGTGCATCTGTGTACATAGGTCATCTCTTGTGTTGGAGTGCCCTCTTGTGGTGCGTTTTGGGTAGTGCCTTAGTAAACGTGAACACTGCAAAGAAGTGGTATCAGACTGGTTCGCATTATCAGTGGGGCCACTAGTTTTCCTTGCCGGTTTGAGCTGTGTTTTAGCTCAGTGAGATAAGCAGCCGTTCTCAGACTGGGAGGCCGGGGTTCAAATCCCGCTTATGGCAACATTTCTTTCAGTTAACAGTTAAACTTTTTTAACTCTTTTCAACACAAATTTCAGCTTTTTCACCCCTTTTCACCAGAATTTCCAGTTTTTTCACCACTTTTCAGCACAAATACCAGCTTTTTCACCCTTTTCAGCAAAAACCTCTTTTCAGCAGAATTCTGCTCATTTGCCTCTTTTCAGCAGAAATACTGCTCATTGAACTCTTTTCAGCAGAATTTTCAGAATTTTCACTTCTTTTCAGCCCAAATTCTTTATTCACCTCTTCTGCAAAATGTTCAGCCTTTTCACCTCTTATTAAAACAAATCTAAGCTGTTTTCAGAAAAAACTTTTGAGCAGAAATTCTACTGATTCATCTCTTTTCAGTGCAACTTTCTGCTTTTTACCTCTTTTCAGCAGAAATTCTGCTGATACACCTCTTTTCTGCAAAATTTTCAGCCTTTTCACCCCTTATCAGCACAATTCTCAGCAGCTTCTGCTAATTTCAGCAGAATTGTCAGTCTGTCCACCTCTTCTCTGTGAGAATGTGTTTGGGTAAGTGAGATGAGTAGCTGCTTTGAGTCTGGTAGGGCCAGGTTCGAATCCTGCTCAGTGCAACATTTTTTTTTTTCACCACCATACAACTTTTTGCAACTTTTCATCTTTTTCAGCTTTTCAGCAGACAGCTTCAGCGTTATAGGCATCCACACAGCATTTTCGCAGGAAATGCAAATTTTCTAGTTATTATTATTCTTCTAGTTGCTTCCGTACACTTTTTGGCACTTAACTACTTCCTCAGTTTTCAGCCGATTTTCTCAGTTCAAACTCTATACTGTTCTGCTCTTTCTGCTCTTTCCGGCAATGACTTTTGGTGTTTATTACTGTTATACTTTTTAAAATATTACACTTTTTCCTTTTAATTTGTCCCATTGAAATGAATGGAAAACTTCCACAATTCTGCTAAAACTTGCTTGTCTTTGAAACTTAACTACTTTGTCATACTTTCACCTAGAAACTCCATTCAAACTTTAAAATGTTCTCAGACTATTGGGCTATTCCTGAATGATTCAGCTTTTTCAGATCTTCTACCGTTTTAATTTTATACCTCTTTAAGTTTTCAGTTGCAAAATTGTGATTTTTCAGAAAATACATGCGTTGTTATGGTTGCTATGCAATTAACTCAGAGTGTGCACTCGTCCTTTCTGAATTTTCTCTTCATGTCTGAACAACTTCTTGCTACTCGCTCAATTTCCACTCAACCCCACAAATTATACATCAAAACGTAGGTATTTTTGCTGGCTTTCAGAAAATGTCACTATCAGTGTTGTGGGACTTATAGATTTTTTGCAAATCTCCTCAGAGTAACATAAAGTCTCAAAACTCTCCATAGAAAGTCAATGGAGAGTTTCTTCAAAATCAGCGCTGGAATTCTCTAATGAGAGGCATTTTCAAATCGTCATATCTCCTTAACGAAACAGAGTTGAGACATGACGCTTGTGCCAATATATCTTCAGACATCCCTGATGCTCACAATTCAAGAATTTTTTCCTCACCTATTACCGTTTGGCCATGAATTACACTTGTTTGAGGGTAGGAAATTTTTCCCTCGCTCAGATTTCTTCAGATTTCAAACTCTGGAAATGAGGCACTTTTTTCTCTCGTCATATCTTTTGATTGATTTCAACAGAGACCTGAAAATTTCCATGACTGTTCACCAAAGCCTGCTGTTTCTTACGGTGAAAGAATGATTTTGATGCTCCATATAGATTTAGAGTTACAAAACGTTGTTTGAGGGCAAGTCAAGGCAGTTTTGCTTCGCCTCTACTCAGTTACAGTGTATTACAAGTCATATATCTTCAATAATTTACATTTTATCTCTGAATTATGAAGGCCTGAAGTTTTCCCCATCTCTTCTGAACAAATCGGTGTCAGAATGAGCGTTCTAGCCCCTACGGTTAGGAAATTATGGCCATTTGTTCGAGGGGAATCCTGAATGTGAGAAATACACTGCAGAAAACTCATAGCTGTGTCTGTGTCTGTGTGTGTAAGTGCTGATTACAGCAGGTGCAGCCAATTTAGCTGACCTAGATATACCAAGCACAGACTCTTAACAGCCACTGTACACTTTGCTCTCTGTGTATGTGTGTGTGAGTATCAATATTTCTCCCATGTTAAAGTATTACTCCTCCATAATAGTATTTGTGCTAAATCAAAGTACTTCTACTACATCTTAGTACTTCTGCTCAATCATAGTATTTCTGCTAAATCATAGTATTTTTGACAAATCATGGTATTTGTGCCAAATCATGGTTTTTGGGCAGAACCATAATATTTATTTTATGTTATGAGATTACTACTAAGTGGAGGAATGTCTGTTATGTTATAGTATATTTGCTGAATATAGTATATCTGCCAAATCATAGTATTTATCCCAAATCATAGTGTTTATGCAAAATTACAGTATTTCTGCTAAAAAGCAGAAATAGTACCTTTAGCAGAAATTTCTGTCAAAAGATATTATTTATGTTAAAACATAGTATTTCTGCTAAGTCATAGTATTTCTGCCAAATCATAGTATTTGTACTTATTCATAGTACTTGTGCCAAATCATAGTATTTGTACCCAATCATAGTATTTCTGCAATATCATCGTATTTGTGCCAAATCATGGTATTTTTTTTGCCAAATCATGGTTTTGGGGCAAATCATGTTATTTGTGTCCAGTTAAAATTTCTGTTATATTATAGTGTTACTACTAAGTCGTAGAATTTCTGTTATGTTATAGTATATCTGCTGATTATAGTATATGTGCCAAATCATAGTATTTATAGCAAATCATAGTATTACTGCCCAAACATAGTATTTCTGCCAAATTGTAGTATTTGTGCAAAACATAGAATTTCTGCAAAATCATAGTATATCTGTTATGTTATAGTATTACTACTAAGGCATAGTATTTCTATCAAATCATAGTATTCCTTCAAAATCATAGTATTACTGCAATTCCATAGTATTTGAGCGAAATCGTAGTATTTGTACTAAATCATGGTACTTGTGCCAAATCATAGTATTTTTTGCAAATCATATTATTTGAACCAAAACATTGTATTTGTAACGAAGTCATAGTATTTCTTCTAAATCATGGTATTTCACCCAAATCTCAGTAGTTGTGCTAAAACCCAGTATTATTGCCAAATCGTAGTATTTGTACTGAAACATAGTATTTGTGCCAATAAGAGTATTTGTACTAAATCATAGTACTTGTGCCAAATCATAGTATTTCTGCCATATTGTGCTAGTTGTGCAAAAACATAGACTGTCTGCAAAATCATAGTATATCTGTTATGTTATAGTATTACTACTAAGTCACAGTATTTCTGCCAATTCGTAGTATTTGTACTAAATCATACTACTCGTACCAAATCATAGTATTGAAATCAAAATATAGTATTTGTACCAAAGCATTGTATTTGTAATGGTACAGTATTTCTGCCAAATCATAGAATTACTGCAATTTCATAGTATTTTGAGGAATCCCTTTTGTTATAGTATTACTTCTAAGTCATAGTATTTCTGCTTTGTCATAGTATTTGTACTGAAACATAGTATTTCTGCCAAATCATAGTATTACTGCTATTTCATATTATTTGAGTGAAATTACAGTGTTTCTGCAAAGACATAGTATTTCTGCCAAATCATAGTATTACTGCTATTTCATAGTATTTGAGTGAAATTACAGTGTTTCTGCAAAAACATTGGTTGGTATTGGTTTTAGTTACCTTTAGCGTATGTGCTAGTTAGCAATAGCTATGGCAGCCCAGTTATTTTATTGTTTTGGGCTCGTTCCTGCTTTGTTTTTTTTCCCCTGCAAATTTATGTGAATTTGTACACTGTAATATCGCTGTATTACGTAATGGCTAAGTAGGAGGCTGACTGTTACTAAGTGCATCAGTGTACATAGGTCATCTCTTGTGTTGGAGTGCCCTCTTGTGGCGCCTTTTGGGTAGTGCCTTAGTAAACGTGAACACTGCAAAGAAGTGGTATCAGACTGGTTTGTAGTGGAGGAATTTGTTGCCAGTTTCTTTCATCTTTAATCCGTATTCATGTTGTAATGTAGTAGTACCACAATATGGCAGAAACACTATGTTTTGGCACAAATACTTTGATTTGGTATACTTTAGCTTCTTCACCCCTGTAGGCAAAATTTTCATTTTTTCACCCCTTTCAGCACAAATTCCAGCTTTTTGGCTGTTTTCAGAAAAACAAAACTCTTTTGAGCAGAAACTCTGCTGATTCATCTCTTTTCAGCGCAACTTATTGCTTCTTTACCTCTTTTCTGCAGAAATTCTGCTGATTCACCTCTTTTCTGCAAAATGTTCAGCCTTTTCACCTCTTATCAGCACAAATCTCAGCTGTTTTCAGAAAAAACTTTTTGAGCAGAAATTCTGCTGATTCATCTCTTTTCAGCGCAACTTATTGCTTCTTTACCTCTTTTCTGCAGAAATTCTGCTGATTCACCTCTTTTCTGCAAAATTTTCAGCCTTTTCACTTCTTCTCAGCACAGTTCTCAGCAGCTTCTGCTCATTTAGCAAAATTGTCAGTTGCTCCATCTCTTGCTTTTGTGAGAATGAGTTTGGTTCAGTGAGATGAGCAGCTGCCTTAAGACCAGAAGGGCCAGGTTCAAATCCCGGTCATGGCAAAAGCTGTTTTCAGTTTTCTTTTTGTTCTGCCTCTTTTCTGCAGAAGTTCTGCTCATTCACCTCATCTCTTGTGTTGGAGTGCCCTCTTGTGGCGCCTTTTGGGTAGTGCCTTAGTAAACGTGAACACTGCAAAGAAGTGGTATCAGACTGGTTTGTAGTGGAGGAATTTGTTGCCAGTTTCTTTCATCTTTAATCCGTATTCATGTTGTAATGTAGTAACTTTTGTGGCACAAATACCACAATATGGCAGAAACACTATGTTTTGGCACAAATACTTTGATTTGGTATACTTTAGCTTCTTCACCCCTTTTCAGCAAAATTTTCATTTTTTTTCACCCTTTTCAGCACAAATTCCATTTTTGGGGCTGTTTTCAGAAAAAAAAAACTCTTTTAAGCAGAAACTCTGCTGATTCATCTCTTTTCAGCGCAAGTTTCTGCTCCTTTGCCTCTTTTCTGCAGAAATTCTGCTGATTCACCTCTTTTCTGCAAAATTTTCAGCCTTTTCACCTCTTATCAGCACAATTCTCAGCAGCTTCTGCTAATTTCAGCAGAGTAAGTAATGACACGCCTCTGCAGTTCAAAGGTCGTATGCTCAATCCCACCTTGGTCAACATTTTTTTCCCTACAAATTTATACACTATCACAGACCTCTAATTTATATTGCTAATTTCTTTCACTACAAATGAGTAGTGCAAAACATACTATGTCTGTCTGCAACATCACAGTATATCTGTTATGTTATAGTATTACTACTAAATCACAGTATTTCTGCCAATTCAAGGAGGCTGACTGTTACTAAGTGCATCAGTGTACATAGGTCATCTGTTGTGTTGGAGTGCCCTCTTGTGGCGCCTTTTGGATAGTGCCTTAGTCAATGTGAACACTGCAAAGAAGTGGTATCAGACTGGTTTGTAGTGGAGGAATTTGTTGCCAGTTTCTTTCATCTTTAATCCGTATTCATGTTGTAATGTAGTAGTACCACAATATGGCAGAAACACTATGTTTTGGCACAAATACTTTGATTTGGTATACTTTAGCTTCTTCACCCCTTTTCAGCAAAATTTTCATTTTTTTCACCCCTTTTCAGCACAAATTCCAGCCTTTTTGGCTGTATTCAGAAAAAAAAACTTTTTCAGCAGAAACTCTGCTGATTCATCTCTTTTCAGCGCACGCTTTTATGATTTTAGCAGCTTTTCTAATATGGACCTCAGATTCTTGTTAATGCTCCATGGCAGAAATACATACAAGTACCCACCTGATGAAGCAGACAGAGGCAGTACCTCTGATTGGTGAATTTGAGCAGAAACAGGTTGTTTTACCTCTTTTCAGCAGAAATTCTGCTGATTCACCTCTTTTCTGCAGAAGTTTGAGCAGCTTCTGCTCATTTCAGCAGAATTATGAGTCTCTCCACCTATTCTTTGCAAGAGTGAGTTTGGCTCAGTGAGATGAATGGCTGCCTTGAGACCAGGAGGGCCAGGTTCAAATCCTGCTCACGGCAATATTTTTTTTCACCCACTTTTCAGCACAAGTCCCTGCTTTTTCAGGTATTTTCAGCAAAAACATCTTTTCGGTAGAATTCTGCTGAAAATTCTGCTTATTCACCTCTTCTGCAAAATTTTCAGCCTTTTCACCTCTTATTAGCACAAATCTCAGCTGTTTTCAGAAAAACACTTTTGAGCAGAAATTCTGCTGATTCATCTCTTTTCAGTGCAACTTTCTGCTTCTTTACCTCTTTTCTGCAGAAATTCTGCTGATTCACCTCTTTTCTGCAAAATTTTCAGCCTTTTCTCCTCTTATCAGCACAATTCTCAGCAGCTTCTGCTCATTTCAGCAAAAGTGTCAGTCTCTCCACCTCCTCATTGGGAGAATGACTTTGGCTCAGTGAGATGAGTAGCTGCCTTGAGACCAGGAGGGCCGGGTTCGAATCCTGCTCATGGCAACATAGGGGGTTTCTTTCACCACTTTTTTTTAGCAAAATTTCGCCGTCTTTACCCCTTTGCAGTAGAATTTTTTGCTTTTCACCACTTTTAAGCAAAAATCTCTCCTTCTTCACTTGTTTTCAGCGGAATTTTCAGTTTCTTCACCACCATACAACTTTTTGCAACTTTTCATCTTTTTCAGCTTTTCAGCAGACAGCTTCAGCGTTATATCCATCCACAGCATTTTCGCAGGAAATGCAAATTTTTCTAGTTATTCTTCTAGTTGCTTCCGTTGCTTCCACACTTTTTGGCACTTAACTACTTCCTCAGTTTTCAGCCGATTTTCTCAGTTCAAACTCTATACTGTTCTGCTCTTTCTGCTCTTTCCGGCAATGACTTTTGGTGTTTATTACTGTTATACTTTTTAAAATATTACACTTTTTTCCTTTAATTTGTCCCATTGAAATGAATGGAAAACTTCCACAATTCTGCTAAAACTTGCTTGTCTTTGAAACTTAACTACTTTGTCATACTTTCACCTAGAAACTCCATTCAAACTTTAAAATGTTCTCAGACTATTGGGCTATTCCTGAATGATTCAGCTTTTTCAGATCTTCTACCGTTTTAATTTTATACCTCTTTAAGTTTTCAGTTGCAAAATTGTGATTTTTCAGAAAATACATGCGTTGTTATGGTTGCTATGCAATTAACTCAGAGTGTGCTCAGAGTGTGCAGAGTGTGCACTCGTCCTTTTCTCTTCATGTCTGAACAACTTCTTGCTACTCGCTCAATTTCCACTCAACCCCACAAATTATACATCAAAACGTAGGTATTTTTGCTGGCTTTCAGAAAATGTCACTATCAGTGTTGTGGGACTTATAGATTTTTGCAAATCTCCTCAGAGTAACATAAAGTCTCAAAACTCTCCATAGAAAGTCAATGGAGAGTTTCTTCAAAATCAGCGCTGGAATTCTCTAATGAGAGGCATTTTCAAATCGTCATATCTCCTTAACGAAACAGAGTTGAGACATGACGCTTGTGCCAATATATCTTCAGACATCCCTGATGCTCACAATTCAAGAATTTTTTCCTCACCTATTACCGTTTGGCCATGAATTACACTTGTTTGAGGGTAGGAAATTTTTCCCTCGCTCAGATTTCTCTTCAGATTTCAAACTCTGGAAATGAGGCACTTTTTTCTCTCGTCATATCTTTTTGATTGATTTCAACAGAGACCTGAAAATTTCCATGACTGTTCACCAAAGCCTGCTGTTTCTTACGGTGAAAGAATGATTTTGATGCTCCATATAGATTTAGAGTTACAAAACGTTGTTTGAGGGCAAGTCAAGGCAGTTTTGCTTCGCCTCTACTCAGTTACAGTGTATTACAAGTCATATATCTTCAATAATTTACATTTTATCTCTGAATTATGAAGGCCTGAAGTTTTCCCCATCTCTTCTGAACAAATCGGTGTCAGAATGAGCGTTCTAGCCCCTCACGGTTAGGAAATTATGGCCATTTGTTCGAGGGGAATCCTGAATGTGAGAAATACACTGCAGAAAACTCATAGCTGTGTCTGTGTCTGTGTGTGTGTAAGTGCTGATTACAGCAGGTGCAGCCAATTTAGCTGACCTAGATATACCAAGCACAGACTCTTAACAGCCACTGTACACTTTGCTCTCTGTGTGTGTGTGTGTGAGTATCAATATTTCTCCCATGTTAAAGTATTACTCCTCCATAATAGTATTTGTGCTAAATCAAAGTACTTCTACTACATCTTAGTACTTCTGCTCAATCATAGTATTTCTGCTAAATCATAGTATTTTTGACAAATCATGGTATTTGTGCCAAATCATGGTTTTTGGGCAGAACCATAATATTTATTTTATGTTATGAGATTACTACTAAGTGGAGGAATGTCTGTTATGTTATAGTATATTTGCTGAATATAGTATATCTGCCAAATCATAGTATTTATCCCAAATCATAGTGTTTATGCAAAATTACAGTATTTCTGCTAAAAAGCAGAAATAGTACCTTTAGCAGAAATTTCTGTCAAAAGATATTATTTATGTTAAAACATAGTATTTCTGCTAAGTCATAGTATTTCTGCCAAATCATAGTATTTGTACTTATTCATAGTACTTGTGCCAAATCATAGTATTTGTACCCAATCATAGTATTTCTGCAATATCATCGTATTTGTGCCAAATCATGGTATTTTTTTTGCCAAATCATGGTTTTGGGGCAAATCATGTTATTTGTGTCCAGTTAAAATTTCTGTTATATTATAGTGTTACTACTAAGTCGTAGAATTTCTGTTATGTTATAGTATATCTGCTGATTATAGTATATGTGCCAAATCATAGTATTTATAGCAAATCATAGTATTACTGCCCAAACATAGTATTTCTGCCAAATTGTAGTATTTGTGCAAAAACATAGAATTTCTGCAAAATCATAGTATATCTGTTATGTTATAGTATTACTACTAAGGCATAGTATTTCTATCAAATCATAGTATTCCTTCAAAATCATAGTATTACTGCAATTCCATAGTATTTGAGCGAAATCGTAGTATTTGTACTAAATCATGGTACTTGTGCCAAATCATAGTATTTTTTGCAAATCATATTATTTGAACCAAAACATTGTATTTGTAACGAAGTCATAGTATTTCTTCTAAATCATGGTATTTCACCCAAATCTCAGTAGTTGTGCTAAAACCCAGTATTATTGCCAAATCGTAGTATTTGTACTGAAACATAGTATTTGTGCCAATAAGAGTATTTGTACTAAATCATAGTACTTGTGCCAAATCATAGTATTTCTGCCATATTGTGCTAGTTGTGCAAAAACATAGACTGTCTGCAAAATCATAGTATATCTGTTATGTTATAGTATTACTACTAAGTCACAGTATTTCTGCCAATTCGTAGTATTTGTACTAAATCATACTACTCGTGCCAAATCATAGTATTGAAATCAAAATATAGTATTTGTACCAAAGCATTGTATTTGTAACAAGTACAGTATTTCTGCCAAATCATAGAATTACTGCAATTTCATAGTATTTTGAGGAATCCCTTTTGTTATAGTATTACTTCTAAGTCATAGTATTTCTGCTTTGTCATAGTATTTGTACTGAAACATAGTATTTCTGCCAAATCATAGTATTACTGCTATTTCATATTATTTGAGTGAAATTACAGTGTTTCTGCAAAGACATAGTATTTCTGCCAAATCATAGTATTACTGCTATTTCATAGTATTTGAGTGAAATTACAGTGTTTCTGCAAAAACATTGGTTGGTATTGGTTTTAGTTACCTTTAGCGTATGTGCTAGTTAGCAATAGCTATGGCAGCCCAGTTATTTTATTGTTTTGGGCTCGTTCCTGCTTTGTTTTTTTTCCCTGCAAATTTATGTGAATTTGTACACTGTAATATCGCTGTATTACGTAATGGCTAAGTAGGAGGCTGACTGTTACTAAGTGCATCAGTGTACATAGGTCATCTCTTGTGTTGGAGTGCCCTCTTGTGGCGCCTTTTGGGTAGTGCCTTAGTAAACGTGAACACTGCAAAGAAGTGGTATCAGACTGGTTTGTAGTGGAGGAATTTGTTGCCAGTTTCTTTCATCTTTAATCCGTATTCATGTTGTAATGTAGTAGTACCACAATATGGCAGAAACACTATGTTTTGGCACAAATACTTTGATTTGGTATACTTTAGCTTCTTCACCCTGTAGGCAAAATTTTCATTTTTTCACCCCTTTTCAGCACAAATTCCAGCTTTTTGGCTGTTTTCAGAAAAACAAAACTCTTTTGAGCAGAAACTCTGCTGATTCATCTCTTTTCAGCGCAACTTATTGCTTCTTTACCTCTTTTCTGCAGAAATTCTGCTGATTCACCTCTTTTCTGCAAAATGTTCAGCCTTTTCACCTCTTATCAGCACAAATCTCAGCTGTTTTCAGAAAAAAAAACTCTTTTGAGCAGAAATTCTGCTGATTCATCTCTTTTCAGCGCAACTTATTGCTTCTTTACCTCTTTTCTGCAGAAATTCTGCTGATTCACCTCTTTTCTGCAAAATTTTCAGCCTTTTCACTTCTTCTCAGCACAGTTCTCAGCAGCTTCTGCTCATTTAGCAAAATTGTCAGTTGCTCCATCTCTTGCTTTTGTGAGAATGAGTTTGGTTCAGTGAGATGAGCAGCTGCCTTAAGACCAGAAGGGCCAGGTTCAAATCCCGGTCATGGCAAAAGCTGTTTTCAGTTTTCTCTTTTGTTCTGCCTCTTTTCTGCAGAAGTTCTGCTCATTCACCTCATCTCTTGTGTTGGAGTGCCCTCTTGTGGCGCCTTTTGGGTAGTGCCTTAGTAAACGTGAACACTGCAAAGAAGTGGTATCAGACTGGTTTGTAGTGGAGGAATTTGTTGCCAGTTTCTTTCATCTTTAATCCGTATTCATGTTGTAATGTAGTAACTTTTGTGGCACAAATACCACAATATGGCAGAAACACTATGTTTTGGCACAAATACTTTGATTTGGTATACTTTAGCTTCTTCACCCCTTTTCAGCAAAATTTTCATTTTTTCACCCTTTTCAGCACAAATTCCATTTTTGGGGCTGTTTTCAGAAAAAAAACTCTTTTAAGCAGAAACTCTGCTGATTCATCTTTTCAGCGCAAGTTTCTGCTCCTTTGCCTCTTTTCTGCAGAAATTCTGCTGATTCACCTCTTTTCTGCAAAATTTTCAGCCTTTTCACCTCTTATCAGCACAATTCTCAGCAGCTTCTGCTAATTTCAGCAGAGTAAGTAATGACACGCCTCTGCAGTTCAAAGGTCGTCGCTCAATCCCACCTTGGTCAACATTTTTTTCCCTACAAATTTATACACTATCACAGACCTCTAATTTATATTGCTAATTTCTTTCACTACAAATGAGTAGTGCAAAACATACTATGTCTGTCTGCAACATCACAGTATATCTGTTATGTTATAGTATTACTACTAAATCACAGTATTTCTGCCAATTCAAGGAGGCTGACTGTTACTAAGTGCATCAGTGTACATAGGTCATCTGTTGTGTTGGAGTGCCCTCTTGTGGCGCCTTTTGGATAGTGCCTTAGTCAATGTGAACACTGCAAAGAAGTGGTATCAGACTGGTTTGTAGTGGAGGAATTTGTTGCCAGTTTCTTTCATCTTTAATCCGTATTCATGTTGTAATGTAGTAGTACCACAATATGGCAGAAACACTATGTTTTGGCACAAATACTTTGATTTGGTATACTTTAGCTTCTTCACCCCTTTTCAGCAAAATTTTCATTTTTTCACCCCTTTTCAGCACAAATTCCAGCCTTTTGGCTGTATTCAGAAAAAAAACTTTTTGAGCAGAAACTCTGCTGATTCATCTCTTTTCAGCGCACGCTTTTATGATTTTAGCAGCTTTTCTAATATGGACCTCAGATTCTTGTTAATGCTCCATGGCAGAAATACATAAAAGTACCCACCTGATGAAGCAGACAGAGGCAGTACCTCTGATTGGTGAATTTGAGCAGAAACAGGTTGTTTTACCTCTTTTCAGCAGAAATTCTGCTGATTCACCTCTTTTCTGCAGAAGTTTGAGCAGCTTCTGCTCATTTCAGCAGAATTATGAGTCTCTCCACCTATTCTTTGCAAGAGTGAGTTTGGCTCAGTGAGATGAGTGGCTGCCTTGAGACCAGGAGGGCCAGGTTCAAATCCTGCTCACGGCAATATTTTTTTTTCACCACTTTTCAGCACAAGTCCCTGCTTTTTCAGGTATTTTCAGCAAAACATCTTTTCGGCAGAATTCTGCTGAAAATTCTGCTTATTCACCTCTTCTGCAAAATTTTCAGCCTTTTCACCTCTTATTAGCACAAATCTCAGCTGTTTTCAGAAAAAACACTTTTGAGCAGAAATTCTGCTGATTCATCTCTTTTCAGTGCAACTTTCTGCTTCTTTACCTCTTTTCTGCAGAAATTCTGCTGATTCACCTCTTTTCTGCAAAATTTTCAGCCTTTTCTCCTCTTATCAGCACAATTCTCAGCAGCTTCTGCTCATTTCAGCAAAAGTGTCAGTCTCTCCACCTCCTCATTGGGAGAATGACTTTGGCTCAGTGAGATGAGTAGCTGCCTTGAGACCAGGAGGGCCGGGTTCGAATCCTGCTCATGGCAACATAGGGGGTTTCTTTCACCACTTTTTAGCAAAATTTCGCCGTCTTTACCCCTTTGCAGTAGAATTTTTGCTTTTCACCACTTTTAAGCAAAAATCTCTCCTTCTTCACTTGTTTTCAGCGGAATTTTCAGTTTCTTCACCACCATACAACTTTTGCAACTTTTCATCTTTTTCAGCTTTTCAGCAGACAGCTTCAGCGTTATAGGCATCCACACAGCATTTTCGCAGGAAATGCAAATTTTCTAGTTCTAGTTATTATTCCCCTAGTTGCTTCCGTACACTTTTTGGCACTTATCTACTCCCTCAGTTTTCAGCCGATTTTCTCCGCTCAAACTCTAAACTGTTCTGCTCTTTCTGCTAATGCCGGCTATGACTTTTGGTGTTTATTACTGTTATACTTTTTAAAATATTACACTTTTTTCCTTTAATTTGTCCCATTGAAATGAATGGGAAACTTCCACAATTCTGCTAAAACTTGCTTGTTTTTGAAACTTAACTACTTTGTCATACTTTCACCTAGAAACTCCATTCAAACTTTAAAATGTTCTCAGACTATTGGGCTATTCCTGAATGATTCAGCTTTTTCAGATCTTCTACCGTTTTAATTTTATACCTCTTTAAGTTTTCAGTTGCAAAATTGTGATTTTTCAGAAAATACATGCGTTGCTATGGTTGCTATGCAATTAAGTCAGAGTGAGTGCTGGTCCGTTCTGAATTTTCTCTTCATGTCTAAACAACTTCTTGCTACTGACTCAATTTCCACTCAACCCCACAAATTATACATCAAAACGTAGGTATTTTTGCTGGCTTTCAGACAATGTCACTATCTTTATTGTGAGATTTACCGTTTTTTTGCAATTTGCCTCGGAGTGACACAGGTCTCAATACTCCCCATTCAAAGTCTATGGGGAGGTTTTGAAATTCAGAGCTGAAATTCTGTAACGGGAGGCATTTTAAAATCGCCATATCTCTTTAACAAAGCAAAGTTAGGACATGAGGCTTGTGCCAATATATCTTCAGACACTGCTGACACTCACAGTGGAAGCAGTTTTTACAATTATCTTACCGTTGAGCAATGAATTACGTTTGTTTGAGGGGTGGAAATCTGTCCTTCTCTCAGTCTTCAAACTCTGGAAATGAAGCCGTTTCTTCTCTCGTCATATCTCCGCGACGGAGGTAGAACGAGCTATGAAAATCGCAGTCAAAATACACCAAAGTCCGCTGATTCACCCAGTACAAGAATTATGCTGCTAGCCCTCCTAGTTTTTGAGTTACACGACGTTTTGTAACTCCAAAAACGCGTTTTTTCGCCTCTCACCGCGATCTATTTTCTGACTGCCCAAGTATCTGTCTTTCAGACCGCCGCCCCCTTTTCAGGTGGCGCAATCAGTAATGACACGGCTCTGCAGCTCAAAGGTCGTTGGTTCAATCCCACCTTGGTCCACGTTTTTTTTTTTTTCACTACAAATTTATACACTATTACAGACCTGTAATTTATATTGCTAATTTATTACAATTCTGCAAAGTTTTATGATTTTAGCAGCTTTTCTAATATGGACCTCAGATTCTTGTTAACGCTCCATGGCAGAAACAAGTACACAGCCTGATGAAGCAGACTGAGGCAGTACCTCTGATTGGTGAATTTGAGCAGAACCAGGTCGTTCTTTCATTTCATTTCTTTATTTATTTCACACATGGTTCAACAGTGTTTCTTTTTCTACATACAGAACCTTCTGCCTCTTTTCAGCAGAAATTCTGCTCATTCACCTCATCTCTTGTGTTGGAGTGCCCTCTTGTGGCGCCTTTTGGGTAGTGCCTTAGTAAACGTGAACACTGCAAAGAAGTGGTATCAGACTGGTTTGTAGTGGAGGAATTTGTTGCCAGTTTCTTTCATCTTTAATCCGTATTCATGTTGTAATGTAGTAGTACCACAATATGGCAGAAAGTCTATGTTTTGGCACAAATACTTTGATTTAGTATACTTTAGCTTCTTCAGCTTCTTCACCCCTTTTCAGCAAAATTTTCATTTTTTCACCCTTTTTCAGCACAAATTCCAGCTTTTTGGCTGTATTCAGAAAAAGACAACTCTTTTGAGCAGAAACTCTGCTGATTCATCTCTTTTCAGCGCAAGTTTCTGCTTCTTTGCCTCTTTTTCTGCAGAAATTCTGCTGATTCACCTCTTTTCTGCAAAATTTTCAGCCTTTTCACCTCTTATCAGCTTCTGCTCATTTCAGCAGAATTGTCCGTCTCTCCACCTCTTCTTTGTAAGAGTGACCTTGGCTCAGGGAAATGAATAGCCACCTTTGAGCAGAAATTCTGCTGATTCATCTCTTTTCAGCGCAAGTTATTGCTTCTTTACCTCTTTTCAGCTGAAATTCTGCTGATTTACCTGTTTTCTGCAAAATTTTCAGCCTTTTCACCTCTTCTCAGCACAATTCTCAGCAGCTTCTGCTCATTTTAGCAGAATTGTCGGTCTCTCCTCCTGTTTTTCGAGAGAATGAGTTTAGCTCAGTGAGATGAGTAGCTGCCTTGATACCAGGAGGGCCAGGTTTGAATCCTGCTCAGGGCGACATGTTTTTTTTCACCACCATGCAACTTTTCAGCTTTTTCAGCTTTTCAGCAGACAGCTTCAGCGTTAAGGCATCCACACAGCATTTTCGCAGGAAATGCAAATTTTTCTAGTTATTATTATTCTTCAAGTTGCTTCCGTGACGTTTTTCACCGTAGAACTACTTCCACAATTTTTGTGCTATTTTCACCGCTCAAATTTTAAACTATTCTGCTATTTTTGCTCTTTCCGCAATGACTTTTGGTATTTTCTGCTCTTATACTTTTTAAAATATTACGTTTTTTCCTTTAATTTGTCCCATTGAAATGAATGGGAAACTTCCGCAATTCTGCTAAATTTTGCTTGTTTTTGAAACTTAACTACTTTTTACTACTTTCACGTAGAACAACCATTCAAACTTTAAAATGTTCTCAAATTATTGGGCTATGCATGGATGATTCAGCTTTTTCATATCTGTTACCGTTTTCATCTTATCCCTCTTCAAGTTTTGAGTTTCATCTTTGTGATTTTTCAGAAAATACATGCGTTGTTATGGTTGCTATGCAGTTGGTTCTAAGTGAGCCACTGTACCTTTGGCAATTTTCTCTGCATGTCCGAACAACTTCTTGCTACTCGCTCAATTTCCACTCAACCCACACAAATTATACATCAAAACGTAGGTATTTTTGCTGGCTTTCAGAAAATGTTACTATCATTGTTGTGGGATTTATAGAATTTTGGCAAATCCCCTCAGACCAACACAAAGTCAGAAAACTCTCCATAGAAAGTCAATGGAGAGTTTGTTCAAAATCATCGCTTGATTTCTCTAATGAGAGGCATATTCGAATCGTCATATCTCCTTAACGGCCGCGGTTAAAACATGAGGCTTGTCCCCAGTATATCTTCAGACACTCCTGACGCTCACAATTCAAGAATTTCTTTCTCACCTATTACCGTTCTGAAATGAGTTAGACTTGTTTGAGGGTAGGAAATTCGTCCTTCGCTCAGATTTCTTCAGATTTCAAACTCTGAAATGAACCACTTTTTTCTCTCGTCATATCTTTTAATGGATTTCCACAGAGACCTGAAAATTTCCATGATTGTTCACCAAAGCCTGCTGTCTCTTACGGTGAAAGAATGATATTGATACTCCAAATAGATTTAGAGTTAGAAAGCGTTGTTTGAGGGCAAGTCAAGGCAGTTTTGCTTTGCTCTACTCAGTTATGGTGCATTAGAAGTCAAATATCTTCAATAATTCATATTGTAATGATAAATTGTCAACACTGTCAGATTCCCCATCTCTTCTGAACAAAACGGTGTAAGAATGACTGTTCTAGCCCCTACGGTTAGGAAATTATGGCCATTTGTTTGAGAGGAATCCTCACTATGAGAAATTCACTGCAGAAATCCTGTCTCTGTGCTCTGTGTGTGTAAAACGGCTGCACCTGTTTTGGCGGGAAAAAGTACACAGCCTCTCTGATTGGTGGATTCAAATTTAGCAGCTCCCAGGCTGCTTGACTGACCTAGAAACTTGATTTTCTCTCCTGTGTGTGTGTGTGTGTGTGTGTGTGTGTGTGTGACAGAGAGAGAGAGATAGAGAGGGGCGAGAGAGAGTTTTTATGGGGAGCATCTTATTGTATGATTTAAATTCAATATATTTAGACTGGTTGACTGAATTTGATCCTGTGTGTGTCTCTCTGTGCTTGTGGGACTTTTTGCAGCTGTCCATTTTGCTTTTCCAATTTTTCTATTTAAGTTATTACTATTGTGCTAAGTCATAGCATTTGTGCTGCTTTTCAGTATTTGTGCTAAATACAGCATTTCTGCTAAATCATACTATTTCTGCTATTTTATAAGATTTGTGCTAAATACAGCATTTGTGCTAAATCATACTATTTCTGCTATTTTATAGGATTTGTACTTACTATAATATTTCTGCTTAATTATAGTATTTGTGCTAAAACATAGTATTTCTACTAAACGCAGTATTTCTGGGTAATCATAGTATTTCTATGTATTCCTGCCAGCTCCTCAGGAAGCCAATCCTCTGTGAGGACTGTAATTTTCAAATTGACATATCAAGTCATGCACGGCTTCCCAGCCAGCCAATCATATCTGAGTCCTGGCACATTCAAATTTGCATATTGGGACCTTCATGGCTTCCCAGCCAGCCAATCATATCTGAGTCCTGGCACATTTAAATTTGCATATTGTTGCCTTCATGGCTTCCCAGCCAGCCAATCATATCTGAGTCCTGGCACATTTAAATTTGCATATTGGGACATTCATGGCTTCTAAGCCCACCAATCATCTATGTCATATATCTCTAATATTTCATATTTTTATTTTAAATGGTCAGCATTTCAAGATTCCCCTATGTCTTCTGAATAAAATGGTCTAAGAATGACTGTTTTAGCCCCTACAGTTAGAAATTTATGGCTGTTTCTTTGAGGGGAATTCTCACTATGAGAAATAGACTGCAAAAATCCTGTCTCTCTCTGTGCTGCATGTGTAAAGGCCTGAACTTAGTGCACCAGTTTTGGCGGGAAAAAGTACACAGCCTCTCTGATTGGTGGATTCAAATTGAGCAGCTCCCAGGCTGCTTGAATGACCTAGAAAGTTGCTCCTCTCTCCCTGTGTGTGTGTGTGTGTGTGTGTGTGTGTGTGTGTGTGTGTGTGTGTGTGTGTGTGTGTGCGTGAGACAGAGAGAGAGAGAGAGAGGGCGAGAGAGAGTTTTATGGGAGCATCTTATTGTATGATTTAAATTCAATATATTTAGACTGGTTGACTGAATTTGATCCTGTGTGTGTCTCTCTGTGCTTGTGGGACTTTTTGCAGCTGTCCATTTTGCTTTTCCAATTTTTCTATTTAAGTTATTACTATTGTGCTAAGTCATAGCATTTGTGCTGCTTTTCAGTATTTGTGCTAAATACAGCATTTCTGCTAAATCATACTATTTCTGCTATTTTATAAGATTTGTGCTAAATACAGCATTTGTGCTAAATCATACTATTTCTGCTATTTTATAGGATTTGTACTTAATATAATATTTCTGCTTAATTATAGTATTTGTGCTAAAACATAGTATTTCTACTAAACGCAGTATTTCTGGGTAATCATAGTATTTCTATGTATTCCTGCCAGCTCCTCAGGAAGCCAATCCTCTGTGAGGACTGTAATTTTCAAATTGACATATCAAGTCATGCACGGCTTCCCAGCCAGCCAATCATATCTGAGCCCTGGCACATTCAAATTTGCATATTGGGACCTTCATGGCTTCCCAGCCAGCCAATCATATCTGGGTCCTGGCACATTCAAATTTGCATATTGTTACCTTCATGGCTTCCCAGCCAGCCAATCATATCTGAGTCCTGGCACATTTAAATTTGCATATTGGGACCTTCGTGGCTTCTAAGCCCACCAATCATCTATGTCATATATCTCTAATATTTCATATTTGTATTTCAAATGGTCAACATTTCAAGATTCCCCATGTCGTCTGAACACAACGGTCTAAGAATGACCGTTTTAGCCCCTCACGGTTAGGAATTTATGGCTGTTTGTTTGAGGGGAGTCCTCACTATGAGAAATAGACTGCAAAAATCCTGTCTCTCTCTGTGCTGCATGTGTAAAGGCCTGCACTTGGTGCACCAGTTTTGGCGGGAAAAAGCACACAACCTCTCTGATTGGTGGATTCAAATTGAGAAGCTCACAGCTGTTTGACTGACCTAGAAACATGCTGTTAACAGCCCCTGTTCACTTGCTGCTGCTGCTGCTGCTGTGTGTGTGTGTGTGTGTGTGTGTGTGTGTGTGTGTGTGTGTGTGTGTGTGTGTGTGTGTGTGTGTGTGAGAGAGAGAGAGAGAGAGAGAGAGAGAGAGAAGAAAGACACACACAAAGACCTTTTTAGGGCAGCATCTCATTGGTCGATAAAAATATAATATATTCAGACTGGTTGACTGGCATAGACCCTGTTTGTGTGTGTCTCTCACTGTACATTTGTGTATCCATATTTGATTTTCTGTGTATTTGGTGATTTGTGTATCCATATTTGATTTTGTGTATCTGTTGGCTTTTCTTATTTTTTTTTTTTCTAAATGAATTTTTATTTTATTTTTCACAGGTGAACAAAAATTAGTTTTGAGCGAACTTAACCATGTTCCTTTTATTCAGCTTATCATTTTACCTTTCCAATATTTTCACTTAAGTTATTACTATTCTGCTCAATCATATTATCTGTTCTAAATCATTGTTATTAAGCTATATTGTAGGATTTCAGCTAAATCATAGTATTTCTACTATATTATATTTTTCTTTCTAAATATAGCATTTCTGCTATAGAATAGTGTTTCTGCTATATTATAATATTTGTGCTAAACTGGAGTATTTTTGCTAAAACATAGTATTTATATAAAATTACAATATTCATAGTATATTACAGTGTCTCTGGTAAATCACAGCATTTCTGCTATGTTGTACTGTTTTTCTAAATCATAGTATTTCTGTAATGTTTAAGAATGTTTGGCTAAATATATTCTTTCTGTTATCTTATACTATTTCTCCTAAATTCTTGTATTTTTGAGAAGTTATCGTGTTTCTGGTAAGTTACAATATTTCTGCTAAGTTCTGCTATGCTATTGTATTTCTGCCAAGTATTATGTTTCCTCTAAGATATTGCAGTTCTGCTAAGTTACTACATTTTAGCAAAGTTCCTTTGCTTCTGCAAAGCTTTTACAATTTCTGCAACTTCTCAGCTTTTTCAGCTAGTTTCAGCAGAAAGCTTCAGCTTTAAAGCATCCACACTGCATTTTCGCAGGAAATGCAAATTTTCTAGTTATTCTTCATCTTCAAGTTGCTTCCAGACGCTTTTTGGACCTTATCTACTTCCACAATTTTCAGCCGATTTTTGCCGCTCAAATTTTAAACTATTCTGCTATTTCTGCTAATCCCGGCTATGACTTTTGGTATTTTCTGCTCTCATACTTTTTAAAATATTAAGCTTTTTTCCTTTAATTTGTCCCATTGAAATGAATGGGAAACTTCCGCAATTCTGCTAAAACTTACTCTTTTTGAAACTTAACTACTTTCTCATACTTTCGCCTAGAACAACCATTCAAATTTTAAAATGTTCACAAATTATTGGGTTATTCATTAATGATTCAGCTTTTTCATATCTTTTACCGTTTCATCTTATCCCTCTTTAAGTTTTGAGTTTCATCTTTGTGATTTTTCACAAAATACATGCGTTGTTATGGTTGCTATGCAGTTGGTTCTAAGTGAGCCACTGTACCTTTGGCAATTTTCTCTTCATGTCCGAACAACTTCTTGTTACTCGCTCAATTTTCACTCAACCCACACAAATTATACATCAAAACGTAGGTATTTTTGCTGGCTTTCAGAAAATGTCACTATCATTGTTGTGAGATTTATAGAATTTTGGCAAATCTCCTCAGACCAACATTAAAGTCAGAAAACTCTCCATAGAAAGTCAATGGAGAGTTTGTTCAAAATCATCGCTGATTTCTCTAATGAGAGGCATATTCGAATCGTCATATCTCCTTAACGAAGCGGGTTAAAACATGAGGCTTGTCCCGTATATCTTCAGACACTCCTGACGCTCACAATTCAAGAATTTTTTTCTCACCTATTACCGTTCTGAAATGAGTTAGACTTGTTTGAGGGTAGGAAATTGTCCTTCGCTCAGATTTCTTCAGATTTCAAACTCTGGAAATGAACCACTTTTTTCTCTCGTCATATCTTTTTGATAGATTTCCACAAAGACCTGAAAATTTCCATGACTGTTCACCAAAGCCTGCTGTCTCTTACAGTGAAAGAATTATATCGATACTCCAAATAGATTTAGAGTTAGAAAGCGTTGTTTGAGGGCAGGTCAAGGCAGTTTTGCTTCGCCTCTACTCAGTTATGGTGCATTACAAGTCAAATATCTTTAATAATTCATATTTTAATGATAAATTGTTAACACTTGAAGATTCCCCATCTCTTCTGAACAAAACGGTGTAAGAATGACTGTTCTAGCCCCTACGGTTAGGAAATTATGGCCATTTGTTTGAGAGGAATCCTCACTATGAGAAATTCACTGCAGAAATCCTGTCTCTGTGCTCTGTGTGTGTAAAACGGCTGCACCTGTTTTGGCGGGAAAAAGTACACAGCCTCTCTGATTGGTGGATTCAAATTTAGCAGCTCCCAGGCTGCTTGACTGACCTAGAAACTTGCTTGTCTCTCCCTGTGTGTGTGTGTGTGTGTGTGTGTGTGTGTGTGTGAGAGAGAGAGAGAGGGAGGCGAGAGAGAGTTTTATGGGAGCATCTTATTATATAATTTAAATTCAATATATTTAGACTGGTTGACTGAATTTGATCCTGTGTGTGTCTCTCTGTGCATGTGTGTTTCCATATGTGTCCATATTTGTGATTGTGTCACTGTTATACTTTTTTTGCTGATTTTTTCATTTAACAATTACATTTGAGGGACCCTTAGCATGTTCAGGATTCTTTCAGCTGTCCATTTTGCTTTTCCAATTTTTCTATTTAAGTTATTACTATTGTGTTGAGTCATAGCATTTCTGCTGCTTTTCAGTATTTGTGCTAAATACAGCATTTCTGCTAAATCATACTATGTCTGCTATTTTATGAGATTTGTGCTAAATACAGCATTTCTGCTAAATCATACTCTTTCTGCTATTTCATAAGATTTGTGCTAAATATAGTGTTTCTGCTATTTCTGCCAAATTTAGTATTTTTGATGAATTAGGGTTTTTCTACCAAATCATAGTACAGTTTTACTGCTTTTTATAGGATTTTTAGAGGATATTTATATTGCTTAATATAGTATTTCTGCTTTTTATACGATTTGTGCTAAAACATAGTATTTCTACTAAATGTAGTATTTATGCTTAATCATACTATTTGTATATATTTCTGCCAGGTCCCCAGGCAGCTAATCCTCTGTGAGGACTGATACATATAAAATTTACATATCAGGCAGTGTTGCCAACTTAGCGACTTTGTCGCTATATTTAGCGAGTTTTCAGACCCCCTAGCGACTTTTTTTCTATAAAAAGTCGCTAAAAAAAGACGTGAAAGTGCATATCGCTTTTACTCTCAACAAGCAGCGGGTGCTGTAACGCAGTCAGTTCTTCTTTTACTCTTTTACTCTTATGCTGTTTTGTGGATCACAAGGTTTAAAACTACTTATAAACACACACACACAAAGTAACGCCACCAGAGTGCCAATTTCGGGTCACTTTTGCCAGTCCAAGCCCGGGTGAAGGAGCAGGGTTGGAATTGTGACATTAAAAAAACAATAATTGCTAAAAGAAATTTAATTTGTAGTTCTAAATAAACTCTAAATGCACTTAGGACGTTTTTTACTCACTTTATGTCTCTTCCACGATGTTATTTCTCTCTACAACAACAATTACATTAGCGTGACCAATTATGCAAATTAGGTGATGACGTCATTTAGCGACTTCTAGCGACTTTTAGGACAGCCAATAGCGATTTTCCTTACTGAGGAGTTGGCAACACTGATATCAGGGCCTGCACGGCTTCCCAGCCAGCCAATCATATCTGGGGTCTGCCCTTTCTTCTCTCGTCATATCTCAGCGACAGATGTACAAAGAGCAATGCAAATCACAGTCAAAGTACACGAAAGTACGCTGATTCACCCAGTACAAAAATTATGCTTCTAGTCCACCTAGTTTTTGAGTTACACGACGTTTTGTAACTCCTAAAACGGCGTTTTTCGCCTCACCGCAATCTGATTCTGACTGCTCATCACCCTGTTTTCCAGGCGCCGCTCTCTTTCCCAGTGGCGCAGTTGGTAATGACACAGGTCTGCAACCCAAAGGTCATGGGTTCAATTACACCTTGGGCAACATGTGTTTTTTCCCTACAAATTAATACACTATCACAGACCACTAATTCATATTCATCATTTATTACAATTCTGCAACCTTTATGATTTTAGCAGCTTTTCTAATATGGACCTCAGATTCTTGTTAACACTCCATGGCACAAATACTGTTCCCTTTAGGGTGTGTGTGTGTGTGTGTGTGTGTGTGTGTGTGTGTGTGTGTGAGAGAGAGAGAGAGAGAGAGAGAGAGAGCCTTTTGATGGGAGCATCTTATTGTATGATTTAAATTCAATATATTTAGACTGGTTGACTGAATTTGGTCCTGTGTGTGTCTCTGTGCATGTGTGTTTCCATATGTGCCCATATTTGTGATTGTGTGACTGTTATACTTTTTTTTGCTGATTTTTTTTTTTTTTCAATTAACAATTAGATTTGAGGGACCCTTAGCATGTTCAGGATTTTTCCAGCTGTCCATTTTGCTTTTCCAATTTTTGTATAAGTTATTACTGTTGTGCTAAGTCATAGCATTTCTGCTGCTTTTCAGTATTTGTGCTAAATACAGCATTTCTGCTAAATCATACTATTTCTGCTATTTCATAAGATTTGTACTAAATATAGTGTTTTTGCCAAATATAGTATTTCTGCTTAATTATAGTATTTCTGCCATTTTATAGTATTTGTGCTAAAACATAGTATTTCTACTAAATGTAGTATTTATGCTTAATCATACTATTTGTATATATTTCTGCCAGGTCCCCAGGCAGCTAATCTTCTGTGAGGACTGATACATATAAAATTTACATATCAGGGCCTGCACGGCTTCCCAGCCAGCCAATCATATCTGAGGTCTGCCCTTTCTTCTCTCGTCATATCTCAGCGACAGATGTACAAAGAGCAATGCAAATCACAGTCAAAGTACACGAAAAGTACGCTGATTCACCGAGTACAAGAATTATGCTTCTAGTCCACCTAGTTTTTGAGTTACACGACGTTTTGTAACTCCAAAAACGGCGCTTATCGCCTCACACCGCAATCTAATTCTGACTGCTCATCACCCTGTTTTCCAGGCGCCGCTCTCTTTCCCAGTGGCGCAGTTGGTAATGACACAGGTCTGCAACCCAAAGGTCGTGGGTTCAATTACACCTTGGGCAACATGTTTTTTTTTTCCCTACAAATTAATACATTATCACAGACCACTAATTCATATTCATCATTTATTACAATTCTGCAAACTTTTATGATTTTAGCAGCTTTTCTAATATGGACCTCAGATTCTTGTTAACACTCCATGGCACAAATACTGTTCCCTTTAGGCTCTGTGTATGTGTGTGTGTATCAATATTTCTCCCATTTTAAAGTATTACTCCTCCATAATTGTATTTCTGTTAAATCAAAGTACTTTTACTACATCTTGGTACTTCTGCTCAATCATAGTATTTCTGCTAAATCATAGTATTTTGCCAAATTATGGTTTTTGTGCCAAATCATAACATTTGTTTTATGTTATAGGATTACTACTAAGTGGAGGAATTTCTGTCATGTTACAGTATATGTGCTGATTACAGTATTTCTGCTAAATCATAGTATTTCTACTATATTATATGTTTCTTTCTAAATATAGCATTTCTGCTATATAATTGTATTACTGCTATGTTATAATATTTGTGCTAAACCAGAGTATTTCTGCTGAAACATAGTATTTCTGCCGAATGATAGTATTTCTGTCAAATTACAGTATTTGTGCTAAAACATAGTATTTTTAAAAAAATTTCAATATTAATAGTAAATTACAGTGTCTCTGGTAAATCGCAGCATTTCTGCTATGTTGTACTGTTTTTCTAAATCATAGTATTTCTGTAATGTTTAAGAATGTTTGGCTAAATATATTCTTTCTGTTATCTTATACTATTTCTCCTAAATTCTTGTATTTTTGAGAAGTTATCGTGTTTCTGGTAAGTTACAATATTTCTGCTAAGTTCGGCTATGCTATTGTATTTCTGCCAAGTATTATGTTTCCTCTAAGATATTGCAATTCTGCTAAGTTACTACATTTTAGCAAAGTTCCTTTGCTTCTGCAAAGTTTTTACAAATTCTGCAACTTTTCAGCTTTTTCTGCTAGTTTCAGCAGACAGCTTCAGCATTAAAGCATCCACACTGCATTTTCGCAGGAAATGCAAATTTTTCTAGTTATTATTATTAGTGTGAATGCTTGTAAAAGCATTCACAGTATTGTTCTTCTAATTAGTATGAATGCTTGTAAAAGCATTCACAGTATTGTTCTTCTAATCTTTCTTATTAGTGTGAATGCTTGTAAAAGTATTCACAGTATTGTTCTTCTAATCTTTATTATTAGTGTGAATGCTTGTAAAAGCATTCACAGTATTGTTCTTCTAATCTTTATTATTATTATTATTATTATATTTTATTATATATTCCGTACGTTTTTTGTAGTCTATCTCCTTCAAAACCGTTCAACTTAGAAAAACCATTCAAACACCGTTAGATTCCTCTTCTTTTGGACATGACTGCGTCTATTTTTCTCATTTTTAACATTTATATTTTTAATTTTATTTAACTTTTTCAACAAAAATTCCCATGTATTTCAATGGGGAGACTCTTCAAATCCTCATTCAACTTACTCATTTTTTAAACTGTATCTACTTCCACATACGTTGACATAGAGCCACCATTCAAACTTTAAAACGAAGACAAAACATTCAACTATTCAATTTGTATTTATCTTTTCAATATCTATTATACTTTTCTTCAGTTCCAGTTTAGGTTTCATGATGTTTTTCACCCATTTCAGAGTTTATAATGGGTGTGTATGGGACGGATTGTTGGGGCTAGAGTGAGACAGCTCAACTGCTAGAGTGAGAGGAGCAAAAAATTAATCTTAAAATATTTTTTAAAACTGCTGCTGTGTCCACGGTGTTTGGTCTACAGGTATGATTTTACCCTCAAAACGTAGCCATCGCTGTCCTCTTTCATCCAATGTGTTTACTATTGTCCTAGGTGTTATGGTTCTTTCATAAATGTCACCAAAGCACAGCCTCCTCCTCCAACTCCTCCATAGACTCTAATGTTAAAATGGCTCAGAAGGTTCGTTTGAAAATCAGAAGAGCATGGTGTTTTTACACTGTCACCACCTCCATATAATAAACTCCTCAGGCATGAAAACTGAGAATTAGGTAGACTGGACATTGCTGCCGCTCACGGTGAAAGAATTTCGTCAATAGGACCTGTACTTTTCATTTGGGAAGGATTTGTTTGGGCCTGACTTTTCTGTTCATTTTAAGCAGCAAAAGTGAGGTGCATGTCTGTGCGTGTGTATGGAGCCATTGGGTGCAGTCACTATAGCAACCAGGCTCACACCTGCCTGCCTAATGAGCTCTCTCTCTCACTGTGCCAAGATTCATCTTAAACACTTCTCTTTCAACTGCTGCTGTGTCCACAGTGTTTGCTCTACAGCCATCATTTTACCCTCAAAACGTCGCCATCGTTCTTCTCTTTCCAACACTGTGTCTTTCAAAGCTCAGAGATGTAAAGCTTTAAAACTGTGTGGATCCAAGTGGAGGGATCACATTTTAGTCATTCAGTCATTCAAAGAATATGAACTTTTAATATTCATTCAGATGTTTTCTGACTCGAAATTTTCTTTTCTCATTACTTAGGTTTTTCTAATTTACATTTAAAACATTTTTAGCTATTTTCCAACTTCTTCTCTGTGCTTGTCAGCTTTTAGCAGTTCAGCACTTTTGTTTTCAGGTGAAAATTTCTGTATTTTTCATCTCATTCAACATTTTTAACTTAAAATTCAGCAATTAATTCTTTTCAGTGCATATATTCAGATTCAGGCATTCACACTGCAGTTTCTTCAGAAAATGCACTTTCTAGTTATTAGTGTGAATGCTTGTAAAAGCATTCACAGTATTGTTCTTCTAATCTTTATTATTAGTGTGAATGCTTGTAAAAGCATTCACAGTATTGTTCTTCTAATCTTTATTATTAGTGTGAATGCTTGTAAAAGCATTCACAGTATTGTTCTTCTAATCTTTATTATTAGTGTGAATGCTTGTAAAAGCATTCACAGTATTGTTCTTCTAATCTTTATTATTATTATTAGTGTGAATGCTTGTAAAAGCATTCACAGTATTGTTCTTCTAATCTTTATTATTATATATTCCATACGTTTTTTGGCATCTAACTCCTTCAAAACCGTTCAACTTAGAAAAACCATTCAAACACCGTTAGATTCCTCTTCTTTTGGACATGACTGCTTCTACTTTTCTCATTTTTAACATTTATATTTTTAATTTTATTCAACTTTTTTCAACAAAAATTTCCCATGTATTTCAATGGGGAGACCCTTCAAATCCTCATTCAACTTAGTCATTTTTAAACTGTATCTACTTCCACATACGTTAACATAGAACCACCATTCAAACTTTAAAACGAAGACAAGACATTCAATTATTCAACTTGTATTTATCTTTTCAATATCTGTTATACTTTTTCTTCAGTTCCAGTTTAAGTTTCATGATGTTTTTTCAGCCATTTCAGAGTTTATAATGGGTGTGTATGGGACGGAATGTTGGGGCTAGAGTGAGACAGCTGAACTGCTAGAGTGAGAGGAGCAAAAAATTAATCTTAAAATTTTTTTTTAAAACTGCTGCTGTGTCAGCGGTGTTTGATCTACAGGTATAATTTTACCCTCAAAACGTAGCCATCGCTGTCCTCTTTCATCCAATGTGTTTACTATTGTCCTAGGTGTTATGGTTCTTTCATAAATGTCACCAACGCACAGCCTCCCCTCCAACTCTTCCATAGACTCTAATGTTAAAATGTCTCAGAAGGTTCGTTTGAAAATCAGAAGAGCATGGTGTCTTTCAACTGTCACCACGTCCATATAATAAACTCCACAGGCATGAAAACTGAGAATTAGGTAGACTGGACATTGCTGCCGCTCACGGTGAAAGAATTTCATCAATAGGACCTGTACTGTTCATTTGGGAAGGATTTGTTTGGGCCTGACTTTTCTGTTCATTTTAAGCAGCAAAAGTGAGGTGCATGTCTGTGCGTGTGTATGGAGCCATTGGGTGCAGTCACTATAGCAACCAGGCTCACACCTGCCTGCCTAATGAGCTCTCTCTCTCTCACTGTGCCAAGATTCATCTTAAACACTTCTCTTTCAACTGCTGCTGTGTCCACAGTGTTTGCTCTACAGCCATCATTTTACCCTCAAAATGTTGCCATCGTTCTTCTCTTTCCAACACTGTGTCTTTCAAAGCTCAGAGATGTAAAGCTTTAAAACTGTGTGGATCCAAGTGGAGGGATCACATTTTAGTCATTCAGGGATTCAAAGAATATGAACTTTTAATATTCATTCAGATGTTTTCTGACTCTAAATTTTCTTTTCTCATTTCTTAGGTTTTTCTAATTTACATTTAAAACACTTTCAGCTATTTTCCAACTTCTTCTCTGTGGATGTCAGCTTTTAGCAGTTCAGCTTTTTGTTTTCAGGTGCAAATTTCTGTATTTTTCATCTCATTCAACATTTTACTAACTTAAAATTCAGCAATTAATTCATTTCAGTGCATACATTCAGATTCAAGCATTCACACTGCAGTTTCTTCAGAAAATGCACTTTCTAGTTATTATTATATTTTATTATATATTCCGTGACGTTTTTTGTACTGTATCTCCTTCAAAACCGTTCAACTTAGAAAACCATTCAAACACCGTTAGATTCCTCTTCTTTTGGACATGACTGCTTCTATTTTTCTCATTTTTAACATTTATATTTTTAATTTTATTCAACTTTTTCAACAAAAATTTCCCATGTATTTCAATGGGGAGACCCTTCAAATCCTCATTCAACTTACTCATTTTCAAACTGTATCTACTTCAACATAGGTTGACATAGAGCCACCATTCAAACTTTAAAACGAAGCCAAGACATTCAACTATTCAACTTGTATTTATCTTTTCAATATCTGTTATACTTTTCTTCAGTTCCAGTTTAAGTTTCATGATGTTTTTTCAGCCGTTTCAGAGTTTATAATGGGTGTGTATGGGACGAATGTTGGGGCTAGAGTGAGAAGGCTCAACTGCTAGAGTGAGAGGAGCAAAAAATTAATCTGAAAATATTTTTAAAACTGCTGCTGTGTCCACGGTGTTTGGTCTACAGGTATGATTTTACCCTCAAAACGTAGCCATCGCTGTCCTCTTTCATCCAATGTGTTTACTATTGTCCTAGGTGTTATGGTTCTTTCATAAATGTCACCAAAGCACAGCCTCCTCCCTCCAACTCCTCCATAGACTCTAATGTTAAAATGGCTCAGAAGGTTCGTTTGAAAATCAGAAGAGCATGGTGTTTTTACACTGTCACCACGTCCATATAATAAACTCCACAGGCATGAAAACTGAGAATTAGGTAGACTGGACATTGCTGCAGCTCACGGTGAAGGAATTTCGTCAATAGGACCTGTACTTTTCATTTGGGAGCGATTTGTTTCGGCCTGACTTTTCTGTTCATTTTAAGCAGCAAAAGTGAGGTGCATGTCTGTGTGCGTGTGTGTGTATGGAGCCCTGGCTCAGTCACTATAGCAACCAGGCTCACACCTGCCTGCCTAACGAGCTCTCTCTCTCACTCTGCCAAGATTAATCTTGAACACTTCTCTTTCAACAGCTGCTGTGTCCACAGTATTTGCCCTACAGCCATCATTTTACCCTCAAAATGAAGCCATCGTTCTTCTCTTTCCAACAGCGTGTCTTTCAAAGCTCAGAGATGTAAACCTTTAAAACTGTGTGGATCCAAGTGGAGTGATCATATTTTAGTCATTCAGTGATTCAAAGAATATGAACTTTTAATATTCATTCAGATGTTTTCTGACTCTAAATAGTCTTTTCTCATTACTTAGGTTTTTCTAATTTACATTTAAAACATTTTCAGCTCTTTTCCAACTTCTGTGTGGATTTCAGCTTTTAGCAGTTCAGCACTTTTGTTTTCAGGTGAAAATTTCTGTATTTTTCATCTCATTCAACATTTTTAACTTAAAATTCAGCAATTAATTCTTTTCAGTGCATATATTCAGATTCAAGCATTCACACTGCAGTTTCTTCAGAAAATGCACTTTCTAGTTATTATTATTATTATATTTTATTATATATTCCGTACGTTTTTTGTAGTCTATCTCCTTCAAAACCGTTCAACTTAGAAAAACCATTCAAACACCGTTAGATTCCTCTTCTTTTGGACATGACTGCTTCTATTTTTCTCATTTTTAACATTTATATTTTTAATTTTATTCAACTTTTTTCAACAAAAATTTCCCATGTATTTCAATGGGGAGACCCTTCAAATCCTCATTCAACTTACTCATTTTCAAACTGTATCTACTTCAACATAGGTTGACATAGAGCCACCATTCAAACTTTAAAACAAAGACAAGACATTCAACTATTCAACTTGTATTTATCTTTTCAATATCTGTTATACTTTTTCTTCAGTTCCAGTTTAAGTTTCATGATGTTTTTCAGCCGTTTCAGAGTTTATAATGGGTGTGTATGGGACGGAATGTTGGGGCTAGAGTGAGACAGCTCAACTGCTAGAGTGAGAGGAGCAAAAAAATTAATCTTAAAATCTTTTTTAAAACTGCTGCTGTGTCCGCAGCGTTTGCTCTACAGGTATGATTTTACCCTCAAAACGTAGCCATCGCTGTCCTCTTTCATCCAATGTGTTTACTATTGTCCTAGGTGTTATGGTTCTTTCATAAATGTCACCAAAGCACAGACTCCTCCTCCAAGTCCTCCATAGACTCCAATGTTAAAATGGCTCAGAAAGTTCCTTTGAAAATCAGAAGAGCAGGCTGTCTTTACACTGTCACCACGTCCATATAATAAACTCCACAGGCATGAAAACTGAGAATTAGGTAGACTAGATTGCTGCTGTCGCTCACGGTGAAAGAATTTTGTCAATACGACATGTACTTTTCATTTGGGAAGGATTTGTTTGGGGCTGACTTTTCTGTTCATTTTAAGCAGCAAAAGTGAGGTGCATGTCTGTGTGCGTGTGTATGGAGCCCCTGGCTCAGTCACTATAGCAACCAGGCTCATACCTGCCTGCCTAACGAGCTCTCTCTCTCACTCTGCCAAGATTCATCTTGAACACTTCTCTTTCAACTGCTGCTGTGTCCACAGTGTTTGCTCTACAGCCATCATTTTACCCTCAAAACGAAGCCATCGTTCTTCTCTTTCCAACAGCGTGTCTTTCAAAGCTCAGAAATGTAAACCTTTTAAACTGTGTGGATCCAAGTGGAGGGATCATATTTTAGTCATTCAGTGATTCAAAGAATATGAACTTTTAATATTCATTCAGATGTTTTCTGACTCTAAATAGTCTTTTCTCATTACTCAGGTTTTTCTAATTTACATTTAAAACATTTTCAGCTATTTTCCAACTTCTTCTCTGTGCTTGTCAGCTTTAAGCAGTTCAGCACTTTTGTTTTCAGGTGCAAATTTCTGTATTTTTCATCTCATTCAAATTTTTTAACTAAAATTCAGCAATTAATACATTTCAGTGCATACATTGAGATTCAAGCATTCACACTGCAGTTTCTTCAGAAAATGCACTTTCTAGTTATTATTATTATTATATTTTATTATATATTCCGTGACGCTTTTTGTAGTCTATCTCCTTCAAAACCGTTCAACTTAGAAAAACCATTCAAACACCGTTAGATTCCTCTTCTTTTGGACATGACTGCTTCTATTTTTCTCATTTTTAACATTTATATTTTTAATTTTATTCAACTTTTTTCAACAAAAATTTCCCATGTATTTCAATGGGGAGACCCTTCAAATTCTCCTTCAACTTACTCATTTTCAAACTGTATCTGCTTCCATATACGTTGACATAGAGCCACCATTCAAACTTTAAAACGAAGACAAAACATTCAACTATTCAATTTGTATTTATCTTTTCAATATCTGTTATACTTTTTCTTCAGTTCCAGTTTAAGTTTCATGATGTTTTTTCACCCATTTCAGAGTTTATAATGGGTGTGTATGGGACGGAATGTTGGGGCTAGAGTGAGACAGCTCAACTGCTAGAGTGAGAGGAGCAAAAAATTAATCTGAAAATATTTTTAAAACTGCTGCTGTGTCCACGGTGTTTGGTCTACAGGTATGATTTTACGCTCAAAACGTAGCCATCGCTGTCCTCTTTCATCCAATGTGTTTACTATTGTACTAGGTGTTATGGTTCTTTCATAAATGTCACCAAAGCACAGCCTCCTCCTCCAACTCCTCCATAGACTCTAATGTTAAAATGGCTCAGAAGGTTCGTTTGAAAATCAGAAGAGCATGGTGTTTTTACACTGTCACCACGTCCATATAATAAACTCCACAGGCATGAAAACTGAGAATTAGGTAGACTGGACATTGCTGCCGCTCACGGTGAAAGAATTTCGTCAATAGGACCTGTACTTTTCATTTGGGAAGGATTTGTTTGGGCCTGACTTTTCTGTTCATTTTAAGCAGCAAAAGTGAGGTGCATGTCTGTGCGTGTGTATGGAGCCCTGGCTCAGTCACTATAGCAACCAGGCTCACACCTGCCTGCCTAATGAGCTCTCTCTCTCTCACTGTGCCAAGATTCATCTTAAACACTTCTCTTTCAACTACTGCTGTGTCCACAGTGTTTGCTCTACAGACATCATTTTACCCTCAAAACGTCGCCATCGTTCTTCTCTTTCCAACACTGTGTCTTTCAAAGCTCAGAGATGTAAAGCTTTAAAACTGTGTGGATCCAAGTGGAGGGATCACATTTTAGTCATTCAGTCATTCAAAGAATATGAACTTTTAATATTCATTCAGATGTTTTCTGACTCTAAATTTTCTTTTCTCATTACTTAGGTTTTTCTAATTTACATTTAAAACATTTTCAGCTCTTTTCCAACTTCTTCCCTGTGCTTGTCAGCTTTTAGCAGTTCAGCACTTTTGTTTTCAGGTGCAAATTTCTGTATTTTTCATCTCATTCAACATTTTTAACTTAAAAAAATTCAGCAATTAATTCTTTTCAGTGCATATATTCAGATTCAAGCATTCACACTGCAGTTTCTTCAGAAAATGCACTTTCTAGTTATTATTATTATTATATTTTATTATATATTCCGTGACGTTTTTTGTACTGTATCTCCTTCAAAACCGTTCAACTTAGAAAACCATTCAAACACCGTTAGATTCCTCTTCTTTTGGACATGACTGCTTCTACTTTTCTCATTTATAACATTTATATTTTTAAAATTATTCAACTTTTTTCAACAAAATTTCCCATGTATTTCAATGGAGAGACCCTTCAAATCCTCATTGAACTTACTCATTTTCAAACTGTATCTACTTCAACATACGTTGACATAGAGCCACCATTCAAACTTTAAAACGAAGACAAGACATTCAACTATTCAACTTGTATTTATCTTTTCAATATCTATTATACTTTTCTTCAGTTCCAGTTTAAGTTTCATGATGTTTTTCAGCCGTTTCAGAGTTTATAATGGGTGTGTATGGGACGGAATGTTGGGGCTAGAGTGAGACAGCTCAACTGCTAGAGTGAGAGGAGCGAAAAAAATTAATCTTAAAATCTTTTTAAAACTGCTGCTGTGTCCGCAGCGTTTGCTCTACAGGTATGATTTTACCCTCAAAACGTAGCCATCGCTGTCCTCTTTGATCCAATGTGTTTACTATTGTCCTAGGTGTTATGGTTCTTTCATAAATGTCACCAAAGCACAGACTCCTCCTCCAACTCCTCCATAGACTCCAATGTTAAAATGGCTCAGAAGGTTCGTTTGAAAATCAGAAGAGCATGGTGTTTTTACACTGTCACCACGTCCATATAATAAACTCCTCAGGCATGAAAACTGAGAATTAGGTAGACTGGACATTGCTGCCGCTCACGGTGAAAGAATTTCGTCAATAGGACCTGTACTTTTCATTTGGGAAGGATTTGTTTGGGCCTGACTTTTCAGTTCATTTTAAGCAGCAAAAGTGAGGTGCATGTCTGTGCGTGTGTGTATGGAGCCCTGGCTCAGTCACTATAGCAACCAGGCTCACACCTGCCTGCCTAATGAGCTCTCTCTCTCTCTCTCTCACTGTGCCAAGATTCATCTTAAACACTTCTCTTTCAACTACTGCTGTGTCCACAGTGTTTGCTCTACAGCCATCATTTTACCCTCAAAACGTCGCCATCGTTCTTCTCTTTCCAACAGCATGTCTTTCAAAGCTCAGAGATGTAAAGCTTTAAAACTGTGTGGATCCAAGTGGAGGGATCACATTTTAGTCATTCAGTCATTCAAAGAATATGAACTTTTAATATTCATTCAGATGTTTTCTGACTCTAAATTTTCTTTTCTCATTACTTAGGTTTTTCTAATTTACATTTAAAACATTTTCAGGTATTTTCCAACTTCTTCTCTGTGCTTGTCAGCTTTTAGCAGTTCAGCACTTTACTTTTCATTTGGGAGCAATTTGTTTCGACCTGACTTTTCTGTTCATTTTAAGCAGCAAAAGTGAGGTGCATGTCTGTGTGCGTGTGTGGAGCCCCTGGCTCAGTCACTATAGCAACCAGGCTCACACCTGCCTGCCTAACGAGCTCTCTCTCTCTCACTGTGCCAAGATTCATCTTGAACACTTCTCTTTCAACAGCTGCTGTGTCCACAGTGTTTGCTCTACAGCCATCATTTTACCCTCAAAACGAAGCCATCGTTCTTCTCTTTCCAACAGCGTGTCTTTCAAAGCTCAGAGATGTAAACCTTTAAAACTGTGTGGATCCAAGTGGAGGGATCATATTTTAGTCATTCAGTGATTCAAAGAATATGAACTTTTAATATTCATTCAGATGTTTTCTGACTCTAAATAGTCTTTTCTCATTACTCAGGTTTTTCTAATTTACATTTAAAACATTTTCAGCTCTTTTCCAACTTCTTCTGTGTGGATGTTAGCTTTTAGCAGTTCAGCACTTTTGCTTTCAGGTGAAAATTTCTGTATTTTTCATATCATTCAACATTTTTAACTTAAAATTCAGCAATTAATTCATGTCAGTGCATACATTCAGAGTCAAGCATTCACACTGCAGTTTCTTCAGAAAATGCACTTTCTAGTTATTATTATTATATTTTATTATATATTCCGTACGTTTTTTGTAGTCTATCTCCTTCAAAACCGTTCAACTTAGAAAAACCATTCAAACACCGTTAGATTCCTCTTCTTTTGGACATGACTGCTTCTATTTTTCTCATTTTTAACATTTATATTTTTAATTTTATTCAACTTTTTTCAACAAAAATTTCCCATGTATTTCAATGGGGAGACCCTTCAAATCCTCATTCAACTTACTCATTTTCAAACTGTATCTACTTCAACATAGGTTGACATAGAGCCACCATTCAAACTTTAAAACAAAGACAAGACATTCAACTATTCAACTTGTATTTATCTTTTCAATATCTGTTATACTTTTTCTTCAGTTCCAGTTTAAGTTTCATGATGTTTTTCAGCCGTTTCAGAGTTTATAATGGGTGTGTATGGGACGGAATGTTGGGGCTAGAGTGAGACAGCTCAACTGCTAGAGTGAGAGGAGCAAAAAATTAATCTTAAAATCTTTTTAAAACTGCTGCTGTGTCCGCAGCGTTTGCTCTACAGGTATGATTTTACCCTCAAAACGTAGCCATCGCTGTCCTCTTTCATCCAATGTGTTTACTATTGTCCTAGGTGTTATGGTTCTTTCATAAATGTCACCAAAGCACAGACTCCTCCCTCCAAGTCCTCCATAGACTCCAATGTTAAAATGGCTCAGAAAGTTCCTTTGAAAATCAGAAGAGCAGGCTGTCTTTACACTGTCACCACGTCCATATAATAAACTCCACAGGCATGAAAACTGAGAATTAGGTAGACTAGACATTGCTGTCGCTCACGGTGAAAGAATTTTGTCAATACGACATGTACTTTTCATTTGGGAAGGATTTGTTTGGGGCTGACTTTTCTGTTCATTTTAAGCAGCAAAAGTGAGGTGCATGTCTGTGTGCGTGTGTATGGAGCCCCTGGCTCAGTCACTATAGCAACCAGGCTCATACCTGCCTGCCTAACGAGCTCTCTCTCTCTCTGCCAAGATTCATCTTGAACACTTCTCTTTCAACTGCTGCTGTGTCCACAGTGTTTGCTCTACAGCCATCATTTTACCCTCAAAACGAAGCCATCGTTCTTCTCTTTCCAACAGCGTGTCTTTCAAAGCTCAGAAATGTAAACCTTTTAAACTGTGTGGATCCAAGTGGAGGGATCATATTTTAGTCATTCAGTGATTCAAAGAATATGAACTTTTAATATTCATTCAGATGTTTTCTGACTCTAAATAGTCTTTTCTCATTACTCAGGTTTTTCTAATTTACATTTAAAACATTTTCAGCTATTTTCCAACTTCTTCTCTGTGCTTGTCAGCTTTAAGCAGTTCAGCACTTTTGTTTTCAGGTGCAAATTTCTGTATTTTTCATCTCATTCAAATTTTTAACTAAAAATTCAGCAATTAATACATTTCAGTGCATACATTGAGATTCAAGCATTCACACTGCAGTTTCTTCAGAAAATGCACTTTCTAGTTATTATTATTATTATATTTTATTATATATTCCGTGCGTTTTTGTAGTCTATCTCCTTCAAAACCGTTCAACTTAGAAAAACCATTCAAACACCGTTAGATTCCTCTTCTTTTGGACATGACTGCTTCTATTTTTCTCATTTTTAACATTTATATTTTTAATTTTATTCAACTTTTTTCAACAAAAATTTCCCATGTATTTCAATGGGGAGACCCTTCAAATTCTCCTTCAACTTACTCATTTTCAAACTGTATCTGCTTCCATATACGTTGACATAGAGCCACCATTCAAACTTTAAAACGAAGACAAAACATTCAACTATTCAATTTGTATTTATCTTTTCAATATCTGTTATACTTTTTCTTCAGTTCCAGTTTAAGTTTCATGATGTTTTTTCACCCATTTCAGAGTTTATAATGGGTGTGTATGGGACGGAATGTTGGGGCTAGAGTGAGACAGCTCAACTGCTAGAGTGAGAGGAGCAAAAAAATTAATCTGAAAATATTTTTTAAAACTGCTGCTGTGTCCACGGTGTTTGGTCTACAGGTATGATTTTACGCTCAAAACGTAGCCATCGCTGTCCTCTTTCATCCAATGTGTTTACTATTGTACTAGGTGTTATGGTTCTTTCATAAATGTCACCAAAGCACAGCCTCCTCCCTCCAACTCCTCCATAGACTCTAATGTTAAAATGGCTCAGAAGGTTCGTTTGAAAATCAGAAGAGCATGGTGTTTTTACACTGTCACCACGTCCATATAATAAACTCCACAGGCATGAAAACTGAGAATTAGGTAGACTGGACATTGCTGCCGCTCACGGTGAAAGAATTTCGTCAATAGGACCTGTACTTTTCATTTGGGAAGGATTTGTTTGGGCCTGACTTTTCTGTTCATTTTAAGCAGCAAAAGTGAGGTGCATGTCTGTGCGTGTGTGTATGGAGCCCTGGCTCAGTCACTATAGCAACCAGGCTCACACCTGCCTGCCTAATGAGCTCTCTCTCTCTCACTGTGCCAAGATTCATCTTAAACACTTCTCTTTCAACTACTGCTGTGTCCACAGTGTTTGCTCTACAGACATCATTTTACCCTCAAAACGTCGCCATCGTTCTTCTCTTTCCAACACTGTGTCTTTCAAAGCTCAGAGATGTAAAGCTTTAAAACTGTGTGGATCCAAGTGGAGGGATCACATTTTAGTCATTCAGTCATTCAAAGAATATGAACTTTTAATATTCATTCAGATGTTTTCTGACTCTAAATTTTCTTTTCTCATTACTTAGGTTTTTCTAATTTACATTTAAAACATTTTCAGCTCTTTTCCAACTTCTTCCCTGTGCTTGTCAGCTTTTAGCAGTTCAGCACTTTTGTTTTCAGGTGCAAATTTCTGTATTTTTCATCTCATTCAACATTTTTAACTTAAAATTCAGCAATTAATTCTTTTCAGTGCATATATTCAGATTCAAGCATTCACACTGCAGTTTCTTCAGAAAATGCACTTTCTAGTTATTATTATTATTATATTTTATTATATATTCCGTACGTTTTTTGTACTGTATCTCCTTCAAAACCGTTCAACTTAGAAAAACCATTCAAACACCGTTAGATTCCTCTTCTTTTGGACATGACTGCTTCTACTTTTCTCATTTATAACATTTATATTTTTAAAATTATTCAACTTTTTTCAACAAAAATTTCCCATGTATTTCAATGGAGAGACCCTTCAAATCCTCATTGAACTTACTCATTTTCAAACTGTATCTACTTCAACATACGTTGACATAGAGCCACCATTCAAACTTTAAAACGAAGACAAGACATTCAACTATTCAACTTGTATTTATCTTTTCAATATCTATTATACTTTTTCTTCAGTTCCAGTTTAAGTTTCATGATGTTTTTTCAGCCGTTTCAGAGTTTATAATGGGTGTGTATGGGACGGAATGTTGGGGCTAGAGTGAGACAGCTCAACTGCTAGAGTGAGAGGAGCGAAAAAATTAATCTTAAAATCTTTTTTAAAACTGCTGCTGTGTCCGCAGCGTTTGCTCTACAGGTATGATTTTACCCTCAAAACGTAGCCATCGCTGTCCTCTTTGATCCAATGTGTTTACTATTGTCCTAGGTGTTATGGTTCTTTCATAAATGTCACCAAAGCACAGACTCCTCCCTCCAACTCCTCCATAGACTCCAATGTTAAAATGGCTCAGAAGGTTCGTTTGAAAATCAGAAGAGCATGGTGTTTTTACACTGTCACCACGTCCATATAATAAACTCCTCAGGCATGAAAACTGAGAATTAGGTAGACTGGACATTGCTGCCGCTCACGGTGAAAGAATTTCGTCAATAGGACCTGTACTTTTCATTTGGGAAGGATTTGTTTGGGCCTGACTTTTCAGTTCATTTTAAGCAGCAAAAGTGAGGTGCATGTCTGTGCGTGTGTGTGGAGCCCTGGCTCAGTCACTATAGCAACCAGGCTCACACCTGCCTGCCTAATGAGCTCTCTCTCTCTCTCTCTCACTGTGCCAAGATTCATCTTAAACACTTCTCTTTCAACTACTGCTGTGTCCACAGTGTTTGCTCTACAGCCATCATTTTACCCTCAAAACGTCGCCATCGTTCTTCTCTTTCCAACAGCATGTCTTTCAAAGCTCAGAGATGTAAAGCTTTAAAACTGTGTGGATCCAAGTGGAGGGATCACATTTTAGTCATTCAGTCATTCAAAGAATATGAACTTTTAATATTCATTCAGATGTTTTCTGACTCTAAATTTTCTTTTCTCATTACTTAGGTTTTTCTAATTTACATTTAAAACATTTTCAGGTATTTTCCAACTTCTTCTCTGTGCTTGTCAGCTTTTAGCAGTTCAGCACTTTACTTTTCATTTGGGAGCAATTTGTTTCGACCTGACTTTTCTGTTCATTTTAAGCAGCAAAAGTGAGGTGCATGTCTGTGTGCGTGTGTATGGAGCCCTGGCTCAGTCACTATAGCAACCAGGCTCACACCTGCCTGCCTAACGAGCTCTCTCTCTCTCACTGTGCCAAGATTCATCTTGAACACTTCTCTTTCAACAGCTGCTGTGTCCACAGTGTTTGCTCTACAGCCATCATTTTACCCTCAAAACGAAGCCATCGTTCTTCTCTTTCCAACAGCGTGTCTTTCAAAGCTCAGAGATGTAAACCTTTAAAACTGTGTGGATCCAAGTGGAGGGATCATATTTTAGTCATTCAGTGATTCAAAGAATATGAACTTTTAATATTCATTCAGATGTTTTCTGACTCTAAATAGTCTTTTCTCATTACTCAGGTTTTTCTAATTTACATTTAAAACATTTTCAGCTCTTTTCCAACTTCTTCTGTGTGGATGTTAGCTTTTAGCAGTTCAGCACTTTTGCTTTCAGGGTGAAAATTTCTGTATTTTTCATATCATTCAACATTTTTAACTTAAAATTCAGCAATTAATTCATGTCAGTGCATACATTCAGAGTCAAGCATTCACACTGCAGTTTCTTCAGAAAATGCACTTTCTAGTTATTATTATTATATTTTATTATATATTCCGTGACGCTTTTTGTAGTCTATCTCCTTCAAAACCGTTCAACTTAGAAAAACCATTCAAACACCGTTAGATTCCTCTTCTTTTGGACATGACTGCTTCTATTTTTCTCATTTTTAACATTTATATTTTTAATTTTATTCAACTTTTTTCAACAAAAATTTCCCATGTATTTCAATGGGGAGACCCTTCAAATCCTCATTCAACTTACTCATTTTCAAACTGTATCTACTTCAACATAGGTTGACATAGAGCCACCATTCAAACTTTAAAACGAAGACAAGACATTCAACTATTCAACTTGTATTTATCTTTTCAATATCTGTTATACTTTTTCTTCAGTTCCAGTTTAAGTTTCATGATGTTTTTTCAGCCGTTTCAGAGTTTATAATGGGTGTGTATGGGACGGAATGTTGGGGCTAGAGTGAGACAGCTCAACTGCTAGAGTGAGAGGAGCAAAAAAATTAATCTTAAAATTTTTTTTAAAACTGCTGCTGTGTCCGCAGCGTTTGCTCTACAGCCATCATTTTACCCTCAAAACGTAGCCATCGCTGTCCTCTTTCATCCAATGTGTTTACTATTGTACTAGGTGTTATGGTTCTTTCATAAATGTCACCAATGCACAGCCTCGTCCCCTCCAACTCTTCCATAGACTCTAATGTTAAAATGGCTCAGAAGGTTCGTTTGAAAATCAGAAGAGCATGGTGTCTTTCCATTGTCACCACGTCCATATAATAAACTCCACAGGCATGAAAACTGAGAATTCAGTAGACTAGACATTGCTGGCGCTCACGGTGAAAGAATTTCGTCAATACGACGTGTACTTTTCATTTGGGAGCGATTTGTTTCAGACTGACTTTTCTGTTCATTTTAAGCAGCAAAAGTGAGGTGCATGTCTGTGTGCGTGCCATTGGTGCAGTCACTATAGCAACCAGGCTCACACCTGCCTGCTTAACGAGCTCTCTCTCACTCTGCCAAGGTTAAACCTAAAAATGTCTGCTGCATCTAAGCAGTTGTAGTAAGATTAACTTTTTCAATAGGTACAATAAGACAGTTTTGACAGGGGTCAGTAGTTAGTATATGCCAACTAAGTAGAGCATTGTGATTGGCACATAGGTTTTTCAGATCTGGGCAGTTGGAGTCAGTTGATGACTTTAAAATCATCCTTTCTGACTGGATAATTAAAGCTTACAGCATCTACCTGTCTGTAGTTGATTTTCCCACATTTTAACTAACGCTTAACTAATCTAATCTCCTTTATTGTCTGTGTTTATAGTCTGTATAGTTTATCTCCCCACTAACAAACTTAAAGTAGTCTTAAAATAAAACCCACAAAACAGTTCAAATGAAATACTTTTTATTTGCTCATGTAATGCCAGTTGCCATATTTTTCTGTATGTCACTCATTCGCTTATACAAAAAAAGTACCAATTTGTACACTAGTCTAGTGGATTTTTTCCTCTATCTCTATGTCTCTTACACACAGAGACTAACACAGACATGTATATGCTCATTATTGCTGTTCAAACTGATGTTCAAATTTCCAAGCACCACCTGAACGCCTCATTTATTTTTAACCCATCACTGGACCAACTGTCATCATTCCGCTTTGCTCTCTGTTGTGGTAAGTACAGTACACTCAGTACTGCACTGTTTTATTTTTATGATGATAAAAATACATGTTTGACATTTAAACTCACATATCAAGTCCAACAGAGTTCAAAGAATAAAAAAAGAAAGAAAAAGAATAACCTTCGCTATCATTTATATTTGTTTATGACGCTTTTGCTGTTAGCAGCAGTGCTAACGCTAGCTTCAATGCTAATGCTAGCAACGATGCTAATGCTGCTAGCAACAATGCTAACGCTAGCTATAGTGCTAACACTAGCACTAGCAGTTGTTAACTGACAAAAAGAATATTCCTGTGATATTCCTGTGATATTTCTTGGCGGTCAGTGAGACAAAAGTAACAAATGAGCTTTATTATTGCCATTGTGGCTCAGTTTTAACAGTAAGAGTGCTAGCGCTAGCAGCATTGCTAATGCTAGCTGCAATGCTAACGCTAGCTGCAGTGCTAACACTAACTGAAGTGCTAATGCTAGCCGGAATGCTAGCGCTAGCAGCAATGCTAAGGCTAGTAACAGTCGAACAGTAGCCTTACATAAGTGGAAATACTTCAGGTAATTAGTTTGAATTATAAAATGGTTGCTGTGTCTGTTGGTGTGCTATATTATTCCATAACCTGCTGACTATAAGTTCAGTGTATCATGTCATGTGGGCTTTGTATTTCTGTTAGTCTAATAATACTGTACAGACAACTAACATTATTTCTCGCCTTACACTTTCAGGAACTTGACTGACATCTGTGCTTTGCCTGGTAGGTGTGCACATACTGTAAGAGAAGTATACCAAAATAAAAAAATAATCTGACTTTTATAAGCTGTAAAGTGATGGGTTCAATCTTTCATTCAAACTAGACCTTTTAAACACAATTTTATAATAAATACACATAAGTGCAGCTTAACAATTGGGCTAAAATATTTTTTTCAGACATTTTTGTAGTCACACTACATGTGATTAGTTAATGATTCACTCAATCATATTTGTATTAAAAATATTATTGCTGAATTTAAATAAATATTCTTTTTTTAAAAGTGCCCAATTATGCAACTTTTTGCACATGGCAGCCAACAACAGTTTAGCTTCAATATTTGTTTTGTCCTTTTCAGTAGTCACAATTAGTTCATACAATTACCATGTGATATAATTTTAATAAAATTATTATTTTTTTTCTTTTTTTGTTCACAGTGTGCAGAAGAACAAGGACCAGATCTCCAGTCTTCTCTGTCACATCCCAACCCCCATCCCCTCTATCCTCTGTCCTGCTCCACCTGTTGTCTCTGCCTTCTTTCCATCTGTATTTCACCCTGTGGTTTGTGAGAAATTTTGCCAAACCAAGAATCTTATTATGCGGTTTGATTTCAAAACCGTGTCTCTCCTGCTCTGTCTGTTCTCTCTGCTAAATTTTCTCTCTACCTGTTTTTCACTCTTTGGCTTGCTGCTGAGAAATGCACAAGCCAATAAAGCAATAAAGAGTGCATATTTTGCCTCAACCTTTGAACAAACTGAACAAACAAAGAAAACTCTACGGTTTGATTTCAAAACCGTGTCTTTCCTGCTCTCTCTGTTCTCTCTGCTAAATTTTCTCTCTACCTGTTTTTTCACTCTTTGGCTTGCTGCTGAGAAATGCACAAGCCAATAAAGCAATAAAGAGTGCATATTTTGCCTCAACCTTTGAACAAACTGAACAAAGAAAACTCTGCGGTTTGATTTCCAAGCCGTGTCTCTCCTGCTCTGCCTGTTCTCTCTGCTAAATTTTCTCTCTACCTGTTTTTCACTCTTGGCTTGCTGCTGAAAAATGCCAAGCCATTAAAGCAATAAAGAGTGCATATTGCCTCTACCTGAGAACAAACTGAACAAATAAAGAAAACTCTAATTCACGGTTTGATTGTCATTTCCCAGCCGTGTCTCTCCTGCTCTGTCTATTCTCTCTTCTAAATTTTCTCTCTACCTGTTTTTCATTCTGGGCTTGCTGCTAAGTTGTGCCAAGCCAATAAAGAGAGTACATAATATTCTCTCGACTGACAAACTGTCAAACAAACAAAGACATTGTTTCTGAGAAATAAAAACTGAAATATAAAGACAAAGAAAACATCTCCTGCTGTGTGCCACTCTTGTTTTTTGAATACATTTTCTAAAGACTAACAGAAACACTTAAAGGTGTGTAAAATGCCAAAAAGCAGAAAAAGTCACAAGCTGCAAAACAACGCTGGAAGAAGTTCCATGAGTTTCACAAAGTACCAACATGTGAACAAACTGAGTGTGATTCTCCTCAGAGCTCTGCAGAAGACCGTGTGTCTGCAAAGACCAATGCTGATGGTGTCAAACAGGCAGGTCGACATGTTCCTGCACATGTAAAACAGGTATCCTATGCAGATGCTGTAAAGACTGGATTGCAGCATGCATTTAATGAACATCAGGTAAACCATAGAGACCAACCTGAGGTGTCAAGTGCCCCGCAGGTGGGTTATGCTGATATTGTGAAAAGAGGCCATCACAGTGATGTGGCAGGGCCATCTCATGCAGAAAGAGTGAACCTTGAAAACCAGCCCTCTGTAACACATGTCTGTGCATCTCACAGTCAGGCTCATCCCAAATATGGAGACTCCAGAAACAGTCAGTGCACATGTAACTCACTCACATTTCTTGCTTTCCTTCATGAGAATGAAAACATAACTACAGCTGACCTTAATCTGGTCTTGGATAAAGGTGATGTGATGTACAAAGAGGCCAAGAAAAGATTCCCCAAGAGTATTCATTTGGCAACCGATGAGCTGCCAGACAAAGTTGATGCTCGCAGGTCTATGTATCATGTCGACATGACACAGCCTTCCCGGTATGGGACATTTGAAGAACCTCCAGAGGAGGCAGTAGATACCTTTCTCAGCTTAGAAGCAGGACTGAGCTGCCTGTTGTCAGATGTGCAGTATGCCTTACTGATTATGAGTGGATTGTGTATCGCAGTGTTCAGATCCACATCAGGCAAATATGGTTTCTTTGATCCACACTCCAGAACAGCCAGTGGTCTTCCTCTACCACTACAGTCACGTAATCGTGGTACAGCTGTGATGCTGAAATTTACACCCTCAGTGACATGATTAAGAGGCTCCAGGATTCTTATGAAGGGATGGAGATATCACCCTCTTGTACCTATGAACTGAAGCCTGTGCAGTTCTACAGTATGAGCACAGTCAACCTGAGTGATACTATCACAGACACAGTCTGCAGATCAACAGCTGCCACTGCTGTGGCACCTACTCACTCTGATACAACTGTTGATGAAGCAAACTCCTCTACTCCAAGGAGAAACACAACCACTGGTCTGACTGAGAACATCTTTTGTCAAATGTCCATTTGTACGCCACTGGTGAAACAAAAAGAAGTCCACATGACTAATTTCACATCATATGAAGATCAGAATGAACCTCCTAATATACCAACTGAAGAACTATGCAGTGAATTAAATTTCTTTCCATCAAATGATGCTTTTTCATGTCAATCAAATGCTGCAATAACAAATGTTGCTGCCTGTGATCTTTCTGATATAGTTTTACAAAAACTGAAAAAGGTTAATAAACAACAAAGGCACAAAATGAAAAGAAGATTAATGGCATCAGAGAAACCCAGAAATCAGAGAAAAGAAAACCAAAAAAGGAAAGAACGACAAAAATATGCTTCAAATAAAGATTACAAAGAAAAGAAAAATCTTGCACAAGCGAGGCATATAAAAACAATCCTGAAGTCAGACAGAAACATCAACAGTATATTAAAAGACGTTATTTTGAGAATGATGAATTCAGACAGAAACAACAGCAATATATTACAAGATGTTACTGTGAAAATGATGAATTCAGAAACAAACAAAAAAACAATATGTTAAAAGACGTTTTTCTGAGAATGCTACAGTTAGAAAGAAACAACAACAATATATTAAAAGACGCTACTGTGAGAACGATGAATTCAGAAAGAAACAACAACAATATATTAAAAGGCGCTACTGTGAGAACGATGAATTCAGAAAGAAACAACAACAATATATTAAAAGGCGCTACTGTGAGAACAATGAATTTAGAAAGAAACAACAACAATATATTAAAAGGCGCTACTGTGAGAACAATGAATTTAGAAAGAAACAACAACAATATATTAAAAGACGCTACTGTGACAATGCTGAATTTAGACAAAAGCAAAAAAGCTATATCACTAAAAGGTATCAAGAGAGCCCAGAATTCAGAGAGAGACAGAGATCTCGAGTGACTCAGCGTTATGCACGTGACAACGCATTCAGAGTAAGACACAGACAACTAATGAAACAACTAATGCGAGACAGGTATCAAAGTAATCTTGCATTCAGGATTATGCACAATATGAGATGTGCCATGAAAATAAAAAGGAAATACAGATGGGTGAACATACAAACCCAAGAGAGCGACAACAGTGTGATCAACGAGGCCATATCTGTGTTCAAATCACAAATCAAAGCTGGACCATCTTACCCATGTACTGTCTGTTTCAAGGCTTCATTTCCAAACCAAGTGCGACCCTGCACAAGGTCAAATTATGTGAAAAATCCACATGTGGTTGCAACATGTTTGACAGGAAGGTTTGTTCATCTTTGTGATGAAAACTGCAGAAATGAGCAGTGCAATGTGCCTGATGAGAGAAAGAGAGTGGATTTGTCACACCTGCCACAGTCATCTTAAAAATGGATCCATGCCAGTACTTGCTGTTGCCAATAAACTGGATCTTGCTGATATTCCACCTGAACTGTCTGATCTCAACATACTGGAGAGACATCTCATAGCCAAGTGCATACCATTTGCCAAGATTATTCCTCTTCCCAAAGGCAGACAAAGAGCAATTAGAGGAAATGTGGTCTGTGTCCCATCAGAGGTACAGGAAACTGTTGAAGCATTGCCTCGATTAAGAATTAATTCTCAAGTCATGAGAGTTAAACTGAAGAGACGCTTGTCTTATAAAGGTCATCAGCTGTTTCAGACTGTAAGCTGGTCTAAACTTGTGCAAGCACTGCATAAACTCAAGCAGATTCATCCACAGTATAAGGATGTGAGCATCAGAGATGATGCTGAGCTGTGTGATCCAACACTTCCTGATGAAGATGAGGAGGACGATGATGATGATGATGAAAACATGAATGAGGACGATTACGATGAGGCTGATTTAATGGAAATTGACAGCTGTGAGAAAAATGCACTGAGTGAAGCACAAAAATAAAATGAACAGAATATCGACATGTTACCCTGTGATGGTGAACAACCATGTGAACAGATGAGAGATGATTCAGAGCAAGCAGATGGACTGACTAATGGTGGTTTTGCACTCGAGTCCTGTTTGCAGCCCCCTGATGTGGCTGAGGAGATATTATGTTTCAGTGAAGGAATCTACTCTGTTGCTCCTGCAGAGAGAAACAATCCAATAAGTTTTTTCAAAACACCTAAACTGGAGGCCATGGCCTTCCCTGTGCAGTTTCCTACAGGCCAAAACACACTTGATGAAAGAAGGCTGATCAAAGTATCCCCCAGTGGGTATTTCAAATCAAGACTTTTCTGCATTGATGACCGTTTTGCCAAAGACACAAACTATTTGTTCTTTGCACAGTTTGTGACTGAAATACACTTGGCTACTTCCAGCATGACGATACAGTTAAGGAAGGCAAAGCCTTTGACCAGAGATGGGAGAAAAATAACCTCAGGCATGTTACAAGATAAACATGAGGTGGAGAAACTGGTGAGAAATAAAGACGCAGTGAGATTCATGCAGCCTCTGAGAGGAACCCCAGCCTATTGGGAGAAAACAACAAGAGATCTTTTGCCATGATCAGACAGTTGGGAACTCCCACGTTCTTTTGCACATTCTCAGCTGCTGAAATGCGCTGGCCTGAAGTGATTGAAGCAATAACAAGGCAGCAAGGTGAACAAGTGAGTTTTGAAGGACTTGACTGGTCAGCAAAGTGTGACATCCTGAGAAGCAATCCTGTCACAACAATGCGCATGTTTGACAAGAGAGTTGAAGCATTATTCAGAGATTTACTCTTATCTCCTGCAGAGCCACTTGGCAAAGTCATTGACTACTTTTACAGAGTGGAGTTTCAGCACAGAGGAAGCCCACACATACACTGCCTCCTGTGGGTAGAAGGTGCTCCTGTGTTTGAGGATGATGATGATCAAACTGTTGTTGATTTTATAAACAAATACATCACAGCTCAGCTGCCTGATCCACATAAACAACCTGAACTGTACAAGAAAGTAACAGAAGTGCAAAACACAGTAAGAACCACACAAAGACGTGCTTTTAGGAGTTTAAGCTCTGGGTGCCGCTTTTGGTTTTCCCAAACCACCCTGCAATGAGACGATGATCACAAGACCCAGTGAGGATGATGAACTGGAGGTAGAAACTGCAAAGAACAAGCTCAGACCACTGAACCAGCTGCTGAATGAGCCTGAAACTGCTTCCATGAGTTTAGAGCAGCTCTTGGCAAGATGCAAGTTGACACATGCAGAATATGAGAGATACCTGAATAAAATGAACACAAGGAGTACGATCATACTAAAGCGTGATCCAAAAGACTCTTGGATAAACAGCTATAATCCACATCTGCTTGAAGCCTGGAACAGTAATATCGACATAAGCTTTGTTTTAGATGCTTTCGGCGCTGCAAATTATTTAATGAAATATATATCAAAAAAAGAGGGCGGGCTTTCTGAGTACCTGAAAACTGTCATTGAGAACTCCCATAAAGACAGTGTAAATGAGTGTGATGAAATGAGAGCCGTCATGCAGGCATATTCAAAGAAGCGAGAGATCAGTGCCCAGGAGTGTGTTGCTCGTGCATGTGGTCTTCACATGAAGCAATGTTCACGTGCTGTAATATTCATTCCAACTGATGATAATCCTGTGAAAATGAGTCGTCCCCTGTCAGTTCTGGACAACACAACACCTGAGTCTTCCAATGTTTGGATGACATCTTTGAATGACAAATACAAAGCCAGACCTGAAACACCAGAGTATGAGGAGATGTGCATGGCAGACTTTGCTGCTACTTGCAGGATTGTCTATGGCCAACAGACAAAAGGTAAAGATGTTTTGCCCCTTCTCAATGAGATGGGATTTGTGCAAAGGCGCAAAAACGATAAGCCTGCTATCATCAGATTTCACCGATGCTCACAAGAAAAAAATCCAGAGCAATATTATGGAAGACTGCTTAAACTGTACCTTCCTCATCGTTCAGACAACGAACTGAAAACGCCATCGTTGCCAACCTATCAGGCTTTCTATGGTGCTGGCTGTGTACACCTACCAGGTACTGACCGTCTTGAGTACGTGCAACACATTGTCAAAAGAAACAGAGAAAAATATGAGAAAAACAGTGAGGAGATCGAGAGCGCTGTTGAGGAATATGAGCAGAACAGAGGTGTGATTGACGAATGGTGTAATCTGGCACCTGAATCAGATCTTGTAAGGTTGCCACTTGTTGAACAAGAAAGAGAGCGAGACAATGAAAATGAACAGGAAGATGTGCCCGACTACAGCCGTCAGGCTGATGCTTCAACAGAAGTCAGAGCCATCAGGGAACCCCCTGCTATTGATCCCACATTGTTACGTCAGATGTTTCAGAATCTGAATAAGAAGCAAGCCTGCATATTTTATGCAGTTAGAGACTGGTGCATTAAAAGGGTCTGTTCTCTAAATCCAGAGCAGTTTTTCTTTTATATTAATGGTGGTGCTGGAACAGGAAAATCACATCTTATCAAATGCATCTACTCAGAAGCATCTAAGATACTGAGCAAAGTGCCCAGATATGCAGACGACGTTGACATATCAAAACCCACTGTCCTGTTAACTGCTTTCACTGGGACTGCAGCATTTAACATTTCTGGAACAACACTGCATTCTCTTCTCAAGCTCCCTAGAAGCTTAAAACCTCCCATTCAGGGACTTGGCAATCAGCTGGATGAAGTCAGATCAGAACTTTTGAATGCTGAAATAATCGTCATTGACGAAGTGTCTATGGTGTCAAGACATCTCTTTGCATATGTAGATGCAAGACTCAAACAGATCAAAGGGACTCGGAGACCCTTTGGAGGCATGTCAGTCATTGCTGTTGGAGACTTCTATCAGCTACCCCAGTGCGACAGTCAAAACCTCTCTGTGTGCACGACCCGTCCGAGATCGACCTGTGGCGGGAGCATTTTCAGATGATCACTCTGACTGAGATTATGCGTCAGAAAGATGATGTTGTCTTTGCTGAGATGCTGAACAGAACTGTGTGAAAGGAAAGTTGGATGTGCTTTGCGAAGCAGATAGAAATTTGTTGTCACAGGCCATAACTGAACCAGCCCTTTGTCCGACTGATGCGTTGCACATTTTTGCAACTAATAAAGAAGTGGATGCGCACAACTCTGCAACACTGGCTCTGCTCCATACTCATATCATTGACATCCATGCAGATGATTATAGAAAAGATCCTAGAACTGGCAGAATGGCACTACAAGACAGACCATTGAAAGGAGGTAAAACGAGTTACCAGATACACTGAAAGTTGCAGAAGGAGCTCGTGTCATGCTCACCAGAAACATTGACATACAAAATGGTTTGGTTAATGGAGCTTTTGGAAAACTACTTAGAGTAGTTTACTCTGAAAATGACCAACACATCATCAAGCTTGGACTTAAAATGGATAATGAGACATCTGAAAGAATAACCCAACACCAGCAGACGACATGGTGTACATTGAGAGAGCAGAAGAGAATCTAAAGCAGAAAGGAGTGGTACGAAGACAGTTCCCAGTGAAGCTGGCCTTTGCATGTACAATACATAAGGTACAGGGAATGACAACCACATCAGCTGTTGTCTCTCTTAAGAGCATTTTTGAGCCCGGCATGGCCTACGTAGCTGTCAGTAGAGTGACGCCTCTCAGTGGACTGTATCTTCTTGATATGGAGGAGAAAAAAATATTCACCAATCCAGAAATCACTGCAGCGCTTGAGAACATGAGACAAGCCAACCTTGATGACATGATGCCTCTTCTACACGTGATACAAACACTGAGCAGGTCAGAGGTTTTCACCATTGTTCATCATAATACAGAGGGACTGCCAGCTCACATTAATGACATCAAGAATCACCATGAATTGTGTCTAGCAGATGTTTTGTGCCTAACAGAAACACACCTGCGGGGCTCTTTTGTCGCAGAGAGTCTCCACTTGAAAATTACAATTTGTTCAAACGCAACAGACACCTGTCCTACACAAACTTTCCCCAGATGGCAAACAGAAGTGGTGGTGGAGTTGCTGTTTATGTGAAAAGTGACTTTCAAGTGCATGAAAAACAGTACATCCATAATGTAACTGACCTTGAATTTCTGGCTTTAAAGGTTGAAGCACCAGTCAGTGCTCTGATTGCAGTTGTGTACAGACCTCCAGACTACACTCTGAGGCCATTCCTGAAAAACCTGGTAAGCCTATTAGACTCATTAGAGATCATGGACTGTCATCCCATCATAGTGTGTGTGATTTTAATGAGAATGTTTTATCCAGTGCAAACAAACCAATCCTGGAGCTGTTTGAATCTAGGGATATACGCACAGGTCATCACTGCCCCTACCACAGAGAAGAACACACTGCTTGACCTAATTTTCATTTCTCAGCCAGAGCGATGTCTCCATTCTGGAGTCATGAAGACCTACCATAGTTACCATGACCCTGTATACTGTGTATTGTCCTGTGATGATTCATGAACTATATCTTTGAATACAGTAAGTAATTTCTATATTTTTGAATGACTTAAGAAAGTAGAGCGATATTTAAAAGTTGACTTAAGAAAAATGCCCTGCATTGCAGTATAATGTTTGAATTTTTTACATAAAATACAATTACATGAATTAAGTAATGATATCAGTAAAATATGACAATTATATTTATTACAGAAAATCTAAAAATCAGTAATCTATGAATGTCAGAAAAATCAAATATAGCAGTTTAAAACGAACCGTGCAGGCATATCCTCTCTTCAGCCAGGCTTCAAAATCCTGCCAGGCTGCCCCAGTCTCACTGTGGCTGGGAGGGAGGGAGGGTGGACCAGAGGATTGCCCACACAACACATAAATGTTCAACAGCTTCTTCATTGTTTCTGAATAAACAACAATGACTAAAGGTTGCTTTTTAAAAAAAAAAAAAAAAAAGAATAAGAAAAAAAAAAAAAGAAAACCTAATTACAGCAATAATGACAGTTAAGCCAGTTTATCTGTGCCTCTATTTTGAAATAATATTTACAAAATGTTATTGATTTCAGTTTATTATAATCTTTAAACTTTTTCAAAAGTATATGATTATATTTTTGGACAAATCTTTCGATGAAACATACATTTTATGAGCTTTTATCATGTTTCAGCCAGTGCATTTATCAGGGTGGGTCTGGGTCTGGGATGATAAATGCACTGGCTGATAACTGCACATTTCTGGCCAGAAATGTTTCAGCAGTGTTACATATGTACTACATATGTTTCACTTGCTTTTTGTTACCAGCTGATACCCTACATTTGTATAGACATTGGATGGTGTGAGGCTGGGGAGTTGAGTGGAGTGAGTAGGCGGGAGTTGAATGTGGGGGGGTACGTGTGGGAGGTTGTTAGGTTTCTTTTCTTCTTTTTTTTTTTTTGTTAAGAGAGACACAGTCCTCCTGTGTCTTCTCTCAAGCTTCACATGTAAAATCCAACAGTGTGAAGCACATAGCAGCCAGAAACTGTAATGCCACAGATCAGAGAGGCTTCATCATCACCATCTTCATCGCCAGACGATCAGAGCGTGAGACTTCACATCTGGAGCACAGGAGAGATTCTGTGATAAGTCCTCCTTCTAGCTTGTCCCACTAGCAGTCGGTGAGATTTACTCACAACAAAAAGGGGTTAATGACATTATTTTCATGGAAACATGTATTAATTCTTTGTAAAGTGTTTAAATTGTGTTTTCACTTGACCTTATGAGTGCTATTTTGAGTGTATTTTAATATCTGTACTTAGGTGTTTCCTCTGTGATCCATCCCTTCAGAGCTGAGACACTCAGGACTGAACAGACTGCACAGCTTCTGTGACTGAGCCTACAAAACACCTTCTTTGAAACCACACATGATAGAAGGGCTTTACGTTTGCAGCAGCACTACTAAAGGTATTCAGTTTATTACAGGATGTGTTTGTTTCTTAGGACCAGCTCTAAGTGCACACTACCTAACATATACACCTTTCTGTTTATTGCAAACCAACTACTTGGATCATATGGCCAGTCGGCAGGAATGTTGCTGCAGGAAAACATCCCTGCAGATCACCATCATTGTCAGACTGACTGTGCCTCCTTTGTGCAGTGTCAAGATCCTCCCTAAATGAGTGTGTAAGTTCATTATTTTATTCCCTTTGACAAGACAAGTATCACTGATATTTACATTTACAACTACATATGTTCCTGTTTTCTGCTCTTCTTTTAAAGTCCTCAGCTATCCTGCTTCTGTGCTGCTTGCCACACATCAAACACTGGCCGGATGACAGGGAGGATCCACTCTGAAGTCACTGGACATGATGAGGATCATATGGGACTTTATAGTTTCACAGAAATGTTGTGCTCTTTGATTACAGGTTTTAAATGGACATAATGACTGCCTCTCTCTGATCAACAGGCTAAAGGATTGTTTTCATTGTTAGTGCTCTGTACAATGTATGCTTATTTAACATTTCATCACAGAGCAAACCTTTATTTATTTAACATATTTTTATTTTGTTTTAATGTTGAATTAACTGTGGGGATTTTTTTAAGTGGGCACTCAGGATGTCATATGACCAGAAATGTGGTAACTGGAATTCAACAGTATGTAAAGAAAGAATCTGCTAAGAACAAAACACACACAAAAACCCCCCAAGAGAACTCAAATTCATTCCATGTAATCCAGTCTAAAACATTTTAAACTGCTGAACAGCAACACAAACAGTGTTAAAGAAACAGTGTTAACAGAATAATTATGATGAGTTTGTACCAAAGTTTCAGGTCACATGGCACACCTAGTGTGTAGTGTGGGGTATCAGCTGGTAAGTATAGGTTTTTTCATATTTGTGTCCTTAGAGTTCAGATAGATTAAGCCTTGTGTATAATAATTAGTCATAACCACAACTCAAAGTCAGGGACTAACTAAATTTGTGACTTTGTGTCTGAGCCCAGGTTAAAACACTGTGTAAAAAAGCATTTAGTGGCATGGCTGAACAATGCTGTAAACTAATGATACTTATTTATCCACAAAAAGGACTAATGTGTTTATTTGATTATTTGTATGTGTTAAACTGTGTCACCACCTTAGGCTTTCGTTTGAGTTCACTCAAAAATCTCTATACAGTTCTCTTTTACCACTGTGTGGACACTGTTTACAATAAAACATAAAAAAGAATGAGTAATAAAAAGATGTGTAGACAGATCAGTAGACCGATAGAAACAGCTGTTCAGCCATGTTCTAAGAAACCAACACAATTTAAAGGTTCAGGATTGTGGTTTTAAAAGTTGAATTTTCATGTATTTCATATGTTGCTTATTATTTTTATTTGCTTATTTAATTTTGTTATTTTTATTTATTCTCCTGTGAAGTGTTTAACAAAAAAAGCTACTTTAATTTCAATTTTATTTGTTTATTATTTGGTAATTTGTTCTTTAAGAATCGAGTCTGTGCCAAAAACTAAAGTTGAACAGACACATGACAGGATCAGATTATTAACACCTTAAAACATTGCAAACGTCTCTTTTTAAAATGATTTTTATTGTATTTCGAAAAAAACATTTGTTGAATTAATTTAAGTTCTTTTCAGAAAGAAGCTGTACAATATGACTTAAGATTTTTATGTTATTTTCTATGACATACAAAACAAATTGATGTATGTAATACCATTAAACATGATATACACATGTGTATATGCCTGAAAAACATTATCCTGGATATTAAAGCTTGTATTTTCTCCAGAATGTTTGTTCATCTTTTCAGTTCAATTCAACAAATTTGTTTTTACAATTATTTTTATTATTTTTTTATGAATTAGAGATTTATAATACATAATTCCACTCTTTAAGTGATTAGAAGAATATGAACTTTTGTTTTTCATTCAGAGGTTTTCTGACTAAATTTTCTTTTGTCATTACTCATCTTTTTCTAATTTATATTTTAAACATGTTCAGCTATTTTCCAACTTCTTCTGTGTGAAAATCAGCTTTCAAAAGTTCTGCACTTTTGTTTTCAGGTTACAAATTCTGTATTTTCCAGCTAATTCAGCATTTTTAGCTTAATATTCAGTATTTAATTCATTTCAGTGCATACATTCAGATTCAAGCATTCACACTGCAGTTTCTTCAGAAAATGCACTTTCTAGTTATTATTATTAGTGTGAATGCTTGTAAAAGCATTCACAGTATTGTTCTTCTAATCTTTATTATTATTATTATTATTATATTTTATTATATATTCCGTACGCTTTTTGTACTGTATCTCCTTCAAAACCGTTCAACTTAGAAAACCATTCAAACACCGTTAGATTCCTCTTCTTTTGGACATGACTGCTTCTACTTTTCTCATTTATAACATTTATATTTTTAAAATTATTCAACTTTTTTCAACAAAATTTCCCATGTATTTCAATGGAGAGACCCTTCAAATCCTCATTGAACTTACTCATTTTCAAACTGTATCTACTTCAACATACGTTGACATAGAGCTACCATTCAAACTTTAAAACGAAGACAAGACATTCAACTATTCAACTTGTATTTATCTTTGCAATATCTGTTATACTTTTTCTTCAGTTCCAGTTTAAGTTTCATGATGTTTTTTCAGCCGTTTCAGAGTTTATAATGGGTGTGTATGGGACGGAATGTTGGGGCTAGAGTGAGACAGCTGAACTGCTAGAGTGAGAGGAGCGAAAAAAATTAATCTTAAAATCTTTTTAAAACTGCTGCTGTGTCCACAGCGTTTGATCTACAGGTATGATTTTACCCTCAAAACGTAGCCATCGCTGTCCTCTTTCATCCAATGTGTTTACTATTGTACTAGGTGTTATGGTTCTTTCATAAATGTCACCAAAGCACAGCCTCCTCCCTCCAACTCCTCCATAGACTCCAATGTTAAAGTGGCTCAGAAAGTTCCTTTGAAAATCAGAAGAGCAGGCTGTCTTTACACTGTCACCACGTCCATATAATAAACTCCACAGGCATGAAAACTGAGAATTAGGTAGACTAGACATTGCTGCCGCTCACGGTGAAAGAATTTTGTCAATACGACATGTACTTTTCATTTGGGAAGGATTTGTTTGGGGCTGACTTTTCTGTTCATTTTAAGCAGCAAAAGTGAGGTGCATGTCTGTGTGCGTGTGTATGGAGCCCTGGCTCAGTCACTATAGCAACCAGGCTCACACCTGCCTGCCTAACGAGCTCTCTCTCACACTGCCAAGATTCATCTTGAACACTTCTCTTTCAACAGCTGCTGTGTCCACAGTGTTTGCTCTACAGCCATCATTTTACCCTCAAAATGAAGCCATCGTTCTTCTCTTTCCAACAGCGTGTCTTTCAAAGCTCAGAGATGTAAACCTTTAAAACTGTGTGGATCCAAGTGAAGGGACCGTATTTTAGTCATTCAGTGATTCAAAGAATATGAACTTTTAATATTCATTCAGATGTTTTCTGACTCTAAATAGTCTTTTCTCATATTTTTAGGTTTTTCTAATTTACATTTAAAACATTTTCAGCTGTTTTCTAACTTCTTCTCTGTGGATGGCAGCTTTTAGCAGTTCAGCTTTTTGTTTTCAGGTGAAAATTTCTGTATTTTCATCTCATTCAACATTTTTAACTTAAAATTCAGCAATTAATTCATTTCAGCGCATATATTCAGATTCAAGCATTCACACTGCAGTTTCTTCAGAAAATGCACTTTCTAGTTATATTTTATTATATATTCCGTACGTTTTTTGTAGTCTATCTCCTTCAAAACCGTTCAACTTAGAAAAACCATTCAAACACCGTTAGATTCCTCTTCATTAGGACATGACTGCTTCTACTTTTCTCATTTTTAACATTTATATTTTTAATTTTATTCAACTTTTTTCAACAAAAATTTCCCATGTATTTCAATGGGGAGACCCTTCAAATCCTCATTCAACTTACTCATTTTCAAACTGTATCTACTTCAACATACGTTGACATAGAGCCACCATTCAAACTTTAAAACGAAGACAAGACATTCAACTATTCAACTTGTATTTATCTTTTCAATATCTATTATACTTTTTCTTCAGTTCCAGTTTAAGTTTCATGATGTTTTTTCAGCCGTTTCAGAGTTTATAATGGGTGTGTATGGGACGGAATGTTGGGGCTAGAGTGAGACAGCTCAACTGCTAGAGTGAGAGGAGCAAAAAATTAATCTTAAAATATTTTTAAAACTGCTGCTGTGTCCACGGTGTTTGGTCTACAGGTATGATTTTACCCTCAAAACGTAGCCATCGCTGTCCTCTTTCATCCAATGTGTTTACTATTGTACTAGGTGTTATGGTTCTTTCATAAATGTCACCAATGCACAGCCTCCTCCTCCAACTCCTCCATAGACTCTAATGTTAAAATGGCTCAGAAGGTTCGTTTGAAAACCAGAAGTACAGGCTGTCTTTACACTGTCACCATGTCCATATAATAAACTCCACAAGCATGAAAACTGAGAATTAGGTAGACTGGACATTGCTGTCGCTCACGGTGAAAGAATTTTGTCAATAGGACCTGTACTTTTCATTTGGGAGCGATTTGTTTTGACCTGACTTTTCTGTTCATTTTAAGCAGCAAAAGTGAGGTGCATGTCTGTGCGCGTGTGTATGGAGCCAGTGGGTGCAGTCACTATAGCAACCAGGCTCACACCTGCCTGCCTGCCTAACGAGCTCTCTCTCTCACTCTGCCAATATTCATCTTAAACACTTCTCTTTCAACTGCTGCTGTGTCCACAGTGTTTGCTCTACAGCCATCATTTTACCCTCAAAACGAAGCCATCGTTGTTCTCTTTCCAACAGCATGTCTTTCAAAGCTCAGAGATGTAAACCTTTAAAAGTGTGTGGATCCAAGTGGAGGGATTACACTTTAGTCATTCAGTGATTCAAAGAATATGAACTTTTAATATTCATTCAGATGTTTTCTGACTCTAAATTTTCTGTTCTCATTTCTTAGGTTTTCCAAATTTTAATTTAAAACTTTTTCAGCTATTTTCCAACTTCTTTTGTGAACATCAGCTTTCAAAAGTTCTGCACTTTTGTTTTCAGGTTAAAAACTCTGTATTTTCCAGCTCATTCAACATTTTTATTTTTAACTTAAAATTCTGCAATTAATTCATTTCAGTGCATACATTCAGATTCAAGCATTCACACTGCAGTTTCTTCAGAAAATGCACTTTCTAGTTACTATATCATCATATTCGTGACGTTTTTGTGCATCTATCTCCTTCAAAACCGTTCAACTTAGAAAACCATTCAAACACCGTTAGATTCCTCTTCTTTTGGACATGACTGCTTGTATTTTTCTCATTTATAACATTTATATTTTTAAAATTATTCAACTTTTTTCAACAAAAATTTCCCATGTATTTCAATGGGGAGACCCTTCAAATTCTCCTTCAACTTACTCCTCTTTAAACTGTATCTACTTCCACATACGTTGACATAGAGCCACCATTCAAACTTTAAAACGAAGACAAGACATTCAGCTGTTCAACTTGTATTTATCTTTTCAATATCTATTATACTTTTTCTTCAGTTCCAGTTTAAGTTTCATGATGTTTTTTCACCCATTTCAGAGTTTATAATGGGTGTGTATGGGACGGAATGTTGGGGCTAGAGTGAGACAGCTCAACTGCTAGAGTGAGAGGAGCGCGAAAAAATTAATCTTAAAATATTTTTAAAACTGCTGCTGTGTCCGCAGCGTTTGCTCTACAGGTCTGATTTTACCCTCAAAACGTAGCCATCGCTGTCCTCTTTCATCCAATGTGTTTACTATTGTACTAGGTGTTATGGTTCTTTCATAAATGTCACCAAAGCACAGCCTCCTCCCTCCAACTCCTCCATAGACTCTAATGTTAAAATGGCTCAGAAGGTTCGTTTGAAAATCAGAAGAGCATGGTGTTTTACACTGTCACCACGTCCATATAATAAACTCCTCAGGCATGAAAACTGAGAATTAGGTAGACTGGACATTGCTGCAGCTCACGGTGAAAGAATTTCGTCAATAGGACCTGTACTTTTCATTTGGGAAGGATTTGTTTGGGCCTGACTTTTCTGTTCATTTTAAGCAGCAAAAGTGAGGTGCATGTCTGTGTGCGTGTGTATGGAGCCATTGGGTGCAGTCACTATAGCAACCAGGCTCACACCTGCCTGCCTAACGAGCTCTGTCTCTCACTGTGCCAAGATTCATCTTAAACACTTCTCTTTCAACTGCTGCTGTGTCCACAGTGTTTGCTCTACAGCGATCATTTTACCCTCAAAACGAAGCCATCGTTGTTCTCTTTACAACACAGTGTCTTTCAAAGCTCAGAGATGTAAACTTTTTAAACTGTTTTTGGTGAAGTGGAGGGATCACATTCTAGTCATTCAGTGATTCAAAGAATATGAACTTTTAATATTCATTTGGATATTTTCTGACTCTAATTTTCTTTTCTCATTACTTAGGTTTTTCTAATTTACATTTAAAACATTTTCAGCTATTTTCCAACTTCTTCTGTGTGAACATAAGCTTTCAAAAGTTCTGCACTTTTGTTTTCAGGTTAAAAACTCTGTATTTTTCAGCTCATTCAACATTTTTGGCTTAATATTCAGCAATTAATTCATTTCAGTGCATACATTCAGATTCAAGCATTCACACTGCAGTTTCTTCAGAAAATGCACTTTCTAGTTCACACTGAATTTTGTTGTTCTGGTAAAAACAAATATAAAGTTTGAATTTCTTTCATTTCCTCTGTACACACGTCCTCTGAGGTGTGACGTTAACTGAGCGTGTGCGAGGTCTTGGTCAGCTGACACACCTGTGCTCGCGGAGGCTCCTCATGGTGGTGAAGCAGCGGCCGCAGGCTGAGCAACTGAAAGGTTTCCTTCCTGTGTGGACGAGCTCGTGGCTCTTCAGGTTTCCCTTCTGGCTGAACTTTTTCAGGCACACGGCGCACTCGAACGGCTTCTCGCCGCTGTGGACGCGTTTGTGCCTGACGAGGTTCTGGGACACGCTGAAGCTCCGCCCACAAAACTCACAGATGAATGGCTTCTCGCCACTATGCATGCGCAGATGCAGAATGACGCCTGCCTGAGTGGCGAAGGTTTTCCCACACTGCGAGCAGCTGAACGGTTTCCCCTCCGAGTGGCTGCGGCGGTGGGTCTTCAGGTGAGCAGCCTGTGTGAAGCTGCGGCCACACACACCGCAGCTGAACGGACGGCGGCCCGAGTGTATGAGGCAGTGGCGCCGTAGGTTGGCCGACACGCTGAAGCTCCTCCCGCAGATGTCGCAGGTGAAGGCCTTCTCGCCGGTGTGCACGCGATGGTGCACCTACAGTCCGCTGCTGCTGGAGAAGTGGCGGCCACACCACTCACAGACGTGAGGCCGCTCGCCGCTGTGTGTCCGCTGCTGGGCCGTTAGGCCGCTCTGCTGGCTGAATGCCTTCCCGCACACTCTGCAGCTGAATGGCTTCAGACCAGCGTGGACAGTGAGCAGGTGCACGCGCACGCTGCGGGGTGCTGTGAAGCCTTTGCCGCAGGTGGGACAGGTGAAGGGTTTGTGCTGCAGGTGCACGCGGCGGTGAGCGGACAGGTCAGCGCGTCTGGAGAACGTTTGGCCGGCGCTCTGACACGTCAGTCTGTGCTTCTTCAGGCCGCACACCGTCGCGAGCATCTCTCTGCAGGCTGAGCACATGAGCGGCCACCGCCCCGCCGCCTGGTGTACCCTGAGGTGGCCGCGCGTGCCGAAAGCCTTCCCGCAGTGACTGCAGGCGTATGGGCGCTGGTGCCCGTGGACAGTGAGATGGTGGATGCGTTTGCTGCTGTGGGCGGAGAAACAGCGGCCGCACACGGAACAGCTGAATGGGCGCTCCCCACTGTGCACGCGCACGTGAGCACGCAGGTTGGAGCGTTTGGAGAAGTCTCTGCTACAGACATTGCAGCTGAAGCTCCGCCCACTGCCTGCTCCTGGAGCCTGCTCTGATCGGTCACTTGTAATAACATCTGATTGGCTGCTCAGCTTCTGCTGGACCCCAACCTCTGAGGCTGGATGGGCGGAGTCTGGCTGAGGGTTAACTGCAAAGAGAGAAAGAAAAGGAAGGGTCAAAAGATGAAGCTGAAGGTCACATGACCTTATTGCTGTTGTTCCTCCGCCTCACCGGGCTCTTTCAACTCCGCCTCCTCCTCCAGCAGCCTCCCCAGCTCCTCCAGCAGACGCTCGCAGAGGGTTGTCATGACAGTGAGAAGCTCTGGTCTGGAGGCCTGGAGCCTGGGGCTCGCTCGGGCCACTTCGGAGGCGGGGTGTCCTCGGCCTCTCGGCCCGGGGCTCGGTCACTCAGGCACAGCTGGCTGCCGGCGGAGCTCACGGGCACGCCACTGCAACCCCCGGCTTCTGCTCCGCTGGCTGCTGAGTGACCCCTCATCTGGGACTCTCCTCAGCTCTTTCTGGGATAGTGACGCTGCTGCCCTCTGTTGGTCTTCCTTGGTCTCTGTGTTCTGGGGGCCTCTGGATGTCTGGAGTTTTGATCTCCTCCATACCTGCTTCATGCCCTGGAGGACGGGGCAGTGGCCCCCACACCCTCTAGCAGATCATTACATGAAGGAACCTTTTAAAAACAAGCGCGTTCATGCTCACAGGTGTACACACAGGTGATCACACACAAACTACACCCTTTTGGCTCTTACCTCAAAGCACACTGTGCGCTGTCGATCTTACGTGCTGCACAATAATGTCTAACATTTAGTATTTACTGTCATATTCCCATAGATCATTGTGATGTTGTTTATTACTCTCATTTTCTTCTGCTTGCTTTCTCTTTCTTTCTCAACAGGTGAACCAGATGATCGATATATGTATTTTTTGTCTGCTTATTTTGTTGGTTTTGGTTTTTGCCCTTTTCCCCGTCCCTCTTCCCCGCTGTTTTTCTTTTCCTCTTTCTTTCTCCCCTTTCTTTCCCCAGTTAAGTCTGTCCCGTATTCAGCAAGTGAAAATAAAATAAACAATAAAGGTGAATCAAATGGACCATTACGGCAAGGCTGGGATGGTCAATTTAGTAAAAGTAAATCATTTGGGCATCTTTCTTCGCCTTTAGACAATAATTCTGATGGCAAAAGAACCAAACGGGACAGGTTAAAAAAAAGAAAAAAAAAAAAAGAAAAAAAAAAAAAAAGACAGTGAGAAGCTCCGCCTACAATGCAAACACAAACAAAACGATCGACTGACGATGACATCAGCAGAGATTTTAAAAAGCTTTACAAAAACAGAATCGTGAATTAAAACAAATAAATAAAACAAATTAAAATATCACAATCAATAAGTATAACTGTAACATCAGAGCGCCTCCTGCTGGTCACTGCTACATCTGCACGGTGGTTCTATACTGAACCCTGCTGTGTGAATAAAATACTTTTTAAAATAAATGTTGTGAAAGAACAAAAATACTAAATGTAATTCATTTTGTTTATTTAATATTTTAATATATTTTAATATTATTTGTTAAGATTAAAAAATGAATATAAAAAATTATATTCAATAACATTTGTCGCTGTTTTTTTGTGTGCCTCTTCTGTGACTCCGCCCCTGTGCATGTCCTCCTTCATCCACGACGCTCCTCTGAGCTCCTCCTCTGAGCTCCTCCTGCCTTCCAAAGGGATTTGGGCTGTAGCTCATTTTATGGATGAGAATGAGGTTTTCTTAAAACATGAGACGCTCTGTGAGAAGTTTGAGGTAAGATGCTGCTGACAGTCTGTCAATGGAAAATTGTACTTAGTAGTCAGTATAAGCTTTTAATGATATAAGTTTGCATATGATAGAATACTGTATGTTGACCTTTTGATGACTTAGACTGTTGTCCACTAAAATAGAGCTCGTCTAAGGACTGGCAGCTCCCCCGCAGGGGGTAGAAAACTGGGCTCGCCCGAAGGGGCTGGTAGCATTTTAAACTAAAATAGAGCTCGCTCACGGACTGGCAGCTCCCCGTGAGGGGGTAAAGGTAGTGCGCATAAATGTACTGTACTGTTTTGTTTATGTTGGTGGAATAAGTTGATTTTTTTTTTACAGCACAATAAGGAGGCTGAACTATTCCACTAATTTGTTTACTGTTGGTCGCTGAAGTACTGGTGAACTGAGAGGAAGGTCGTGTTTCATCACGTAAAGGTGACACCGCTTTCAAGAATAGCTTGAAAGTAGAAGGGCGTGTCAGCTACCTCTCTCTGTTCTCGTGCCAGTGAAAGCGCCGCAGGTGTGTGTGTGTGTGTTACTAAGCGCTAAAAGAAGCATAAACTAATAATGGGTAATAAGGCAACAAAACTCACTGCTGACGAGCAGTGGCTAGAAAAGAAATGTCCAGGTGCCGGACAAATTAGTGCATATAGATAGAGAAATCCAAAGAAAACTAAATGTCCCACGTGGGAGGAAAATGCATTAACTAAATTATAAGAAACCCTCCAAGCAGAAATAAATACTGAAAAGGATGCTAAAAAGAAATCAAAGCATACACAAGAGTTGTAATATTTTAAAGCATGGAAAGAGGAATGAAGTGGAATAAACAAAAGGTTAAATTAAGGTTAACTTAAATTAAAGCAATGAAACAAAATTGGGAAGACAACCAAGCTGAATGAATAGAATGCGTGAAATCAGATAATTCACACAAAATATATCAAATAAAAAAGAGAGATGCATAAGGCATATTAAGGCTGTGTCATTGTTCAGCCAAGGAAAATGTCTCCAGCTTGGGAAGGTGTGAAGCTGCAGGTTCACACAGACCCGTGATGGATACATAATAAAATATAAACTAATATACTATTGTATATTAGTAGTAAAGTAGTGTATTGTAATATACTGTTGCTGTTATAAAAAGGAAAAACAATACAATGATAACATTAATAATGACATACTATTAATAAGAAGAGGCACCTCAGTCAGTTATGATGTGAGGTGAATGATTGTTAAAAGTAGTCTGAGTCAAGCTCAAGGTTTGCTCAAACTCAGTACAATGATATAGGAGATGAAGAAAATAAGGAAATAACTACACTAATCAGGTGCATAGAGACACTTGACCTGCTTGTAAACCTGTCATCTTAGATGAGACTTTGTTAAGATGAAGAGCAAACCTATACTAACAACTAATGAGCCAAACCCTGTATACAACAGCTAAAGCTACAAGATTGAGAAGCTGAATTAAATATGTGGACACTACCAAGCTAATGAGGAGCGGTGACGCATGGAGATGCTGGTTTTGCTCACTACAATTGTATAAATAGAGTTTGAATTCATTACTGTGGATGTACAGTGAGTGACCTCTATATATCTTGAAAAGCATGTCTGAAATACTCGTATGAAAGCATATTTTGAGTGATTTTAACTGTGTGAATGCTGTGAGTAGTAGGTTTTGAGTGATTGGGTGTGATTTGTACAAAAATAATAAAACATAAGTAATAATAACACTACACAGGTTCATAGTAGAGTGTGTGAACAAGTGGAAGTTTGAGAGAAAAGGCAGTGTGTGTGATGATTCCTGATGTCTGAAAGAGCTCAATTTAAAAGTGTGTGTGAAATAAAGGTGTATCGTTTTTAGATCAAGGGATTTAGATTGTTTTTAGTAGAATTAAAGAGGGTTTTTAGACTATAAATACAATGAAAGACAGAGTCTGCAGAAACAGGAAATGTGTGCCTGTCGGTGACAGGAAACCGTGTGTGTGTGAGGAGATAGGTTGAATTTAGAACTCTGTGATAAGATGCATGAATTAAACCGTATTGTAATAAATACTTGCAATGAAGAAAGCAGCTTACACTCAATTAATATGAACGCAAAGCCTTGATGATGCCATAGGCAATTTGTTTTTTGTTTTTGTTTGTTTGTTTTGTTGGGTTGAAAAATAAATAAATTTGTGATCATACTTGTGGATCACAGTGGCACATAATGATTAGGCATATGATTTACTAATGCAGATGTAATAACTTTATTCTAAAATTCAAGGAGAACAAACAAGAACAACACCTTCAGTTGTGTCTTGTTGTTGTTCTGTCATGGCTGTGTGCAGGCAGGCACGGGGAAAGGACCCAAAATGCAGGACTCAGAGGTAGATGTGAACTCAAAAACACACAGCTTTATTGCTGGGCAGAAAAAGGTGCATGAACTTAACTAAACTGAGAATACAGAAATAAACTACGCAGGCAGGCAGGCTAGCAGACGGAACACACAGATAACTAGAGGGCAGGAGACGTTAACGACATGACAGAGAACAAAGGAAACACAGGGCTAATATACACACGGCAGTAATCAAGGGATGAGAGACAGGAGGGGAACACACCTGGGAGAAATCACAGCTGACAAGACAGGGGAAACGTAAACTGAGCACACTCACATAAGACACAGACCTCCACAATAAAACAGGAAACTCAGACACAGGGAACCAGACAAGACGCTGAACTAAACAGGCTGACTAACAAACAGACAGTGTGACACCATAGACAGACAGAACACAGAAGTGGGACCAGGGCAAGCAAAGAACAGAAACCTAACAAATGGCAAATCATAACAGGATATATACTCAGAATAAACAAAAGCATAAGGAAACACAAAACGCTGAGTCGGCAGACTCAGGATCATGACATGTTCTCTGTGTAGTGTGCTGAGTTTTGTTTTTTGTTCCTTTTTTAAATGTTGCTTGAGTGATGAGCACTGTAACTTCTGAAGTAGCTCTCACCATGTGTCCTTGATGATGATAAGTCCAGAGCCAGCTGAGAGCTGGGTTGTCTGTTTTGTTTTATGTGACAAGGCTGAAAAATTAAAACTTAGTTTCTTGTTTTGAAAAAAAAAGAGAGGTTTTGTGTTTCTCAGCCAAGAACAACTACAATTTCATTTTCTGTTTTGAGACAGGATAATAATAATAATAATAATAATAATAATAATAATAATAAAACAAAGAGTGATGTTTTGCTTAAGTGTTGAAGCAGGCTAATACTGCAACATATCGTCTAGTGCATGATCTGCGAGCAATATATGAAATCATCTTATTTATCTTTAAATAACCTCCAATTATGGAGACCTGAAGTCACATGCTTGGGGCACACCCTCAGGTGAAGGCAGAAAGCTCTGACTCTTTGTGAGCCTGAGTTGCGACCTTGGCTCCCTGTTTTTCTGCTTCCACCAAAGGTGGGGGTGACGCCCCGTGGCATGTGCTCTGTTCTTTTACTATCACAAAGAAAAAAAAAGAGAGAGAGCCCTGCTCTCTGAATACAATATTCTTTTCATAACTCGGCAGTATGAAATGTCATGAAACAGTGTAACTCACTCACAGTAAATCAGCAGTATAGCACAACAAACCTATCTAATAAATCTAATGATTTTCACATTCTTTTAACTCAGAAGTATGATGTGGCCTACAGCAGTATCATGATTCACTCATTTTGATTATAGGTATAATGTAATATATAACAGCATAATAATCTCACAACTGCTACAAGCACATTTGCCTTTCTTAACACACGCGAAAGAAAGGCAACTGTTGAGAAAATGCTCTTTGGGTGAGACAGTCCCAGAGGCCTTGCATGCAAGCTACTAATACACATACATGCAATGAAGAACAGCTTACACTACAGCACACACTATACATGCGCCTATATCCCTCATTAGTGTTAAAACAGGGAAAACTTAATAGTTTTGTTATCAAATGCTGAAGTTTATCCACTACTAACAAATAAACTCTCTGGGTTGCAGGACAACAACTTCAAAAAGAACGACACTGGTATGACCAACCAGTGATGAAACAACAAATTTAGTGGTTAAGAGTCAAATTGTGAGATGTTTTCTGCTGATTGAATCATACAAGTGATTACTGAAGGAAGGAAAATTCCTTTTTTGTGCTTTTAAACATGATCTTACGAATTTTACCATGTACCTGTGTTGTCCTGTCAACTTGGTGGGTTATGAGTTGATTATATGGTGAGAAAAAACACAAAAAAAGGGGGGAGAGAAGGCTGACACAGGGCCTGGCCCGGTGTTTCTCCCCTCTCTGAATAACACAGCCAAAACAACATCATTTTCCTGTTCCACTGTTTTTGTTTTGTTTTTGTTTTTTCTCTTTATGTTTAATTACAGGCTGCTTTGCCGGTCCTGAAAGCCAAAGCTGACCTGGACTCCTGCTCTCCCCTCTACCATCTCTGACCTTGACCCTGACCAAATGCTGCAGCAGCTGGACCCATAACAACAATCTAAAAATGTCAACAGTGCTACAGGAAAGCGATCTCATGCAGCAGAGACGGAGAGCGTTAAATCCAAGGCTCGTTTCACTACACGGAGGAGATTTCCAGACAGCTTCAGCTGACAGAGCTGTGACGAGACGCCCATTAAGCCCGAATGAAAAGTAAGGCCGAGCAAAAGAATGCTGACCTTGATAACTCTGCATTAACACTGTACAGGACAGTGATGGACCAACACGGATGATCGGGCAGCAGAAGAAAGGGCGTGCCAGAGACAGGAGGAGCAACTGAGGTCAAAAGGCACCTCAGAATGGACAAAACACAGAAGAAGATGCAGGTTTCACCTGCGGTGAGCATGGACACTGGAGAAAGGACTGCCCCAATTGGGGCCAGGACCAGGACAGACTGAACTATGAGCAGCAGCAGCAATGGTCGCAACCGGACTGAAAAGGAGGAGGACAGGACCCCAGGGCACGCTTCAGGCCGTGGTTTACCCAAAACACCAGAACAGGAAAGTGATAAACACGCCAACATACACAAACATACACATCTACACACACTGACTCAGAATGAAGAGAAACACACACCTGAACAGACGTGCACTTGTTGATTGAGTGAGAAATGACACACACACACACATCAGACAATGTACACTCATCAAACATGACTGATGCCCTGAACGCCTTGAGACAGATCCAGCAGGCCCAAACTCAGGACTATGTAAATAATACAAGTGACTGCTAAAAAGACTACTACTGCCTTTTCACTGTGCAATACTTTTTGTTAAAAACCAACGGTGCAATAGACTTCAATACTTGAAATACTTGAAATACTTGCAATTCCTTTGTGTTCTTATTCTTATTTATTCTATTTATCCCTTTTTGTATTTTCACTTTTATTTTGTGTTTTGTAACATGTATCCTGCCATGTCTAAAACTCATGATTAACCGTATAATTGTTTCCACTGTTGCTGCATACATAGCCGTGACAAATGATGATGATGATGACTCTGACCTGTTGGAACATGAAAACTTTGTGTGATTAATGATGGTGTGATAGAAACTGTACAACAAGATGTTACATACTGATATCTCACTTGAAAGTTATACTGACAACAGGAGGGAATGTCAATGGAAAATTGTACTTAGTAGTCAGTATAAGCTTTTAATGATATAAGTTTGCATATGATAGAATACTGTGTGTTGACCTTTTGATGACTTAGACTGTTGTCCACTACAAGACTGTTTTATAAATTCTTTCTCACAGCAATAATAGCTGAACAAGCAGGAAGAGGAGAGCTGGACACTTTTATCTGCGCTCTCTAACAAGAAGAAGGGCTGCGTCCTTCTGAATCTCACAACACACACACATACACCTCAACCACTCTTATCTTCACTCCCTACGCACTAACATTCCGGAACGGAACGTTCCAGTAAGATAGCCACATACTGTTGTATAGTCATTTTTCTTAGAAGAGCGAAAATACGCCGCCCTGTTGTGTGGGCACCAGTGACTATAAATGCACGAATAAAGAAGTACACTGTGTGACTCTCTTCTGAGACGCTCACCCATGTACATGTGATTTATTACGCTGTCTCATTGTGTTTCTGTTTATATTTGCAGTTTGCCATTTGGGATTTTCCCTTAACACAGTCATAAACCACTAACCAAAGCCGGCCCCGCCCCTCTGAGGCCACTGATTAAAGAACACACTGTGCACTCTAACATCCCTCCTGGACTGAGACAGCTCTGCAGAGTCAGAGTTCACTTTGGTGACAACAGGTTTACAAACAAGGACATCAGAAATACTGTGATAAATCCTAACCAGGTTAAAGACTGGCCATGGAGGATAAGGCCGTACAAACAAAGTATATTTCACTTTCCCCTAACGTAAAGAGGTTAACTTTAAAGTCATAAATGAGATTTACCCAACCAACGAATTCCTCAGACTGAGATTTAACCCAGATGTGAACACCTGTGGAGTCTGTGAAAATGACACAGAGAGTTTGTTTCACTTGTTTTTCTGTTGTGGATCAGTGCACTCCTCCTGGACTGACGTGTGGACCGGCCAACAGTCGTGTTCAGTTACCACGTCTGACGCTGACTGTAGTTAAATCTGAGATGCTCGCTGAGAGCCCAGATTTAGACTTTAGGACTGTCTGTTTTATTCACACATGCAGACACTTTAGAGGTAAACATGTAGAAACACATGGCTGAATGATCTTAAACTCCTGAGTAAGTCTCAGAAACATGTCAATGACAAGAAAGCCATAAACTATAGTTCTATTCAACAAGTTCAGTTTATGATGAGAAGAAGCCTCCTCGCTATCCGACATCTGTGTCATATATATCAACCAACCTTTCTTGCGCCACGGACCGCTTTATGTCCAGCAATACTGGACTGGCCTTTAAGGTGTCGTGGGTGAATACAACAAAATGAAACCAGTAGGCCTACCGTTACCCCAAAAAAGATTTATTCATAACACACGGGAAAAGACCCAGGGAAACAGAGTTAACGATAAAAACGATTAAAAAAAAAATAACGATGAAAACCGATAAAAACCCTGAAAACCATACATTTCACACCCGAGCCTCAAATCTCGCGGCCCGGTACCAAACGACTCACGGACTGGTACCGGTCCATGGCCCGGGGGTTGGGGACCGCTGATATATATGTATGTACTGGACGACTAAAGGTACCTTATTTGTTTATACTGTTGTTGATAAATAAAGCTCAGTTATAAACAAATCCTCGTGCCTGCAGCTCCATCTTCACCCTCCCTCCTCTGCACATGCTCAGATCACCTCGGCCTGAGTGTGTGTGTGTGTGTGTGTGTGTGTGTGTGTGTGTGTGTGTGTGTGTGTGAGTGAGTGTGGTCTGAGCTGTGAAGTTGTGATTGTAACTCTGTGTTTTGATAACTGTTATAAATAAAGTTATTATTCTGTCACACGACTCTTCTTCGGTGGTTTTTAAAGGGTTAAACTCTTCCTGACCTCCATGTGTCGGAGCTCGGGGTCAGAGGTCACCTTCAGCCGGCCGCACAGCTCTGTCACCGCGGTCTCTTTGAAGCGCTGCAGCGCGGAGCTCACGCGCTGATGCGCGCGCATCTTCTTTGACTTTTTATTAAGAGTCCGAAAAGCAGCAGAACCGGAAACAGAACGTCTTCATCCCGCACACGCGGGACCGGATCAGGCCGTGTCACTACCCCCAAAGGTCGCTACCCAATTTATTGACTCTGTAAACAATGTTGAAATGATTAAAAGTGCTGATAGGCTTTTTTGTGATAGTCCAATTACTGAAAAAGAGATATTGACATCTATTGAATTTCTTAAAAACAACAAATCTCCAGGCACAGATGGGCTGGTGGCTGAATTCTATAAATCATTTTCTTCTCAGCTTGCCCCTTTTTGTTGCAGGTTTATAATGAAAGTATTGAAAGGGGCACTCTTCCTCCCAGCCTTACTCAAGGACTTATTACTTTAATTCCCAAACCTAAGAAGGACCTACTTTTTATAGACAACTGGAGACCAATAAGCCTCCTAAATAATGATTATAAAATATTAGCTCTATTGCTAGCTAGAAGAATTAAATATATTTTGGACGATATTGTAGACGAGACACAGTCTGGTTTTATGACAAACAGGCACATCTCCAATAATATTAGACTCGTCTTGGATATTCTGGACTACTCAGCATTAATATCCGATGACTCATTTATCCTTCTCCTGGACTTCTATAAAGCCTTTGACTCAATTGAGCATGAATTTATATTTCTTACACTTCAGAAATTTGGTTTTGGTGATATCTTCTGCAGAGCTATAAAACCTCTGTATTCCAATGCTAATAGTTCTATTAGAATGAAAAATGGCACCACTTCTCGTTTTAGTCTTAATCGAGGGGTACGCCAGGGTTGCCTGATTAGCCCTTATCTTTTTTTACTTTGCACCCAAATTCTTGCCTCTCATATTTCGAATAGCCCTGTGAAAGGTATAAACATAGCAGACAGAGAGATTGTCATCAGTCAATTGGCAGATGATACCACAATTTTTCTTAAAAATGCCAGCCAAGTGCCAATTGCTTTACATGTAATAGAGGATTTCTCAAAAGGGTCTGGATTGGTCCTAAACTTAAATAAATGTCAATTATTACCTGTCAAAGAGTGTAATGTTCAGAGTATTTGTAATATAACAGTTAAAAATGAAGCAACATATTTAGGTCTGATTATCTGAAAAGATCCAAAAGACAGAATTTTACTAAATTTTCCCCCAATTATTAAAAAAATCTCAAACCAAATTAAATCAATGGTTGCAGAGAGATTTAAGTTTAAGAGGAAGGGTATTGCTCTCGAAAGCAGAAGGTCTGTCTCGACTGACTTATGCAGCAATTTCTCTGCATGTGGACGGCAAAACTTGTAAGGATATTGACCGAATGCTCTTCAACTTCCTCTGGAAAAACGGGACGCATTACATCAGAAAAAGTGTATTGATGAATGACTATGAACACGGTGGTCTCAATGTTTTGGATTTTACTACTCTAAACAATACATTTAAGATTAATTGGGCTAAACATTTTCTTAAAAATCCAGTATCCATTTGGAATTTTATTCCTCACTACATTTTCTCTAAGTTTGGTGGTCTAAGTTTTATCTTAGGTTGTGATTATAATATAGATAAGCTTCCAGAAAACCTTTCGATGTTTCACAAACAAGTTCTATTAGCTTGGTCCCTTATATATAAACACAACTTTACACCCCATACGTATTCAATTTGGAATAATAGGAACATAGTGTATAAAAATAAATCTTTATTTTTTTCTAGGTGGGTTGAGAAACGGATTGTTTTAGTAAATCAGCTGTTTAATCCTAATGGGCAGCTTATGTCCTATTCTGTCATGAAACGCTATGTGGCAGGCAGGAATTGGACCCAAAATGCAGGCTCGTAGACACAAGGGATGAACTCAAAACCACAGCTTTATTCACAGGCTGGGAAAGCATACAAAGTAAACTAAACTGGGGAATAACACACTAAACTTACAGGGAGACACCAGGAGATCCACACAGCATGAGGGACGACGCGACACTGACTCAGAGAAACACAGGGTTTAAATACACTGGGAAGTAACGAGGGAATGAGACACAGAAGGAGAGCACAGCTGGGAGAAATCAGGACTGACGAGACAAGGGAGCAAAGCAGGACACATTTACATAAGACACGGACCTTCAAAGTAAAACAGGAAGTATGACACAGAGACATGAACTTGGCACAGTGGAGACAGCAACTAAGAAACACAGAGACATAAACCATAAGACAGAGGACTCTAAGAACCGAAAGACACAGAGGGAAACTCAACATGCAGACAGACTACACAGAACAGAGGGGACACAGAGAAACACGAAGGGCAACGGATCGAAACTAGAAACGATACAACTCACAAGCACAATACTACAAAATCATAAAGAATTAAACATGCTGGGTCAGGGGACCCAGGACCCTGACAGTACCCCTCTTAAGGGCTGGCACCAGACAGCCCAAACAGAAAACAAAACCAAACAGAAAACAACCCAGGGCGGGCGGCGGGGGTCCAGGACGGAGGGCACGGAACAGAAAACAAAAGCAGGGCACAGGAAACACCGGAGCCCAAGCAAGCAGTCCAAACACAGGTCAGTTCAGGGGCCGCCACGTGAGAAGTGGCGGCAGAACGGGTCCGGAGGCCGGCCGCGGGGGAAGGCGGCGGCGGCGGCAGAACGGGTCTGGAGGCCGGCCGCGTGGAAGACGGCGGCGGCTCTCAAGCGTTGGGCGTACTGGTCGAGGCTTGGTGGGCGTAGGACTAGACGAGGCAGGACCAGACGGTGGCGTGGCAGCCACAGGACCAGGCAACGTTGAAGCCGAAGCAGAGGCCGGACCAGGCGTGGCGGCGGTCAAGCAGAGGCTGGACCAGGCGAAGATGAGGCCGAGGCAGAGGCTGGACCAGGCGAAGATGAGGCTGAAGGCTCAAGGCTGGACCAGATGAGAATGGCGCTGCAGGCGGCGGCGAGGAAGCCGGAGACGGTGGCGCTGCCGGAGACGGCGTGGGTGAAACAGCTGCAGGCGCCGGGCGTGGGTGATGCAGCTGATGAGGAGGCTGCTGTAGGCGACGCTGAGGCCCGAGCTGGACCAGGCGACGCTGAAGACTCGGAGGCTGCAGCTGGCGAGGATGGAGACGGAGCGGAGGCTGGACCAGACGAGGTGGAGGCTGAGGCCGAAGCTGGACCAGGCGAAGCTGATGACGCTGAAGAGGCTGCAGCTGGTGTGGTAGCCGGAGGCGGCGGTGCTGCAGGCCGGAGCGGTCCCTCGGACCCTCCAGCGGAGACGGGTTGCTGAACGGGCCCCTCGGACCTCCAGCGGAGACATGAGACGGCGCCGGAGCGGTCCTCGGACCCTCCAGCGGAGACGGGTTGCTGAACGGGCCCCTCGGACCCTCCAGCGGAGACGGGTTGCTGAACGGGCCCCTCGGACCCTCCAGCGGAGACATGAGACGAAACGCCGAGCGGTCCTCGGACCCTCCAGCGGAGACGGGTTGCTGAACGGGCCCCTCGGACCCTCCAGCGGAGACATGAGACGGCGGGCGGAGCGGTCCCTCGGACCCTCCAGCGGAGACGGGTTGCTGAACGGGCCCCTCGGACCCTCCAGCGGAGACGGGTTGCTGAACGGGCCCCTCGGACCCTCCAGCGGAGACATGAGACGGCGCCGGAGCGGTCCTCGGACCTCCAGCGGAGACATGAGACGGCGGCCGGAGCGGTCCCTCGGACCCTCCAGCGGAGACATGAGACGGCAAGGCGGAGCGGTCCTCGGACCTCCAGCGGAGACGGGTTGCTGAACGGGCCCCTCGGACCCTCCAGCGGAGACGGGTTGCTGAACGGGCCCTCGGACCCTCCAGCGGAGACGGGTTGCTGAACGGGCCCCGGACCCTCCAGCGGAGACATGAGACGAAGGCCGGAGCGGTCCTCGGACCCTCCAGCGGAGACATGAGACGAAGGCCGGAGCGGTCCTCGGACCCTCCAGCGGAGACAGGTGGCTGAACGGGCCCCGGACCCTCCAGCGGAGAAGGCAGGTGGCGGCGTGGGAGCCGCGGGAGTGCTGGATGAACTCATCTGAGCTTCCAGCAAGTGTTGCTGTAGAGCCAGAGGGTATAGGGACCCCTGGCTGAATGTGTAGAGGACCAGGTGAGCTAATGTGTCGCTGACTAGGGACTGAGCGGCTAATGGTTCAGGTGGGAGCTTGGCTGCTAACGGTGGTGAAGTAGGTGACTGCACTGGGAAGGCCGAACCGCAGGAGACTGCACTGGGAAGGCCGAACCGCAGGAGACTGCACTGGGAAGGCCCGAACCGCAGGAGACTGCACTGGGAAGGCCGAACCGCAGGAGACTGCACTGGGAAGGCCGAACCGCAGGAGACTGCACTGGGAAGGCCGAACCGCAGGAGACTGCACTGGGAAGGCCGAACCGCAGGAGACTGCACTGGGAAGGCCGAACCGCAGGAGACTGCACTGGGAAGGCCGAACCGCAGGAGACTGCACTGGGAAGGCCGAACCGCAGGAGACTGCACTGGGAAGGCCGAACCGCAGGAGACTGCACTGGGAAGGCCGAACCGCAGGAGACTGCACTGGGAAGGCCGAACCGCAGGAGACTGCACTGGGAAGGCCGAACCGCAGGAGACTGCACTGGGAAGGCCGAACCGCAGGAGACTGCACTGGGAAGGCCGAACCGCAGGTGACTGCACTGGGAAGGCCGAACCGCAGGTGACTGCACTGGGAAGGCCGAACTGCAGGTGATGGTTGTGGTGGAGGTGTAACGGTGGAGAAGTGGCGGAATCGGCTGCGGGCCGGGCGGCTAATGGCTCAGCTACAGAGTGCCTTAATGGGAGGGCAATAGGTTGAATGATTGACTGAGTAGCAGCCTGAATGGCTGAGTGTAGTAATGGTTGAGGTGGAAGAGAAACAGGTGGTAGTGTGGATAATGGCGCTAAGGGCAGCTGAGTGGCAGACCGAACTGATGACTGAAGCGATGGTAGGGGTGAAAATGGAGCTTCTGGAGGCTGGGCAGCTAAGTGAGCTTCTGGAGGCTGGGCAGCTAAGTGAGCTTCTGGAGGCTGGGCAGCTAAGTGAGCTTCTGGAGGCTGGGCAGCTAAGTGAGCTTCTGGAGGCTGGGCAGCTAAGTGAGCTTCTGGAGGCTGGGCAGCTAAGTGAGCTTCTGGAGGCTGGGCAGCTAAGTGAGCTTCTGGAGGCTGGGCAGCTAAGTGAGCTTCAGGAGGCTGGAGTGATAGCTGAGGTGAGAATGTAGCCAGCAGGGACACAGGAGACGGAGCTTCTGGCTGGGCAGCTTTTGAAAAACAGTCTCAGAATTAATCATCTCTGACTTAACATCCTCTGAGCTAGCAGACACGGAGTTAATTAGTCCAGGCTCAAACGAACAGAATTACCACAGTTCTTTGCATGTGTATGGCTAGGGGGGGCAGCATGAGGAGAACAGTCTTTTAGGTTACCCAAATGGGAAATCTTTGTTTCAAGGAAGCAGTCTTTTTCTTCTCAGCCATAACATAATCAGACCTTGGGCCTTCAGACCCAGTAAACTGTTCAGTAGCACTTACACTCACCAAAGGCGTTTGCAATGGCGAGGTCCTGGGTTCTGGCGGTGGCACCTTTCGCTGCCTGTGCAGCCGCTTCCCCCTGGAAATGGGAGCGGAGATATTGGCGGTTGTCGGTAATGACGGAGAGGTCGAATCTGACTCCTCCTCCTCTGCCCACATCGCTGCGAGGAAAGAGGCAGGCGAGCAGTAGTCAGAGCTGGACGTGGAGAGTGAAGAATTCCGCGGCCGTGGCGTGGAAACCCCCCTCCGCTTTAATGGCCGCTGCTGCGTTGCAGAGAGCTCCATCTGATGCTGCAGCGGTGGTGGCTTCGGCACTGAATACAGGGAGCGGGCGAAAATGCCTATCTCCCGGGCTTGCAGTACCTCCCGGGCCTCACGTATCATGTTTAGTGAGTCCATAAATCCTCTGAGTTGACCAAAGTGGGGGTTATTCTCGAGGATGGCTTCAATGGCTTTGATTCCCACAGTCATGGCCCGAACATCATCGGTGTGGGAAATCCGGTCCACCAGACCTTGGATGCGAGCAAAATCAACTTCCCGGGCGGAGCCTGCTGAGTCCATGTTTGGTCGCGTCGTTCTGTCATGAAACGCTATGTGGCAGGCAGGAATTGGACCCAAAATGCAGGCTCGTGACACAAGGGATGAACTCAAAACCACAGCTTTATTCACAGGCTGGGAAAGCATACAAAGTAAACTAAACTGGGGAATAACACACTAAACTTACAGGGAGACACCAGGAGATCCACACAGCATGAGGGACGACGCGACACTGACTCAGAGAAACACAGGGTTTAAATACACTGGGAAGTAACGAGGGGAATGAGACACAGAAGGAGAGCACAGCTGGGAGAAATCAGGACTGACGAGACAAGGGAGCAAAGCAGGACACATTTACATAAGACACGGACCTTCAAAGTAAAACAGGAAGTATGACACAGAGACATGAACTTGGCACAGTGGAGACAGCAACTAAGAAACACAGAGACATAAACCATAAGACAGAGGACTCTAAGAACCGAAAGACACAGAGGGAAACTCAACATGCAGACAGACTACACAGAACAGAGGGGACACAGAGAAACACGAAGGGCAACGGATCGAAACTAGAAACGATACAACTCACAAGCACAATACTACAAAAATCATAAAGAATTAAACATGCTGGGTCAGGGGACCCAGGACCCTGACATATTCAGAATTCTTAAACACCTATAAATTTCCAGCCACACCCAAAGAATATGCCATATTATTTGGTGCAATACCTACGGGTATTATAATGCTTTTTAAAGGTATTCAACCTTGCATATCATCTGTTTCTCTCCCCAACCCTTTAGATTCACACATAGGAAGAATCTGTCTAACAAACCATAGTAAAAGTAATAAGAATATTCGTGCTTTGTTCCAGACAGAATCTCTAACTATTCCACATGTGGTCTCTTATTGGAATTTCTTTGTCAGTGACATTAACTGGAAAAGAGTATGGACAATTCCTAACAAGTATCTGGTAACGAATAAAGTGAAGGAAGTCTCATTCAAAATACTGCATAAATTTTATCCTGCTAATCATTATATGACAAAGTTCAAAAGGGACATAAATGTGAACTGTGGATTTTGTGGAAGCCATCCTGAGACTGTACAACACCTCTTCTGGATCTGTTCATACGCTAGAACATTTTGGAAAGACTTCAGTAGATTCATTGCTGGACATCTCTACAAAGACTTTACTGTGAAATGGGAAAATGTTGTATTTTGTTTCTTTCGAAGGCAAAAAAAAGAAGATGTTTACTTTATAATAAACTTGTTAGTTATCTTAGCTAAATTTTATTTTCACAAATGCAAATACAGTAACAAAAAGCCTCATTTTAAACATTACTATAATGATGTTTTATGTTACATAAAATTGATTAGTGGGTCACTTAACAAAAAGGCTATGAAAACTATTACTATTTGTAGTAATTACAAATTATTTGAATGTTTGTAATTCTTTGTATACCACCCCCTGGCATATGTTAATTTTGTTCTGGTTGTATACATGTTCTGTATACTGTTTCTTAATAAAATTTAATATTTAAAAAAAAAAAAAAAAAAAAAAAAAAAAAAAGCGTGTCACTACCCAATCCGTACCGGAAACCCGATCGGTACCCCGCATGCGCGAAAAGTGTCTACTTCCGGTCGTAGCGTTTTACGATAGTTACGGGTCAGAGTATCTGTTAAGATGTTAAGAATAATAAGTATCTCTTAAAATGTTTCCAATGATGAAGCATTTCAGTACAATGTAGACAAAAACGAAAAATAAAAAGATAGTTACGGATCAGGACTCCCCGATCCCTACTGCGCATGTGCAAAGTCAGACCATGGGCGTTTATCAATATGCGTACTTGTGCGTACTTGCGTTCTCGTGTACTCGTGATACGTCATCAGTCGGAGACCAAGTACTGTTCCAATTTGAAGTACGCATCACGCCGAGAACGCGAAAAAGTCCCGGATGTGTTCTCGATCCGCCCATTTTATCGAGCATGCATCGGTGTAGACTTGGGACAGCTATATATCCCAGAATGCATTTCGTCCAAAACTCAACAGCGGACTCCCGGCACATCGCCCCCCGCTCATGGTCTTCTCACTACTCAGGTTAAAGAAACCCCAGCAGCTGTCTATAGTATTGAGTGTCCACTAGAATAGAAATAAAAGCGTTCTAACATCTCACCTGCTTGTTTTATTAAGGTATGTACACGTATGTACATGTACACTATTTTTATTAATAGAGGTTTCACTACTGAGGTTAAAAATGATATATAAGTCACTTAGATCACTTCTAAATGTTAATGTTTGGTTTATTTCAGTGTTTTATTTGTTCCTGAGTAAACCGGTTTGGCTGTGATTACAGTTAAGCTTCATAACATGTTACTCACAGTTAAATTAGGAGGGGACGGCAGTAAAACTCCGGACCTGTGACATCATCACGCACGCTGGTGTTCCGACTGTACAAATCATGAGTCCGTGCTCGCGTGCTTGAGAATTGAGAAACGGCCCACGAGTCCGTGTCGCGTTCTCGGTGGGTACGTACTCCCGTGCGTTCTCGGCGAGTACGTACTCACCGAGCACGTGAGTACGTACTCGCGTACTTGGGCATTGATAAACGGCCCATGTGTCCCAGAACGTCGGCTGCATCCTTCCGAGGACCCGGCCTTCGCGGTCTACGTGGGCCGGGTCCTTCGAAGACCAAGAAGGCCGGAAGTGCGAGGCTGTGAAATGGGACGGTCTAGCCTTCAGATTTGCGTCACCGCTGTCTCGGTGGAGTTTAATAAACTCGGCTGTTTGCTCCTTGCTATCTAAAATATAACAGGACACTGGCGTAAATTCTCGACCGTCTCACACTTCTGTTTAATCAGTTTTCTGTTTGACGTTTATTCAGCTGTGTGAAAATCCCGGAGAAACCCACCCGATGGATTAATAAAGTTTTATTTAATCTAATAATCTAATAACTTTGATCTCAGCCAACCCGATTTACTCCAGAACAAATAAAACACCGAAAAAAGCCAAACAATTACATTTTTAGTTATCCGAGTGACTTGTATATCATGTTTAACCTGAGTAGCGAAAGAGCGGGGTCTGAAAACGATGAAGCCGGGAGTCCGCTGCTCTCGCCGGGCTGGAGTGACCATTGAACCCCGGCTTGCTATCGAGCTGGTGGGTAACAGACGTCTCCAGCGTCGCCGGCGCGCACTTTTGCAAATATGCGATGTCTTGATAAACCAAGCAGATATTTGTAATTTACACACCTACTTTCTCGCTTGAAAATATGTTAGAAGTTTATTTTGTGACCCAGAAAGATTAATAAAACTAATTTTAAAACTTAGTAGCGGCCGCCATTGTTGGCAGCTGAAATTTGGCTGGGCCGCGCTATGAATTCTGGGATATGGTGGGCCACAAAGGACACACCGACCCATCCTTCAAATTCGGGAAATGAAGGACGATTTGTCGGCCGCATTTGAAGGAGTCGACGAATTGGGACAGCCTTCGTCGCCTGGCTGTGACGTAATCGGCCTTCAAATGCGGCCTCCGGAGGATGCAGCCGACGTTTTGGGACACAGCTACAGGCAAACAGAGGAAGTGACGTAAGATTTGCGCATGCGGGGTACCGATCGGGTTTCCGGTACGGATCGGGTAGCGACAGGCCGTGTTGTTGTTCCTGAAGGCAGGGGTCAGTGAAACGGGCCGGAGGCTGACTGCGCCCCCTGCTGAGCGGAGGCCGCCAGCACAGCAACAAAGAGCCGGAAATTATGTCAAAGAAATTAAATGACAGCAAATAAAAACAACGTTAACTAACAGTCTGTTAAATACCTTTTTTTTTTAAAAACGACAAATTATGTTACATATTTTTGCATTTCTTATTGCATTATATTGCATTTTGAAATGCAAAGATGTATATCTAAAATCTTGTAACTAATAATAATAAAACAATGTTGTTAATGTTGGATTTTCATTTCACATGATTTTTTAAGCTTTATTTATTTCTAAAAAAGACAAGAAAAATCTTCCCCTTACCCCCTCAGAAAGCTGAGAATTCTTATTTTTGATCACATATTTCGACTTTATAGATATTTTTATTTACAAAGTCAAATTTACAGAATCTGAAACAGATTTAAGATCTTTACTGTTTCATGGTTAAAACTAATTTGATGTTGTTCCAGCCTAAAATAAATAAAAGCACATAGATGGTTTGTGACTGTTTACTGTTTATTTCTGATGATGTTTGTTTACATCATCATTGCTTAATTGCACAGTTTGATGATTTCAGACTACAAATGTGATGAATTTAAGATCACATGAAGAAGAAATAAAATCATTTAAAAGTTGGATCCATTGGTAACGAGAGAAAACCGCCCTCAGTGTCTCGGCATCTTTCTTCCTCCAATCAGCAGCGGCACTGACTGCCGCACTGCTCCTGTTTGGAGCAGAGCCTTCACCTGTACGTCACGCCCCGCCCACCTCCCCTCCTAATTCTTCTACTTCTTCTTCTCCTCCTCTCTCTGCTTCCTGTACTCTTCGTGGGCCTCTATGATCTCCTTGACAACGGACGGGTCATCCAAAGTCGACACGTCGCCCAGATCCTCAGTTGTTTCCATGGCAACCTTCCTCAGGATCCGCCTCATGATCTTACCTGAGCGGGTCTTCGGCAGCCGCGTCACCACCTGACAGACAAGAGTGGCACACTGAGCTCTGATTGGACGACACAGCCGAACGCCAGCAAATAATATGATCAATAATATGATCAACTGACAAATTACAAATGAAGAAGAAGAAAAACGTTTTGGTTTTGTAAAACGGACCGAAGCAGGAAACAATCAGAATATATGAATGTAAATATTCCAGATCACAGGTAAATATTTATGTAAATCTTCCTGTTTCTGTTTGTTGTTGTTTCTGGTACTTCCTGTTTCCTGCTGAGGGGTGTGGAGGCGAGTTCAGACACACACTGACCAGGAAGTGCTCGGGGACGGCGTATTTGGCGATCTTGGTGGCGACGAGGTCTCTGAGCTGCTGCAGGACAGCGGGAGCGTCATCACTGAGGTCCTCCTTCAAAACCACGAAAGCAAAAGGCACTGAGGGCACACACACACACACACACACACACACTGTCAGTGTAAGCTCCGACAAACATCTGGAATCTAAATCTTCTGATTGGACAGTTGGACTGCCCGTCAGCACTCTGCCTTGTTTCTTTACACGTTTCTGACTCTGCCTGCAGCCTGCAAACAGCCCAGCAGGGGGCAGCAGAGTCTCATGAGCTTGATGTCATCATCACTAACAAAACCAATCAGACTTTTTCATCTCTCCCCTTCTTTTCTTCCTTCATTGTGTCCTTACCTTCTCCCTTGATGTCATGTGGGATTCCTATGACAGCTGTTTCTGGAACAGCTGGATGTTCGTCCTGCAGGGAAGAGCACATGTGTGTCAGCCGCTCGAAATCACAAATATTGAAGACGCACCTGTGGTATCCATTTAAATCTCCTACGTCGCCTCGTTCTCGACTGAGGGCTTTCACGCGATTTTCAGAAAACTTGACCTGTGACCTTGACCTCGGGGTCAGATCCTTCAAAATCCTTCAAACGTGCTCAAATGTTTAAAGAGAATAATACTCGGCACGTTTCTGAGGCCTGTGTGCGTCTCACCAGAGCGTCCTCAATCTCAGCCGTGCCGAGGCGGTGACCGCTCACGTTGATGACATCATCCATGCGGCCCGTTATCTGGTAGAAACCGTCCTCTGAGCGGTAGGCTCCATCGCCGCTAAAGTAAAAACCTGAAAGAAAAACACACGACTTTTAGACGGCGACTCTACAAAACTACAGACTGTCAGGGTTTACGCTGTAACACTGACCAGGATACGGTTTGAAATACGCATCGACGAATCTCTGGTGGTCGCCGTAGATGCTCCGAGCAATCCCCGGCCATGGCTGACTGATGCACAGAGCTCCGGTGATGTCGTTACCTGACAGTGGCTCGCCCTGGTCAACAACAACACAACAGCAGGACACACAAACTGATCACAGAGGCCAGTTTATAAGCTTAGCAGCTGATAACATGTGCTTCTATGCAGTTTTATTTCTCACAGCCAAAGAAGAAGAAAGTAAAGTAAAATTTTATTTGTATAGGACCTTTCAAGACAAAAATCACAAAGTGCTTCACAGAAAAGCTAAAGCATAAAAACAGAAATCAACCAGAAGCAAGTTTAAAAAGATGGGTTTTTAGCTGTTTTTTCAATGAAACCACTGAGTCCACAGATCTCAGGCTCAAAGGAAGGGAATTCCAGAGTCTGGGGGCCACAGTTACAAACGCTCTATCGCCTTTCGTTTTCAGCCTCGTATGTTGGACGACCAGCAAGCCCTGATCCCATGACCTGGGATCCCATGACTTTGGGAGTCAAATCTCAGCTCACCCTCAAAACTGAAAGGATCCACACTTAAAAAAACTAAAAACAACAAACATGTCATCACAACAAGCAGCTTGGTCATTCTACAAGCTCTTGACATCGTTCAAAGGAGGTTAACAGACCGAAGACCACCACTCAAGTTATTTTTATTTGAATTATTTCCATTCATCAACCTCGTAAACCTGCAGTTTCTCTAACATCCAGCAGAGGCAGGAGTGAGTGAGTCCCCACAGACTCCCATGGTTACAGCCTGATACAAAAACTGTTTCATAAACTTGTTTTTACTGTATGAAGGACTAAAGCTTGGATTATTAGGGGCGTGGCCTCTCTGACTGACAGGTGGATGCAGCTGCTAGCTCCACCTGAACTGGACCTGTGGACCGTGTTTGTGCTGCTGGAGCCTTTTTAATGACATCATCTGAAAATATTATGGCTGCTATGATGTCACTGTACTAAAAGACCCTCTGCAAGGCTGAGCTCCAGGTTTAGGATTTTGATTGGATGTCACTGATCAGCAGATATCTGAGTCTGTGTGATGCAGACGGACGACACCTGAGCGCTCCACCCTGAGAATAAATCCAGAATCCAGTGTGACATGCTCGCTGTGGGTGCAGGTACCCGATAAAGAGACTCGAAGGCATCGTGACAGCAGCTGTCGCTGAAGCTGTTTCCTGTGAGCTCGCCTTCATTCATTATTTTGTTTGAATAAAGATCTCGTTTCTGGACTTACTGAGGCAATGTGGGCGCTCAAAGGCTGCATGATGCATAAAGTTTGCATTAAATGAAAGCGTGCTGTCAGAGACTCCCGCAGCAGGAGTACTTTTACTCATATACAGTTCTTTTGCTTCTGAAGTCTGAAACTTTTTCTGAATATTTGAAAGAGCACAGTTATTGAACAAAACTATTTCCAGTAAACAGCTCAGAGACTCAGAAAATAGGAAACAGGTCCCCTCCAGTTCATTCTGCTCTCTAACGTCTCACGTCTCCACCCTGACAGCGACGCCACTGTAAGTGGTCCGAGTTCAATCAGCGGCTAAATTGCGTTAACCCTGAGAGGATTGGAGTGAAAGTGACCTCGAGCTCCTCCCAGGATGAGGAGCTGAAGGAGGTCTAATCTAATTGAGTCCTCTCTGATGAAAAACCCTCAACGCCCGCAGATTACGCTTCTTTAACGAGCGGATAATTAATTTGGGGATGTGGTGATCGGAGTCCGAAAGTCTGTTAATCAAAGCAAACAGATGCTGCGGCGCCGTCTTAATGGAGAGATTAAAGAGAGGGTGTCACTGGGAGGCTCGTCCATCTGAAGGTCTGAGCGCGGTTAATGAGACGCAGGATTGATGTGAGGCTGCAAACAGCTTCATCAGCAGGTCCGTCTCTGAACAGCTGCTTCATTCAGTACGTAATGATGCTTGCTGCTCCTCTCTGACTCTGACGGGACCATTAGCTCCAACATGGACTTCCTGTTTCATCATTAAAACGTTTGCTGAGGTCAGAGGTCACTCACAGGATGCTCACAGATGACCAGACCTGCAGAGCTGCCCCCTGCTGCTCATTAGAAACAGTTTTATCGTCACGCTTCATCAAAATCGATTCTGTTCTTTGTATGATGCTTCGTGTTCTGAAGGTCAAACCAGGGTCACAGGTCACAGGTTCATGGGGCTGACGATGAGCCCACCTTAACTTCTTTATACCTTCAGGTATTTAACCTTTAGTGATGTCACCTCAGAGGTGGTCCTGAGACCCCCTCCCAGGTGACTGAGCCCCGACTCACACCTGGACCCATATGACCCTAACAGCTCCTCCTAGGCTTCAGCTCGACTTAAAACTAGAACGACTGAAGTGTTTGTGGTTTATTTATCTGCCACGTGACCCTTCAGCAGGTCACGCATGCTCGTCTGATCACAGCCACGCTGATCGTTTCATTATAAGTGAGAGTTTCATGATAATCACCTGTTTGAACTGTATTAGGCTGAATGTTAGCATGACTGGGGGTGTGGCCTCTTTGACTGACAGGTGCATGGTAAGGTTAAGTCAACACAGGTTCAATATAAAGAGCAGAGGTGGCAGCTCACCTTCTCTCCCATCAGGACCGGCTGGATGCCAAAAAACGGCCTCATGGCCATCGCTGGAACGATGGGCGCTCCTTCATCGGCCGGGCGCGGGGCGATGCAGACTCCGCCGGTCTCTGCGGGGGACAGAAACATCACGCCGCTGTGAGGTTATCAGAGAGGACGGTGCTGAGGCATTCCATGCTTTCTACCCCCCGCCACCACGAGAGGGCCTCAGAGGTCGCCTCTGACTGCAGCTTTAATTTCCTTTAATTTCTTAATTTATTGGGATTTTCCTCCTTTTAAGAGTCGGAAGCAGCTGGCAGAGAGTTTAAAGTCCGATTTAAAAACACACTCTTGGTGTCGTGATTGTCGAGGAATTAGGTCACACGCCCTGCTGTCGGTGATCCTGCACCGTCTCGTCCTGGGGGGCTTTCTGTGAGGCTGCAGGGGGGTCGGGGCGTAAGAGTGTGCAGGATTTGATCTTAATTCATTTTCTGCAGAGCTGCAGATGTTCTGCTGCTAATCGTTCAAATTAGGGTAAAGGCTTCACTAAAGAGAGAATCAGATGGACTTAGAGTTGGATCAACGCCACAAACAAAGAGACCAGAAAACTTCCAGGAATTAAACCCGACCGCCGACTCCACAGCAAACACTCAGGCACGGTGTTTTTAATTGAATTTGGTAACGTTTCAGTGAAATCAGCGGTTGTGGAGCCGTCAGTGAAACGGTCAGCGAACTTCGTCCTCGTAAACCGAGCTGAAGGAATCAGGTTCAGACGCTCTACAAATGACTTTCTGAGTTTTTGGAAATTAAACTTAATAATAAAACTATTACATGTTTTTTAAATGTGTGAGCAACGATGCAATCAAGAATATTTCCAGTGTTTGTTGTCATAACTTCAGGACCTGCAGACGCCGCTCACACCTGCAAATCGAAACTGTAAATAAACAACATGCTGTTTCCCTCCAAACCCTCGTGCAGCGAACGCCTCGGCTGTGACCAGGAACGCCCACTCGGCACACCTGTGTGTGTGACCTGGCCAGTCAGTCAGACTTTGGCCCTGCCTCTGGGCCGTGAAGAGACACACCTGAGCAACCCATCGTTCTGCTGCTTCTCACAGCTGAGCTTAGGTAAGACTGAAGACTTTATTTTTGCTACTGATCATTTTTATGAACCAACCAAAGGCCTGGAAACCCCGGCGCTATCGTTCATCAATGATTAGAAATCATACAAAAGTCAGGTGAGCACTCCCTGATAACAGTGTGTGGCTGAGTCTCACCTGTCTGCCACCAGGTGTCCACTAAAGGGCACCGCCCCTCTCCCACCACACTGTGAAACCAGTGCCAGGCCTCGTGGTTAATGGGCTCTCCCACTGTAAACACACACACACATACACACACACACACACACACACACACGTTATTTTAATGTAATTCAATTAATTTGAACTTATTTTATTTTGTAAGTTTAATGATCAAACTCAGGTTATATAACTAACTTTGTTGACATGTAGTGTGTACATATTTCTCCCCAGAACACTCAGATCTGATATTTTGGCTGAAATCTGATAAAACTGTCCAACCTGATCCGAGCGTCCTCAGAGACGAGCGGTCATACTTCTTCACCCAGCTCTCGCCGTACTTTAGCAGCAGTCGCAGAGCTGTCGGAGCGCCGTAAAACTGGCTGATTCTCAGACGCTCGACGGTCTCCCAGTACCTGCCTGAAGGAGCCGCAAAGAAACAAACATGTGGAAATATGAATGAAATAAAATACACGACATGTTTTCAGCTCAGTCACATGACATGTTTCAGTCACATCACTGAGCTGAAAACAAGTCGAGTACGAAAACTTTTTGAAACTGTTTGAAACAGAGACACCAAACACCTGCAGTCAAAACCCAGCGGTAAAAAATCCACAGTAGTCTAACATCCATCACTCCATTATCATCCATCCATCCATCCATCATCGTCCATCATCAGTGAGACCCACCACATGTCTTTTAGATCCAATCCCCTCTCCACTTTTTAAAACACTTTATGGATTTTTTGAAGCGGAGCTTTTATACATGATGAATTGCTCTCTTCAGTCGGTGTCTTCCCTGCTGCCTTTAAAACGGCGGTGGTGAGGCCCCTTCTGAAGAAGAGCAATTTGGATTGCAATGATTTTAATAACTACAGACCTGTATCCAACTTACCATTTTTAAGTAAAATTTTAGAAAAACTTGTTTTTACTCAGATTAATGATTTTCTGAATGATAAACAGATCCTAGAAATATTTCAGTCTGGATTTCGGTGAACCACAGCACAGAGACCGCTCTCCCTAAAGGTTTTAAATGATCTTAGATGTAACTGGGACTCCCAAAAGCTCTCAGTCCTGGTGCTACTGGATCTAAGCGCAGCCTTTGATACAGTAGACCACGCTATTCTTTTAAACAGACTGAAACACATGGTGGGCCTCTCTGGTGCTGTACACAACTGGTTCACTTCCTATCTCTCAGACAGAACTTTTATGGTGTGTATGGATACATGCTCCTCTAAGATCCATAAAATGACATGTGGTGTGCCCCAAGGGTCGGTTTTAGGCCCTGTACTTTTTAATTTTTTATATGCTCCCTCTTGGCGGTGTCATCAGGAGGCATGGAGTGAACTTCCACAGTTACGCTGATGACACTCAGCTGTACATCTCCGTGTCTCCTGATGACACCAGACCAATGGATGCCCTTTTTAACTGTATTCTAGATATAAAATCTTGGATGGCAGAAAACTTTTTACAGCTTAACCAGGACAAAACTGAAGTTTTAATCATCGGTCCTGAGGCTCAGAGAGAGAAACTCTTGTCTAAATTACAGGCATTTTCACTATGTCCTTCACTACAAGTGAAAAACTTGGGTGTTATTTTTGACTCTGAGCTTGGTTTTATCCCACATATTAAACATGTAACCAAAATTGGATTTTATCATCTAAAAAATATAGCCAGAGTCCGCCCTATTCTCTCTCGGGCCAACACGGAGATGCTGATGCATGCTTTTATTACCAGTCGCATTGATTACTGTAATGCCCTGCTCTCTGGTCTCCCCAAAAAGAATATCTCACCTTTGCAACTTTTGCAAAACTCTGCAGCTCGTGTGCTGACGAAGACCAGAGGGCGGGCCCACATTACACCGGTTTTACAATCGCTGCATTGGCTCCCCGTGTGTTTCAGGATCGAGTTTAAAGTTCTTTATTGGTTTTAAATGTCTTAATGGTCTTGGGCCTTCTTATCTTTCAGATCTGCTTTTACCATATGAACCCTGGCGGACCCTGAGGTCCCTCTGGTACTGGCCTTTTGATTGTCCCTAAAGTCAGGACACATACTCACGGAGAGGCAGCTTTTCAGTGGTATGGTCCTCGACTGTGGAACAGCCTGCCGGAGGAGCTCAGGGCCGCAGAGAACGCTCATGTTTTTTTAAGAACAGGCTCAAGACCCACCTTTTTAATTTAGCTTTTAACTAACGTTTATTTATTTTATGCTTATTTATTCTAACCTGTTATTCTATTTATATTATTAATTTAGTTTTACCTAATATTTATTGATTTTATTCTTATTCATTTTTTATCTTCTTACTCTGTTTATACTTATATTTATATTGTATCCCACTCTTATTTATTTTATCTCTTTATCCTGTTTATATTCTTATTAGGTTATATCTGAGAGTGTGGGGAATGAGTGGGAGGGTGGGGTGGGGTGGGCTGCTTTTAACCATGTAAAGCACTTTGTGCTACAGTTTTTTTTGTATGAAAAGTGCTTTATAAATAAAGATTGATTGATTGATTGATTGATTGATCATCCGTCCACCCATCCACCATCCATCCATCCATTCATCCATCCACCCGTCAACCATCCATCCACAATCCATCCATCTGCCCATCATCCATCAATCCATCCATTCATCATCATCCATCCATGCATCCATCCACCCATCTACCATCCATTCATCCATCCACCCATCAACCATCCATCCACAATCCATCCATCCTCCTTCCATCCATCCACCCACCAACTACCCACCATCCATCCATCCATCCATCCATCCATCCATCCATCCATCCACATCATCATCCATCCATCCATCCATGGGCCCGTCATCCATAGATCATCCACCATCCAACCATGGTCGTCCATAATCCATCCATCTGCCCGTCATCCATCAATCCATCCATTCATCATCATCCATCCATGCATCCATCCACCCATCTACCATCCATCCATCCATTCATCCATCCACCCATCAACATCCATCTGCAATCCATCCATCCATACATCCTCCTTCCATCCATCCACCCACCAACTACCCACCATCCATCCATCCATCCATCCATCCACATCATCATCCATCCATCCATCCATGGGCCCGTCATCCATAGATCATCCACCAACCAACCATGGTCGTCCATAATCCATCCATCTGCCCGTCATCCATCAAGCCATCCATCCATCATCATCCATCCATCCATCCATCCACATCATCATCCATCCATCGATGGGGGATCGCTCATCCATCCATCATCCACCATCCAACCATGGTCGGTCCCATAATCCATCCATCTGCCCGTCTTCCATCAATCCATCCATCCATCATCATCATCCATCCATCCATCCATCCATCCATCCATCCATCCATCCATCCATCCACCATCCAACCATGGTCATCCATAATCCATCCATCTGCCCGTCATCCATCAGTCCATCCATCCATCATGATCCATCCATCCATCATCTATCCATCCATGCATCCATCCACCCATCAACATCCATCTGCAATCCATCCATCCATACATCCTCCTTCCATCCATCCACCCACCAACTACCCACCATCCATCCATCCATCCATCCATCCACATCATCATCCATCCATCCATCCATGGGCCCGTCATCCATAGATCATCCACCAACCAACCATGGTCGTCCATAATCCATCCATCTGCCCGTCATCCATCAAGCCATCCATCCATCATCATCCATCCATCCATCCATCCACATCATCATCCATCCATCGATGGGCCCGTCATCCATCCATCATCCACCATCCAACCATGGTCGTCCATAATCCATCCATCTGCCCGTCTTCCATCAATCCATCCATCCATCATCATCATCATCCATCCATCCATCCATCCATCCATCCATCCATCCATCCATCCATCCACCATCCAACCATGGTCGTCCATAATCCATCCATCTGCCCGTCATCCATCAGTCCATCCATCCATCATGATCCATCCATCCATCATCTATCCATCCATGCATCCATCCACCCGTCAACATCCATCCACAATCCATACATACATACATCCTCCTTCCATCCATCCATTCACCCACCAACTACCCACCATCCATCCATCCATCATCCACCATCCAACCATGGTCGTCCATAATCCATCCATCTGCCTGTCATCCATCAATCCATCCATTCATCATGATCCATCCATCCATCATCCATCCATCCATCCATCCATCTGCCCGTCATCCATCCATCATCCACCATCCATTCATCCAACCACCCATCATCCATCCATCCATCCATCCATCCATCCACCCACTAACTATCCATGGTCGTCCATCATCCATCCTTCTGCCCGTCATCCATCAATCCATCCATTCATCATGATCCATCCACCCGTCATCCATCCATCCATCCATCCATCCATACATCAACTATCCATGCATGTATCCATCCATCCATCCATCCATGCATACATCCATATTCCAAATGTTCTTCTCCCCAGAAGCTCCTCCTCAGAGATCCTGTTGTGTTCCCGGGCCAGATGAGAGCTAAAATCTTCAGGTAGTTCTGTCTTGGTGTGTCCTTCACACTGAATGTGTAAATTATCTGGTGAGGGCCGATGCCTGAACCACCTCAGCTGACAACCAAAGAGACCAGTACAGAGGAGTAGTGGTTCTACTCCAAGGCTCTCCCTGTTCATCATCTGACCAGGACGCCTCCTCGCTGATTTCCAATGGCAGTTTTCTGGGCATCCCCAACAGGAATTAAAACTACAGGAATACCCTGAAAGATTACGTATCTCACCTGGAAATTGGAGCACCTCAGGGTCTTTACCTTACAACATGAAACACCTTCAGGTGACTGTTGTGATTTTATGCTATATAAATTAAATAAAATGTATTTAAAATAATCCAGAGGAATATAAACCGCAGTTGGGGATTAAATGTCTGGAGTACGTACTAACACTCACACTGACTGTGAACTAGAGCTGGGCGATATGACCCAAAATTCATATCTCGATATTTTTTAGCTGGATGGCGATATAAGATATATATCTCGATATTTTTTTTTTAGCCATAAAGTAAGAACAAAAAGAGAGTTCTTAGTCAAAGCTGTGTCCCAGATGTCACACAGGCACTTTTATTAACATACAGCATAGATGTACATGAAAAAAACTACTCAAAAATAAATTATGAGCATTTATTAAATAATGATGCTCTATAAATAAAATAAAACTATGTTGTTTTGTGCATAACAAAGAGCTCACAATTGTGCAGTCAAAATGTAAACTAACAGACGCTGAGCATAATAACAAAGACAGATTTCACAGCTGCTCTGTTCCCAACTTCTACTGCGTGACTGACAGCCTGGAGTTTGAAATCCGCTTCGTAACCATGTGTCAGGGGTTTGTGTCGTGGAGGCGTGGATGAGAGGAGGAGGACCCAAACGCTGGACTCAGGTAGGTAGGTGAAGGTGGGTGTTTATTGTCGATGGAGTGAACAAACAGAATAGAAGTAGGAAACGGCTGGCTGGACGACTGACTGAATGAACGAATGAAGGACTGACTGACTGAAGGACTGAATGGCTGGCTGGCTGAATGCAGGCGGAACCGACAACATAACATCACAATAACATCAATGACACGACAGAGAAGTGGTAAAACTGAGGAACTTAAATACACAGACTGGATGATGACAATAATTGGACACAGGCGAATACACAGCTGAACATAATGAAACAGGAAATGGTAGGAGTGGTGAAAACAGAACATGAACTGAAAACGCAGGGTCAACGACCCAGGAATCCTGACACCATGTCTCTGAACAGGAGCCATTTATGGTCCTTATACACACACAATACGGTAATATTACGTTGAAGCACAGTACGTATCACTCCGCGAGGCTCCTCGGTAGCCGTAATGCTCCGATAATCCATCAAGCGGTGCAGCTCCGTAGCTTAGCAAAGTCGAACTAAAACATTTATTGACAGATTGCTGAGCGCTGTGTATCACATAAAATCGGTTCGTGGTCATCAAGCACAACCAGAATTCACACAAAAGGCGCGCAGTCAACTTTTGAGAAAATGAAAGGATTTCAGGCTGTGCATGGCGTTAGCGTGGCTAGCTCGTTAGCGTGGCTAGCTCGTTAGCGTGGCTAGCTCGTTAACACGTTGATGCCGTCCAGCCCCACGCACGGGGCGATGCGCAGTAACTCATTAACGGAGATTTGCCGTGTCCATCTTGTCGCTGCCTGCAGGTGAAGCGATGGGGGAGGAGGGGGAGTTGTGTTCAGTGAAGGAGAGGCGAGGTCGAGTAACGTTGCGTAAAGACTAGAGATGGACCGATCCGATATTACGTATCGGTATCGGTCCGATACTGACCTAAATTACTGGATCGGATATCGGCGAAAAATAAAAAATGTAATCCGATCCATTAAGTATCAAAAAAAGCATCTCACAAAACTTGCAACACGGCGTAACTCGGCTCATAACCGTAGCACGTCGGAGCAGTGTGCTCACGTGATAGAGCGGCTGTGTGTATTTGTAGCCGCTACCAAACCAGCATTTCATCTCCGAGGAAGTTATCCCAGAGAGAAGTAAAGCAAGTGTGTAAGTTCATCTCTGAATGTTTGTAAAGCGCCCCGTGTTAAGCTTAACAACCGATATATGGAGCGACTGCTTCTCTCTCTCACCTTCCTGCCGCTACTTCAATCGTGAAACTGCTTAACGATCAGCTGATCGGCTTTTCTGTCGCGAGTCCGTCTCTCTTCTTTGTTTTGGCCCACTTTGCACCAGAAAGAGGAAACCAGCGGTGAACAACAGCAGCACCTTTAAGCTTGATAAGCTGTTGTTAGAATTTATTTAATATTACTTTCTACACCAGGATCCTTTTCTACGTAGCTGACGGCTGGTAACTGTGCAGGGGCGGATCTAGCAAAGTGCAGCCAGGGGGCCGATAGGGCATGAACCAGGGAAAAGGGGCACAAAGACATACTTTTCTTTCTTATTCTCATTTAAAATATGTAGCTTTTAATAAATAATTATCTGAATCTTACACCCAAAGTTTTAATCTGATGTAAAATGTATAGAAGTCCATTACTATATATAGTAACTCGTAAGTCTATATACCCTAGTAAGCTATAGTACTTTTTCCTTTGGGAAGGTACCGTCTGTGAATTCTGCAATTCTGTTGAAGAAAGATGTTGAATCTATTTAATTATTCTTGAAAAATAATTTGTTTCTGTGCATTTTTTTCCACCCTGCATCAAATTAAAGTTGATTACGCCGATTAAGCATCATGAGGTGGAGGGTGGGTGGTTCCTCTTTTTTTTTTTTTTTTTTGTTGGGAGTTTGCAACCCTATTAGTTAGGTTGCTTAATATTTCTGCTAAGTACTCTTTAAAATACCAGAATAGGGAGGATGGAGTAGGTTTAAGTTAGGTTTTAAGTTAGGTAAGGTTTATTAGATTGATCAGTGTTGCTGAACTATGAAATATTTTGGGTGCAGTGTATTTTTACACACAGGTATAACAGAATAGCTTTAGTGTTGTTGTTTATTTAAACTTGAGTATGAACTTATACAAAATGCAGCAAGATATTAAAAAAACAGTTTTATTGATTAAAAACACAATATCGGATTCATATCGGTATCGGCAGATTTCCAAATTTATGATATCGGTATCGGTATCGGACATAAAAAAGTGGTATCGTGCCATCTCTAGTAAAGACAAAAGTGGACGAAAGAGAGGCAAACTTGCGGCTCCGCAACTATAATTATAACATAACATAGACTACAGGGAGTGCAGAATTATTAGGCAAGTTGTATTTTTGAGGAATAATTTTATTATTGAACAACAACCATGTTCTCAATGAACCCAAAAAACTCATTAATATCAAAGCTGAATGTTTTTGGAAGTAGTTTTTAGTTTGTTTTTAGTTTTAGCTATTTTAGGGGGATATCTGTGTGTGCAGGTGACTATTACTGTGCATAATTATTAGGCAACTTAACAACAAACAAATATATACCCATTTCAATTATTTATTTTTACCAGTGAAACCAATATAACATCTCCACATTCACAAATATACATTTCTGACATTCAAAAACAAAACAAAAACAAATCAGCGACCAATATAGCCACCTTTCTTTGCAAGGACACTCAAAAGCCTGCCATCCATGGATTCTGTCAGTGTTTTGATCTGTTCACCATCAACATTGCGTGCAGCAGCAACCACAGCCTCCCAGACACTGTTCAGAGAGGTGTACTGTTTTCCTCCTTGTAAATCTCACATTTGATGATGGACCACAGGTTCTCAATGGGGTTCAGATCAGGTGAACAATGAGGCCATGTCATTAGTTTTTCTTCTTTTATACCCTTTCTTGCCAGCCACGCTGTGGAGTACTTGGACGCGTGTGATGGAGCATTGTCCTGCATGAAAATCATGTTTTTCTTGAAGGATGCAGACTTCTTCCTGTACCACTGCTTGAAGAAGGTGTCTTCCAGAAACTGGCAGTAGGACTGGGAGTTCAGCTTGACTCCATCCTCAACCCGAAAAGGCCCCACAAGCTCATCTTTGATGATACCAGCCCAAACCAGTACTCCACCTCCACCTTGCTGGCGTCTGAGTGGGACTGGAGCTCTCTGCCCTTTACCAATCCAGCCACGGGCCCATCCATCTGGCCCATCAAGACTCACTCTCATTTCATCAGTCCATAAAACCTTAGGAAAATCAGTCTTGAGATATTTCTTGGCCCAGTCTTGACATTTCAGCTTGTGTGTCTTGTTCAGTGGTGGTCGCCTTTCAGCCTTTCTTACCTTGGCCATGTCTCTGAGTATTGCACACCTTGTGCTTTTGGGCACTCCAGTGATGTTGCAGCTCTGAAATATGGCCAAACTGGTGGCAAGTGGCATCTTGGCAGCTGCACGCTTGACTTTTCTCAGTTCATGGGCAGTTATTTTGCGCCTTGGTTTTTCCACACGCTTCTTGCGACCCTGTTGACTATTTTGAATGAAACGCTTGATTGTTCGATGATCACGCTTCAGAAGCTTTGCAATTTTAAGACTGCTGCATCCCTCTGCAAGATATCTCACTATTTTTGACTTTTCTGAGCCTGTCAAGTCCTTCTTTTGACCCATTTTGCCAAAGGAAAGGAAGTTGCCTAATATTTATGCACACCTGATATAGGGTGTTGATGTCATTAGACCACACCCCTTCTCATTACAGAGATGCACATCACCTAATATGCTTAATTGGTAGTAGGCTTTCGAGCCTATACAGCTTGGAGTAAGACAACATGCATGAAGAGGATGATGTGGACAAAATACTCATTTGCCTAATAATTCTGCACTCTCTGTATATCGATATAAAGGATATTGTCACATCTTATATCTCGTATAAAAATATATCGATATTTTTAAAAAACTCGATATATCGCCCAGCTCTACTGTGAACCCCTTAATCTGATTTCAGGTGTTTCTACAGCTGACCTCGTGACCCTGTAAAAGTCCAGAGAATCACAGCGTAACTGTTCATAACTGGAAACATTATAGAAACTTTTATTTTTACAGTTACTTCCTGTTTACTTCTGCACCTATCAAACAAGACCACAACATGACTATAAAATCACATTCACCTTGTTGCGCCTCTTTGAGGTCACAGCTGTTTGAGAAAACAGAGGAAGTACGATAATAAAACAATGGAGGTGTGATAAGCTGCCTGTGTAGGTAATAAAACACCTTTAATGAGTCACTAAAACCTAGAACACCTGGTTCTACTTCCTTGAGGTCACCTGTGAGGAGAGGGCGGAGCTTCATGAGCTTCAGGTGTTACTCTTACCTGGGTTCGGATAAACAGGTGTGCTCTCAAACAGGACGGTGGTGGCGCCGTTGCACAGCGGACCATACACCACGTAGCTGTGTCCCGTAATCCAGCCGACGTCTGCCACGCAGCCGAACACGTCGCCATCCCGGTAATCAAACACGTACTGTAACAACGACATCAGTGTGGGGTCACAGTTGCTACTGTACTCTGTAAAAGTAATCTATTACTGCAGGAGAGGCCCTGAACACAGAAACACCCTCGAGATATGCTACAAATAAGAATAAAGAAAAAAGGATAATAGACACATTGTTCTGTCATTTATGAATAAATTTGGCACTTTTGGTGCTCCACATATAAACTGAGTGTGACACATTAAAGGAAAAGTCACAGCGGGCTGAAGTAAAGTGGACCGAACCCGGACTTCCTCTCAGGATCATCAGGTGTTTGTAGCTGAGCGGCTGAAGCAGCTGATCTGAAGCGTTTCAACCACAAACACTCCCCCCACACACACATACACAGACACGCACAGTAGTGCTCATCGCTCTTTTTTCACATAAATCAGCTTTTGTTCTGTTTCACATCCAAACAACCAGCGAGCCAAAAACTCTGAGCCGCTAAGCAGCTTTAGAAATTAGCACTGATAAATATTTGGCAGACATGGTGGTGGTGGTGGTGGTGGGGGGGGGGGGGTGGGGGTTGTTATGTTTTGATTCAATTATGAACAACAACATCAGGTCATCATGTGACACATGCAGAGGAAGCAGATGTCTCGATAAAGGCTAATTTAAAGCTTTCAGAGGCAGCATCTCCTCGCTCTTCATCATCACCCTCCTCTTCCTCCTCGCTCTGAGGACGGCGGCGGTGAGGTCATTGTTGTGCGGCCTGTTATGTAATTGCTCTGCTTTGTCTTCACGGACACAAACAGCCCATTCAAAAACACGAAACTTTATCAAACGTCATGCCAGAGGAGGGTGAGGGAGGAGGTGATGGAGGGAGGAGGTGGTGGAGGGAGGAGGACCCCCCCTGCCTCCCCCACTGAGAACAGCGTCTCAGTTATTCACAACTCTGCAAGCATCGTTAGAACAGGTTTCAGGTCGCTGACATAGAAATCATGCCTGCAGCCAATCAAAAGTCAGCACCTGACGCCAGAGAGGAGAACCTGCACTGACCTCTGCACCTGAACTCTGCCCTAAAGATTTCTGCCCTGGAAACATCAAATATCGTTCTCCTGCTGACGTTCCGCAGAAGCTCCACACAGAAAGTTTTAGGAAGAGGACGAGTACCTGGTGTGTCAGGGATGCGTACAGCAGGTATCCAGCCTGTGTGTGGACAACGCCCTTCGGTTTGCCCGTGCTGCCTGACGTGTAGAGCAGGAAGAGGAGGTCCTCGCTGTCCAGAGGCTCGGGGGCACAGACGGCCGGCTGAGACGACATCGCCTGCAACACGACACGGAGCTCAAACGCTGATCAACGATTCAATATTCAGATTGTATCAATAAACTATCGATCTCACTTCCTCCAGCCGGACGTCCCTCTCTCCCATCACCGCCGGCGTCTCAGTCCTCTGACAGACGAAGACGTGCTGAACGGAGGGACAGGTCTTCACCGCGGCGTCTACCATGGCTTTGAGCTGGATGACCCGGCCTCCTCTCACACCTTCATTAAAGGTGATCACGGCTTTACAACCAGCTGGAGAGCAGCAGAGGGACAGTTTGTCATGATTTAATGATGAAGTGGAGTTCCTCAGGGCTCAACCCTGGGTCCTCTTTCATTTCACTTTATTGCTTCTTTATAAAAGTTTCCCCTGCGGTCACACTCAGGAGAATCAGTAAAGTCAGAGATCACGCCCAGGTGTTTGACATGTGACATCACCTGATCTGTTACCTGAGGAGCACACACTGAGCACTTCTTCTTCTCTTGTATGACTTTACAACTCAGTCTTTACTCGTCGAACGCCGTTACTTATTAACAGACGTTCCTCTGAGAGGTTATTACAGTTAATCTGCTTTATGAATGGACAGTGAGTGTGTGTGTCACAGACACTGTTTGTGTGTCTGATGTTGTGAGCTGCCTCATTTTGTTTTTTTGTTGTGGAATTTGATCTCATTTGAAAGTTCTACAGTTGAATCCGAGTCCTGAGCGGCATCACAGATGTTGGTTTTAAAGAAAGTTTGATCCTGTCAGCTTTAAAATATTAATTATTGTCATGATTACTAATATCATAATTCTCTGAATGTGTACATTTAAATGTGTTTTTGTGTCTGACAGTGAAAATCTGTCAACAGGAAGTCAAACTGTGGCTGAAAACAGATCCAGAGTCAACCTTTGAACTGGATAGAAATTTAAGAGTCTGGTGATAAAACGTCGCTGCGTCTGTGCCAGAGGTCAGAGGTCAGTGTCAGGGTTGGCTCTGACTAAAGCGAGTGTGTGTCTGCTGCTGGTTTTGGTTCATGTGAAGAAATTGTTGAACTTCAGACAAACTTCAGCTCCCAGCTCATAATCTGCAGATAATCCCAGATTTAATGCAAATAAGCATCAAATATGCAATAACACAAAGGTGCACTGCCCTGTATGTGCTTTTTCAGCCATCAGCCACAGAGGACGCTGGAAGGAGGCAGGGATTGGCTGAAAAAATATGTTTTGGTAAATTTATCATCAGCATGAGTCTGATGAGGATTTGCTTCTTAAATCTGCACCAAGAAAAAAGAAAAAAACTGAGAAATAACTGCAGAAACTCAGAGAAACCCTAAAAAGATTCAGAGGACAGAAGAATCGCTGGTTTCCTCGTTTCCTGCTGCTGTTGGTTCAAACGACCGCTGGGTATTTATTGCTGCTCCTGAAATGCCGCGCTTCACTGATTTGTTTCCAAAACACAGAAACGTCCCCGAACGGTGAGGCTGACCTCCACGGACCTGAACCCTCCCCCTGCTGTCAGACCAGACGTACCAAAAGCTAAAAATGACTCTGTGTGATTCTGCGGAAATCGAACAGTCAGAGCTTTAAATGTTCAGTCTTTGTGAGAGATTAGACCGCACAGAGAGCGTGGGGGACTGACATGCAGGAAATGGTCCGGCGCGGACAGCAAACAGGTCACCTGTTCAGCCAGGTGAGGTGCAGCAGCAGCCCACAGGGTAAATGTTTAACATGTCACAGACTCCATGTGTGAAATACAGCAGTGGATCCAGGATGCCCTCGGGAGCTTTGAATTAGTGTCTCACACTGTTTAAAAGCATAAATATTAATACTCTTTTGATTAAAATACTAATTTCATAATGGTAATAAATATTGATAAAAAGAAGTTAAATATAATAAATACTGATAAAAAGCATGTAAACATAAGTTTAATTAATATGTATGTATGTATATGTAATATATAAATGGTGTGGGGGCAGGACTTTGTCCTTTAGAGTGTGTTTGTTAGATCCACTGGGCAACCAATCATTGGCTGGTCTGACCCTCCCCCAGTTTGTGTGCGCTGCTCAGACACCTGTGTGTGCCTACTGCCTTCGTGTGCCAGGCAGTGTTGCCAACTTAGCGACTTTGTCGCTATATTTAGCGAGTTTTCAGACCCCCTAGCGACTTTTTTTCTTAAAAAAGTCGCTAAAAAAAGACGTGAAAGCACGTATCGCTTTTACTCTCAACAAGCAGCGGGTGCTGTAACACAGTCAGTTCTTCTTTTACTCTTTTACTCTTATGCTGTTTTGTGGATCACAAGGTTTAAAACTACTTATAAACACACACACACAAAGTAACTCCACCAGAGTGCCTATTTCGGGTCACTTTTGCCGGTCCAAGCCCGGGTAAAGGAGCAGGGTTGGAATTGTGACATTAAAAAAAAATAATAATTGCTAAAAGAAATTTAATTTGTAGTTCTAAATAAACTCTAAATGCATTTAGGACGTTTTTACTCACTTTATGTCTCTTCCACGATGTTATTTCTCTCTCCAACAACATAGGTTACAATTATATTAGCATGACCAATTATGCAAATTAGGTGATGACGTCATTTAGCGACTTCTAGCGACTTTTAGGACAACCAATAGCGATTTTCCTTACTGAGGAGTTGGCAACACTGGTGCCAGGCAGATATGCCAGAGACACAGACGGTGAAAGATCCGTTTACCCGTGCGGTGAAGAAGCTAGCTGGATAGTAAAAGTCCTTTTTTCGGTGAAAATAATAAGAGTGATACTGTATTCCAGAGGCCGTGAGCCAGCGTGAGCACTGTGAAGCCCCGTGTAGCATTTGTTGCTTCACATGTTACGTCCCAGGCAGTGCGTGTGCGCTAGCATAGCATGCTACTTGCCGCTAGCTCCGATGCTAACTTCCGCTAGCCATTTTGCAATGAAAGTGCCATTTCCGAGGCTAAAGCAATTAGCACTGAGTCTGCACTTTATACGAAATGTTCTTTAAAGGTTCATGTCACATTACTGTGGTATTGATGTATAATGTATGGTTTTGTGTGAGGTTATGTTAGCACATGTTCACTTTTCTCATGGTGCTAATTATAGTTCTGCAACGTGAAATTAAGTGCCTTCACCTGCACTTTACTTAGCTGAAACTTGATAAGTCTCAAGCCAATGTGTGTTTTAATGCACTGCTGAGCTATTTTGTATTATTTTAAATGTGTGTTTCCTATGCACCTTTTCCCTTTGAAATTGGAATAAATTGTTGTACAACATAGAATATTTTGAAAGAAATTTAGAAACACTACAAGCAACTAGTAGTAATAATAAGTTACAGACATCATAGCTTAAATGTTGAACTACTGTGTTCTGGCCTGGTCCCCAGGTCAGGTTTTTTCCCTTTGCTTATTTGGATTGGTTTTGAGGACCTGAGAAGAATCGAGGATCCCTTTTCCAGTAACGGATGGCGAGCCCAGCCCAAAGAGCCGGATGAACTGGTAGATTGTAACCCGACTGGTTACGAACACACTGAGTGACTATTGAACATTGACAGACTGAAATTGACTTTAAAAAGGACACAAAAGACTATATATCCTTGGGTCGACCATTTGTGGGGTTTATTTGATTTTATTTTGTTTTCAAGAAGCGCGCTCTACTTTTGTTAAATGTGCACAAGCTGCTAAACTTTAATAATTGCTAATAAATGCAATTTTGTTTTCTACACCTACTGTGTACAAGTCAAATGGTAAATGGACTGATTCTTATATAGCGCTTTTCTACTCTCCCGGAGTACTCAAAGCGCTCTATACAACATGTCTCATTCACCCATTCACACCCATTCATACTCCGATGAACGCATCGGAGGGCAACTTGGGGTTAGTATCTCACCCAAGGATATTTGGCATGCAGACTGGAGAAGCCAAGGATCGAACCACCAACCTTCTCATCAGTAGCTGATCTGCTCTACCACCTGAGCCACAGCCACCCCACAGTCCTCTGTTGTCATACACCCTTGGCTCCTACGAATCTAGAACCTGTCTGATCTGGCCCATATTTCCCTTCTGTCCTCGCACTGTGGTTAAAGGTAACTATACTGCCTGTACTACATACAAAGAAGGCAAGAAGTAGCACTAACAGGTCTTACATGCCCACTACTAGTATTGCAGCACCAGTGTTACACATACATGACTCGTTTCTAATAATGAGGCATTTGAGATTTTCCTCGAGTGGCTGAGGAATGGTCACGATCCGGCCATTCAAGCTGTGCTCCACATGTGTGCAGGTCAGTGTCATCTATCAGGTTTCCTCTGGTCTGTAGAACAGGTAAGGACTGCTGAATCTGTAAGTTTGCTCACAGTAATTGTGCAGTGTGTTTTTGGTTCATGTTGTGTCTCTCTCCATTAAAATTAAACTACCATGAAAATGGATCAAATCATTACTCCCTCAGTGTGTCAGCGTTCCTAGCATGAATGAATGAAGCACCTTTACATGTGTGTTTGTTGGTGATCTGCACCTGCTGAAACAACTTTAACATCAATTCTCACCGCACCTCTCACAGCTCATCTTTCCTTAGAGACCCAAAGAATTCATCATAATGAAAATAACAACAATCACTTCTGTGTGTTTCATCTCTTTGGTGGGAATGAATTTTATGAGGGGCTGACATCAGAGGGATGATGATGATGATGAGAGAGGTGTACTCACCGTCTTGGATCCTTCCTGCTAGAGCATCAGAGCTGAATCCGGCGAACACTACGGTGTGCACCGCGCCGATACGGGCACACGCCAACATGGCTGCCACCGCCAGCGGAGACACGGACATATAAATGGCAACTCGGTCACCTTTGTTGATCCCGTGGCTCTTCAGGGCGTTGGCGAGGCGGCAAGTTGTCTCCAGCAACTCCCTGTGGGTCAGACAGAGTGAGGATGATCAAGGTGGCTGATCATTTCCAGCTTTGAGTATTCATTCTCAAAGGGAAGAGCAGCTTTGCATGACTCGTAGTTTGAAATAATCCTTCTTTATCTGAGTTCATCATCCATCTAAAACCAGCTGCTTTAGCTCCTCCCCTTAAAGAAAACAGGACTGATCAGACAGCAGGACATGGGAGGAAACGATTAACAGCTGGTCAGAACCATCACCTGACGAGAGCTGAACCTGCATCGCGGTTGATGGCGCCGCTCCGTACATACCTGTGCTTGGTGTGGCTGTGTCAATGTCACCACCGAAACACTAGTTGGCAGTGGAGTTCCTGTCTTCAGAAAGGATATCAGAAGGAGAGGCTGGAAACGGGAGATAACTAATGTGGAGGCACCTAACCAAAGGCCAATCATAGTCACCGCAGGCTATTACATTTGCAGACAGGTGTAGGTAGGTTAGGGTGGTGCAGGTTCAGGTGTGGCTACGACATAACACAGGAGTATGACTCCCACCGTGACCCTTCTGAAAGCTGAACCTGTAAGTTCGAGTGCAGCACCCTAAAAATATCCGGTCTTTAAGTGATGACGTATGAACCCTGGGCCCAAACTGCTCTGTTTATTAAGGCTGTTGTGTTTTTAACATGTTTTCTATCTTGTTACATTTAATCTGAACAAGCCCCTAAAAACAGTCAGTGATCACTGTCGTCCTCTCTCGGTTTTTATCACCACTGTTCATTTTAAAGCTCAGTTTTTAAACCTTCCGATGTAACTACAGCCCAGCCCATGCAGCAGTATATTAATGACTAACCTGGTATTGTGGATGGATTATCTCAGTTGTTCTCCTGACTGAAGTTTGGTCCGTTTACAGCATCCTGCCATGCGATTGCATTTGTCCCTAACCATCGGGAACCCTCACGTTAACTTTTATCCAGTGGGAAAAAGTTAGCGTTCATCCTCCAGCTTCACTGTGTGTATGCTATGCTAACATAGCTGTGTCACTAGCGATCACGTAGCACATCATTATATACCAGCTAGCCCAACTTCAGTAACCCTACAAACGTCACTGCTGTTTAGGATGTTAAACTTAATTGTTGTACCTGGTAAAGCAGCAACGCTGATCATTTTATTAAAGATGAAAGAATTTAAATAGTTTGTAAATCTCAGTGATGTCGCAGTGTTCATTTGACTTTGGGACCTCAAGCGGAGTTTGGACCCGGAAACAGCTGATGACGTCAGACTTAAAGACCGGATAACTACACCTCCAGTTCTGCACCATCATTTCCTCCCTATGCATTTTCAGGCTCCTTCCTCTTCGCCACAGTTTTCTCTAAGAGAGAAACTCAGACACACCTCACAGCTAGCGTGCTGGGACTGCATTGGGCATTTACTGCATTGAAGATCACAGCTGCTTCTTCACAGAGGATCTCCTCCCTGATCTGCCCGGTGCTGGACCTTGTGGAGGTCACGGAGACTGGCTGGCTCTAGTGACCATTGACCTTCTGGTCAGCTATCGAGCTGGTGGGTAACAGACGTCTCTGAAAACGTCAGAGCGCTTTTGCAAATATGTGATGTCTTGATAAACCAAGCAGATATTTGAAGTTTACACAGCTACATTCTCGCCTGAAAATATGTTAAAAGTTTATTTTGTGTCACAGAAAGAGGAATAAGAGTAATATTTAAACTAAGTAGCGGCCGCCATTGTTGAAAACTGGAATTGGCTGGGCCACGCTATGAATTTTGGGATATGGTGGGCCACGAAGGATACACTCGACCCATCCTTCAAATCTGGGGAAAAGGAGGACGCATTTGTCGGCCGGATTCGGAGGAGTCTACAAATTTGGACAGCCTTCGTCGCGTTGCTGTGACGTAATTGGTCTACAAATGCGGCCTCAGGAGGATGCAGCCTACATTTTGGGACACAGCTCTAGTGTCACGATCCTGGGTCTTTTGACCCGGCGTTTTGAGTTTTAGTTTATTTTGATGTTTATGGTATGTTTAAGTTCTTTAGGTTATCTAAGTTCATTTGCTTATTAGTTTCCCCTTGTGTTTTCAACCCCTGTTAAGTCTCCCTTGCCCTTCATGTGTTTCATGTCTGCGTCTTATGTTTCTTGTTTTATTTTGAAGAGGTCTTGTGTTTCTATGTTCACTATATTTAGTTTTACTCTTTCCCTGCGAGTTCATTATGTTCATGTGGGTTGTGCTGTTTTGATCTTTATAGTTATCATTTCCCTAGGTTTCAGTTATGGTTATCATGGGTTTAGTTCTTAGGTTTTGTAATATGGCTTCACTGTGTTCCATGTTGTGTCTACTGTGCCTTTCTGTACCATGTTTCAGGTTCCTATGTTCTGTCTCCCCAGTTGCTGTTAAGTTTACATGTCTAGAGTTCAGTCAGTGTGTTTCCCGTTTTACTTTGAAGGTCCGTGTCTCATGTCAGTGTTTCTAGTTTTGCTTCCCTTGTCTCGTCCAGCCTGATTACTCCCAGCTGTGCTCTCCTTCTGTGTCTCATTCCCTCGTTATCCCTCTGTGTATTTAAGCCCTGTGTTTCTCTTTGTCAGTGTCGTAGTCTCCCTCATGGCTGTGTTTCCCTGTGTGTCGGTTTATCCATGTCCCAGTTTAGTTTAGTTATATTTTTCGTGCCATCCTGCAATAAAGCAGCTTTTTTTTTAGTTTAATTCCTACGTGGTGAGTTGTGCGTTTGGGTCCTTGTTCCTGCCTACACACAGCTGAAACATGATATCTAGAGTCATTTGTGGTTACGTCCTGTTTTACTTTGAAGGTTAATCTTCTGTTGTGTGTCCTTCTAGTTCTACATCCTGCCTGGTGTTTCTTGCTGTGTAATCTTTGTTTGTTCTCTTCGAGATGATGTTGTTCCAGTTGGACTTTGCTGTGTTTGGATTTGGTTATCTCCTCCTAAGCTTTCATACTGTTGGCAGAGAGACTCTCAGCTGAATATATCAATCAGACCATCACAGCTGTAACTGAAACCGTGCAAAGTGAAGCTGCTAACAGCTGAAGTTTCTGGAGCCAGGTGAAGATGCACAGCACATCTGAAACACCTGCTCCACATTTACGTTGCTCTAACAACTTTGTGGCTTAGCTGTGTGCTGATAGGATAAAGAGCGGTGTCATCTGCATAGAGGGAGATCATGGCTGGATTTCTACCAGTAGAGCTGATTAGATGATAACAGGTGTTCTTACCTGTAGGTGACCTTCACCTCAGTGCCGGGTTCATCTCGCTCCCAGATCAGAGCCACTCGGTCCGGATGTTTTTCCACGTGGACGTCCAGGCAGTTCACTGACAGACAGACAGACGGCGACTCAAACTGAAGCTTCAACAAACTAAACTTTATATCAAACAATAAAAACCAGATTCAGATCGCACAGTGCTCACTCACACAGATTTAGACAGATTTGTGAACGATATCTGAGAGTCATGGGTCTTTGTGTTTGTAGAACATGTTTCAGAGCTTGCTCAAAGGGGGTCATATGATTGTTGGGTTTTTCCTCCGTATCTGCTGTACAATAGAAAGGGCCTTCAGGTGACTGCTGTTGTGATTTGGCGCTATATAAATAAAATTGAATTGAAAAAAATTGAATCTTTGAGTTCAGCTCATGAAAAATGGGAGCAAAAACAAAAGTGTTGAGTTTTTGTTCAGTGTAATATCAGTTTGTTTTCCTACACAGCAGCACCAGGAGAATAAGCTTTAAACATTTCATGAACTGTCCCAGTATCTCCCATCATTTCCAGGATCCTTGGCATCTTTTAGCAGACTGGTGACTCCAAACGTGAGCAGAAACAGCACAAAGTGAACCTTTTAAAGCCAAAAATACAAATGTGTCACAGACAAGGCAGCTGCATAAACTCGAGGCAGGACACAAACGAGGACGGCAAACAGACACAACGGCACGGGCAGACTGAGCCTATTTATACAAAGTGACCCAAACACAAAACAGGACGGCACTGACCAGAGACCAAAAACCCCCACAAGGGAAGGCTGGGAACTACAGGGAATAAACCCTGACCACAACACGACTGGAAATACGCGGAGCTAAAGAGCACTGACGAATGTGGAAATCAAACTAAACTAAAACCAGAGCAGAACGCAAGTTCACAACCTCAGAAATCTGTACGCTCTACAACCTGAGGCACCTGTTAGTCAAAGAGGCCACACCCCTAATAATGCTTTAAGCCTCAGTCCTACATGCTACACCTGTAGAAGTGTTATGGGGGTAAATTATCTACAGACACCAGAAATGTTTGTGTATCAGGCTGTCAATATGTTGACTCACTGCTGCCTCTGCTGGACACGAGAGAAACTGCAGGTTTGAGGCTTTCTTTTTCAGCCCTGGATGGCTTAATGCAGCTTGTTAACTTCCTCAGAGCTGCACAGATGGTCTCCCCCTGAATGAGATCCTGCTGCATCATCTGAGGCTGTTTAATCAGGACATCCAGACTTTTCAAAAAGCAGAATCCAGAATTCCTCCTCACGGCTGCTGAGTCCTGTCAGCAGCTACAGGAACGTCTGGTGGAGGTCTGAAAGTTATGCACTGATAGATTCACAGACCGGCCTGACTCTGAGTGCTCGCAGAGTCTCAGTGATGGTGTTTGTGGTGAAAATCACACCGCCAATATTTCACTTTACTCACTTTGCTTCTGGATTTTCAGCCTCGGAGGTGGATTTCATGCAGAAACTCTGACTGACTAAAACATGATCAGTTCTACTAAGCAAACCTTTGAAGCTGAGGAAACAAATGTTTCTCTTCATTGTTTAATAATCTTTGAGAAGACATGATTCAAGCCAGTGTGACAAACATCATCACACTCCTATACTTACTCGTTTTATCTCATCAGGTTTCAGTTCATCGTGAAACCTTAAAGACCTGCAGCTGCAGCTGTGTCCTCTATCTCTCGTGTTTTGTGGCGTCAGCATCTCTCAGATCCTCTAATGATTAATTCTGTATCTGATGCAAAGTGCTGCAAACACATCGTGTGATGCAGAGCATCTTCATTTATGTTCTGATTGAACATTAATCTAAAAATGGGCTTAAATCTGCAGATCCTGTCACGCAGCAGCTTTACAAAGTCATTTATGTAACAAAGAGCAGGAACAGAAAAGAAAAGCATCCAATCAGATTGGAGAGAAATCCTCCAGCCGGCGTGATTGGAATATTATTGGAATATTATTGGATTATTATTGGATTATCATGTGAGAGAGAAAAACAACAGAGGAGGATAAAGAGAGAAACGCAGTCAGGTCACACCCTGCAGAGAGGCAGATACTCAGTAAACCATTAGTAGTATTATTACTCATAGCACTGTCTACACAGTAACATGCACACAGTATGCTAATATATGAAACTTCCAGTCTGATCACTGACTCTTATTTAACCCAATAAACAATCAGTCCGCTGACTTTAATTCTTGATTTCTATCAAATCACATCAATAAAGATCAACGAGCACAGCAGCGGCAGCAACAATAACCTCTGCTGCAAACACTGAAGCAGAAACATTCAACTTCAGCACACAGATCAGAACGTCACATAAAAATGTCCCAACAGGACGCCAGCTCCTCCCCTGTCTCAGGTAAAGAGCTGCAGGTGTATGTTACTGATCAGGTGAAGTGGCTTTATTGTCATTTCGACCGTGTGCAGTGGTTCAATACACAGTAAACTGAGACAGCGTTCCTCCAACACCCTGCTGCAGACAATCAGCACAAAAACACAACAAAAACAGTGCAACATTAGACACAACTGTGCAATAGAAATGTGCAAAAGACTGAGCAAAATGTAACTGGTCAGTCCAGTCACCGAGTGTTCAGGAGTCTGACGGTTTGGGGGAAGAAGCTGTTCCTCAGTCGGGACGGGACGTCTTTCCAGAAGGCAGCAGGGTGAAGAGTGTGTGTGGGGTCCTCCACGATGCTGGTGGCTTTGCAGATGGAGCGGGTGAGATAGGTGTCTATGATGGAGGGAAGAGAGGCTCCAATGATCTTCTCAGCTGCTCTCACTATCAGTTGTAGGGTCTTGCAATCCGATACAGTGCAGTTACCGTACCAGACAGTGATGCAGCTGCTCAGGACGCTCTCGATAGTCCCTCTGTAGAAGGTGGTGAGAATGGATGGAGGGAGATGGCCCAGCTTCCACAGGAAGCAGAAACGCTGCTGGGCCTTCGTAGTTATGGAACTATTGTTGAGGGACCAGGAGAGGTTCTCCACCAGGTGGACACCAAGGAACCTGGTGCTCTTGACAACCTCCACAGAGGATCCATCGATGTTCAGTGGACAGTGATCTCTCCGTGCTCTCCTGAAGTCAACAATCAGGAGAAGTCTATCAAACATGTGTTGATAGACTTCAGTGCTGAAGTCTATCAACAGCATTCATCAGGTGTCTTATTGACAGGTGTGTTACTGACATGTGGGCTTGAGCTGAGCTTCAGGGGTCACCAGTTTCTGCAGTCATGGTCTGAAACATAATCATGTGACAGTAAAGGTGACCTTTGACCTGTTGGATATAAAACAGTATAAAATGGTTTGGATGAAGTCCAGGTGAGTGTGTGCAGAATCAGAGGCCGAACTGAGAGCTCTCACCCTGTTATCAGCCGAGCACATTCCTCCAGAGCACGCCTCCTCCTTGTGCCAACAGCTCATTATCAGCTCAGTCAGCAGCGGTGGCTCCGCCCAGCAACATGAAAGTAACGGGTGTGGTAAAAAACGGAAACAAACGACCACACAGGGAGCTGTGCGTATTCATAAAAAGGTGATGAGAGAAGCCTGCGGCACAGGACTGAACTTTACCTTCATTTTATGATCATTATATGTACTCACATGCATTAACACAGAAACAGACACGCCCACATGATCGATAACATGCGTTTGTTTAAAAGGATTCATTCATGTGCAAAAACACATGACTGTCTGCATGAATAAAGCTTGGTCTGAAAGCAGAACCATTATTAACCTTTACATGTGCTTCAGTCCGAGCCACAGAACAAACTGTGAAACAAACACATTTCTGACGTCTGGTGAGTCGTCCTTTTTCTGCCCTCATTAGGAGCCGCCATACAAACACTCAGACGGGCCAGAGCTTCAAACTGTGACTGATCAGCAACAAAAGAACACCCCCACCACTATTACACCAGCAGCTCTGACTGTAAGCAGGTTTTAAACTGAGCTCAGGCCTCAATGATCAAACTGTGTGACAACAACACCTTCATTTAGCCTCTTCATCAGAGCTGCAGACCCAGAGAGTCCCTTACACTTCCTACAGGCTTTATTTTTTCATTAAACACGCATTAAAGCATCAAACACACTCCAGAGAAAATCAAGGTACAAAACTACTTAATCAGATAAAACACATCAGTAAGTGTAATTAAAGTAGGGCTGCTAGCTGCAGCAGCACTGTTGTTACTGATTGATGGGAGATTAGATTAGTGTGGAAACAGCTGACGAAGTGAAAATGAAGTGAAAATCTGACTGAAGTCTGGCTCCGTTCGGCTTTTTATCAACTTTTTCTGCATTACAAACTTTGACTGAAGCGCACAAACAGCCGCACACACAGGCGAGTAAAATCAGGCACATTTTGAATGAAGTCTGGTGCAGACACTGGCTCCCCGCACAGAGGAGTTCAGGGCTCCTGCGGTCAGTATCGATCACTGATTAATAACAGAGTTATTAGCGTGTTATTGATTGGCTCGCGCAGGAAACGTGACCGACTCTCCGACACCGGGAAGATTGACTGAGCACGACGGAGGAACTCGGATTAAATCGGTCAGGTTATTGATCGGCGGAAAACTCACCGGACACGTTGAGCTTTCCTCCCAGGAACCAGCCGATCCTCCCGCTGCTCAGGTCGCAGTCCCGGACCCGGTGGAACGGTTCCGCCCAGCGGAGCCTGTCGGCGGCGGCAGACCCCCAGAACCGATCTGGGTCCGTAACGGAGAGCCGGTACAGGTCCCCGTGGGAGAGCCGGGACAGCTCGGTGCTCCAGGTCCCGGGGGCAGGAGGGTGAGGCTGGTAGGACAGGCACCTGCCGGGTCCCGGAGCCCTGCGGCGGCTCAGCACGGCCCAGAAGAGCCCGGGCCACCTGCTGCGCGCGGCCATGTCGATCCTGAGCGGTCAGCTGTGAGACTGGAACACCTCCGCTCCTCAGAGCCAGTCCCTCGGCCCTCCCACCCCTCAGGTGTGTCCAGGTGCAGCAGGTATGGAGGAACAGTAGTGCCGAGTTTCTGTGCTCCTGCATCCTCAGCATTATGAACAGAATTAGACCTGAAGTCTGAGTTTTGGATTGAAGAGTTAAAATGAAATTCTGAACTTTATTTATGAAATAAACTCTTTTTTTTGTAAAATAATAATAATAATAATAATTAAAAAACAATGAATTCACTCACTACTACTGATTATTTTCGAGAATTTATTTCATATTTATTCAGAAACATGTAATAAAAACATGTTTACATTTTTAATCCCATAATGATGTTTTTTATATTACATTTAAATTAAAGTCAGAATGTCAACTTTTATCTGCTCATGTTCACTTTTTATTGTCACATTTATTCATTAGAACTACACACAATTTCCTTTCTCGTCTTCTTATTGGTGGAAACCTGTTACATCACTTCCTTTGTAAACATAAAGAAACCATTTAAATTTGAACTAAGGTGTCCCAGGCTGAGCGTCCTCATGAAGCCGCCCGCTCACATTAAAACCTGCAGATATTTAAAAGTGATGGCACACCTGTGCGAGCAGTTTGGGTGTTTTGCATTTCTAAAGGAGGCTCTGTTAGCCGAGTGTCCACAGATGTGGAAAAACCTGCGGCACAGAAACAAGCAAAGCGTGCGAAACACGAGTTCCTCTCTGCGTGTTTTATTAAAATGTCAGCGCGAGGTCTGAAGATCGCACACAAGACCAAACGAGTCAAACAGGAAGGCCGTTTGTCATCGAGTGCGTGAGGTCGTACTTCAGACTCAGTTTTAGCTAAAACAAGGAGGTGATTTGTCTTCCAGCCAGCGATGAGCACGAGGACGCTGAAGAGAAGCTGCTGGATTTGTACAAAATGAAATGTATGCAGTGGACAGATATCCATGGTTACAGCCTCGACCAATAAAGAGGACGGATGCCCAAACTACTGTAATCTGCACATTTCCACTTTTTTTATTCTCAGAATTTTCTTTATGTCTTTATGTTTATAAAGAGACGAGCTGAAATACGAGGCTTTCAAAGATTAGAGACAGGAAGTTACCGCCGAGTGTTTCCTGTGTGGATAACAACAGTAAAACATGACAAAAGACACGATTAATCTGACATAAACAGCTGATCCCCGCTGTCAGCAACGCTTCAGCTTTAACCCTGTGAGAGTTTGACCACCTCGCCGACGTCCACGTCAAATCTGCAGCTCCTCGCATGCCTGCCAGCCAATAAGCTGTCACAATTATTAGCCCTCATCGAAACTGGGATTAACAGCTGCAGCTCTGACACAGGGACATGGAAAACATGGCGGACTTAACAGGTAAACAGAGGTCGTGTCCAAATTCATGGGCTGCATCCTCCTGAGGCCGCATTTGTAGACCGATTACGTCACAGCGACGCGCCGAAGGCTGTCCAAATTCGTGGACTCCTCCGAATGCAGCCGACAAATGCGTCCTCCTTTTCCCCGAATTTGAAGGATGGGTCGGGTGTGTCCTTTGTGGCCCACCATATCCCAGAATTCATAGCGCAGCCCAGCCAAACTCCAGTTTCCAACAATGGCGGCCGCTACTAAGTTTTAAAATTACTCTTATTAATCTTTCTGGGTCACAAAATACACTTTTAACATATTTTCAGGCGAGAAAGTAGCTGTGTAAACATCAAATATCTGCTCGGTTTATCAAGACATCGCATATTTGCAAAAATGCTTCAACGTTTTCGGAGACGTCTGTTACCCACCAGCTCGATAGCTAGCTGGGAGCTCGAGGGCCACTGAAGCCGCCGAGAACGGCACAACTCCAGGCACATCATTTTCAGATCACCGCGGACTTTCGCTACTCTGGTTAAACGTAATATATAAGTCACTTAGACAACCTAAAAAGGATATTGTTTGGCTTTTTTCAGTGTTTTATTTGTTCGTGAGTAAATCGGTTTGGCTGAGATTAAAGATATTAGATTAGATTAGATAAAATAAAACTTTATTAATCCCCCGGGTGGGTTCCTCCTTGGTTTTCACACAGCTGACTAAACATCAAACAGAAAACTGATTAAACAGAAGTATGAGACGGTCGAGAATTTACGCCAGTGTCCTGTTATATTTTAGATAGCAAGGAGCAGACGGCCGAGTTTATTAAACTCCACCGAGACAGCGGTGACGTTAATCAGAAGGCTAGACCGTCCCATTTCACAGCCATTTACTTCCGGCCTACCCGACCTTCTGAGGACCCGGCCCACGTAGACCGCGAAGGCCGGGTCCTCAGGAGGATGCAGCCCATGAATTTGGACACGACCACAGACAACAGTAGCAATCAGCCGTCGCCACGGTGATTAAACTGTTCAAACACAAAGGGTCAGGATTATCTGCTGATTGGATCCTTTAATCTCACCTCTGTTCAGATGAAAAACAGCTGGATTACATCAGCAGCTATCACAGAGGGGCACGGCCGACACAACAGAGGTCAAAGGTCACAAAGCAGGACAACTGGTCAAAATTCCAGGTGCTCTATTCTGAAAGTGCAGTGGAGGAACTGTGTGTATGTGTGGGCTGGAATCAGACTGTATATAAAGAACGGTCATTCACCTGTCAAAGAGGCCACGCCCCAAATAATACAAACGTCATTCTTCATTTTTCGGCGTGGCGATCATTTCTGATCTGAGTTTGTTTTCAAAATTAAAAGACGTCATAGGACACATCAGTAATAACTAATTTATTACCAAACAGATACGAGTTTAACGACCACGCGGCGCCACGCCTCACAGCTTTGGTGCAGAGTGCGACCGTGGCCACTGAGTTCTTAAACACTGTAAACACAAACGGGGAGTTCTTCCACTCCCCGTTTGTGTTTACGGTTTCATCGTTTTGCTTTAAAGACTCGACACCAGCTGGGCAGCGATTATGGATCCGCCTCGGACCGCCTCCTGTTCGATGCTGCTGACTGGTGGGAGGGCGTTTCCCTGCGCTGCTGTCTGCTGCGTCTGCTTCAGGTGAGCTTTGGTCTGCAGATGAGCCTTGAGAAAGGTCAGCAGGCGGAAGTGTTTGCCACAGTCGCGGCAGCTGTACGGCGTCTCGCCGCTGTGGATGCTGCGGTGCCTCATGAAGCTTGTGGCGAGGTTGAAGGTCTTGGGGCATAGCGAGCAGCGGTATGGTTTCTCTCCGGTGTGTGTGTAGCGGTGGTCGCGCAGCAGCTCCTTCAGACGGTAGCTTTTCCCACAGATGTCGCAGTGGAAAGGTTTCTCCCCGGTGTGGCTCCGCTGGTGTGCGCGGTACTGCGACGGGTTCGGGAACTTCTTGCCGCAGACCTCACAGCTAACGATGGCGTCGACAGCGGGCAGCTCATCGGCGGGCAGCTCGTGTGAGTGTTTGCTGATGACGTGGTTTTTCAGGCAGCGGAAGCTCTTGCCACAGACAGAGCAGAGCTGCCGCTCGCCGGTGTGTGTCGCCTGGTGGCTGCGCAGGTTGGCGGCCTGCGTGAAGCCCTTCCCACAGGTGGCGCAGCGGAACGGCCGCACTTCCTGGTGCACCAGCTTGTGGCGCGTCAGGTGGCAGGCGTGGTAGAAGCCCTTCCCGCAGATGTCACAGATGAACGACTTGTCGAAATGCGTGATGCGGTGCGTCTTCAACACGCTCGCGCAGGCGTAGCCCTTCCCGCAGATGTCGCAGTGGCAGCTCTTCTCGCCGGTGTGCCGCGCCTTCACGTGCAGGTCGCGGTGCGCCTTGTGGTTGAACCTCTTCGGGCAGAAGTCGCAGGTGTATGGCAGCAGCCCGTGATTTTTCAACTCGTGTTCACGCAGTTTCAGGATGCCAGTGAACCGCACGCCACACACCGAGCATGCCGGGTGAGCCTTCTTCTCGTGGTCGGCGATCCGCTCGCTGTTTGGAAACAACATGGCGCAGTGCGAGCACTGTTGGTGAGTTTCTGTTGCCTCACCAGACGCCACAAGTGGTGCTCCCTTCCTGCGGCCGCGAGGCCTCTTCCTGACCCCGCCCACTGCCACTGAGGCACTGCTGGATGGAGGCGACGTCAAGCGAGCGTACTCATGGTCATCGGCCTGAGGCACAGGTGAGGAGGGGGACAGCTCAGTCCCCTGACCTGTTACATCGCGCGTGCTTTCATTTCCACCTGCAACAGAGCAACAGGAAGTCTGTGAGCGGGACGTTACTCGTAGACGGGACAGTCGGATAGTTCTGGCACACCTTAACAAACTATCGGGTAACCTTAGAAAATATGATGTCACAGCCAATTGTGATGCTGTGATGTCACGCTACAGACAACACCTTCACCAAACACGTGCCTGTTTGGGGGCGTGGCCTGCTGCGTAACACCCACACTGTGTATAAGAACCTCGTGTTTTTCAGGTTTAATGAGTGACAAATCAAAGGAGCAACTGATGGCGGGGGTTTCTCACCATTAGCGTGGCTCTGCAGTGACACCAGCACACACTGTGAGTCGGCGGCAGCGTTCTGAAAGACAGAGGACAGGTGTCAGTGTTCGCTTAGTGCTCATTCTCTGGCGGTTTGCTGGACTCACTCACTGACCTCGTAAACCAAGATGTAGGTCTGCTCTAAGGGGGGGAGGGGAGCGCCACCGCCACCTTCGCCTGCAAAACAGGAAACAGTAAGTATACAATCTGAGACGTTTAGGTGGTGATGTAATCATTCTTTCAGAGACCCCGTCCCAGCTGTTCAATCTGCAGCCAATCAGAGCTCAGAGTACTGACCTCTGGCTGTCTCTGAAGCATCCTCGCTCCCATCATGCATCTGGCCCACGGTCTCGCCGCTCTTCATAACGCTCAGATCGACCAGCTTCAGGATTTTCTCCACAGCTTCAAAACACAGACGCTCAACGAGAGCACAGAGTTTCTCCTGTGAGGAAAACACACACACACAGAAATGGTAAATGGCCTGTATTTGTATAGCGTTTTTACTAGCCCCGCCTAAGGACCCCAAAGCGCTTTACATACCCAGTCATCCACCCATTCACACACACATTCACACACTGGTGGAGGCAAGCTACAGTTGTAGCCACAGCTGCCCTGGGGCAGACTGAAAGACACACACACACACACACACACAGAAAGACACACACACACACACACACACACACATTCCTGTCTTGCATGCCGACCGAGGACCAGGTAAATGCACTATCAAAGTGAGGACCACCATTTCTGGTACACTTGCAGTCAAATCTTTGCCATTTTTGAACACTGGGTGGCTCTCTGACACCAAAAATCACCTCAAAATCTTAAAACACTCAAGTAGAAAAAAACTTATTTTACTATTAGAATGAGGACATGGCCATAGGGTGCTATTCGGGTGATTTTTCACCAGGGGTGCTTTTGAGTTTGTTTCTGTCTCTACAATTTTTTTTTTTTTTTCCAGTTACTCTCTTCTATTTTCTATTTTAGTGCAACCAAATAATGTGTAAGTTGAACAATTTGAAATTTACACATAAACAGAATACCAAATAACTTCCCAGAAAGCTGCAACAAAAGCAAACTCCATTTATTACACAATGGAACATCAATTCCAGAAGGGTAACGGTTGTTAGGTCAGCAATTGTTAAGTCTCATGACTTACACCAACAAAGTGATCATTAAGTACTTGATTTGTTTGTATGCCTGCCAAAACGACAAATCAGAAAAGCTGATAACCGTCTTTGTACTGCTGTTTTCTCCACTCCACTCCACGGCCTCTTGACCTTCACAGAGGGTTTCTCTACAAATAACACAAAACACAATGTGGACGGTTAACTTTACAACATATATGAAACTGTAGATTTTATTAGAAACTGGGTTCTGCTTGTATATATTTACAGGAAATGCCTAACCCAACTGTAGGCTAAACGGTTTACTCAAAAATTTGTACCCAAGATATGTAGTAAGCACTTTAAAATTTAGTATTTTAAAGATTACAGAAACATGGGATCAATTATTGAGTAATGTACTTACAAAATGAAACAACAGCCAATTGAGTCTGATCCATTTTGTTTTCACAGCTACTTATTGCATTTAGGCAAATCAGATACTAACTAGTTACTGCTGGTAAAATAATTCACCATAAAACTATTTTTGTGAAAAAAAATAAAAAAACAAACTGTCAGACTTTAATAATTTGCAATTGTCTTAAATAAGGCAAATATTATAATATCTGATCAATCATGATTATTGAGAAGTGTACTGAAACAGGCTGGTTTTTCAAAAGAAGATAAAACTATAATATTGAAAAAATATGAAGTATCTAAAGTATTTGAAGCCTAATCCTGAAAGTAGAGATAGTATCTGTCTCCTGAATCCAAACTAAGCTGGTTCCACAGAAGAGGGGCCTGAAAACTGAAGGCTCTCCCTCCCATTATACTTACTCTAGGAACAACAAGTAAGCCTGAAGTGCGAGAGTGAAGTGCTTTAATAGGGTGATATGGTACTACAAGGTCATTGAGGTCATTGATTATTTAAGACCTTGTATGTGAGGAGCAGGATTTTGAATTCAATTCTGGATTTAACAGGAAGCCAATGAAGGGAAGCCAATACAGGAGAAATCTGCTCTCTCTTTCTAGTCCCTGTCAGTACTCTTGCTGCAGCATTTTGGATTAACTGAAGACTTTCCAGGGAGTTTTTAGGACTTCCTGATAATAATGAATTACAGTAGTCCAGCCTGGAAGTAATAAATGCATGAACTAGTTTTTCAGCATCACTCCGAGACAGGATATTTCTAATTTTAGAGATATTACACAAATGGAAGAAAGCAGTCTTACATATTTGTTTAATATGTGCTTTGAAGAACATATCCTGGTCAAAATGACTCAAGGTTCCTCACAGTGTTACTGGAGGCCAAGGTAATGCCATCCAGAGTAAGAATCTGGTTAGATAGCATATTTCTAAGATTTTCAGGGCCGAGTAAAATAACCTCAGTTTTATCTGAATTAAGAAGCAGAAAATAAGAGGCCATCCAGGTCTTTGTGTCTTCAAGGCATTCCTATAGTTTATCTAACCATGAAACAGGAAGCGATACCATACCGCTGAGCCAACACCAAATGAGGTAAATCATGGGACCTTTAACGGAAATTTTCTTTCACAATATTATAAGACATTTTCAGACTGTATTTTCCTTTGTTTTCATTTCAGACGTTTTAAATGACCTGCAGAACGCTGCCATGTGTATTGTAGTGTTGTTCTTGCAACACAGCAGGTTAAATTAGTCCCTTACCAGAATAGGTAGCCTAACTAATCATAGATGTAACAATGAATGTGAAGCATTAATTCTTTCAGCTGCACCCTTTAGGGGTCGCCACAGCGGATCATCTGCCTCCATCTCACCCTATCCTGGTCACTCCCAATGAAAACCTGCAGCTCAGCCTCCTGTCTTTTGTTAGAGCCATTATCTCCAAATCATACATCATAGCTTGCCTCACTACCGCCTTGTAAAGCTTACCTTTCGCTCTTGCTGCTTTATTCTGTCACACACCACCCCTGACACCCATCTCCACCCACTCCACCTTGCCTGCATTCTCCTCTTCAACTCAATGTGAAGCGATATTTAAATATTTTTATTAATTTATGTCTACTTGCCAATGAAATAATTCTGGATCAATATTATCAAGAGTTTTGTCTTTGTGTAGGCATATATTCTGCCACAGAGGACAAAACTATAAGGAAATAAAGTCATGTCTACAACCTGATTCATATACTGCAAACAGAAAATTTTAAATACATTTAAAGCTTAAAACATCTCACCCTTTGCTTTGGCCACTTTGGTTTTTCCCTTTTCCTCAGAGCCAGTCTTGCTTCCTTGCTCTCTTCTAAAACAGAAACAGACAAACAATGGTAGCTGTTATTGTACAAAGCAGATTGTACAGGAATAGAATTTGAGTAGAATACACACAACAGTGTCACTACATGTCAGACAAATGCTTAAACTCACCATCTACATCTGAACTCTCTTCGCTGGTGTGCTCCGGTCTCTTTTGATAGGAGAAATGCTGAGAACTTCCACCTGAAAAGAGAAACATTCATATGCCACATCTTCCTAATTCACTGAGTTTTTGTACTGAATGACTCTGTAAAAACCTGACCTTCATCCATCTCAGTGCCTCCTCCTTTTTCATTTCTCTGGGGGACACGGAGTAGCTGCTATGTCAAATATTAGCCATCAGGAGTCACAAAAAACTTCAAACACAAACAGTATTGTTGACAAATATGACAAACAAAAAAAAAAAGATGCAACGACAACGTGCAAAGGAGCTATCTCAACTTCTCCAAGTGTCACTATGTCATCCTAGAAATGAAATTACTCTTCTTTTAGTTAAGATAATTAAAAAAAAAATGCAGCACAGCCATTCAAAGGTGGCATTTGTGTAAACATGCACTGGACAAATGTAACAGTTTTTAATTTAGAATCTGGGTCGTGGTGATAAAACCGCAGATCTCTGAGATGTCCTTTTTTTCATGTGTTGTGAGTCTAGTTCTTGCTGTAATAAAAGAGCTCACTATAGAGTGAGTGTACATGATCAAGTGTTATCTGTTGTATAGATTACTGAGCACTGAACTAGGCCAACAGTGTGTTTCTTTGGCTGTAACATGCCACCCAGTTCATTTTACCATTAGGAACCCAAGCTAACAGGTTAACGTCACTCTCTAATATTAGTCAATGTCACATACATAACTTGCAGTTGCATAGCAGATTATCACAAACGCAGCTTATTCATGAGGCAGTATACCAACAGCTGTACTAGTGAGCAGGTAACACTTACCACCACTATCAGAACAGCCGTCATCGCTGCATGCGAGGGCCACATTATCATCTGCAATGTAAATATTGAAAGGATACAATTATATGTGGACATTTTTTATGAAGAGAGAAGTCTATAACATGACATTACTGTAAAATGTATAACCTAAGCTAATTGCTATTGTCATGAGCTTTAACCTCCTATGACCTGAACTCTTTCATGGCATTTTTAATTTCTCTTTGCTATTTGGGCTGACTGGAACCTGATGTAAAAACAAAGAATTATCTGAATTTTTTTTACCTCTCTTGTTTCTGAGAACAATGAGATCCACATATGTGGGCATTTGTTTTAAATTTTGATAGAACAGTGGCAGTATAATGTCCTCGTAACTGGATATCCCTCCCTTGTAGAGCAAAGTTTAGTATTTTGGTCGAGACAACCCAAAATGTGATGTCCACATATGTGGACCCCAGGTCCTAGGAGGTTAAAATACACAACACTAACAATGCACCATAAAACAACAAGCAGGAGATCATGAATAGAAGACTAACCTTATTTTAAAACCCGTGTCCATTTAAATTTAAGATGATGCCAGTCAGGATTCAGTTTCAGGTCCTCTAGTAAGGAATTCTACATGTTCTCTCCTGAACCAGAAAAGCTGTTTCTCCAAACAGGGATTTAAGTGACATCAGCTTCCAGCTGGAAGCTAATGAAGCCAAAAACTAAATACGACCATAAGATCACTGAGCATGTGGGAAACCTGATTAATAAGCATTTTTTAAATTTGTTTAGGAAAAATACATTTATTAAAATAATCAACCAAAAATTTCTTTAAAACATACCACTGCTGTGATGCTGACTTTGTCCTATTGCTTGATTATATACCATGAGATGGTGCTTGTAAACACACGTTATACATGAAATTAAATGTAAAATAAATTCTCAGTGGATAAAACTACCTGTTGCATAAATAAATTGAATAAATCCAAATAAATTTGTCATTTGAAAATCTGCTCACCATTTCAACCTGCTTAATAACATAATGTTTCACATGTGAAAAGATACATTTTAAAGTTATAAGACTTCATTGAGCTCGTGTATTGCAGGCTGTAAGTAAAATAAGATGTTATGGCATGACCGTGGTATCAGACTGCAGAGGACTGCACAGGTCTGCAATGTGGACACAGGCTGCAAACAAAAGTTACGTTCAACAACTTTCTGTCTTTATTCAAACCTTCATATTCATCCACCTCTGTCCTGTTTCTTTTGTCTGTTTGGGATTGTTTCTCATATCTGGCTTACATCATTTATATTATAAAATGCTGAGTTTCAACCATGTGTTGTCCTTGTGCCATTTTCAGGTACAGAGACTTCAAATGATTTTCTGATCAATGCCTATTTTATTTACATTTTATGCAGAACATGGGGCTGATGTGACACACATGAGTATTGTTCTAGCAGCAGTTGTTCGTATTAAGAGCAACAAAGAATCACATTTAGAAAACAATGACATCTGATCTAGGAATCACCTGTTCCCACCTTAACTGATAATGATTCTTAATGCATATTATAGTTTGTAGTATGTGTTGTTTGGTCTGTTGTTTGACACTCTTACGCATTTATTCAGTAAAGATTAAAGACTACATGTTCAAATATTCGATAAGAAGGCACATACCTGTGTTTGGCTTGCTGCCGTGGCTTCCTTGACCTAATACCAAAGAAAAAGTCAAAGTTACTTCTCAGTTACATTTAAATAATCCAGTTACAGTCAATAATGACTTGAGGTGATACAGTACAACTGCACCAACAGTTTTGATGCAGCCCATTACCCATGTGTAACACATAACTGGACTACACTGTGCTCCCCACCGTTTCCACCTCATTTTTCTTTTCATTCATTTACAGTAGCTCACCTCAATAAATCTACAGGTGTCTTAGCAGTGAGCGCTCATGCTGGTGAACCTGCTTTACAAACTGTGACCTACAACTCTATCAAATTTAACGTAAAACAAAACGAAAAAAAACATGGAGCATCACAACGTTTCACCCGTTTTAGATATAGTAGTATTAGGCATTTAAAAAACAGTGTGTCATATAGGAAAGCTTATATGCCTTCTGATGGCTACACTGTTAGAGTGACATCATTTCCTTTTTAACATACTTTTATTAATAACTCTCTGTACATAAAACAATATTAGGACAGAATGTTATTGTTGCCTCCAAGGTGAGTCTTATTATAACACTAAAACATAGCAGCCAAAGAGACAACACATAAACACACTTTCAATTGTTGGTAGGCACAATTATAACACACTATACAAAGGCTTACATTTTGTATAAGCATATACATTATTTGCTTTGAATAGCCAAATTAATACTACATGACAGCCTTGATGTTCCACAGAAAAACACTGTCTGAAGCCCACTTTAGCAGCAGAGCGCCAGGCCTTCTGTCCAGTTATGTTTGACAGTGAAAATCAAATGTGAGGAATAAGACAAACGAGGCTAAACAGAGCACGCTGCTCAGCTGGGTCATGCTGATGTGCGGCTAGCCAGTAGATATACTGGACGGACAGACGCCGCTCACTGAAACGTCGACACCACCATAAAACTCCATGTTGGCGTAAACACGTGGGAACGTTTATATATGACGGATAAAGGAGGACAATGATTTCAGTCATTTTGGATTGTAAACACTAAGACAACGAAAGTTGAAGCATTGCTACATGCATGCGCCACACTTCAGTCATTTCCTTTACATATTTTGAAATGCTAACTTGATAGATGTTATAGCTGGGCGACTGAGGTTGGGTTTTAACAAAGGATGAAAGCGCTCGAATAAAAGTGCCTTTTGACTAACTGTAGGCTAAAATTGTGACTTAAAAAGAAGGGGAAAACCCAGTCAAGCTATAAAATGCCTTAAAGAGATACCCTAAATAAAATGGTACAAACCACAGTTTGGCCGCTTGTTTTTTTAAGCGTACATTTTTCCCTTTTAAACTGAAACCAGATCCAATAATAATTTCTTACGTTAATTTTATATTTCTAAGAGCGAGACTGAAGAGAAATACAGATAGAAAATGCCAGGAATTGAGGGGAGGGGACGGTAGGTTTGGCATAAAAGTTAGTGTTAAATATATCACGAAGGAATCGTATTTTGTTCCTATGTTCAATTATAAGAAAAATTATGCATAGTTAATTGTAATCAAATATAGATTGAGACGAACTTTATGCATTGTTCAATTAAAAAGTATATTTATTGGCGTGTCATTAAGTTTAAAAAAAATTAAACTTAATGTAAGATACCTTTTCTTTTGTTTCTTAGAAAAACAGCATTTGCACAGTTTTCATATAGCAAAAATGTGAAATCTTACCTGCAGAAAGCTTGCTTTGCAGTCTTCAGAGCTCCACTTAAACGGCTACTCCGACTGTGGACTGAATGACGCCACATGCCCTGCAAAAGTTTGCAAGCTGCAGTGCAGGTGCGCTGGGGAGGGGAGGGTCACTGATGGAGCACCAGAGAGAGCCAAAGTTTTCTCCTCAGCTCTGACTCTCAAACCTGATTTACAGGCTACAATATATGAAATAAAGGAAGCGTGACATTTATTTTAACTACAGTTTAGTACACATTATGAAATAACAAAAGAAAATTTATCTAAAGTAAGACTTAGTTTTACAGTCTAATTTAAATTTATATATATCAGTAGTGGAAAGAGCCATTACCATATTATTTATTTATTTTACACACATACACTAAACAGCTATATTAGGTACATCTTGCTAGTCCTGGTTTGGACTCTCTTTTGCCTTCAGACCTGCCAAAGTGTTGAAATATTCGCCGCCCCTCCCCACTGCAGCAGCTATGGGGAGGTGCAGGGCATCAGTTAAGTTGGGAGCAGAGTGAGCTACAATTCTCTGCTCAGCTCTGGCTCAGGCTTATTATACAGGCCTGAACACATGAAACAAAGGAACCCTGACATGTTTTACTACAATTTAGTACACATTATAAAAGCACATACTAAGATTTATCTAAAGTAAGATTTAAATTTACAGCCTAATTTTACTTTATATACATCAGTAGTGGAAAAGTACTTAGTATTTATCTAAAAGTATTATTACCACATGGAAAAAAAAATACATATATACACACACAATGGACTCATTATGAGCCCTTGAGGAGGTGAAATGATGCAATTTAATGCAAAATACGTATTTCATCTGTTATGATGGAAAGCCAGATATTTCATAGATGAAACTTTGAAATATCTGGCTTTTGATGATGATCAAACATAATTTTTCTGTATAAGCATTTTTATAGTAGCTTAGTGTAACTAGTTTAAAAATAATGACAGAAGGCTGTGGACAGTTATGTTCTTTCTGAATGGAAAACAGAAATACGCATAAGATGCTGAGCACTTGTTGGCCCTTTTGCCTTTGCTCTGTGCTCCGCCTCATCCCAAAACATCTCCAATGGGATTGGGTTAGGTGACTGTGGAGGCCATCTGGTAGGCACTCCATCACTCTCCTTCTGGGCCACAGAGCCCTTACATAGTCTGGAGGTGTGTTTGGGGTCATTGTCCCGTTGAAAAATAAATGATGGTCCAACTAAACACAGACCAGACAGGATGGCATGTCACTGCAGGATGCTGTGGCAGCCATGCTGGTACAGTGAGCTTTCAGTTTTGAATGACTCACAGCCCAGCAAAGCCCCCCACACCATCACACCAACTCCTCGATGCTTCACAGTGGGGACCACGCATGCCGAGACCATCCATTCACCTTTTCTGTGTCGCACAAAGACATGGCAGGTAGAACCAAAGTTGGACTCATCAGACCAAAGCACAGATGTCCACTGGTCTAATGTCCATTCCTTGTGATTCTGGTGACTCGGATGAATGTATCCTCAGCAGCAGAGGGAACTCTTGCTCTTCCTTTCCTGGGGCGGGCCTCATGTGAGACAGTTTTGTTGTAGTGCTTGATGTTTTGTGCGACTGCACTTGGGGACACATTCAAAGTTTTACCATTTTTCCAGATTGACTGACCTTCAGTTCTTAAAGTAATGATGGACTGTAGTTTCTCTTTACTTAGCTGATTGGTTGTTGCCATAATATGAATTTTAACAGTAGTCAAATAGGGCTGTCAGCTGTGCACCAACCTGACTTCTGGACAACACAACTGATGGCCCAAACCCCATAAAGACAGAAAGAAATTCCACAAATGAACCCTGACAAGGTACACCTGTGAGGTTACACCATTTCAGGTAACTACATCATGAAGCTCAGTGAGAGAAGGCCAAAGGTTTGCAGCGCTGTCAACAAAGCAAAGGGTGGAATCTAAAATATAAAACATATTTAGAGTTACATATCAGCTATCTCTTTGCTATATAATTCCATATATATTGCTTCATATATTTGATGTCTTCAGTTTGTATGTACAATGTAGAAAGTAGTAAAAAACAAACAAACATTAAGTCAAAAGGTGTCCAAATTTTTGACTGATAGTGTATGGGGGGTGGAGTTGGGAGTGTACTCCAAAGCCCAGATAAACAGAGAGGGCTGTTTCAGGAATGACATCTGGTGTATTTCTATATCAGATCAGTCGGAACCTGGGTTAACAATTACTGCCTCCTGTGCTATTGGCCAACAGAGAGCCGATGGAAACTGTGCTACTATTCAAGACAAAGGAAGAGGAAAGGGAGAAGCGTGTTAGGAATCGAAGAGAAGGACAGGCAGGAGTGTGGAGGTACTATGACTGGCAAAGGGAGAGAGCTGGCTGATATGAATGGAGAGAAGGAAGGTAGATTTACTGTGTGTGCAGGAGACCAGGTTGAAGGTTGGATGTCAGTTAGAAGAGAAAGAGGAATTCTGCAGTTGGTTTGATAAAGTGGTAGAGAGTGTTGATTGGAGCAGACTTCAGTAGCCATGTAGGTGAAGGAAAGAGAGATAATGAGGAGGTGTTAGATAGATATGGTGTTAAGCAGAGAAATGCAGAAGGTCAAAATTAGGGAAGATAGAAATGGCTGGGGTGAACTCATACTTAAAGAAGAAGGAGGAACATAAGGTGACGTAGAAGAGTGGAAGAAAGTGTACACAGGTGGCTTACATCCTAAACAAAAGGGTCAGTCTGAAAGAGATAGGAAACTGCAAGGTGGTGTCAGGAGAGAATGTAGCCATGCAGCATTGGACACTAGTCTGTAGGATGACTTTGGACGTCAACAAGAGGAAGAGAGTGACGGCAGAGACAAGAACTAAATGGTGGAAGCTGAAGAAGGAAGACTGTTGTGCAGTTGTTAGTTCAGGGAGGAGTAGAGACATTCTCTGGGTGGAAGGGAAGAGTTACCAGATGACTGGAAAAATACAACTGAAATGGTGAGAGAAAGGCAAAGAAGGTGTTTGGTGTATCTTTTGAGAGAGAAAAGAGGACAAGGAGACTTGGTGGTGGATTGGACACTTTCCTGTAGTTCCTCAAAGGAATAGCTAAGAGAAAGTGCGATAGTCAGGGAGATGGAGAAAGTAGACAGGAATACTGGGAGGCCAGGCCTACTGCAAAGATAGAGGTGGCAAAGGAAAAAGCTTATACTGAGATGTATGTGAGGCTGGGCACTAAGGAAGGAGAACAGTACTTGTATCAATTAGCTAGACAGAGATTGAGCTGAAAAGGATGTGCAGCAGGTTAGAGTGACTAAGGATAAAGATGGTGAAGAGAGTGTGTTGAGAAGATGGAAGTATTCTCTCATTGTCTTCATTAATGAAGACAATAATGAAGACAGAAAATGAGGACAGATGGAGGAAAGTTGGTGAATCAGGAAGTGCAGGGGATTAGTAAGGAGGAAGTGAAGGCAGCTATGAAGAGAGGAAAGGCAGTTGGTCCACATGACATATCTGTGGCAGTATGGAGATGTTGAGGAGAGAGGACTTTTTAACCAGATTGTTTAACACAAGTTTGGAGAGTGAGGAATGAATAAGTGTACTGGTACCAGTTTTCAAGACCAAGGGTGATATGCAGAGCTGTAGTAACTACAGAGGGATAAAGCTGATGAGACACACCAAGAAAGAGTTGTTGAAGCTAGGTTAAGAAGAGAGGTGATGATCAATGAGCAGCAGTATGGCTTCTCACTGAAAAAGAGCAGTGCAGATGTGATGTTTGCTTTGAGTGTGTTGATGCAGAAGTATAGTGAAGGTCAGAAAGAGTTGCACTGTGTCTTTGTGGATCTGGCAAAAGAATATGATGGGATGCTAAGAGAGGAACTGTGGTACTGCATGAGGTAAGTCAGGATGTGAGGGTGGTGCAGGACATGTATGAGGACGGTGAGGCAGTGGTGAGGTTGCAATAGGAGGGACAGATGTGTTCAAGGTGAGGGTGGGATTACATCAGGGATCTGGAGTCAGCAGGAGGGACAGGAAACAGAAATGAGTATACAAGAAGGACAGCTCATGCTGAATGGTATGGTGTTCCTTCTTCCTGATATTGCTGTCAGTCGGAACCGCTACATCGATCACTACAGCCGTCTTCTTCTGTTTGTCTACCACCACTATGTCCGGTTGGTTAGCCACCACCATTTTGTCCGTCTGTCTCTGGAAGTCCCACAGGATCTTAGCTTGGTCATTCTCCATCACCCTTGGGGAATCCCCATTTTGACCTCGGGACTTCCAGGTTATACTCGCACAGATGTTCCTGTACACTATGCCGCCACTTGGTTATGGCGTTCCATGTATGCCTTGCCTGCTAGCATTTTGCACCCTGCTGTTATGTGCTGGATTGTCTCAGGGGCATCTTTACACAGCCTGCACCTGGGGTCTTGCCTGGTGTGATAGACCCCAGCCTCGATGGATCTTGTGCTCAGTGCTTGTTCCTGTGCTGCCATGATTAGTGCCTCCGTGCTGTCTTTCAGTCCAGCTTTGTCCAGCCACTGGTAGGATTTTTGGATATCAACCACCTCCTCTATCTGCCGGTGGTACATACCGTGCAGGGGCCTGTCCTTCCATGATGGTTCCTCGCCTTCCTCCTCTTTCTTGGGTTTCTGCTGCCTGAGGTATTCACTGAGCACGCTGTCAGTTGGGGCCATCTTCGTGATGTATTCGTGGATGTTTCTTGTCTCATCCTGGACTGTGGTGCTGACACTCACCAGTCCCCGGCCCCCTTCCTTGCGCTTAGCGGGTCAGGACTGTTTGGGTTTGTTTGACAGCTACGTAATGTTGTTCCAGGCGGCAGCGATACGGTTGCCATGGTTACAGGGTGACGCGCTCTCTCTGCGTGTTTCCTGGGTGAGAGAGGCGCTTTTTGTTGTTGTGCTAAGCTAAAAGGCAGAATGCTACAGGCATGGCCCTAAAGAATGTAGCCTCATGGGCAGTGTAGTCCGTGCTGCAGCGAGAATGGACTACCATACACGTTATGTGTCTGTGAGCGAGGGAGGGAGAGAAAGGAAAAGTCCGAGCTGTCACGGAGCAAAAACGGGAGCTGGAAGCATGTAAATATAATAATAACCACTGCAGCCAAGAAGAGTGCCTGACGAGCCCAGCTGTAAGTAAGCTATTAAGACTCAACTGTACACTGTGTTCGTGTTTTCCTCCGGAAAAATAAGTTCCGTTGGAGCAGTCTTTCAACGCCTCTCTGTCTCTGGCAAGCAAAGTTGACCCAGACAACAAAGTAAAGCTAGTTTTCGGCTACCAGCCCAACACGGAACCCACCGTATTAGCCAGAGGTCCCTTTACTACGGTTCGGAGCCTCGGACCTTCGGTAACAGTAATAAATCACAGCAATAGTACATTCACGTAGTTGTAAACAGCACGATAATATATTAAGTAATCCAAAGTATTCAGAATACATTACTCTCATTGAGTAACGTAACGGAATACGTTACAGAATACATTTTGGGGCATGTATTCAGTATTCTGTAATGGAATACATTTTAAAAGTAACCTTCCCAACACTGTATATATATATCTCTATATCTCTCTATATCTCTATATCTCTCTCTCTCTATATATATATATCTCTATATCTCTCTCTCTATATATATCTCTATATATCTCTATATCTCTATATATCTCTATATCTCTATATATCTCTAATCTCTATATCTCTATATATCTCTAATCTCTATATATCTCTATATATCTCTATATATATCTATATCTCTATATATATCTCTCTATATATCTATATCTATATATATCTATATCTATATATATCTCTAAATATCTCTATCTCTCTATATATATCTATATATATCTATATCTATATATCTATATATATCTATATATATGATGGATCAGGTGATCACATAATATGTAATGTGATCACCTGGTCCACCATAGAGATCATAGAGGTCCTCTTTTGGATTGAGATCTGATGACTGTAGAGGCCATTTGAGTACAGTGAACTGAACTGTTATGTTTAAGAGTGCAATTTGACATCATTTGAGCTTCTTGACACTGGTTATTATCCTCCTGGAAGCAGCCATAATGAAATGGGCACTTCTGATGGATGGGACATATTTAATTTTTACAAAGTATTAAAGAACACATAAGTCAATATTATATTGCATTACAGATTATATATTAATGGTAGATTTTCACTAATAGAAGCTTACAGTAGAGGAACCAGCTTTTAATATAAAAGGGAACACAGGAATATATGTATCCTTTGTACAGAAGCCCATCCTTTCATATAATCTATCAAAATTCACCAGTATGATTTATAATAGTTTGAAAAATACTTGAAACAAAACTACAGTTTCTTGCACATTGTCTATACAGTGTGTTATGTAGACACAATTTGTAGCTCACTACTAAAGCAGGGTCAAGGTAGTTTTCAGATTCAGTCTCCTATTTGTGGAGATAATTTGGTAAAATATGCTGGTAACACTAAATGGAAAGCAGCCCTCAAGACCTTAAATGATTTTTTTTTAACTGAATAGTCTAAAAAGTTACTGATATGCCATTTCTATAGGAGAGATACAAGTATGGTTTAAAAAGAGAAGCCTAAAATGAGAACCAGAAGGCAGAAATGATGAGCTGCATTAATAATTTCTAAACCTGTCTGACATTAACTGATGAAACCCATGTTAACTAGCACACTGTTTAGTTTACATTGAAAATCCAGTCGTAATTTTTCAGGAACTGAAGCACTGTCTCATAGCCCAGTTTAGGCCAGTACATATTCAATATTTCTATTTCAGCATTTAATTTCAAAAAACTGTATTGGTGTGCTTTTCGAATTTGGGTAGACCAAGACCAGATATTAAAAGTAAGACATAATAATATGTTTAACTTACCTTGTAGGGTCTTTACCCTAAAGTATAAAGTGCCCTCAGGTGACCTTTGTTGTGATTTGGTGCTATATAAATAAAATTGAATTGAACTTGAAGGCGATAGAGCACTATTTATTTCTCCTTCATTAGATAAACTGTCATTATCTTCATTTGTAGTTATAGTAGCTTGGGGGCAGTGAATGGGCAAAGACAGTAGTTGGCAGTAGAGTGCAAAAAAGTGCTTGGGTGCAGTGACTGTCCAAAAGCAGTAGGGGCAGTAGAGAGCAAAAAGGACTTGGGTGCAGTGACTATCCACAACCAAAAGGGGCAGAAGGGCAGTAGAGAGCAAAAAGGCTCAGGAGCAGTGATTTTCATAACCACTAGTAGCCAGTAGAGAGCAAAAGTGTGTGTATGAAAGAATAGCAGTGTGTATAGAAGTGTGTATTTTTCTCGTATTTCTATTTTTCGAGGACCTCGCTCAAACTTTGAGAGAAGCATAAAATGGCCTCTAGAAGGCATTACAGTGAAAAACAAGTGAGGACCATATTAAATGTCCTCACTTTCGCAAAAGGTCCTCACTCGTAAGGTCTTAAACCCACGATGGTCCTCGCAAGTATAGAAGAACAGACACACACACAGACGTACACACACACACACACACACACACACAGAAAGACACACACACACAAAGACGTACACACACACACACACACACACAAAGAAAGACACACACAAAGACGTACACACACACACACATACACAGAGAGACACACACACACACAAAGATGTACACACACACACACATACACAGAGAGACACACACACACAGAAAGATGTACACACACACACAAAGACGTACACACACACACACACACACAGAGAGACACACACACACAAAGACGTACACACACACACACACACACAGAGAGACACACACACACACAAAGACGTACACACACACACACACACACACACACACAGAAAGACACACACACACACACACACACACACACACAGACGTACACACACACACACACACACACACACACACACAGAAAGACACACACACACAAAGACGTACACACACACACACACACACACACACAAAGAAAGACACACACAAAGACGTACACACACACACAGAAAGATGTACACACACACACAAAGACGTACACACACACACACACACAGAGAGAGACACACACACACAAAGACGTACACACACACACACACACACACACACACACAGAAAGACACACACACACACAGAAAGACGTACACACACACACACACAGAAAGACACACACACACAGAAAGACGTACACACACACACACACACACACAGAAAGACACACACACACAGAAAGACGTACACACACACACACACACACACAGAAAGACGTACACACACACACACACACACAGAAAGACGTACACACACACACACACACACACACAGAAAGACGTACACACACACACACACACACACACAGAAAGACGTAAACACACACACACACACACAGAAAGACACACACACACAGAAAGAGGTACACACACACACACACACACACAGAAAGACGTAAACACACACACACACACACACACACAGAAAGACGTACACACACACACACACACACATACGTGTTTTCGTGAAATATCAGGACCTATGACAAAAATGTGACAAATGGGAACGTGCCTTTCTGAAGGTCCTAGAGGCATGGGAATCACACAAAGTTTGACCCATGCTTCCAGGAACACGCCCATCTGTTGAGATTTTGGCTAGGGTGAAATTTTGGTCAAACCTGAATTTAATGCTACTTGTGAGGACACTGTCAGGTTTATGTGACTTATGAGTACCATAAGGTCACACACTGATATTTCATGTTTAGGTGAATTGTGAAGCCCATGGAAACACATAATTTTCAAGTATATATGACTTATAAGGACCAGGTAAGGGTAGGTTCTGTATTTTTAAGCTTGGCTCCTTTTGAGATTACAATATAATAGGCATGGATGCACAATAGTAATGCTCACCAGTCGGGTAACTTCTGACAGAAATATCAGACATTTATGTGTTAATAAAACAGTAAATATGAGCTGTGTAGAGACTTAAAAAAGACATAGGTCAAATGTGGTCAGTCTACTTTTTAAGTCTTAATATTGTAATGCATTAATTCATTTTGTAGTGAATGTTCATGTCAATAAAAACGTGGAACATTATCTGCCTTTCTTATCATTTAATTGAAAAAAGCACCCAGCATAAACCACAGATTTATGAGTAAGAACAATGCAATACAGAAAACTACAATATTGACATAACTGTGGAAGCAACAAAGTATCTCTCTTGGTTGTTTCTTTTTTCCCTTGCATCTTTCTTTTAATGCAATGATCCTGTTGTGGATGTAGTACTTTATGGCAACCCAGTCTCTGCCTTTACGAGCTGCCGGCTCTGCTTGGAAGCAGCAGTCACATTCCTTTTACCTGGTACTTTGCAGCAACCTTTACTTCATCATTTGTCCACTTGCTTCTCACCTTCCCAGCTGTCATAAATGGAAACAAAAGAAAATATCTTAATGTGAATGCAAGAAAAGATAGAAAATATTCTAGTTTATAGTTTATAATGTGAATACAAAATGTTCTTAAACCTTGCTTTCTACTGGAGCACTTTAAAGGAGCAATGTAACACAAACTAGAGTTGTTGGTTCTACCAATTGAGAAAGGCTACAAAAACACATTCATGTCCTTCACAGCTTAAAACAATATGAGGACAATGTAACACAAAAACACACAAAAATATCAAATTTAGTAGGAATAAATATCAAGCTGATGCTTTAAAGGGAAAGTTAGAACTAACAAATGGTACGCCAATTTCTTTCTCCTAAGATCTTCACAAAGAAGTAAAGCTAATGTTGATTTTGGGAAACTTTGACTCAAACTGATTGTTTTAATACAATCAAAGTGCATTTAATTTATGCACTAGGCCCAACTGACACATAAACTTGATTACTAAATACAAAAACATGATGTGTAACCTGTTGGAAGAATGAAGTGGGTATGTCACTCACCAATTGGTCTGTATGAGGCTGAGACAGGACCTCAGCACTTGGTGTCTGCAACAAAAGACAACAATATAACGTCAGAAACATTCTCTAGTATAAATCCCGACTAGATGATCAACTACAGATCATATTTGTAGCAGTGAACATTATTCACAGAAGGATCCGACTTCCTTATACAAGATTCTATAGAAACTTAACACTGTACAGTTCTGCTACCAACAATATGAGGACAGTGTAACACACACTAGAGTTGTTGGTCCAACCACATGAGGAAGGCAACTGAAACACACTCATGTCCTTCACAGCTTAAAACAATATGAGGACATTGTAACACACACTACAATCACTGGTCCTACCATATGAGGACTTCTTCTTAAACACACTCATGTCCTTCACAGCTTAAAACAATATGAGGACAGTGTAACACACACACTACAATCACTGGTCCTACCACATGAGGACTTCTACTTAAACACACTCATGTCCTTCACAGCTTAAAACAATATGAGGACATGACGACTGAACACATGTAGAGTTCATGTTCCTGACTTCTAACTTCTCCTGCTGTTGTCAATAAAAGCTCTAAACCCAACACTGATGTAAAGCCATCTATTTCCCCAGAAATTAAATCATGTAAACTGATCAGCGGGAGGTTAAATGGACAAAAACATGTGTAAAGGACAAAAATATCAAATGTAGTCAGAATAAAGATCACGCTGATGCTTAAAGGAAAGTTTGGACTAACAAATGGTATAGACAATTACTTTCTCCTAATGCTAATGTTGATTTTGGTTAACTTTGACTGAAACTGATTGTTTTAATACAATTAAAGTGCATTTAATTTATGCACTAGGCCCATCTGACACATATACTTGATACCAAATACAAAAACATGATGTGTAACCTGTTGGAAGAATGAAGTGGGTAAGTCACTCACCGATTGGTCTGTATGAGGCTGAGACAGGACCTCAGCACTTGGTGTCTGCAACAAAAGACAACAATATAACGTCAGAAACATTCTCTAGTATAAATCCCGACTAGATGATCAACTACAGATCATATTTGTAGCAGTGAACATTATTACAGAAGGATCCGACTTCCTTATACCAGATTCTAAAGAAACTTAACACTGTACAGTTCTGCTACCAACAATATGAGGACAGTGTAACACACACTAGAGTTGTTGGTCCAACCACATGAGGAAGGCAACTGAAACACACTCATGTCCTTCACAGCTTAAAACAATATGAGGACAGTGTAACACACACTACAATCACTGGTCCTACCATATGAGGACTTCTTCTTAAACACACTCATGTCCTTCACAGCTTAAAACAATATGAGGACATGACGACTGAACACATGTAGAGTTCATGTTCCTGACTTCTAACTTCTTCTGCTGTTGTCAATAAAAGCTCCAAACCCAACACTGATTTAAAGGCATCTATTTCCCCAGAAATTAAATCATGTAAACTGATCAGCGGAGGTTAAATGGACAAAAACATGTGTAAAAGGACAAAAATATCAAATGTAGTCAGAATAAAGATCACGCTGATGCTTTAAGGGAAAGTTTGGACTAACAATGGTATAGACCAGGGTGCCCAATCCCAGTCCTCGAGAGCTACTGCCCTGCAGCTTTTAGATGCGTCCTTGTTCGAGCACACCTGAATCAAATGAATGGCTCGTTATCAGGCCTTTGCCAGACTTGATGGCATGCCGAATTGGTAATCCAACTATTTGATTCAGCTGTGTTGGAGTAGGGATGCATCTAAAAGCTGCAGGACAGTAGCTCTCGAGGACTGGGATTGGGCACCCCTGGTATAGACAATTACTTTCTCCTAATGCTAATGTTGATTTTGGTTAACTTTGACTGAAACTGATTGTTTTAATACAATTAAAGTACATTTCATTTATGCACTAGGCCCATCTGACACATATACTTGATACCAAATACAAAAATATGATGTGTAACCTGTTGGAAGAATGAAGTGGGTAAGTCACTCACCGATTGGTCTGTATGAGGCTGAGACAGGACCTCAGCACTTGGTGTCTGCAACAAAAGACAACAATATAACGTCAGAAACATTCTCTAGTATAAATCCCGACTAGATGATCAACTACAGATCATATTTGTAGCAGTGAACATTATTACAGAAGGATCCGACTTCCTTATACCAGATTCTAAAGAAACTTAACACTGTACAGTTCTGCTACCAACAATATGAGGACAGTGTAACACACACTAGAGTTGTTGGTCCAACCACATGAAGAAGGCAACTGAAACACACTCATGTCCTTCACAGCTTAAAACAATATGAGGACAGTGTAACACACACTACAATCACTGGTCCTACCATATGAGGACTTCTACTTAAACACACTCATGTCCTTCACAGCTTAAAACAATATGAGGACATTGTAACACACACTACAATCACTGGTCCTACCATATGAGGACTTCTTCTTAAACACACTCATGTCCTTCACAGCTTAAAACAATATGAGGACATGACGACTGAACACATGTAGAGTTCATGTTCCTGACTTCTAACTTCTCCTGCTGTTGTCAATAAAAGCTCTAAACCCAACACTGATGTAAAGCCATCTATTTCCCAGAAATTAAATCATGTAAACTGATCGGCGGGAGGTTAAATGGACAAAAACGTGTAAAGGACAAAAATATCAAATGTAGTCAGAATAAAGATCAAGCTGATGCTTTAAGGAAAGTTTGGACTAACAAATGGTATAGACAATTGCTTTCTCCTAATACTAATGTTGATTTTGGGAAACTTTTCCTCAAACTGATTGTATTAAAACAATCAAAGTGCATTTCATTTATGCACTAGGCCCAACTGGCACATATACTTGATACCAAATACAAAAACATGATGTGTAACCTGTTGGAAGAATGAAGTGGGTATGTCACTCACCGATTGGTCTGTATGAGGCTGAGACAGGACCTCAGCACTTGGTGTCTGCAACAAAAGACAACAATATAACGTCAGAAACATTCTCTAGGATAAATCCCGACTAGATAATTAACTACAGATCATATTTGTAGCAGTGAACATTATTACAGAAGGATCTGACTTCCTTATACCAGATTCTAAAGAAACTTAACACTGTACAGTTCTGCTACCAACAATATGAGGACAGTGTAACACACACACTACAATCACTGGTCCTACCATATGAGGACTTCTACTTAAACACACTCATGTCCTTCACAGCTTAAAACAATATGAGGACATGACGACTGAACACATGTAGAGTTCATGTTCCTGACTTCTAACTTCTCCTGCTGTTGTCAATAAAAGCTCTAAACCCAACACTGATGTAAAGCCATCTATTTCCCCAGAAATTAAATCATGTAAACTGATCAGCGGGAGGTTAAATGGACAAAAACGTGTAAAAGGACAAAAATATCAAATGTAGTCAGAATAAAGATCAAGCTGATGCTTAAAGGAAAGTTTGGACTAACAAATGGTATAGACAATTACTTTCTCCTAATGCTAATGTTGATTTTGGTTAACTTTGACTGAAACTGATTGTTTTAATACAATTAAAGTGCATTTCATTTATGCACTAGGCCCATCTGACACATATACTTGATACCAAATACAAAAATATGATGTGTAACCTGTTGGAAGAATGAAGTGGGTAAGTCACTCACCGATTGGTCTGTATGAGGCTGAGACAGGACCTCAGCACTTGGTGTCTGCAACAAAAGACAACAATATAACGTCAGAAACATTCTCTAGTATAAATCCCAACTAGATGATCAACTACAGATCATATTTGTAGCAGTGAACATTATTACAGAAGGATCCGACTTCCTTATACCAGATTCTAAAGAAACTTAACACTGTACAGTTCTGCTACCAACAATATGAGGACAGTGTAACACACACTAGAGTTGTTGGTCCAACCACATGAAGAAGGCAACTGAAACACACTCATGTCCTTCACAGCTTAAAACAATATGAGGACAGTGTAACACACACTACAATCACTGGTCCTACCATATGAGGACTTCTACTTAAACACACTCATGTCCTTCACAGCTTAAAACAATATGAGGACATGACGACTGAACACATGTAGAGTTCATGTTCCTGACTTCTAACTTCTCCTGCTGTTGTCAATAAAAGCTCTAAACCCAACACTGATGTAAAGCCATCTATTTCCCCAGAAATTAAATCATGTAAACTGATCAGCGGGAGGTTAAATGGACAAAAACATGTGTAAAAGGACAAAATATCAAATGTAGTCAGAATAAAGATCACGCTGATGCTTTAAGGAAAGTTTGGACTAACAAATGGTATAGACAATTACTTTCTCCTAATGCTAATGTTGATTTTGGTTAACTTTGACTGAAACTGATTGTTTTAATACAATCAAAGTGCATTTCATTTATGCACTAGGCCCAACTGGCACATATACTTGATACCAAATACAAAAACATGATGTGTAACCTGTTGGAAGAATGAAGTGGGTATGTCACTCACCAATTGGTCTGTATGAGGCTGAGACAGGACCTCAGCACTTGGTGTCTGCAACAAAAGACAACAATATAACGTCAGAAACATTCTCTAGGATAAATCCCGACTAGATAATTAACTACAGATCATATTTGTAGCAGTGAACATTATTACAGAAGGATCCGACTTCCTTATACCAGATTCTAAAGAAACTTAACACTGTACAGTTCTGCTACCAACAATATGAGGACAGTGTAACACACACTAGAGTTGTTGGTCCAACCACATGAAGAAGGCAACTGAAACACACTCATGTCCTTCACAGCTTAAAACAATATGAGGACATGACGACTGAACACATGTAGAGTTCATGTTCCTGACTTCTAACTTCTCCTGCTGTTGTCAATAAAAGCTCTAAACCCAACACTGATGTAAAGCCATCTATTTCCCCAGAAATTAAATCATGTAAACTGATCAGCAGGAGGTTAAATGGACAAAAACATGTGTAAAAGGACAAAAATATCAAATGTAGTCAGAATAAAGATCACGCTGATGCTTAAAGGGAAAGTTTGGACTAACAAATGGTATAGACAATTACTTTCTCCTAATGCTAATGTTGATTTTGGTTAACTTTGACTGAAACTGATTGTTTTAATACAATTAAAGTGCATTTCATTTATGCACTAGGCCCATCTGACACATATACTTGATACCAAATACAAAAACATGATGTGTAACCTGTTGGAAGAATGAAGTGGGTAAGTCACTCACCGATTGGTCTGTATGAGGCTGAGACAGGACCTCAGCACTTGGTGTCTGCAACAAAAGACAATATAACGTCAGAAACATTCTCTAGTATAAATCCCGACTAGATGATCAACTACAGATCATATTTGTAGCAGTGAACATTATTCACAGAAGGATCTGACTTCCTTATACCAGATTCTATAGAAACTTAACACTGTACAGTTCTGCTACACACAATATGAGGACAGTGTAACACACACTAGAGTTGTTGGTCCAACCACATGAAGAAGGCAACTGAAACACACTCATGTCCTTCACAGCTTAAAACAATATGAGGACATGACGACTGAACACATGTAGAGTTCATGTTCCTGACTTCTAACTTCTCCTGCTGTTGTCAATAAAAGCTCTAAACCCAACACTGATGTAAAGCCATCTATTTCCCCAGAAATTAAATCATGTAAACTGATCAGCGGGAGGTTAAATGGACAAAAACATGTGTAAAAGGACAAAAATATCAAATGTAGTCAGAATAAAGATCACGCTGATGCTTAAAGGGAAAGTTTGGACTAACAAATGGTATAGACAATTACTTTCTCCTAATGCTAATGTTGATTTTGGTTAACTTTGACTGAAACTGATTGTTTTAATACAATTAAAGTGCATTTAATTTATGCACTAGGCCCATCTGACACATATACTTGATACCAAATACAAAAACATGATGTGTAACCTGTTGGAAGAATGAAGTGGGTAAGTCACTCACCGATTGGTCTGTATGAGGCTGAGACAGGACCTCAGCACTTGGTGTCTGCAACAAAAGACAACAATATAACGTCAGAAACATTCTCTAGTATAAATCCCGACTAGATGATCAACTACAGATCATATTTGTAGCAGTGAACATTATTACAGAAGGATCCGACTTCCTTATACCAGATTCTAAAGAAACTTAACACTGTACAGTTCTGCTACCAACAATATGAGGACAGTGTAACACACACTAGAGTTGTTGGTCCAACCACATGAGGAAGGCAACTGAAACACACTCATGTCCTTCACAGCTTAAAACAATATGAGGACAGTGTAACACACACTACAATCACTGGTCCTACCATATGAGGACTTCTTCTTAAACACACTCATGTCCTTCACAGCTTAAAACAATATGAGGACATGACGACTGAACACATGTAGAGTTCATGTTCCTGACTTCTAACTTCTTCTGCTGTTGTCAATAAAAGCTCCAAACCCAACACTGATTTAAAGGCATCTATTTCCCCAGAAATTAAATCATGTAAACTGATCAGCGGGAGGTTAAATGGACAAAAACATGTGTAAAAGGACAAAATATCAAATGTAGTCAGAATAAAGATCACGCTGATGCTTTAAGGGAAAGTTTGGACTAACAAATGGTATAGACAATTACTTTCTCCTAATGCTAATGTTGATTTTGGTTAACTTTGACTGAAACTGATTGTTTTAATACAATTAAAGTGCATTTCATTTATGCACTAGGCCCATCTGACACATATACTTGATACCAAATACAAAAATATGATGTGTAACCTGTTGGAAGAATGAAGTGGGTAAGTCACTCACCGATTGGTCTGTATGAGGCTGAGACAGGACCTCAGCACTTGGTGTCTGCAACAAAAGACAACAATATAACGTCAGAAACATTCTCTAGGATAAATCCCGACTAGATAATTAACTACAGATCATATTTGTAGCAGTGAACATTATTACAGAAGGATCCGACTTCCTTATACCAGATTCTAAAGAAACTTAACACTGTACAGTTCTGCTACCAACAATATGAGGACAGTGTAACACACACTAGAGTTGTTGGTCCAACCACATGAAGAAGGCAACTGAAACACACTCATGTCCTTCACAGCTTAAAACAATATGAGGACATGACGACTGAACACATGTAGAGTTCATGTTCCTGACTTCTAACTTCTCCTGCTGTTGTCAATAAAAGCTCTAAACCCAACACTGATGTAAAGCCATCTATTTCCCCAGAAATTAAATCATGTAAACTGATCAGCAGGAGGTTAAATGGACAAAACATGTGTAAAAGGACAAAAATATCAAATGTAGTCAGAATAAAGATCAAGCTGATGCTTAAAGGAAAGTTTGGACTAACAAATGGTATAGACAATTACTTTCTCCTAATGCTAATGTTGATTTTGGTTAACTTTGACTGAAACTGATTGTTTTAATACAATTAAAGTGCATTTCATTTATGCACTAGGCCCATCTGACACATATACTTGATACCAAATACAAAAACATGATGTGTAACCTGTTGGAAGAATGAAGTGGGTAAGTCACTCACCGATTGGTCTGTATGAGGCTGAGACAGGACCTCAGCACTTGGTGTCTGCAACAAAAGACAATATAACGTCAGAAACATTCTCTAGTATAAATCCCGACTAGATGATCAACTACAGATCATATTTGTAGCAGTGAACATTATTCACAGAAGGATCTGACTTCCTTATACCAGATTCTATAGAAACTTAACACTGTACAGTTCTGCTACACACAATATGAGGACAGTGTAACACACACTAGAGTTGTTGGTCCAACCACATGAAGAAGGCAACTGAAACACACTCATGTCCTTCACAGCTTAAAACAATATGAGGACATGACGACTGAACACATGTAGAGTTCATGTTCCTGACTTCTAACTTCTCCTGCTGTTGTCAATAAAAGCTCTAAACCCAACACTGATGTAAAGCCATCTATTTCCCCAGAAATTAAATCATGTAAACTGATCAGCGGGAGGTTAAATGGACAAAAACATGTGTAAAAGGACAAAAATATCAAATGTAGTCAGAATAAAGATCAAGCTGATGCTTAAAGGAAAGTTTGACTAACAAATGGTATAGACAATTACTTTCTCCTAATGCTAATGTTGATTTTGGTTAACTTTGACTGAAACTGATTGTTTTAATACAATTAAAGTGCATTTCATTTATGCACTAGGCCCATCTGACACATATACTTGATACCAAATACAAAAACATGATGTGTAACCTGTTGGAAGAATGAAGTGGGTATGTCACTCACCGATTGGTCTGTATGAGGCTGAGACAGGACCTCAGCACTTGGTGTCTGCAACAAAAGACAACAATATAACGTCAGAAACATTCTCTAGTATAAATCCCGACTAGATGATCAACTACAGATCATATTTGTAGCAGTGAACATTATTACAGAAGGATCCGACTTCCTTATACCAGATTCTAAAGAAACTTAACACTGTACAGTTCTGCTACCAACAATATGAGGACAGTGTAACACACACTAGAGTTGTTGGTCCAACCACATGAGGAAGGCAACTGAAACACACTCATGTCCTTCACAGCTTAAAACAATATGAGGACAGTGTAACACACACTACAATCACTGGTCCTACCATATGAGGACTTCTTCTTAAACACACTCATGTCCTTCACAGCTTAAAACAATATGAGGACATGACGACTGAACACATGTAGAGTTCATGTTCCTGACTTCTAACTTCTTCTGCTGTTGTCAATAAAAGCTCCAAACCCAACACTGATTTAAAGGCATCTATTTCCCCAGAAATTAAATCATGTAAACTGATCAGCGGGAGGTTAAATGGACAAAAACATGTGTAAAAGGACAAAAATATCAAATGTAGTCAGAATAAAGATCACGCTGATGCTTTACGGAAAGTTTGGACTAACAAATGGTATAGACAATTACTTTCTCCTAATGCTAATGTTGATTTTGGTTAACTTTGACTGAAACTGATTGTTTTAATACAATTAAAGTGCATTTCATTTATGCACTAGGCCCATCTGACACATATACTTGATACCAAATACAAAAATATGATGTGTAACCTGTTGGAAGAATGAAGTGGTAAGTATGAGGCTGAGACAGGACCTCAGCACTTGGTGTCTGCAACAAAAGACAACAATATAACGTCAGAAACATTCTCTAGTATAAATCCCGACTAGATAATTAACTACAGATCATATTTGTATCAGTGAACATTATTACAGAAGGATCCGACTTCCTTATACCAGATTCTAAAGAAACTTAACACTGTACAGTTCTGCTACCCACAATATGAGGACAGTGTAACACACACTAGAGTTGTTGATCCAACCACATGAGGAAGGCAACTGAAACACACTCATGTCCTTCACAGCTTAAAACAATATGAGGACAGTGTAACACACACACTACAATCACTGGTCCTACCATATGAGGACTTCTACTTTCCTGTTGGAGGTTGAGACAGGATGGAAGGAGAGCAGGGAAGTAGCTGGCACAAATGATTCTATTGACACAACAGGTCAGTGAGATTAATGAACTGAACACAACAGACTCTTTCAAAATAAAACAGGAAAAATGGCATGAAAATACAAACGTTGTAATATACAACCCTAACATAAACTCCTTAAAACAATGTTAATAACGTTAAGCCAAACTCAACTAACCCGCCACTAAACATAAGAAACTCAAAACCTTAGAATAACGTCAGAAACGCTGGGCCAGAGACCCAGACCCTATTGGTTTGTGCTAAATACGAAAACATTATTATTAACATTTAAATCCCCCAAACATATCTTGTGTTGAAAAAAAATGTGTGTTGCAGTTAGCTACACTTAAAAAGAGCTTAGACTGACTGTCTGTGCAGTTGAAGATGCAGAGCACGTGCAAGGCCACAGGTCCCTTTAACTCCAGTGGAATTTAAAAACAGTTAAATTAAACTTCTAATATCTATTGTTGAAGATAAATCTTAAGTAATTTTTAGCATTTATCATCATTCATCACACAGTTTGTTCAAATCGATTGTGTATTGTTTTAGTTCCGTTTAACTAGCGTTAATTAGCTTGTTAAACATACAACTTTACCTTGCTAAATGTGCGTCCGAGTCATGGATATCAAAGGTAAATACATACGTCAAGACAAATCTCTGCTGAGTGCTGAAGGTCCCGGATGTGCAGTTCACTCAGAGCTCCGGCGAAGTTTGTATCTTGCCGTGACCAGCAGCTCTTTGGTTGAGGCTTTCGAACAATCAGATGCAGCGTTACTCACTTGTTGTCCAATCACAGACGTCGTTCTATGCTCCACTGACGAAATGCCGCATCCTCTCACCAGCCACGGGCTCTCCTCGTCCATTTAACAACAAAAACACAGCAACACTCGCTGTATTTGAGGTAGGAACACTTGAGAAGTGTCACAGTGTTTTGCAAACTGCTGTTACAGTTAATTTCGTTCCGTTAATTTGTTTGGTTCCTATTCTTAAGTAACACTTAAATACACATGTGGTTAGCTTGCTGGTCTAGTTTAAGTTAGCATGGGCATGCTGTTCACTGATGGAGTAATGCCAAAATTGGCCTGATATTGTCAGTGTGTTATCATAAACATGTCCTAATTTGTCATGAAAAGAAGAGCAGTACCCCTAGACCCTCAAGTGAAAATACAGATAATAGATAAGCAAGCAATTTAAGAAAATAAGTATAATGTGTATAATAAATGATTTTACTGTCACTTTCCTGGGTTTGTTGACCCAGCATTTTAAGTTTTAGTTTGTTTGGATGTCGATGTTTATTTATAAGTTCTTTAGGTTAGCTAAGTTCATTTGTTTATTAGATTACCCTTGTGATGTCTGTTTTATTGTGAAAGTCCTTGTCCTATATGCAGTGAGTCTAGTTTTGTTTCCCTTGTCTTGTTAGGTCTGATTTGTCCCAGCTGTTCCTCATCCCCTCATTGTCTCTCTGTGTACTTACAAGGGCTTGCAAAAGTATTAGTCCCCCTTTTCCACATTTTGTCACATTACTGCCACAAACATGAATCAATTTTAATGGAATCCAATTTCAGCAAAAGGTGGTTCTACAAAGTATTGACTCAGGGGCTGAATAATTACGCACACCCCCTTTTCAGTTATTTATTTGTAAAAATGTTTGGAATCATGTATGATTTTCATTCCACTTCTCACGTGTAGACCACTTTGTATTGGTCTTTCATGTGCGAGTCCAATAAAATTGATTCATGTTTGTGGCAGTAATGTGACAAAATGTGGAAAAGTTCAAGGGGCGAATACTTTTGCAAGCCACTGTAAGTCCTGTCCTCATTTGTTCAGTGTCAGGTCATCTGTTGTCTTTGGTGCCACGTTTCCATGTTCCAGGTATGTTTGTATCCATGTCAGGTTTCATGGTTTGTCCCCAGGTTAGGTTATTGTTTAGCTTCACTTCTGCCTTTTGTTTTGTAATCTTTTAATTCAATTAAATTCAATTTTATTTATATAGCACCAAATCACAACAACAATCGCCTCAAGGCGCTTTATATTGTACAGTAGATCGCACAATAATAGATACAGAGGAAAACCCAACAATCATACGACCACCTATGAGCAAGAACTTTGGCGACAGTGCGAAGGAAAAACTCCTTTAACAGGAAGAAACCTCCAGCAGAACCAGGCTCAGGGAGGGGCGGGGCCATCTGCTGTGATTGGTTGGGGTGAGAGAAGGAAGACAGGATAAAGACATGCTGTGGATTAATAACAAGTATGATTCAGTGCAGAGGGTCTATTAACACATAGTGAGTGAGAAAGGTGACTGGAAAGGAAAAACTCAGTGCATCATGGGAATCCCCGGCAGCCTCACGCTCACTGCAGCACAACTAAGGGAGGATTCAGGGTCACCTGATCCTGCCCTAACTATATGCTTTAGCAAAAAGGAAAGTTTGAAGCCTAATCTTAAAAGTAGAGATAGTGTCTGTCTCCCGAATCCAAACTGGAAGCTGGTTCTGCCTATTTTACCAGCCTTAATAAACAGCTTGCTTTCTGTTAATATTAAAATTTTCTTTCACGTTCCTTTGTGTCTGCATTTTGGGTCCATTCCTCAAATTCATACATGTGTCTAACTGCTTTTTCCCCACTCGGCGACACACCCGTCGGGGTCAAACTCTGGTAATTGGTGATTCTGTTCTCAGACATGTGAAGCTAGAGACACCGGCAACCATAGTTAATTGTCTTCCAGGGGCCAGAGCAGGCGACATTGAAGGAAATTTAAAACTGCTGGCTAAGTGTAGTGAAGTAGATTCTGGGGTAGGATTTTACATGATGTCCACAAACGCACCACTAACATCCACACCTTCCCAGTTGACAATTAGCAGGCTTATAAGAAACAGCTGCGCTTCACTACCAGAAGGAGTCATTTGGTAGTCTTGTCCATCCAAGGTGGCTGCGAGCATTAGGCAGTTAAGCGCTGCAGATCTCTCCAGGAAAGTTACTCAGTTTAGTATTGCCCTTTAGAGAGTGGTAAGTGGGACTCTTGTGTTCATCATAACGTGGCATAGTAGGGTGGACTTTGACAACTGTTTCCCTCTTTTGTTGCAGGCTTGCACTATACTACTGCTGTCTTGTCATATGCTGTTTTGTTTGTTACGCAATGCTTTTATAACAAACAGTAATTTGGGGTGTATTTGTTTTATGTAGATCTTTTACTAATCTGTTTAATGTTTTATGCTTTCTTTTATTGCTTTAGTGGAGGTGTGGCTGCTTGTTGAGGGGCTAGGCACGTGAGGTGGAATCCTCCCGATGCATGCGAGTGTACACACCGGCATAGGTAGATTGCACCGCTTAGTGTGAGTGAGGTCTGCAGTGAAATCACATGGGTGAGTAATTGGTGGCACCCTTGGGCACTCCTCCCTGTAGGTTGCCTCCTCAAGTGGCCGGTCTCCACCATTTTGTTTAGTTGCTCTTTTATCATGTTGTGATTGTTTTAGGGTAGCATCGTGGTAGGGAGTCTGGTCGTTTTAATTAACTATTTTGCCGTCTCAACCCTGCTACCTTAGGTGCCTCTTTGATTTTATAATTCTATGTTTTTAGTAGTTCTTCTTAATAAACCTTGATTTGTAAAATTCACCTGCCTCACCTTTGCCGTTAATAACAAGTCTGTGGGCTTTGGTTGCCAGTGTAACACTTACATTGGCTAGAGATATCTTTCCTGGGGTGTAACTCCCTCCCCAGGTGGCGTTGTCAACATCTTAGTTACCGTCCCCGGTTATTCCTCATTCGCGCCACCACATAAGGGTAAACGTAAATTCAGTAAAATCATAATTCACATCGGCAGTAATGACACCCAGTTACGCCAATCGGAGGTCACTGAAATCAATATCGAATCAGTGTGTAACTTTGCCAAAACAATGTTGACTCTGTAGTTTTCTCTGGTCCCCTCCCAATCAGACCAGGAGTGACCTGTTTAGCTGCATTTCTCCTTAAATTGCTGTCTGTGTTGTCCCAGAAATGATGTCGGCTTCATAGATAATTGGCAAAGCTTCTGGAGGAAACCTGGTCTTGTTAGGAGAGACGGCATCCATCCCACTTTGGATGGAGCAGCTCTCATTTCTAGAAATATGGACAAATTTATTAAAGCCCCAAAATATGACTATCCAGAGTTGGGACCAAGAAGCAGAGTTGCAGTCTTACACGCCTCTCTGCAGCTTCTCTCCTCCTGCTACCCCCAAAACCCATCTCCACTGAGACCGTGTCAGCTCCCAAACAGACAAAAACAAACTAAAACCAGCAAAAACAATTTAAACATAAAAAAAAAAAAAAAGAAAGAACAATACAGTATCCACATCTGAACCAAAGAGTAAAACATTGTGGATTATTAAATATTAGGGCGCTCTCCTCCAAGTCTGTTAGTACATGACTTAATAATTGATCAACAAATCGATTTACTCTGCCTTACAGAAACCTGGTTGCAGTCGGATGATTATGTTAGTTAAAATGAATCAACACCCCGAGTAATTCTAACTACCAGAAATCGCAGCACAGGCGGAGGGGCGGTGTGGCAGCAATTTTTCACACCAGCCTATTAATTAACGAAAGACCAAGACAGACTTTTAATTCATTTGAAAGCCTGATGCTTAGCCTCGTCCCACCCCAGCTGTAAAACTCAGAAACCAGTCTTACTTGTTATCATCTATCGTCCACCTGGGCCTTACAGAGTTTCTGTCTGATTTCTCAGACTTTTTATCTGATTTAGTGCTCAGCTCAGATAAAATAATTATTGTGGGTGATTTTAACATCCATGTAGATGCTAAAAATGACAGCCTCAACATGGCATTTAATCTGTTATTAGACTCAATTGGCTTCTCTCAAAATGTAAAAGAACCCACCCACCACTTTTATCACACTCTAGATCTTGTTTTAACATATGAAATAGAAACTGAACATTTAACAGTGTTTCCTGAAAACCCTCTGCCGTCCTGATCATTTCCTGATAACATGTACATTTACAGTAATTGATTACACAGCAGTAAAGGCCCTGGTGTGGTGCCTATGGGTCTAGCTAGGCCCTGGTGCGGTGCAGATGGCCTCAGAAAACAGCACAGGCCCTGGTTGAGGCTCAGTTGGTTTATGCTAGCAGCACAGGCCCTGGTGTGGTGCAGACAACTTCTGGTAGTAGCAGAGGAGAAAAAACCAAAACAAAAAAAACAACCCAAAATTCAAAGCAGACATTCAACAAGGAGACATGCTGCTGCCCTCTTGGAATTCAGAGTCGAGACTGAGCCTGATGATCATACTGAATCACATGACAGCGGCAGGAATCTCTAAGTTCAACTGCAGATTGCAGATGCAATTATATTAATGCAGATTAATATAAACTCTTCAAGGGTCAAAATCTGCACACACATCATTCTGCTTAGTGAAGGTCAGACAATTTGTGCATTGATTTTGAGAAGTAAGACTCATTAAATAACAGTAATATAATTACACAAATGTTGAAACTTTATATTTTGAGACATTTTGTCAACAACAAAAAACCCCAAGATGTGCAGGCACTAATAACTGAATCTAAAGACCTTCATTTTTGTCAAGATTTGCCTGATTTAACTGTTGTTACCCTTGCTTAAGCCCCAAGAAGGGTATAACCTGGGTCAAATGTGTTATTGTGTCTGACACACCTACAAAATGAGGACTCGCAGAGTGACGCCACTATAACCTGGGTCAAATGTGTTATTGTGTCTGACACACCTACAAAATGAGGACTCACAGAGTGACGTCACTGAAAGTGTGTTAAAAGTGTGTTTTGTTCCAAAACTGGCCAGTAGGCGGCGAAACTGAAAGTGAACAAAAACGCTAAACACACTTAAACACACTTTTTCATAAAATTGTGATATTTCAGGACATTCGAGATTTTTGGTTTGGGAGCATGTTGGGGCCTCTAGAACACTTTAGAAGGCTCGGAAAAATGAGGACCTCAAAATGTCCTCATTTTTCCGAAGCGTCTCATTTTGTGAGTGTGTTATCATAAAATTGTCCTCAGATGTCACGAAAACAAGTACACACAGAAAGACGTACACACACACACACACACACAGAAAGACGTACACAGACACACACACAGAAAGACACACACACACACAGAAAGACGTACACACACACACACACACAGAAAGACACACACACACACACACAGAAAGAAAGTACACACACACACACACACACACAGAAAGACGTACACACACACACACACACACACACAAAGACGTACACACACACACACACACACACAGAAAGACGTACACACACACACACACACAGAAAGACGTACACACACACACACACACAGAGAAGACGTACACACACACACACACACACAGAAAGACGTACACACACACACACACACACAGAAAGACACACACACACAGAAAGACGTACACACACACACACACACAGAAAGACGTACACACACACACACACACACACACACACACACAGAAAGACGTACACACACACACACACACACAGAAAGACACACACAAAGACACACACACAGAAAGACACACACACACACACACACACAGAAAGACGTACACACACACACAGAAAGACACACACACACACAGAAAGACGTACACACACACACACACACAGAGAAAGACGTACACACACACACACACACACACAAAGACGTACACACACACACACACACAGAAAGACACACACACAGAAAGACGTACACACACACACACACACAAAGACGTACACACACACACACACACACACACACACACACAGAAAGACGTACACACACACACACACACACACACACACACAGAAAGACACACACACAAAGACACACACACACAGAAAGACACACACACACACACACACACAGAAAGACGTACACACACACACACACACACAGAAAGACGTACACACACACACACACACACACAGAAAGACACACACACACAGAAAGACGTACACACACACACACACACACAGAGACAGACACACACACACAGAAAGACACACACACACAGAAAGACGTACACATACACACACAGAAAGACACACACACAAAGACACACACACACACAGAAAGACACATACACACACACACACACACACACACACACACACCGTTTCATGACTCATGTTTTCTGATGATGGTCCTGCTGTAGATCTTCATTGGAAATGTTCTTGTTTTTAGGTTTTCTTCACTGTCACTCCAACTCAACAAAACTCTGCACATAATCACACATATGGGGAAAAAGCATCGTTTCATATTTGATTCGGGACATTTCCCAAAAACAACCCTGAACGCTAAACCATACTTGGAATCTGTGAGGCAGCAGAAAAACTGCTTCTGCTGCAGGTGAACGTCTTTACCTGTGTGTTAAAGTGAAACTTTTCTCTTTCCAACTTAAAACAAGCCGAAATGTAGCGGCTTAGATTTCAGTCACAGGTAAGAGGGAGGAGCCAATTTTCAGGCTTTAGGTCTAAGTAGTTTAGGTTGTAATGATTTGTGTCACTGAGTTAATAAATGATTGACGAACTAAAATTAGAGGATTTTTAAATGGAGCTCGGGATGATGACATTGGGACTTTGGGAGTGAGTAAACCACTTCAACACCTCGCGCTTCTTCTTCGTCTTCTCCCGCACGCACACCGTGAGCACGTGAAACCGGAAGAGCTGGAGTTGAGCTAGCTGTTAGCAACAGTTAGCTGGGTTGGCTTACCTCGGCTTCGGGGCTTTGTCTGTTTAAAGAAGCTTCCTCCGCCGCGCTGAAAATCTCCGTCACCACCGCCCTGGCCAGGCTGTTGACGACGAGCGCCACTTCATTCCTGAAAGTGCTTAAATCAGCCATTTTTTACGAGTTCACGCTCTCAGTGGCCAGCTAGCTTAGCAACCAAACCGCTAATGTGGATAGAGGAAATGACGTAATTGGCTTATCCCGCAGGCACTGTTTGGGAAAAGGAAGCAGAAAGTGAATAAAAGCACATTTATTGATTTTCTGCTGAATCTACTGAAGGCGTCGCGCGTTGGATAATAAACGTTATGAAAAATCCTTTAATTACATGACTGTAAAATAGAGTTTGGTTTACTTCAGTGTGGAATATGAACGTAAATGAGAATGTCTTTAATAGAATAGAATAGAAATATCCTTTATTGTCCCTCACTGGGACAGACGGAGCGTGCAGATTCACACAAAAGTAAAGAATATGAAATAAAAAAGACAACAATTAAGAGACTGTAGAGGCGGATTTCCAACATTAAAAAAGCAGGACTCACAGAAATGTGCAGCTGAGTAGGATCATTGGTGCACAAAGTGCTGTATATTTGTGCTTAAAAACCAACAACGACAGACTATTTAGAGAAAATGGAAAAACTGTGCAAATACCAGCAGGGTGTAAATACTTTATTGAGTTTGTTGGGAGCAGTGATGGAAGTCCAGCAGCTGCTGGGAGGAGGCCCTGCGACACTCCTTTGTGCACAGTGGATGCAGCAGGGTGAGACTGAAGGAGCTCTCCAGTTCTGCCACAGCTTCATGCGTGGGGTGGAGACACCGTCCAAGGATTCTTCTGTCTCCTACCACCTGCACTGGGTCGAGGGGGCATCCTAGCACAGAGCTGGCCTTTCTGAGCTGGTCCAACTGCTTCCTCTCAGCTGTCGATAAGCTGCCGTTCTAACAGACAACATCATGATGGTTGATGATACACGTGTAATTTAATTCAGATAACACAGAAAAAACAGTATTAATGGTATAAAAATATTTTTATTTTAAAAGGTGCCTGATTTTCTTCTAATACTGGCAGCAACGCCTAAAGCTGGAATGAAATCATATTTTACAATTCATCCTTCAGTTTCATTAAATTTGTTTTATAACAGAAATATGAAGATGAGTGAATCTCATTGGACTTTTATGAATTTAATTTGTATTTTTTCACCTATCTGGTTAATTTGAGGTTCTGTGTATATGGAAGTCAGTGGGTGGCAAAAGTGATAGAAACAATTCAGAAACCATTTGAATTAAACTGTTAATGGAAAATTGTATGTTTTAGTCAGTATAAGCTTTTAATGATATAAGTTTGCTTGTGATAGAATGCTGCATGATGATCATTTCCTTGCTTAGAGCTGGTTGTTCTTTATAAAACATGTTCTGATATTTGTATCTGAGTCTTCTCACAGCGATAGCAAGAAGACAAGCAAGCAGTTCTGACCTCGAACACACACACACACACAATCACATACGCACATGCTCACGTCAAATGTATTCATTTTTCTTATGTATAAATAAAGACAAGTGCAAGAACAGAGCGCGCATCGCAGGGCCCCCACTCTGGTCTGAGCGTTCTGTGATCGCCCTTGTATACAAGTAAATGCTGCAGCGTCTGTGTGTGTTTCTCCTCTTAGACTCTCAGCTGAAGAAGTGTCTTTAGAATAAATCTCTTGACATAAACATTTATGGTACTCAAAGTTTCCTGTGAAAACTGAATATAGAATTTGGAAACTTTATGGAATTATGCTCTTTTAAAACGAGTAGTAAATATGTGCCTCTTTTTTTTCAGCTGATGTGTAAAATTAAGTTTTAATCAGTGTTTGTGTTAATAAATCACAACAAAGCTCAGCTGATTCCAAAAATACTTCTTTATTTTCCACCCTGCTGACTCTCCACCTGTACAAGCATATAACAATAACAATAATAATAATAATAATGATAAAATGTTTGAAATCTTACATTTAAATTACATTCACAGAGTTTCAGTCAAGCAGGTCCAACTATAAAACACAAAAACCAACAGGAAGAAAATATTAGATATTCTCAGACTCCCAAAAACCATGGATATAAAACATGAACACACACACACACACACACACACACACACACACACACACACACACACGTCTTTCACGGTCTTTTAGAAAAGACCCCTCGAGGCTGATCTGAACGTCACGGCGTTGGTGTTCATCTTCACGATGAACATTAGTTTCCCAGGAGCACGGCGAGCACAGCCAATCACTATTTTGTTGTTTCAGAACGTAAGTTAGCATACATCAGTATGCTAGTACAGATTAGCATGCTTAATGCTAGTGCTCTGTTAGTATCAGGCTATTTTAGCACACTAACAATTAAAGCATGCACTTTGTTGCATAGTGCAGGAAATACCACCGTAGCGTGCCACTAGTTCAATGTTCAAATATTAATAAAAACATTTAATAGTACTGATTAAAGTTTTTTTGAAGTGCTAAAGTTTGCTAGCTGATCCTTACAGTATTACACTGGGTTTACATATATTAGCATGTTAGCTAAAAATAGCTTTTAATAATAGTATTTTCTATCAAAATATGTTATCGTGACTAATCATATTTTCCCATTATTTGTTTCACTGTTAACACTTATTGACACCTGAAACTTTTAAAATCATTGTTTTTCATCTAAAATCAGAACTGGTTTTTTGTCGCCAACACTGAGAAAATAAAGTCAGCTACAAAATGCTTACATGATAGATCCTGCTGTATTAGCTCTTAGCTTTGTTAGCAAACCAGCAGCTAGCGTTTAAACACAATAACTTTGCATAGTAACAAGTGAAGTTTTGGCTGTTTGTTTTAATTGGCTGCGCTCCCTGAAAGAGCCAATCCCATGACAGCGCTGCCTGAACAGAACACCTTCTTCCTCTTTGGTCAGATCGCCTTCAGCTATGTTCGTCTGATTCGCTGCAGCTTTGTTGTCGTGGTGAAGAGGCGGTTCTTATTGAGGCTCCGCCCTCCTCCTGCTGCTGCTGTTTAGATGAGCTGGACAGGTCAATAGCCACCTCCTCCTCCACCTCGTCCTCTTCCTCCTCCATCAGCTCGTCCTCCTCTGGCTCCCGGGCCTCGCCAGAACCTTGTCGTTCCGAGGCGTTGCAGAACGAATCGGAGCGCGTCGAGTCGGACGCCGGAGGGCTGGAACACTTTTTGGACATTTCCAAAGACTTCTTGTGCATCCCTGTGGGGGCGGAGTCAGATTCAGGTTCAGTCCAGTGCGAACTGCAGTGTTGTTTACATGTTTGTTCACTGCTATGGTAACGTGAAAACATTCAGGCCCGTGTTACACGCAGCGCTTCATTGTTTACTCTAAAGGCTTATTGATTACTGATCGGTGTGTATTGATGCTGCTGTGGTGCACGTGTGGCACTGACGTGCATGCGGCTCACCGAGCAGCCAGGGGGCGCACGATCCCATCATGCCGTTCTTGGCGGAGTTGAGGATGGACTCGGGCAGCGGGATGGAGTGTCGCACCATGGCGCCGTACAAACCATACTCCGCCATGACGCTGCTGCGACCCCAGCACTTCTCACGCTTACGCCACTTGGCCCGCCGGTTCTGAAACCACACCTGGAAAAACCCAGGAAGTACAGAGGTCAGAGGTCGTGCCCAACACCTGAGCAGGTAAACGAATAAATAAAAACAACACGATTTCACATGTTCACAGCATTTCTCAATAAAATCAACAAAACAAAAGAAAGTTCAGACCTTCAAATTAAAGCCCAAATATTAAAAACCAAACAGCCTCTTCAAATAAATTCATTAAATCAATAATAAAAACAATTTGAAAAAATACTTCTTTTTTTTTAAATTGTGAAAACTTGTCCTGTTTTTACGGTGATGTTTCCCCCTCAGAGGAAATCTGTCTCTGATTTGAATGATTCGGGTTTTTCTCATTACAGATGTTCCTCGGATCAGTTCTCCTTCACTCTGCTGATCGGTCAGATTGATCTCACCTGACCGGACCCTCACCTGTATCCTGTCCTCGGGCAGCTCCGTCTTCATGGCCAGCATCTCCCGGGCGTACACGTCAGGGTAATGAGCCTCCTGGAAGGCCTTCTCCAGCTCCTCCAGCTGGTGGGAGGTGAACACCGTCCTGAACACAGCAGCAGACCTGATCATGTTTCATTCTTCATCACGTTTGATCTTCTTCTTTACTGACATCACTGATATATTATTTACACTTCCAAGAATTGCTAATGACTGAAAATTAAAAAGAAATCAGGTTAAAATATTAAATCTTTTTATTTTATTATTATCATCTGTCTTCTCTCCTGAATTAATGGAACCTGATTATTGATTATTACTTATTGAATCCAGTAAAGCAGCCACGGATTGGTTGTTCCTCCAGTTTTTTTCCCTGTGATTTGACTGAATACGTTTTCTGCTTTTCACTAATGAAACAATCACGATTCATCATCAACATTATAATATTTACGACACAAAGCTTTCAATAATAAAATAATAATAAATGCTTTTAATAATCACGATGAATCAAAGTTCTTTTTTCTGCTAAAAACGAAATTAATTCGTAATTTTAACTTAATTAAAATATATTTAAGCCTTGCTTAAAGCTGAAATGTGTCTTTAAAAATCATTTTTTCGTTTCTTCTTTTTTATTGTTTCCAGAATAAAAATCTGAATGTGTGTTTGTTTGTTTGTTTTTTCAACATTTTTTCTCTTATAAATTTGTATTTTTGTCAGAATTCAACGGAAACACTGAACAAACATGCAAAGAACACAGAATTAGAATTTTAAAAAGCGCAAATGTTTCAAAAATGACCCTGAATTATTTCTTCGTTTTAAAAACATTCGGTTCGTTGAGTTCTGCAGTTTTCCTCACCGGTGTCTCCTCTTCTTCCTCTTCTGAGAGTTTCCGCAGGTTTTGGAGTCGTTTCGGTCCGACAGACACTCTTCATCTGCGACAGCAAAGAAAAAAAATCAAATCTGAACGAAAAATCATCAGAAACAAACTAAAGTTGAGATAAAGGAGCCAATAAGCTCGGGTCGGTGATGACGCTGAAGGCCTCGTGACTAAATCCAGATTAAAAGAAGGCAAAAAATATTTTAGGGCCGCGTCAGCACAGAACCCGAGCCGACCCGGAGCGAAGGGCTCGGATCAGGGACCCCTCCTCCAGCCCGTCCCCGTACCGGAGTAGGCCTCCCGCTGGGCCTCCAGGTTCTGCAGGTAGTGGCTGTCGGGCCGGGCCTGCAGCAGCGGCAGGTGTCCGGGCAGGAAGCACGGCGCCCCGGCGGGCTGCTGCGCCGCCAGGCTGCATAGGAAGCCGAGGCCAAGGGGCAGCGACCCCCCCGGGAAGGAGAACCCGCCGAGGCCGGGTCCGGCCCCGTGCTGCTCCGCCCCGGGCCCCGAGGCGCCTGGGGCCCCGCCGGTCTGCTGCCGGGCCTGCAGGTCCGTCTCCAGGCCCAGCAGGTCGGTGATGGCGAAGCCTTTGGAGCGGAGCCCGGGGCCGTGCAGGCGGCTCTTGTCGATGCCGAAACCCGGGGACAGCAGCTTCACCCGCGGCTTCTCCTCGCTGAGCTCCTCCCGCCCGGTCATCTTGGAGCAGAGGAGGTGATGATGCAGAGGAGGTGATGAAGGTGGAGAACAGAGCTGCACCGGGCGGCGGGCGGCTTTATCAGCCCCGGGATCCCAGCGGCGGCCAATCAGGGCACAGAGCACAGAGCGGGAGGGGGTGGGGGGGGGGCTCAATCCCAGAGGATTAATTGCCACCAATTTCCCTCCAATCCGATCAGGATTTCAGAGGAAGAGGAGGAAGAGGAGGAGAAAGACTGTTTATCTTTGATGCAGCCAAACATCACAGAGCATCCACCAATCGGCTGCTGCCATCAGCACCAGCCCTCATCACCCTCAGATTTCACAAACCTAATCTACCATCAGGACTGCTCAAACTGTGGGGCGCGGCCCACGGGGGGCGTGCTGACAGCAGGATGAGTCTAAGGGAGCCGCAGACTGACCGATGACACTGTGAAGGCTGGGGTCACGTGACCCTCGTGCAGTTCTGTTTGTGCTCTTTTCATGACCCTAAAAATGACCTCTGACCTCTCTTCACAGGTGTTTGATGCTTTGGATTTGCTGTAATCTGACTTCAGCTGCTGTTAAATGTACAAAATAAAGAAAACTGGATTTTAAAAGTGCTGAAAAATCAGTTTTAATGATCGATGAATTTTATTTACAAACAGAAAAATCAAAACTCAGCAAAAAAACTATTAAATCAAGGAAGTGAGTAAAGAATCAAATGCTCAGTTCCTACTTTATCCGTTGGATTTATTTCCTGGATTTGGTGCCATTTTATTTCATTTCTTTTTTTAAACATTGATTTATTCATTTTCCTTTCTGAGGTTTTGAACCTCCACACACTTCATGTTCATGTTTTAAATTTAATTTATTGTCATTATTTTGCAGGTTCAGTCAAAAGTGACGTCTGCAGACAAAGCAGCTAGAAGAATGGAATAAAAGTGAAAATAAAGACAATAAAGACGATGATCTGTGGGTGGAGCGGGTGGAGCTGATGAGGATAAACAGAGAAAATCAGCTGTTTGTCTCTTTGGGCAGAAAATGAAGCTCCTGCTGATGAAAGTCAGGCTGGAAATTAGGGCCAAGTTGGCGGTTAATCCCTCAGGATTGACTGCAGGCTTGCAGGCAGTGTGCGTGTGTGTGTGTGTGTGTGTGTGTGTGTGTGTAAGAAGGTAAAAATGGTCAACTGGTTTTAAAAGCAATTAGAGGAATCTGCTTATCAGAGATAATTAAAGCAAATTTGGGCTGTTTTTAAATCCTCTCTGTTCTCCTGCTTCTCTTTTTTATTGTGGGCGTCACAGTTTGAGCAGATTACAGATTAAATCATCCGACGCGTTCATGCGCTCGTTAATGTGCTCGTGTTAAATTAGAGCAAAGAAGCTCATCGCTCTCACTTCATCGGGACGCCCGAGTCACCGACATTCGAGCGCCAAACAAAGTCAAAGTCATTCCTGATCAGTCAGCTGGAGGTCAAAGGTCAGCACACCTGCTGCTTTACTCTGAGCTCATTTACCAATAAAACCTTATTGATCGTCAGTGTGATGTAGCTGTTATCGCCCAGAAATCATTTTTAAAAAGTCAAACAAGAAACTAGAGAAACACGAAAGGCGTGCTGGAGCAGAGCATCTGCATACCTGCACAGGTAAGTCCTGCAGCTCCACAGGTGAACCTTCAGGTGCATGCCAAGAAGAGGAGGAGGAAGCTGACTGGATGAGTGGTGGAATTACTCAACCTCAGCTGAACGTCTGCAGCTCATTACTGACGAGAGCTGAAACATCTGTGCACATCTGTGTCCAGGAGGAAACGGGGAGAGCCTGAACGCACCGCGGCGGCCTGCAGAGCCCACGAAACGTTCACAGACATCAGAGAGTTTATCTGCGTCTGTCTTCACTGTATTTGAGCTGACATGTGTTTGATTTTTACAAAACTTCACCAAATTAGAATTTATTAGTTTTTGCGTTGTTTTTTTATTTTATTCATTCAGTTATATTTAATAATTTTTTATCCTTTAGCGTTTTGCTTTTTATTGGATTTTTTTTTACAATTTTATGATATATATGTATTTTTAAATACTTCTGGTTATTTGCTTTTACACCTCCAGTGTAATTATTTTTTTCTGTCTTAGTGTTTAAATCTGGTTTTAACCTTTAACCTTTGTTGTTGTTTTAATGTTTATGTTTTGTTCATCATTTTATTTTGAGGTTAAATGGTTTTATTTGCTGAAACATCACGTTTGAAATCTGAGACGGTTGAATAAAAATCTGATGTTCTTCTTCTCTGCCGCTTTAATCGGCCGCTCAGATTTGCAGGAAGATGAAAACAGAGCTCAGACGGTTCATCAGGAGACGCCCATCTCGTCCCGCCGCTCACAAACAAGATGATACCAACATCGAGCAGAGGCGACACGGCTCGTTATCTTCTTTAATCTGAGGGCGCTCTTTGTTATCTCACTGATAACAAAACTGCAAACACGGCCGAGCGTTCATGCGGCGGCCCTCAGTGTGCTGCAGCAGCGCCCGCTCTGACTCAGTGGATCTCTGTGGATCAGTGTGTCCTGAACCAGCTCAGACACAGACTGTATATAAAAGACGGACAGCGCTTCTGTGAAACGTGAACTTAAATCTGAGTTTGTTCTGATAGATGTGCAGCGCTGCAAACGTTTCTTATCAGAGCTTTTAAATATCGATGACTTGTAGCAGACCTGAACGTTTACCGAGGAAACAAATGGGGAGGAGCTTCAGGAAGCGCAGCAGAGCGGCTCGTGCTGGGATATCCGTGTAGCAGGTGGTTTCTCCGTCTTCACCACGTTAAACCAAACTTTCATGACTTCTGCTCGTGACAGCGGTGGGCGGGTTCGTTGATTATTTTGGCGCCAAGCCCCTCTGAGTGAAAGGAGGAGGCGGATTTCCCCTGAGAGTGTGGACACACCCACATAAAGGAGCAGCAGGAGCATCCATTCGTCAGGCTGCCGTCACGTCCACACACCGGCCTGACCTCTGACCTCTGCATCAACAGCAGCTAAACGCAGACTGTGAGAGGCACAGCCCTGCAGAGCAGTCATCAAATTTTACTTTTGCATCATGCTTATCAGCCGGTGTGATGGAGAGGTCAGAGGTCAAAGCTGACCGTTTTCTACTCTGTGGTGTCGGCGGCGCTCACAACGTGCTGACACGTGAGCGTCTGCGACTTCATGAAGACTCAGTTCTCGCTTCATCGTAAAGAAATAAACCAACAAAGAAACAATCTGATAACAACGCTTTCTAACTGTAAACAGAGCGCTCCATTCTGAGGAACAAAAACAGCTGAACCTCTGAAGACAGCACGTGGCGGCGTGGCCTACGACCGCACCACCTGAGGCCTGGGGCTGAGAGCATGCCATAATTCTGTCTGCAGGAGGCAGCAGGATGGTGAGGTTAGCCAGGCTGAAGCACTGCGAGGAGGAAACCTGAATGTGCTGGACCAAAGAGCTGAGGCAGCTTTAGTCAGGAATGCAACGTAGGGGAGGAGCTTCATGTCGAGCTGGGAGGAGCCCCAGCACACTGCCACGAACACCGGCACCGCCTCTTCTGAGAAATGTTCTTGATGCAACTGAACACACTTCCTGGACTCGCAGTGATGTCAGTAAGCCCAAGAGCTTCACAGCTGACCTCTGATCAGCGGTGACGCCGGCCAGAGCTGCACGTTAATTACAGAAAGAACAAAATGATGAGGGATGGAGATAAAGTGATGAGAAGCTCAGAGAAAGAGAAATATTCAGACCTTAATCTGAAGATTATTCAGCGCTCGTAATCAATCAGTCTCCTCCTGCAAATCTTGGTAATCCACGCTGTTTGAACAGTGAACATAAGTTTGTGCGGTGATGTTTAATCCAGCATCAAACTGATGTTCTGCTTCAGTTTATAATCTGCACACAAAAAAGAAAGAGCGGGACAGAAAGCAGAGGAAGAAGAAGATGAGGATGAAGAGGCGATTGAGGCTAAAATGGAAAAGATTAAATTATCTCATAATTCAGAGAAAACCTTCCACAGCCGTCACTAAAACCTCAGTTATGTTAACAATAAATCACAACGAGGTGATTAAAACCTGCACGCTCTCTAACATCCAGCAGGGGGCGACTCCTCTGACTGGATAGAAGGAAAGGAAACGATCGCCCCACTCAGATGACCTCTGACCTCAGTAAACTCTGTCCTGATTGGTTTCTGCTCCAGCGTGCCCTCTGCTTCTCGTCTCTGCACTCGAGGGCTGTGTCCCAATTCAGGGGCTGTGTCCGAATTCAGGGGAAGGATGCTTAAAATGCCATATTTGGAGGCAATGACGTCACAGCGACGCGACGAGGACTGTCCGAATTCAAAGAGCACTCAAAATGTGGCGACAAATGCGTCCTACTTTTCTGCGAATTTGAGGCTTAGCTGTGTCCGAATTCAGAGGAAGGATGCTTCGATGCCATATTTGGAGGCAATGACGTCACGGCGACGCGACGAAGGGTGTCCGAATTCAAAGAGTGCTCAAAATGTGGCGACAAATGCGTCCTACTTTGCCCTGAATTCTAAGGATGGTCCGATGTATCCTTCATGTCCTACTATATCCCAGGATTCATTGCGGGTCATAGAGGAGATTTGTTTCTGATAACGATGGTGGTCGAAGCAGGAGAGGAAAACACTTTCAAATGTAAGTATATGAAAATCTGGTTGTACAAAAGTTAAATTGTTATATCGGTCGTTTTGTTAAGCTTTGGGCATCTGCATAGACATGTTTCTTTTATTTAAAATAACCGTAAACCAGCTTGTATCGGGGGTCCCGCGATTTTTCATGTATTGCCGCTTACATACAGCTAATTTTGATTTTTCAAATTGGTGATATGTTGTGGGAACAAAGACCAAACAGCTTAATTTATTACAACGAGGAGAAAACGATCACCTCTTCACTGGGGTGAAGAATTGGGCCGCTCTGGCGTGGATGTACAAGAATAAATCAATGTACACATCGTATTCATATGAGTACGGTCCTATTAACCCTCATGCTGTACAGCAGCGGTCCCCAACCTTTTGCGCCACAGACCGGTTTATGTCAGACACGGAGCCTTTAAGGTATCGCGGATAAATACAACCACATAAAATGATCCGACCAAGACAAAAACTGTGGTATTTTGTAAATATAATAATAAACGTGAATGTACTGTGTAATTGTGTAACTTTATTAGCAGCGTCCTCCTGAAAATGCGCCAATATTGACAGTAACATCCTCCTCTCTGCCGCTTAATGCTCTCTGGTCGCTATGGTAACGTGTAAATATTTCTTTCAAAATAAGACACACAACTACAACAAGGGAAAGACTCAGGGAAACCGAGTTAACGATAAAACCCTGAAAACCATAAATTTCACACGAGCCTTAACTCTGTGACCCGGTACCAAACGACTCACGGACCGCTGCTGTACAGAAGCTGTGATGTCCAGACGGTGTTCCTCTGGTGTTCTGCTGTGAAAACCTTTGGGCTTAGGGATTAACATAGTTGCCATGGTGTCCTTTCTTCTCTTATTTGTTGTGTGTGATCAGGACAATTCTGGAGAAGATGGGCCTGCAGGGAAAGTCACCCCTTGCAGGCCAGAAGACATGAGATAACTTTAAAGAATACAAAATACGTATGTGTGTTATCAAGAAGATAATTCTTAAGAACACAAGTTAATAAATGTGCAATTACTAAGAGTTGTTGTGGTGTTTTTATTTGCCTGCTGTCATTTTGGATTTCCTCTGCCTTTAGGATTGCAAGTATCCAGGCTCAGGAGAGGGGGTCAGTGGGAAGCCCACTGCTGCTACTTGGCCCTGGTTTGCCCTCATGGATGAGGTGATAGGATAGATGCCTTCCATTACGCCTTCTGTCCTAATTTCCTCTCTCCCTGAGGACACTCCAGGGCCAAGCACAGCAGTGGGTGACCAAAACGACAGCGATGACGAAGCAGCTCAGCCACCTACGACAGGGAGAAAGAGGAAAAGAGACGGGGATGATGAGCTGCTAGACCTCATCAGAGAGGACATGAGGCAGCAAAGAGAGGCTGAGGAGAGGAGAGCAGGGAGAGGACGGACAGACTGTTTTCACTTCTAGAAAGATTAGTTCCAAAATGAGTTATGTATTGAGAAATTTATTTATTTGAATAAATTTGTTACATTGTTATATGTGTTGCATTAGTTTAAAGGTTTTATGTTATTAATAAATTGATTCAAACAAACAGTAATTGTCACTGAACTCAATTTGATTTACAGGCATTTGTAACACGTATGAACATAACGCTAACTTTGAACAATATTACTTGGATATTTATTTGATAGCAATAAAGTAAATAACAATAACAATTAAACAAGAATATTTCAAATACACAGTATGTAAAGATGAAAAACAATATTTACAGTTGTTCACACAGGATTAACCTGAGTGACTTGTTCCTGGACCGTTTCTTTAACAACTGTAATAGATTACAGGAAGTCTCTGGCAGTGTTGCTGAATCTGCCCGAGCAAGATCAGACGTGGATGAGCTGCTGCAACTGAGACCTGCGGTTTGTCTTTTCTGGTGGGCGAGTGGAGAATCACACAGGGTGGTCTGCAAAGAGAGCTTCAGGATGCTTCCTCCCACTGTCCACTGCATCCTCCATCCACAGGGTTTGCAGGGCTCACTCGTGGCTGCCACACCACTAAGATGTTTTCAGAGATATGCAAGCAGGAGATGGTGGATGCTATATTATTAGTATAATACTTGTAACTCTGTAGCAGACAACAGTTTGATAAAGTGCTATGTAAAAAAAAAACAAACAAAAGATTAGATTCTATACGTTTCAAAGATATTTAGTTTATATATTTTATATGATACAGTACATGTGTGAGAATGACCGATGTTGTGGCAAAAATGATCGTCTGCCAAAAACTGATTTCGGTTTTTGCCCTAAACTGATTGCTCGTATTTAACCTGCTATGAATAACTTGTTGGTCTATAATACGTGAAACATGTCAAATGTGTCCCTCATTAGTGATATCAAGTCACCTGCCACCAGCAACATTCCTGTAACAAGGTAGAAGCTGCAATCAGTTTTTGGCAGTGACTTTTATATATCCTTTATTCATCCAGTTTAAAAAAAATCTTATTGACATTAGAAATTTATTTTTAAGAGTAATCTGGCCAAGAGGACAGCAGACAGCGCAACAAATATATCAATTGTACCTACATTATAACCAGAGTTATAAAGATACTTGAACAACAGGTACTTATTGTATATATAAAACCCCTTAGTAAACCATGTTCATCGAAGTCTATTTACCAACATACATAAAGATATTACACATATTACACTCGGAAACATTGGAAATCAGTTTTGGCAGGCGAACACTTTTTTGGCATCCGTGTAATTAGCTAAGTAATTCCTAAATGCGTGTAGATTAAAGGAAATTATTTTACCTGGATATGATTGTCTCTGATGAGCCTAAGGTACAAAACGTGCGGGCGACGACGATAAGGTTTTTCTAGCTCCTCGAGAAATAAAATTGTCCAAACAACGGAGCGACATTTCTGGGTCCATTTTAAAGTTTTCGCGCTGTGGCACTAGCGATCGGGAAAAACACGCAAGTAAGGGCGGAGTTGAAGGCTAGGAGGCTGTCCACAGCCCATCTGTTATGTTGGATACTCATTGTTTGTTCAATAAAGTTTCTATGGAGAAAAAAAGGGGGCTGTCCAAGCCGCTCACTTCCTGACTACCCGTCCGTCTAAGGACACTACCTTGTGACGTAGGTAGGTAGTGTCCTTATGAGCATCCTTCCCCTGAATTCGGACACAGCCAGGGTCTGCACGCTTGAAGTACGCACACTACGCGTACTACGTACGGTGCGTACTATAAGTACGAGAAGTGCGGAAGTGAGAGGCTTGTGAAATGGGACGGTCTAGCCTTCGTCGTGCTGCTCAGGTTGCCTAGCAACCATGATACTAACCGCGAGAAACGTTACATACAGCTTTGTGTGACAGAAATGAAGGAGAAAGAATGTTTTGTTGGTCATTCATTTTTGTCATGACATCACTTTGATTAGTTGAGACCACAGGACTGTAAAACATGATAGTTGGGCTTCATTTCTGTACTGAACAGTCATTTCAAGATTAGTTAGTAAATAATAATTAGCTAATGTTGTTCATGAGACTAAAGTCATCTCACTGTGGTAATGTTAATATAATATGGACAATATTATATGTATTGTCAGATTATTATGATATATATGTATATGCGTGTATATCTATATACGTATATATATATAAAAAAAAACAAAAAAAAACACCCAGCACGCCCCTGCGGGCGGTTTATCCTTCAAGCTCGGGTCCTCTACCAGAGGCCTGGGAGCTTGAGGGTCCTGCGCAGTATCTTAGCTGTTCCCAGGACTGCGCTCTTCTGGACAGAGATCTCCGATGTTGTTCCCGGGATCTGCTGGAGCCACTCGCCTAGCTTGGGAGTCACCGCACCTAGTGCTCCGATTACCACGGGGACCACCGTTACCTTCACCCTCCACATCCTCTCGAGCTCTTCTCTGAGCCCTTGGTATTTCTCCAGCTTCTCGTGTTCCTCCTTCCTGATGTTGCTGTCATTGGGAACCGCTACATCGATCACTACGGCCGTCTTCTCCTGTTTGTCTACCACCACTATGTCCGGTTGGTTAGCCACCACCATTTTGTCCGTCTGCATCTGGAAGTCCCACAGGATCTTAGCTCGGTCATTCTCCATCACCCTTGGGGGCATCTCCCATTTTGACCTCGGGACTTCCAGGTTATACTCGGCACAGATGTTCCTGTACACTATGCCGGCCACTTGGTTATGGCGTTCCATGTATGCCCTGCCTGCTAGCATCTTGCACCCTGCTGTTATGTGCTGGATTGTCTCTGGGGCATCTTTACACAGCCTGCACCTGGGGTCTTGCCTGGTGTGATAGACCCCAGCCTCTATGGATCTTGTGCTCAGAGCTTGTTCTTGTGCTGCCATGATTAGTACAAGAATATATATATATATTACAGCAGTGAGCTTGAACTCTGGGTCAAAGATGCAAGTTGCAGTTATTTATATTTCCTATCACCTTAAATCTTCACTCAAAGACAAGTATCTCTGACAGTGTATATACAGATGTATTATATATAAGAGACAAACATTGTTCTTTCAATATGTTGGCATTACTAAATTTGGCTCAATGCTTACATATATGTGTAAAAAGCAAATGTACGAGCTGTGATAACTGTTTCTGATAGAATGAAGATCAGACTGATATATGAAATATTCCTTTATTGGGTGAGAAAATCAGACCATGTCATAACTGCTTTAAGTCATACAGAATAGATATCAGAGCCTTAAACAGGCCGACTTCTGCTAAATGGGTCAAACTGGACAGAAAGTCTACAAACACATAACATCCTTATAGAATATGATGTAACACTATAGATCAACTTAGCTCAGAATATATAAAGCATATAAACAATTACAGCAATATGATGCAACAAACACAGCAGTGCTACTAATCCAAAATACTCAAAGCTTCATAGAACTGAAACAAACATTTATTTTTAGCTCCATTCTGCTGCTGATACATACTTTAGGTTTCTGAATATTAAACTTGTTGCTGCCTTTCATAGTGTGTAACTTGAAGGCCCTGAGTACTTTCTCCCACACTGAAAACACTGGGATGATAACATTATTTGAACATTACCTAATAAGACTGATTCAGGACAGACAATTAGTTATGTTAAACTTTCCTAGCAGTCCTTCACAAACAGGGAACAGTCTGTCTATTCTCTCCATCTGTCAGCTGCTGCTGGCTCTTCCTCCTCTTCCTCACACACTGCTGAGTTTGTCCTGGTGGATCATCAGGGTGCAAAGCCCCTCACAGATGATGTGCAGCAGTGGGTCCCTCAGTCTGTCCTCACTCTGGACACTTGCAGTTGTCACACATGGAAATCAAATGTGTGATAAGCTGCAGGATTCAAACACAAGTGTAACTTATAAATACATGTTCATACTTTTATTCCACAATCAGAGAGAAAGAAACAGAGAGAGAGTGCAGGACAGACAGACAGGTGACAGTCTCAGGTGTACACACTGCTACAAAACAGCACAAGAGAAGGAGGATTTAGTGTTTGTGTTATTACGAGTGCTAAACAAGAAGAGTTCCAGATGGTCCAGTGGACACATGTGTGACTCCTGTGATTAAAGCATCTTTCTTTCAGCTTAACGAGTGAACCGTCAGCTCGTTCAAACACACGTTAAAGTCCGTTTGGCTCGACACCACCGAACAGAGGCAGCAATATAACATAGCTAACATTAACAGTGCAGTGAATCCTGCTTGTGCCGTCATATTCAGGACTGCAAACCGAGCAGCATCATCACTGACTTTCAGCTTGTTGTGTTTGTGGATATATGACTGACTTTAATTATCCATAAAATCATCGCATTCTCTGTAAGATTAAGGTCGACTATTGAACGACGTATATTTTAAAGTAAAGGCTTTAAAACCAAGTAAACACTGAAAGTACAAACATCGCTAATGTCACATAACTTTGCCGACATGTGGCCAACAGTCATGTTTTAATGTTCTTCATTATTCAACATTCGCACATAAATAAGTGACATCATATTCAGTACTTACTTTTGACAGTTCACTCTTCGGCCGCTCCCTTCTGCCGTATTTTGCGGCAAAATTATCCACACCCACCGCCGCGCTATGGATTGTGGGATATATGGGGCCACGAAGCGTGCACCGGACCACGCTTGATATTTGAGGAAATCGACGGCGCATTTGGAGTATGCATTTGAAGTGCACTTTGAATTGGGACAGCCGTCGTCGCGTGGCGGTGACGTAATCGCACTTGAAATGCGTACTTCAAGCGTGCAGACCCTGAATTGGGACACAGCCGAGGACTTTGCTAGCAGACGCTCTGTCCTTCTTTTTAAAATCCTCCTCTTTATCAGGTGTTCCTGACTCCTCCCAGAAGTGGGCGTGGTCACCTCACCGGCACACCTGTTTCCCATCTTCACCTCGGTCCTCCTCTCTCCTCCTCGCTGGACAGTGAAGCTTCAAAGAGTCAAGTGCCGCTTTGTTACCTGCCTGCTCACCTGTGCCACGTACTGGCCTCACCTGCCGGCCAGAAACACTCACTCACGTTCAAACCTGCAGAAATCAGAGCGTGCTGAGAAACTTACCTGCACCCATGTTTGTGAAACTGTCATGTAACGTGCTGTGGCAGGCAGGAAGAGGACCCAGAGGCCGGACTCACAAACTCAAACGGCTAAACTAAAAGAGGAGGCTTTATTGTGCTGTAGCAAGAATACTAAACCCAAAAACAGGAAACTAGAAACCACGAATGAGGAACTAAGACACTGGGAAACCAAACTAGGAGCGTGGACGACAAGGGACACGTGGGAGGAAAACACAGGGCTTAAATACACAGAGGAAGGAGGATCACGCAGGGAACACAGCTGGGAGAGATCAAACACAACGAGACGGGGAGGAAGCCAAACCGAATACACTGACACAGGACGCGAGACTGTCAAAGTAAAACAGGAAACACGAGACAAGGAGACATGACTGACAGATGGTCCGGAGGTGCACGAACACAGAGACCAGACTGGACATGAAATACAGGCGAGGCACCTTCACAGAAACATGAAGAAGACTCGCCTGTGCTAACACCTGTGGAACCAACAGCCACTCACCCTCGCCCGCAACCACACAGCCGTAGCTGGACGTGGTCGTGTGGAGGACTCCTTTCAACTGCTGCCAATGCTCACCTGTTGTTCACCTGAAAGTCTTCATTAAACTGTGACATTGTTGTTCGTCTTCCAAATGGAGGTTAGTGTCAATAAAAATCCAGAAACACGACAAATCCGAAAGACGAGGAAAAAGAGGCTGACGGCAACAGGGGGACAAAAGACAGACAGGAAGTAAAACAAGCTAGAACACACAAAGTAAAGAGGAAATGACTGAAACAGAGACAACAGTGCTCTCAGCCTGATACCGAGTACAGGGCCAGTACACAGGATAGTATAAAGGAGGTTTATGTATGGGAAAGTGCTGTGTCATGATTTGTGGGAGAAAATTATTAACTTGCACATTCTCAACACATTTTAATGACCACTGTGATTTCCACAATAATGAGTTAATACAATAAAACAGCTTTCAGCTTTTATTTTGAAACTCTGGTTCAGCTTGTGTAAATGAAACAGCACAGACAGGTTCACACACACTGAACTTAGAAGAATGGATTGAGCCGCCTGCCTCTGATGAACTTAGAGGGGAAAAACTAGGAGACGGTTTATTCGTTTTCTCTGGTTGAAATCGAATCTGCTGAACACACCTGCAAACGTTCACCTGCTCCCACTTTATTCCAAGAAGGCCGGAAATGAAAGCAGACCATCACCAGAAGCAGCTCAAACGTTTCCGGCTGCCGTGCAGTCTCACAGGGAGTTAATGGGACCAATTAAAGCGGCAGCTGTGATGAAATTAAGGGCGGCTGGCGGCTGGCGGCTGGCTGCTGGTGCGTGGCCTCGGCCGTCCGCGGCCTGTAAGCGATAGCAGTAATTCAGGCGGCAGACGGCTGCAGCTCCCCGCGGTTTTTGTTGTTCATTGTTGTTGCAGCTCCATTGTTTACCGCCGGCAACGGCAACAATAGTCTGGCCACGCGTCGGCACCCCTCCCTCACCCTCCACAGCCCTCTGTGTCCCACTAATTATTCATAAATGCACATTTATGCAAATAGATTAACCTAATTCAGTGATGTAAACAGCGCCTGGGTCGGGATTAAAGTTTTCAAATTAGACTGGAGTCTGTGTCTGGAGCTCTGAACCATATACTCTTATATGAGGCCTGCAACCCCCGACACACACACACACACACACACACACACACACACACACACACACACACACACACACACACACACACACACACACACACGGCCTCATTTGCATTCTGTAATCTCAGCCCTAAAGTGCATGAGGCCAAGCCAGACAAACAGCAGCATCCAGAGAAAGATCCAGTCTGTCTGCTGCCATTAGCTTTAATGGCTAATGATTAAAAAATTTAATACTGTATGGAGACTCGCTGCGTCTGGCCTGTTTCTTCAGCCACTCGCCTCAGGCATCACGCCACCTCGGTCACCTGATGCCAACGCGTGCCGTCTCACTCAGTAAGCTAAATGCATTATGCTAATTTAAAAGCTCAACCTGAATGAGTGATTAAATGTCACAGAGCTTCTGTTTGCTTTGCTTTCTGAATACAATTAGCCAATTCTGCTCGGCCTGTCCCAGGGAGCTGGTGCCCAGTGAGACAGGAAGTGACAAAAGCACCTTCGTGTTTACCTGCAGGAGCGCCAAGGAGGCTGCTAGCATTCCCTCTGCAGATTTACAGGAGATGATGACACTGATGTGATCAACCTCTAACCCTGAGTCCTGGTGACCCTTCATTTCTAACCTCAACCCTAATCCTGACCTCTGCCTTCAGCTCGCTGTGTTGTGGGTCTACGCCTCCTTCAGAAGGTCAGGGTGTAGTTTACATCTATTCATGTTGCCTTTAAAGGAAGTCATCACTGGTCTGAGGTAAAGATGTTGTCCTGAGAATATTAGTGACATGGAGATGTTTCAATAAAGTTTCATATGATTTATTAAGCTACAGCTGTACAGATGAAGTACAACAATACAAAAATTCACACGATAAAAACAATCAGTTGCATGAATATAGGAAACGTCCCTGTCAGTGATCGAGCCGGCTCATTGTGTGTCCTCATTGTTATAGATGAAGGCCAGAGTAACACATTAGGTATTTGTCACATAGATATCATTCCATATGAAGCAGTGTTTAATTATTATTTATATATAAATATATGAAAGAGGTTATTTTCACAAAGCTGAGAGGTTTGGTGGGTGTTAAACACAGTGTTCAGCTTCTGTAAACATGTTGTTTGTTGGTGTTTGTTGTTGTTTTGGTTTACGAGCTTAAATCGTTTGATCTGTATTAGAGATGGACCGATCCGATATTACGTATCGGTATCGGTCCGATACTGACCTAAATTACTGGATCGGATATCGGCGAAAAATAAAAAATGTGATCTGATCCATTAAATATCAAAAAAAGCATCTCACAAAACTTGCAACACGGCGTAAACTCGGCTCATAACCGTAGCACGTTGCAGCAGTATGCCTCATGTGATAGAGCGGCTGTGTGTTTGTAGCCTCGCTACCAAGCCAGCATTTCATCTCCGAGGAAGTTATCCCAGAGAGAAGTAAAGCAAGTGTGTAAGTTCATCTCTGAATGTTTGTAAAGCGTTCCCATGTTAAGCTTAACAACCGATATATGGAGCGACTGCCTCTCTCTCTCCCTCACCTTCCTGCCGCTACTTCAGTCGTGAAACTGCTTAATGATCAGCTGATCGGCTTTTCTGTCGCAAGTCCGTCTCTCTTCTTTGTTTTTGGCCCACTTCGCGCCAGAAGGAGGAAACCAGCGGCTGAACAACAGCAGCACGTTTAAGCTTGATAAGCTGTTGTTAGAATTTATTTAATATTACTTTCTACACCAGGATCCTTTTCTACGTAGCTGACAGCTGGTAACTGTGCAGGGGCGGATCTAGCAAAGTGCAGCCAGGGGGGCTGATAGGGCATGAACAGGGAAAAGGGGGCACAAAGACATACTTTTCTTTCTTATTCTCATTTAAAATATGTAGCTTTTAATAAATAATTATCTGAATCTTACACCCAAAGTTTTAATCTGATGTAAAATGTATAGAAGTCCATTACTGTATATAGTAACTGTTAAGTCTAATATACCCTAGTAAGCTATAGTGCTTTTTCCTTTGGGAAGGTACCGTCTGTGAATTCTGCAATTCTGTTGAAGAAAGATGTTGAATCTATTTAATTATTCTTGAAAAATAATTTGTTTCTGTGCATTTTTTTCACCCTGCATCAAATTAAAGTTGATTACATCGATTAAGCATCATGAGGTGGAGGGTGGGGGTGGTTCCCTATTTTTTTTTTTTTTTTTTTTTGCTGGGAGTTGGCAACCCTATTAGTTAGGTTGCTTAATATTTCTGCTAAGTACTCTTTAAAATACCAGAATAGGGAGGATGGAGTAGGTTTAAGTTAGGTTTTAAGTTAGGTAAGGTTTATTAGATTGATCAGTGTTGCTGAACTATGAAATATTTTGGGTGCAGTGTATTTTTTACACACAGGTATAACAGAATAGCTTTAGTGTTGTTGTTTATTTAAACTTGAGTATGAACTTATACAAAATGCAGCAAGATATTAAAAAAAACAGTTTTATTGATTAAAAAACACAATATCGGATTCATATCGGTATCGGCAGATATCCAAATTTATGATATCGGTATCGGTATCGGACATAAAAAAGTGGTATCGTGCCATCTCTAATCTGTATATTGTATATGGGTGTAGACGTGTCTATAGTTAAACATACACAAGTATTCATATCGATAATCTGAGGTAAAAATGGACTAAAGTTTATGTGATGCAGGTATTCTCCACGTGTTGAAGTACTCACTGTACTGTAAACATGAGCTCAGTCTGTGCAGGCTCGAGGTTCACCTCTTCTTCTGGAATAACTTCTCCTCCTGGATTAAGTCTGATTGTAATTTTCTCTCAGGTCAGATGTTAATTAATTAATTATCAGGCATAATTGTGATGTGTGTGGTCACTCACACTCTGCTCCACCATGTGGCTGCCCCCTCCTTTTCACCCTCCCTTCCCGCCATCTTCACCCCTCCCCATCCCTTTCTTTGCATGCCTCACTCTCCTCCTCCATCTGTCCTTCCTTTTCCCTCCCTGATCCCTTTCCTCCTCCAGTTTCCACCCATGCTGGGATAATTAGGAAGGAGGAAATTCCAGGACTCACAGACGAAGGCCTCAGTCAGACCTTCATCAGCTATTCTCCATCATCTTCACACCTGTTAGTGAGAAAAGGCCGAAGCACTCAGAGGTTTTTTGAAACATTTATTAATATTTGAAGGTGTTTGCTTGTTGCATTTTCTTAATATTTTAAGGCATTTTAAAAATATTTTATTCTGATCTTATGAATTATTGAATTATGAATTAGTTATAGTACATAAATACTTACATTAATACTGTTAAATCATATACATATGAATTATAATGAGCTGACTGAGGAAGTGTGTGTGTGTGTGTCTGTGTGTGTGTGTGTGTGTGTCACCATCCACCTTTCAGTCAAAGAGGCCACGCCCCTAATAATGCAAACTTCAAACAGGTGAGCCATAAAGAAATCCTCCCTCTGTACAGGTGTTATGAAGCAGGAGATTATCTACGGAGGCTGGACCTGTGGACATCAGCCTGTAAACATGCTTGGCTATGGGAACGGACTCACTTTTTAACAACTGAGGCGGGTCAGAGGTCAGGTTTGGGGGTTATTTTATTTATTGCTGATGTGAAGACAAAACCATATGGCTCAGGGCTTTAGCCATGTCTCATGTTCTGCACTGAATATGAGATAATCCACAAACAAAGAGTGATGTGCAGACTTCCATCTTGGTCTTCACAGCAGGTTTCAGGGCGCTGCATCCATGCATCCATCCATCCATGCATCCATCCATCCATGCATCCATCCATCCATCCATCCATCCATCCATCTATCAAGACATCGATCATCCATCCATCCATCCATCCATCCATCCATCATCTATCCATCATCCATCCATCCATCAATCAATCAATCCATCCACGCATCCATCATCCATCCATCCATCCATCCATCATCTATCCATCATCCATCCATCCATCAATCAATCAATCCATCCATGCATCCATCATCCATCCATCCATCCATCCATCCATCCATCCATCAAGACATCGATCATCCATCCATCCATCCATCCATCCATCCATGCATCCATCCATCCATCCATCCATCCATCAAGACATCGATCATCCATCCATCCATCCATCCATCATCTATCCATCATCCATCCATCCATCAATCAATCAATCCATCCATGCATCCATCATCCATCCATCCATCCATCCATCCATCCATCATCCATCCATCCATCCATCCATGCATCCATTCATGCATCCATTCATGCATCCATCAACCATTCATCCATCCATCCATCCATCCATCATCCATCCATCATCCCTCCATCCATCCATCCATCCATCTATCAAGACATCGATCATCCATCCATCCATCCATCCATCATCTATCCATCATCCATCCATCCATCAATCAATCAATCCATCCATGCATCCATCATCCATCCATCCATCCATCCATCCATCCATCCATCCATCCATCCATCCATCAAGACATCGATCATCCATCCATCCATCCATCCATCCATGCATCCATCCATCCATCCATCCATCCATCAAGACATCGATCATCCATCCATCCATCCATCCATCCATCATCTATCCATCATCCATCCATCCATCAATCAATCAATCCATCCATGCATCCATTCATGCATCCATCAACCATTCATCCATCCATCCATCCATCCATCCATCATCCATCCATCCATCCCTCCATCCATCCATCCATCCATCCATCCAATTCAGTGCTGCCTTCAGGCTCTGTGATGCTTTGTCTGACAGTAATCCCCAAATTAAGCAAATAGCAGGCAGTGCTTCAGGGATCTGTCCATTTTATTCTCTATTTATGGGCTTCCTCGTTTTCAGATTGATCTAAAAAATAATCAAAAACATCCAGTTTGCATCCCAACTAACCTCCACCACAAAGATGTTCATAGGAGAGAATCTTTTACAGTTTTCAGGACAAATTTCCAACTTGAGAAGTTACTGATTGTACTAAACACTAAGGTCTTAAATAATCAGGCCCCATCTTATCTTAATGAACTTGTAGTACCATATCACCCTATTAGAGCACTTCGCTCTCACACTGCAGGCTTAGTTGTTGTTTCTAGAGTATTTAAATTTGGTAAAGTAAATCCGTTGGGCATCTGTCTTTGCCTTTAGACAATAATTCTGATGGCAAAAGAACCAAACGGGACAGGCAAAAAAAAAAAAAAGTAGAATGGGAGGCAGAGCCTTCAGTTTTCAGGCCCCTCTTCTGTGGAACCAGCTTCCAGTTTGGATTCAGGAGACAGACACTATCTCTACTTTCAAGATTAGGCTTCAAACTTTCCTTTTTGCTAAAGCATGTAGTTAGGGCTGGACCAGGTGACCCTGAATCCTCCCTTAGTTATGCTGCAATAGACGTAGGCTGCCGGGGATTCCCATGATGCACTGGGTGTTTCTTCTTCACTCACTATGTGTTAATAGACCTCTCTGCATTGAATCATACTTGTTATTAATCTCTGTCTCTCTTCCACAGCATGTCTTTATCCTGTCTTCCTTCTCTCGCTCCAACCAATTACAGCAGATGGCCCTGCCCCTCCCTGAGCCTGGTTCTGCCGGAGGTTTCTTCCTGTTAAAAGGGAGTTTTTCCTTCCCACTGTCGCCAAAGTGCTTGCTCATAGGGGGTCATATGATTGTTGGGTTTTCTCTGTGCGTATTATTGTAGGGTCTACCTTACAATATAAAGCACCTTGAGGCGACTGTTGGTGTGATTTAATAAAATTGAAAACTTTAACAAACCATGAAGTTATTTAAAAAGGGAAGAAAACAAGACTCAGAAATTATTCCTAAGGAAGCACATCTCCTGTTGATCAATAATCCATCCATCAGGATCAGTGCTGCCTTCAGGCTCTGTGACACACTGCCAGTCAATAACCCCCAAATTAAGCAAATTGCAGGCAAAAGAGAAAAACAATCATTGTTGGAGGAGATCAGACAGGTCCTCCTTCATCTCTTCATATTCACTGCTTATCTCATTGTTGCCTCCAATCCAAGTTAGCAGGGATTATCTCCATGGAAAGGGCATTAAGAGGCGGATAACCTCAGCTTGGAGGCAGTTAATCTAGCAGCATGTTAATGAGTCTTGTAGTGGATTGCTTAAATTAAAAGCAAATATCAACAGTCATTTGGCTAAAGGAGCCCACGCGACGAGGGCCTGGCCTCAATAATAATGCATTAAGTGATTTGAGTCGCTGGGTCGTTGCAGTAATCGTGTAATGTGAGTGAAAAACAATAAAATTAACAGGTTATCAGGAAATTAAGGAGGCGAGGGGAAGAAGAGGGGGAGACGAGGTTGTGTGAGGATGCAAACAAGATTTAATTCACCTGGATGAAAAAACAGAAGGATCAGACAGAACCACACACACTTCACTCTGTGTGAATACGAGCTTCAAACAAAAGAAAATAGGAGGAAAATGTAAACACATTAATAAGGATTAAAGTCAGATTAAATGGAGGGAGAAGAAGAAAAACACTCAAATAATATCCTCCATCAGAAATAAGCTCAACACAAAAGCAGCTTCACAGGCCACCGAATAAAGAGGAATGATTTCACCTGAGATGCACACAGACTTGTTCCCAAGATCCACGGCAATCAGCAGAACCAGAAGAATAGAATAGAATAGAATAGAATAGAATAGAATAGAATAGAATAGAATAAACCTTTATTATCCCACGGATGAGAAAATTCGGATTTACACAGCTCATATAGTAAGGAGAATATAAAATATAAAAAGAAGACACAAAGTGGTCATATATACATAAGCAACTGAAGTTCGTATATACATAAGCAATGTAGAGAAATATGTATAGAACAATAGCACGGAGATATGTATAAAATGTGCAGAGAACAAACAAGCTGGTGAGTAAGATGACCAAAGGATGATGCACTCTGGATTTTTATGTTTTTGATGTGTCCTGTTCTCTGCTGTTATTTGAAACGTGTTGTGTTTTGGGCTACAGCAATGTAAACTTCATATGTTTTTATCTGCTGATGTATCCACGTCGCTCTTGTCCTGCGTTAGACGAGCCTCTCGTCTTTCTTCGTGCTGTCGCTCGTTGTCTCTTGTTTCTTTGAACCTTCGGTCCTCATTCTCTGCCTATTTTCAGCTCTGCTCATCTCTGAGCTCAGTTTGTTAAAAACTCTGGGCGTACCAACAGCTGATGGGCTCACGGAGCTCCTCAGAGAAAAATCAGTGTGAACAGGAAGCTCAGGATCGGGACTTTTTCCCACCGAGTAATCCAAACCACACAGCGGCATTAATGAGTAGGGATGGGTATTGATAAGATTTTCACAATTCTGATTCCATTTTCGATTCTGTTTAACGATTCGATTCTTTATCGATTCTTTTTTAAAAAGAACAGTGAGATCTTAAGAGATCCACAGCCTACGGCTCTTCAATGGAGTGTCACAGGGTCCCCAGGAAAAAAATTGTAAATGTAAAATAATAAAATAAATATTCTTCTGTAGCAATAACAAAGTATAACATAAATTATTCTGTAGCAATTACACAAGAATATCCAGTAATGTCCCTGCCTACAATTAAACACATTCACTTACTGAAAATCGGGGCACATGGGTCCAAGCCTTTGACCACAAACTTAGTCACTGCTCGGTGACATTCGTCTATCCTGGCCTGAAAGGAGACGCTACCGGTAGACTGCAGCGACAACTGCCAGCCAGACTCTGTCTGTCTCATCATGGTCACCTAAATGCACAGTGATGGCAGGTTTGTAATAAGGCAGATCACGCTAACATAATATGCACTGTTAGCTGATTATTTACCTGCCGTATTAACAGGAGAGGACGTGCAAACGTTACCGCTGCTGCTGGGTTGAGATTCACGAGTCCGGAGCGGAATTAAAACCACGACTTTCATTTAAGGTCATCGCCTGGTTTGTGAGCAAATGCTTTTGCATATTCGTAGTGTTTCTTCCTTTAAATGAAATATCTACTTTGCAAGTATTGCAAGTTGCCCTGTTGTCATCCGTTCTCGTAAAGTATAACCAAACTTTTGAGCGTTTGAGCCGCTTAGGCGTCCTGCCAGGTAAATGACGCTCTGCAACGTGGTGACGTCATTCGGGGCGACTGGAATCGATAAGGGAATCGTTTGCAAAAATGGCAAACGATTCCAAGGAATTGAAACAGTGGGAACCGGTTCTCAACAAGAACCGGGTTTCGATACCCATCCCTATTAATGAGCAACCTCGTGCTGTCGATGGATCAGGTCAGACAAGTTTGGTCTGTGTCGTCATCTCTGCTTTTCAGGGAACCTCAGCATGAACTGTTACTGAGAACACTGATTACAGAGCCTGCGATGAAGTCAGAAACAGCCTGATGAGGATGATGTGATGCAGGTGGGTTGCAAAGCAGCTTTCAGATGTTCACCTGTGTGAAATTGTAAATGTATTATCTTTATTAATAAACAGTTCAGGTTTCATAAATCCAAACCTGGTGTGATTGTGCTTCACAGACCTTTGGAGTCCCTCAGGGATCTGTTCTTGGGTCCTGTTGGCTCTGAGATCCAAACGGTCAGAAAACTGTGTCAGCTGATTAAAAGGGGAAAGAACAGAGGACCGAGAGCTGATCCCTGAGGCACTCCAACCTCCAGGTTGACGTAAGCGCTGGTTTTCTCATCCATTCACTTTCCTGGAGATACAAACTCGAGGCTTCGGTTGCCGTGGAAGCGTCTGAAACGTGACCTGAATGTTTGAGAATTACGTGGAAAAAATGTTTTAATTTGATCTTCTGTAGATAAAACCGTAAATCTCCAAACTCAGTTGAGTTGTCTGCTGGCTCTGAAGATAAGAAATCCTTTGTGTTAGTGTGTGCGGCCTGACCTTTGACCTCTAAGCGATCTAAAATGATGTGAAAGTTTAGCTTTGATTTGATTCAGTTTGTGTTTGATCAGCTTTGCAGCCACTCCAATCGCTGAGCAGCAGATTGCCTGCAGGGTTTAAACGTTTCACAGCGCTGATATTAAAGGTCAGGAGGCTGTGAGACAATATGTAATCTAACAACCTCCAACAGCAGCTCAGAGACATGATTAAGGATTCATCTTCACAGGCTTTATTTACTCTACAGTATGTCACCTATTGTCCTTTTTTCTGCACAGTGCGACCTTTAAGCTCATCTAGAAATAAACACGTGAGTTCAGGTTCTTCTCTGAGCCACAGAAATAGGTTTGATGGTCAGCGGAGGGTTGTACACCCAACATCTCACATATGAAAGGACGGACGAGTTTCTGAGGACGCCTTGGACCCAACAGTCAGAATAACTGAAACTATGCAGCACAGAGGCTACTGCTAATATTATTATTATTATTATTATTGCTATGCAGTGCAGAGGTAATTGAGATATAAACACATAAATAAAAACATGTTTCCTGAATTTCTTGGGTTACTGTTTAGAAAAGGTTTTTCAGCCTGACGTAATTAATAACGACATCTTTGATCCGTGTTACAGCTGTAGGTTTGTGTTGTTGGACGTCTCTTTGCGTGTGTTTTCTTTAGGTTCATTTTTATTTTGTTGCATTTGTTTTTAACTTTATTTTTTAACTTGCATGTTTTTGTTTGTTTTTGTCTTTTTTCTTCATTTATTTTGTGTTTTTTGTCTTTGGGGACTTTGCAGCTGTGTCCAGATTCATAGGCTGCATCCTCCGGCCTTCGTGGTCTACATGGGCCGGCTCCTTTGAAGACCGAGAAGTAACTGTGAAATGGGACAGTCTAGCCTTCAGATCTGCGTCACCGCTGTCTCGGTTGTGTGATTCTTACTCTGAATCTGAATAAATACGCGGGCCACTGTGTGCGGTAAGACCAACTCTTTTACTTCCTGTATTACCGTCCCCCGGCATGCATTGCCAGTGCATAACACGTAATTACACAATCAAACAGTGAACACATACTGCCCATACAACAAATCTACCAGAGACAATTGTGAATACACCACATCTCCCTTTTTAAACAAAAGCAGATTATTACTTTTCTCAGGACAGAACTTTCGACCAGACTACCTTTTGATTCTTTTTTTTTTCTCTTTTTCAAAGCCATACAAGAACATCTGGCAAACAATCTGCATTATATTTTAACGTTTTGTTTTTGACAACTCTTTTCGATTTATTTTACTGTGCTCTACAAAACCATTATAACACAGTTATATAACAACAACTCTTTTTTTTCTCTCTTACAGATCTAACTTTTTAGGTTTAACTATTGCCCTCCCTGACTTGGTTCTGACAACATCAGTGTTAACAGGTGTAGCAGGGCTCACACTGGGTGTTTGAGGCTTCTGTAACACAGGCACATTAGCAGGTTCATGCACTGGTGAACTTAAAGGAATCAAATGCACGCGATTACGCCTCACAGTCCCTTGTGGTAACTCCACCGTGTATGATCGGGGTGTAGAGTGATTTTGGATAACAGTGCCTGCAGTTTTGACATCAGTCACCCAAACTTGCTCTCCTGGGGACAGGCTGCATAAAGGTTTTGCGCGGTGGCGCCTGTTGAAGTTTGCCATGTCCATCATCCTCTTCTCCCTTTCCTTTTGAGCGAGCAGTGCATTGTCTGGCAGTGTAGGCTCCAGCTGCGATGGAAGTATCGGCAGTGTGGTTCGCAGACGTCTGCCCATTAAAAACTCTGCGGGGCTGTATCCGGACTGCAGTGGCGTAGCTCTATAGGCAAGAAGAGCTAGATAAGGATCAGCTGCTTTCTTCAGAAGATTTTTTACAGTTTGCACAGCACGTTCTGCTTCTCCATTACTTTGCGGAAACTTGGGGCTGCTTGTGATGTGTTTAAAGCCGTATGCTGCCGCGAAGTCTGTAAAGGTTTGACCTGAATACTGCGGCCCATTATCAGACATGAGGACCTCTGGGATGCCATGATGGGCAAAGAAAGATTTCAGGTGGGTAATGACATTGATTGATTTTGTTCTGTGTAACAAAGCAATCTCAACAAATCTAGAGTGATAGTCAACAGTGAGAAGGTAAGTTTTCCCTCCCAGCTCAAAAAGATCTGTGCCCACTTTCTGCCATGGGCGGGCAGGATATTCTGTTGGCATGAGTGGCTCACTGTTATTGTGTCTTTCTTGAATACACGTTTTGCACTTGAGCACCATCTCAGAGATTTGTTGACTCAGCCCGGGCCACCACACTGTTTGGCGTGCACGAGCTTTACATTTTACAACACCTTGGTGTCCTTCGTGTAGTTTTTCCAGCACCTTGTTTCTCATTGCTGAAGGAATGACAAGCCGTGTGTCTTTTAGCAAAAGGCCGTCTTCAACAGTGAGCGTGGCTCGGTCAGGCCAGTAATTTCGCAGTAAAGGCCCTTGTTTTGCATGATCTGGCCAGCCTTCGGTGCACATGTCCATGACACGAGCACACACACTGTCGCTTTTCAGTTGTTTCTTCAGTGTTTGCATATATGATGAACTGACAGGCATGTTTGCTACAATACTGTCCACATATATGTCTGTGCTTTCCATCAGCTCTTTGTCTGACATGTTCATTGGTTTTTTCAGCGGTGAGCGGGACAAAGTATCCGCTGTCCAGAGCGATTTCCCTGGGGCGTACTGCACAGTGTACGAGTAACGCATGAGTCTCATTCTGAATCGCTGGATCCTGGGTGGCAAGAGATCCAGAGCTTGTCCTCCCAGTAAAGAAACGAGAGGTTTGTGGTCCGTTTCGAGACAAAAATGTTTACCAATCAGGAAATCACGAAAACGCTCACACGCCCATGTAGACGCCAGTGCCTCTTTTTCCACTTGTGCGTATCGTTGTTCTGTAGGAGAAAGGGACCTCGATGCATACGCCACTGGTCGCCATCCTTCTTCCCACAGCTGCAAAAGAACACCTCCGAGACCATAGGATGAAGCATCTGCTGATACTTTAATGTCTCTGTTGGGGTCATACATTGCGAGCACTTGGGGTGAGGTCAGGGCATCTCGTAATGTTTTGAAAGCTCTCACTTGGTCAGTTCCCCAGTACCATGCATTCTTTTTGGAAAGAAGATCTCGCAGGGCTTTGTCTTTTTCAGCTGAATGGGGGATGAACTTGCCCACTTGATTCACCATGCCCAGAAAACTGCGCAACTCCGACACATTAGTTGGCTCTGTCATTTCTGTAATTGCCTCCGTTTTCTTCGGGTCAGGACTGATTCCTGTGTCCGCTATGATGTGACCCAAGAAAGCAACCTTGCTCTGGGAGAGCTCGCATTTTTCAACATTCAGCGTTATGCCTGCTCTTTCCAATCTTTGCAGTGTAGCATGGAGACGGGAATCATGCTCCTGATGGTTACGTCCCCACACCAACACATCGTCAATGTGACACACCACTCCTTCGAGACCCTCGATGACCTCCGCCATCATGCACTGAAAGTGTTCAGGCACTGAGTTGATCCCAAACGGTAGGCGGTTAAAATGGAACCGGCCAAAGGGTGTGATGAAGGTGGTGAGTTTGGCAGACTCATCGGACAGGGGAATCTGCCAGAAGCCCATGTTAGCGTCCAGTTTGCTAAACACTTTGGCTCCTGCGAGCATTCCAAGACTTTGTTCAACCGATGGCAGCACATATTTTTCCCTGCACACATACTCATTTAGTCCAGTAAAGTCTACACAAAGTCGCAGCCTAGGGGTGTTCTTCTTTGGAACAACAACCATGCCGGCACACCAGTCCGTTGGTTCCTCAACTCGGGTAATGACACCAAGCTCTTCCATTCGTTGGAGTTCCTCCTTTACTCTTCCCATTAGAGGCAGAGGAAGCCTTCGCAGAGTTTTGAGCGAGTATGGCACAGCATTCGGTTTGAGTTTAATGTGATAGGCTCGCTGCACTTTCCCTAGACCATTGCAAAGTTTAGGGTAAGTAGTCGTCAGAGTGTCCATTGAAACCGCGTCAACTCACACCAGCAGGCCAAGAGCCGTGATGGCGGGCAGGCCTAGCAGTGGAGTGCTCAGGTTTCTTACAACATAGACCTTCTCTGTTGTCTGTTTTGCTCCGTAGTTGAGCTGTAGCTTTGTAAAACCTGCAACGTCCAGTGGTGTTTTCCCAGGGCCTAACAAAGGTTTTTCTGGCTGCTGGAGAACTGGTCTGTGTTCGTTAGCAAAAATCTTTGATAAGTCCGAGTCAGCTATTACAGTCACATCTGCTCCAGTATCCAGTTTGAAAGTGATTTTTGCATCTTTCACTTGTATGATGGCTGTCCACGCCTGGCCGTCACTGGAAACTGAGCCTAGGAATAAACCTTGCTCCTCTTCCTCCTCAATACTTTGCACTGTCTTGCTTTGTCTGCAGACGCGCTGGTAGTGACCTTTTTTCCCGCATAAATGACATTTTGCATCATTTGCTGGGCACTCGGGTTTTGGATGTGGAGAGCCTCCGCACTTGTAGCATTTATTACTTTGTCTCTTGCCAAATTGCTGTTGTGTTTTGACAGTTTTATTTTTGAACATGTTGAACTTTGTTTTGTCGTGCTTTTGTATCACTCTGTCAACTGTTTTCACATTTACTTGCATTACATGTGTTTCACTTCTCAAAGCTGACTGTTGCTTTTTGATTTCTTCTGACTGCCTGGCCATATTTATAGCTTTATCCAAGTCCAAGTCTTTTTCCATCTGCATGCGCTCAGACAGCCTCGTGTCGGCCAAGCCCACTACTATTCTGTCTCTTATCAGCTCATCGTGGAGCGGTCCGTAGTTACAGTGTTCTGCTACTGCATGCAAGGCAGTCACGAATGCATCAACAGTCTCATTCGACTCTTGTTTGCGCATATTGAAATGTGCGCGCTCATAAACAACATTTTTCCTGACAATGAAAAAGTTGTGGAAGCTGTCTCTCACTTTAGCATAGTCCCGCTGGTCTACATCACTTAACTTTAGTCCTCTCAGGACGTCATCCGCTTCGTCTCCCATACAATATATGAGTGTTCACTTGATTTTCCTCCGAGCTCGCAGACAGATTACTTGCCTGACGGAATCTCTCGAAGCGACGGACCCATCTTGTCCATTCGTGTGGTTTGGAAAAATCAAAGGGCTCCGGTGGTTGGATGCTAAACGTAGCGCTGGGAGTGCTAGCCGCGGTGCTAACTCCTGCCCTCGGACGATCGTCTGCGTCGTCATTCAGCATTTCGTTTCCACCTTCCCCTTCTCCTCACACTCGGCAGATGTATGGAGTCTTACAAGTCACACAGCACTTCTGACACCATGTGTGATTCTTACTCTGAATCTGAATAAATACGCGGGCCACTGTGTGCGGTAAGACCAACTCTTTTACTTCCTGTATTACCGTCCCCCGGCATGCATTGCCAGTGCGTAACACGTAATTACACAATCAAACAGTGAACACATACTACCCATACAACAAATCTACCAGAGACAATTATGAATACACCACATCGGTGGAGTTTAATAAACTTGGCCGTCTGCTCCTTGCTATCTAAAATATAACAGGACACTGGCGTAAACTCTTGACCGTCTCACACTTCTGTTTAATCTGTTTTCTGTTTGACGTTTATTCAGCTGTGTGAAAACTATAACTTTAATCTCAGCCAAACTGATTTACTCAGGAACAAATAAAATACTGAAAAAAGCCAAACAATAAAATTTTTAAGTTATCTGAGTGATTATATATCATGTTTAACCCATTGACTGTAGAAAACATGGACGACATGACAGCTCCCCAAAATTGAAGCCAAAACGTCTCTATCGCCCCCTGGTGTCTGGCTGCAGTATAGGCCATAAACCCCGCCTCCTCCATGTTAGCGGATGGGACTGGGGTCAGACTAAAATAAATTTATTCTCCTCAGATAATTTTTTTTCCAAAGATTCTTTCTTTTGTTATCAATAGTTCTCATCATGCTGATTGATGTCCAAGGGGTCTCCTCTCCCATAAGTTTGATTCTAATTCCTACCGCGGTGATGTTAAATTGGGGTGAAACGTCATCATAGCAGCTTTGACTGGCAGCTGCAGTCACGGAGAAACTTGCGTATCTCTGTTCGGGAATAGCAGATAGAGCGTAGGCTCTGAGAGGAGGGCCAGCGTTTACGCTACGAAAACACGACCGACTGTTTTAACCTGACAGCCTGAGGTGTTCTTCAGTAAACTGGACTACCCGACAGAAGGACCCGAGGCCCCGCTGCACTTTTTCGGTAAGTTAATCGTGTTTGTAAGCTAATCCGTAACTACCGTCCTTAGCTAGCTCCTGAGACCTAGCTAGCTAAAATGAGCACTCGGCTGTCGGGGTTCGTTTAGCTAATCTGTGCAGGTGAATGAATTTACTAAAGAAATCAAGAGAAACGCCCCGGGCTGATCAGTCACTAATTACTGTTACTGTACTTTTATTACAAGTATTATACTGTAAAAGCAACAGGCTGCACCCTGCTGCAGCTCCTGTGCAGAGCTGAATATTAAATATGTGCAAACAACAGCATGTTTTCAGGCTCTTGCCACATCTGTAAAGACAGTAACATCTTTTTTAAAAGCTTGTACTTCAGTAACTCCTCATTAATCAGGAACTATGGATTAAAGTACTGTAGTGTACTGTAATACTGGAAAAAAAATGTAAGAGAAGAACTTCAGATCCTGAGTGTGTGAGGACAGAAGAATCAGCTTCATTTCAATTTTGAGGGATAAAATTTATATCTGAGTTTGATGGTTCTGTTGTCTTTGTGATTACAGGAGCTGCCCTCAGATTCAGACCTCAGCACCACCCAGTGACAGCAGACAGATCATCCAACATGTTCACATGTTAACTGCAAAATGAACTGATGAAAACAGTGCAAAGGTTAAAGTACCACACGTGCTGTAGTGAAAGCTGCAGCTGTTTTATTGATAAAGTTAAAGACAAAAAAACAAAAGGATTAATCACTCATGTAACTGTGTCACTATATATCAGCATTAACAGGACCTCAGTTTGATGTTTCACAAAGCTGCTGATCTCAGACCTGCACAGCTTCCGTTTTAAACACTTGATGTACTCAGCTGCATGAAGAGCATATGAGATTTTCTCTGGCACAATTAAATAAAACCTGATGAAGGTCAAAGGTCGTCACTTGTATGTTGAACTACAAACTTGTCATCTGGAATTCTTTCACAGTTTTTTGCAGATAGTGTGTTATTTACCATAAAGTGATTCAGAGTTATTCATCCCAGAGTAACCAGAGAGGATCATATATTTTTAAATATATAACTTACAGGACTGAATATAATATCTTTATGCAAAAGTCTGGAGCCTCTGGAGAGTATCCGAGTATTTATAACATTACACAAACCAAAGGTCTCCATCACAGTGTTCATGAAATGCTGGGTTTATCCATCTCCTGGATCGGGCCTACGGAGGAGTGCTGAAGATTTCCCTGTGAGGGAGCTGCTGGTGAAGATCATGAGTCCTGCTTGATCAATGCGATGAGCTTCAGTCTTCCTGGTGTTTCTTAAATGAAGCCTCTCTCAGTAGGTCAACAGCACCTCTGGTACAGGACAGCTGTGATGAAAGAAAGGGAAGAAGTTTCTCCAAACCTCTGGACCCAGGAAACCCAGCTTGGTCCTGATGGTCTCCCTCACTAGTTTCTCTCCAGGGTGAATGTAGCTGTTGATATAATGTGGACTCTGTTATTAAATGAAAAGAACAAATTAGACTACACTACTGAAACGTTCTGCTGTTTTTTTTAAAGTCTCCATGTTACCAGGCTGTAGAGTACGGTAGAGGGCTCTGAAGATTTAAACAGTTTTAGATCCATTACACTCACAGTCTTATGTTAAAATCTCAAAGGACAGCATTATATTTTTTTGATATTAACAGTAACTCTGGGCCTCTGTAGAGTGTGCAGATGATCTCATCGCTGTCTAAAATGGATAACAAACATAAGAAGTGCTGAATCCTTCAATAACACAGACTATTAGAGTAACAGGTGTGTAGCATCGCTAACTAGCTAGCAACAAGCCTCCAACACAGTGCGTATGCTAGCGGCTAATCTAGCAAACGAATTAACAACAGAGTGATTTTAGAACTATAAGATGATAAGCTGTGCGTCTTTTTTAATAACAGTGACATGGTTGTATTTACCTTAATTAAACGAGTCGTCAGTCGCGGTAAACCAGCAACAAAACTGGAGCAGCCGGGCTACGTAAAAAGTGTAGGGGGGCGTGTTTGCGGTCACGTCCAGCGGGTGTGTGGGCGGGAGCGTTACACAGTCGCTCCACCTCAAGTCACTACTGCGCAGACTCTGGCTCCAAATTTGCAAGATGGCAGCCTCCACAAGCGGGATATTTTGGCTTCATTTTTGCACAATAGGGCTTTGGAGTTGACGTCACGCCGCAGTGCATTGTGGGATCGCGGCGCCATGTCAGTAGGCTAGAAAGCAAAACAAGCGCACAGTGTTGGATTATTGGAATCGGGACTGCCAGAACCATGCTCAAAATCAGCGCAAAAGACAAAGGGCTGTATCGTGACCGATTGCGCCCAGACGCCAAGAGACGGTACTTTGAAAAAATTGCGTGCATCGGTAATGTGGACCCGTATGAAATAAGGAAGCGGAGTGGAAACCCAGACGACCTACCGCCTTTGTCCTATCCCGATCTTCGCATATCTTGTCTGTGGAGTCAGCGCATACACAGCGAACCAGTTTAAGAATTATAAATCCCTGGAGGCCCACATCCAATTCACGAACGGCTGGGTGCAAGATTTGTCCATCTTTAAGCCTCCACGCTGCGAGTAAGTTGTCGTTAAGACAAAGGTAAGTCTGTTTGAACTTGATAACTTTCTAAACAACTTACTTGTTACAGTTTTTGATTTGCACGTACAGCCAACCCATCTATATTAGCCTTGGGTCATTACAGACCTTTTATTAAAAGTGGTTTTTGTGTGTTTCAGGTACTGCACTCACAACGACTGAATGAAACTGCAGTCCAACCAGTGTGACCTCGTTGTGTGGACACAGAGAGACCTTCTGTCATACGCATCTTCCCTGATGTGGATTTCTGGGAACCACGTTTAAAGCAAGCACAAGACTTCTTTCTTAAAGTGTGTCTTCCTGAACTTGTTGGGAAATACTTCTCCAAACAACGTGCTGCTCTAAATAGCCTGTAATGTTTCATTTTGTGGTTCAAGATTGATGCCAGCTGTGTGTTGCCATGTAAATAGTTTGCATTTCATTTTTATGTACTTGCTAAGTACATGTGATAAGATCAAGAATAAAAAACAAACAAAGATACTATTCTTTTCTGTTTTATTGAAACTACTTCACACAAAGTACAGTTATTTACAATGAACTACACATGCAACACAACAGCTTTATGAATGCTCAACAAGAGAAAGTTTCATTTGGCGCTGGTTTGACAACCACACTGGGGCACATATTCACCAAAACACAGCAAACCTTAACAATCTTATCAAGCAGTGTTGTGTTTATTTCTGCTCTGCCCTGTTCATTGCTCACACAATGCTTCGTCTGCCCTTTAGCTTCCGTGATGCTGTCTGTCCATTACTGTAAAATAAGATTAGTGCACATGACAGGTGTGTGATTCATCTGGAAGTTATGTGCGGATTAGTGTACAATGAGAGCAATTTAGTATGTTTTTAGAGGCCCATGTGCAGTGTTGGTGCCCAGTCTGGATTTGTTACATCCATTTCATATGCTGGTTTGCCTGCAATAATGCTAAATCATAAGCTACTCAGTCGACATGATGACATGACGTGGTTCTGCAGCATCACACATTAGCATGTTTTATCTCATTATCTATGACCTCAGCACATTGAAAATAACACTAAAAGCATTATAATAGTGATATGAATTAATTTAGAACTCACCGGAAAGAAGATGCAGAGACCAAACCAACAAAAAGCTGGGGATTGCACAGAACTCGATCCGCTCGTCTCACCGCTGCAATGCAAGCCTGACGTCTTTGTTCAGTAATATCGGATACATGGGATCCCTCACGTTGCCTCCAGGATGGAAAACGATGAAAAGAGAGCCCATTATCCAGCTTCTTGCCTTCACGATCGTGTGATCTAACGTTGCAACTGATAACACAACACGTACGAACCATAGCTGAAGCTGTATCCTGTGTCTAGCCTACTGTCATGGCGGAAAGAGAGCGTGGCCCACCTCCAGTGACGTCAACTCCAAAGCCCTATGGGAGGAGGCGGAGTCGCGTCGTCCATGTTTTCTACAGTCAATGGTTTAACCTGAGTAGCAAAAGACCGCAGGGGTTTGAAAACCATGAAGCTGGGAGTCTGCTGTTCTCGCCGACTCGAGTGACCCTTGACCTCCCGGCTAGCTATCGAGCTGGTGGGTAACAGACGTCTCTGAAAACGTTGGAGCTTCAGCACCCCCAAAATGAATCAAAGCACCCCCAAAGATTTCTTACTTTTTTGACAATATTTGCTGTTTGTGTGACACACTAGTTAAAATATAAAAAGCATACAGTACTTGGTTGAGACGTAACATTTTAACAACAAAAGTATAGATAACCCCTCCCCCCTCCCAAAATGGTTTGTTCCAGCTCGCCTCTCCCCCACTCTGGCTGTAGCATCCTCGCTGCTGGAGCGATGGTGGCTGAGACGCAGTGGAGCGGAGGTGGAGTGCCTGGCGTAAAACAGGACATATTAGCTACATTTAACCTTCAGTTACTCTTTATGTAGTTAGATAGGAGTCATGTTTCTTTTTAACTGAAAACACCCAGGTAACCTGCAGTGTTGAAAACTTGTTTTCCGACGATGTTTGCTACCCTACAATCCGTCCTACTCTGTAGTAAATTCAGCGACATTTGACCGTCCTGTTGCTCCCACTGAAATGTATACAGCCTATTTAAAATCTAAAACTTAAAATTGTCTGTAGCTTCTGTTGTTACCACTGTCCTGTTTGAAATGGATACTAACTAGCTAACTGACTGAATGCCCATTAACCTTATAACTCCTGTTGTGTATGTGTGTGTGTGTGTGTGTGTGTGTGTGTGTACAGAGAGACAGCCAGGTTCATAATGGATATAAGGAAGTTTTTGTTGTTGTTGTTGTTGTTTTAAAGGAGCCACATTCAGGTAAAAGTGTAAAAGCAAATGATCTGTCACAGGGGCGGATCTAGAAGGGTGGCATGGGGTGGCAAGTGCCACCCTAAAATGATCCCTTGCCACCCCAAGTGCCACCCCAGTTTTGCATATGACAGTGTTGTTTATTAAAATAAGATAGCATTAACAGTTTGAGCGTAGTTACAGTCAGCAGTGAATATAAATGCTAAAACTGAATATATTGCATAGTGTCCCCCCCTCCACTATTAACAAATGGTTCAGCCCATAGCTGACGGGCTTTTTTCTTGTTTTCAGCAGCAAGCGATGCTTCTGATTATGCCAGAGCACATTTTGAACAACACCATGGGAATTTCGGATTTTACACAGGTGGTTGGATGTTACACTCTGGAAATGGAAGGAAGGTGAGTGTTATTAACCCTCTGTGGTCCACGGACACGCTGCACCTCCAAATCACATGACTGATGTAAGCTGACACAGCAACAAGCTGCAGTCACGCTGAGTCTCTATTTCAGCCCACATTGGAAGTTCGGACTTCAAAGTTTTTACATTTTAATTACAGGCCAGTAAATCCGGAGTTATGATAATATATATAAGCCACGCTTTTTACTAAATACTGTCGTCACGTTTTTGTGTGTGTTTTAAGCGTTTTCTAAGGACAGCGCGAAAACAGGAAAGAAAGGAAAGAAAGCCAAAATGCACCATGTTGACCAATTTTTTAAAAAGTCAACACGTGGGATTTGGTTGTTTAGGCAGAGGGAAAAGTTTTGGTAACGGCAGCGAGACAGAGCGAGCGAGTGAGAGAGAGAGAGAGAGAGAGTTTTTAGATGTGGGAGATTTGTGACGTTTAGTGTGGAGTGTATACTTAGTGTGTTGTCTTGTGTAGCTGTTCTGTTGTGTGTGTCAGTGAGGGCACTAATGAATGTCACTAAGGCACATTTGCAACGTAAACACTGTCACTAAGTAGAAAACCAGCGGAGTGATACACCTGCTGTTGTCAGGCCTGCAGGTTAGTCCCTGTGCTCTTCTGTCTTTTGGTGGACAAACTTATTTTTACTGGCGCACATCATTTGTGGGGCATCTTATTGCGACACCTGATTGTTCTCTCATTTTAGTTTTAGTAATATTTTTAAATGGTTGTACAAAATGAAAGAAACGGCATTTTTAGATAAATAGTTGTATATGTTTACAAAAGTACAATTTATATTTACATTTCAAGTTATAAAAATTTACTCAACATGTCTGTGTTTTGTTTTTTTTACAGTAAAAAATACTACTAGGATTTTAAGTTCTTTGTGTGATTTCAGATCAGTAATACTAATGCAGTGTGTCAGTGAAAAAAACAACTAAATTCAGTTGAGCTGAAAAGATACCAAACAAGGCAAGGGGGGGAAACTAAATGAAACAATTTGAGGGTGAAATACAAACGTAAACTCAAAAGGAGTCAAAAATGGCCGCTTGTATTTCAGACCTCAGAGATCCAACAAATCATGAAAAATTAGGTTTAAATTTTTGTTCATCACAGTGCAGATTTCTGACATTTTGTGTAATTTAAGCTGTAACAATGTGATTGTTTTCTAACAAAAAACAGTGAAACTTAACTTAGACGTGTGTTTGTAAATGAACTGCCCCATGTTGTGTAGCTTTCTGGATTTTATACTTATTGGGCTCCATATTTATTTATTATACAGGCTGTACAGTACATAACATCAAAACTCACATGTTTTATGTAACTAAAGTGTGTAATTATGTGGGCTACAGACAATAATTAAGTTATAGACTATATTTATATGAAAAACATGTATATTTACTGGATTTGAATTATTTTAACCATATGTAACCACCTGCATATGTGTTTGAAAAAAAAGGCTTTGATTTTGCCACCCCATTTGATTTCTTTGCCACCCTCATGCCACCCTAAAAAAATTTCTCTAGATCCGCCCCTGATCTGTCAATCAAGAATAATGTTGGATCAGTGTTTCAATATTTATATCTTTTATTAGATGTACATGTGGTTTCATTATTTGCCTTTTGTTTGAAAGTACACTGAGAGAGGACTTTTCATTAGTGATCTTAATAGTATTTTTTTCATATTAATGTAATTTTTCATCTAATTGAATACAATCTATTTATGTATGATTGTCAGTCCAAAGAGGGAGAGAGAAAGAACAAGGTAAGGAAACAGACAGGGAACAGTGACAGGCAAAACAGAAACTGTTAAACTGACAAAGAGAAAAAAACCTGATTTTACTCACACAATCAGGAAGTTGTGCTCTCCCTATATTAAAGCTGCTATACAGAAGCTGCAAAACAAACTGGGTTGAAACATTTTTGACCCTCTTTAACAACATTCCAACATAACATTATCATTGATTGGGGAGATTAAAATTAATGATATATTTTTATGTGGTTCAGCCACAACTCTACTAAAACCTCAGCCAGTAATAGGTAGGCCAACTTTTGGACCGTCCAGTTGTCTGTATGACTGCTGCAGTACAGTATCAGAAAGTGCCAAACAGCCCTGGTGGAGTGAGGAGCTGTAGAGAGAAGCAGATGCTCTGTTTATATTCTAAAAGTGTTTTAAGCTTGTTTCAAAGATTCTGTACTGCAGCTTTAAATGTTTTCTTAAAGCACACATACACTTAACAGTGTTTCTCAAACTTTTTACAGTGTGAGAAAATGTCAAGCTCTCAAGTACCACTATGAAAGCATGAAACTCATAAATCTTACAACACAAAATTAGTCTTATTGAATTAGTAAAATTAGTGTCTGCAGTAAAGATACATTCTACCACAGGCAAAGTTGCCTCTATTTTTTATAGTTTTTTATTAATATTTTGTAATAATTTATTCTGTTTTGGGATAATTTTTTATGTATCTGTATTATATTATACATTCACATTAAAAGTGAATCTCTGTCCATAAATTGCACTCAGTTTACTTTTTACTCACTATGAGCATCATTCATTATTCTCCCCCAGTAATTAAGGTTAGGATATGTATTTTTCTTATTCCAGTCCATTCTTCTTTAGCAGCATTTAAATAACCTTTATCAGATTTGATGGTTTTGTTACAGACTTTTCAAAAAAGTGTTTTGTTTTTCTTTCACAAATGTGGGGATTAAATTTGTGTTAAAATGTACAAAACAGTGATGTCATGTTTTGAGACGAGGACCCAGGCACAGAGAGACTTGATGAATTTAAAAATCTTATGATTTTTTAAAGAAATTTGCAGACTTGCTCAGAGATGGTAAAATTTTGATGACTGATAACGGAGACGAAGACAACAGACGAAGAGGACAGGGAGGAACAGGTTTAAATGCACCAAGGAGACAGTCAGAGGGAACTCAGGACAACTGGAGACATTTGAGAATGCAGGGACTGACAGAGACAGGGAAGAAGTCTCATCGTGATGTGTAACGTTTATCTTGCCTGGCTGGGCAGCTCTCTGGGTGCTTAGTAGGGGTGGGTTTTAATAATCGATTCTGGCTTGGATAACGTGAAATCGATTCATTAAAATCCTGAATCGATTTTTTAATATAAATTTATTTTGCCCGAAATGCCAGAATCTCAGGTGAAACCTCACAAAATTTCAACAACCACCAAACAGCTAAGACAGTAAGTGAGAGCAGGAACACGGATTCTGACAAAGACGTAAACACACAGCGCGGATCAGTGAGATGTCGCCTTTCTCACCTGACGGCACGGACACGGTCGGGGCTGAAAGCGACAGCTCGCTGATCCTGATGTTTCGGCGGGTCCGCGCTTTGTGTTCACGCCCTTTTTGCGCTGATTCTAAAGCTGTTGGTTTTATCTCTCTCCAAACAATATTGACCGAACCAGCAGCAAAAGAAGATCCAAACTACGCTTCACATAAACAACAACAACTCTGACTTTTACTGTTTTGCTTCCACCACGATAAAAATCACACTTCATGCACAGCTCTCTCTCTCTCTCTCTCTGTACTTCAAGAACAGTTTCCCGTCTAAAAATCTGTTTTCTGCATTATTCGCTTGCTTGTTACGCACAACTCTACTGTTGTTTACAGCGCTGTCCGCCGCTGTTTTTTTTCGTTTTACTTACTTCCGAAAAGAAAACCTAATTTCTGCCGTTCAATACTGAACAAATTTAAACTTTTTAAAATTATGCAAAATGCAAAACGCTCAGCCGTGTCTCTAATAAAACCGCTGTAACGTCAGAGGTAACGTTCATATGTTGATTAATGGTTTTCTTTCGTTTTTGATGTACTGCAGAATATTTTTATAAAATCCAGCCCAGGAAAACCACCTTCATGTTTTTCTGTGTTTTATCTTCAGCTACTTTGACACAAAGGCCTCTGCTGTGACGCTCACACCTTTGATAAAGTCTTGCGTGTGTCAGCTTCCTTTTTATAGATACAAAAATATGTAAATGTACTGATCTGAATTATAATATTTCTGACTGTCAAAATTTCCCAGATTCAAATCAAATTTAATTGAATTGGATCGAATCGATTCGGGACCTTGTGAATCGGAAACGAATCGATTCTAGAAATCAGTGACGACACCCAGCCCTAGTGCTTAGCACCCCCAAAGCTCTGATCCTAGAATCGCCCCTGGTTAAAAGTTTATTTTGTGACCCAGAAAGATTAATAAGAGTAATATTAAAACTTAGTAGGATCCGCCATTGCTCGAAACTGGAATTGGCTGGGCCACGCTATGAATTCTGGTATATGGTGGGCCACGAAGGACGCATCCGACCGATCCTGGGAAAAGGAGGACGCATTTGTCAGCTGCATTCGGAGGAGTCTATGAATTTGGACAGCCTTCGTCGCGTTGCTGTGACGTAATCGGTCTACAAATGCGGCCTCAGGAGGACGCAGCCTTTGGACACCCCCTGTGTCTTTGTGTCATCCATTTTAGTCATTTTCATCTCTTTGTGTTTGCTTTTAAAGGTTTTTTGTTTTGCTTTGTGTCCTGTTGTAGTCCATTAATGCCTCTGCAGGTCATCATTGTGTCTCTGTGTGTTTTACAGACTCAGTCATGTTCTGGTTGGACTTCTTTGGCCATCTCGGAGCGTGCTGGAAGCTGAGCTGGTTTAAAGTGAATGAGCAAGCGCAGAGAGACGACCTGGTTTCGCTGCGAGACATCATCACATACGTGATGTGAGCGCTGAGTGTGTGATTAAGTGTGTCTTTAGGATCCATTAGTGTGTGTGAAGGGAGGGCTTAGTGCTGCACATGAATTGTTTTCTGTCTCTTATATGAGCTGATTGAGGAGGAACTGCAGCTGTTGACATCTGGACTCATGCACGCTACATGTGCATTAACACGTGTGATCACTGCGGATGAACTCGAGTTTGTGATGCAGAGCTGCTGCTGGTGGATGCTGGTGGAGTTCAGACCCTCAGAGCTGATTCTGAGGTGGAGCTGACTGCATGGACTTGGGAACATTAGCATGAATGCAGCGATCCAGGAGAGGGGGGTCAAACCGCAGCTTTAACATCAGGCAGTGGTTCCTAAAGCAGGAGAGATCCCAGCAGGCCTCGCTCCGACGCAACCACCTCACAAACTTGTGCAGCTTGGGTCGCTGCCGGGGTCTCAGTCCTGAAATGGTCGTGGGGAACATTTTAGGAAACCAGGATGTGACGTTTGGATTATGACGCATCCTGAAGAGAACGGAAACAGTAATAAAGAAAATCACGATCAGCGTTCAGAGTCGTCTCACTTACTGCTCTCACGTCTTTGGTTTTTGTGAAACGACAGTACTCAGAGTATTCGAGTAAATGTAGTCTGATTGCTCCAGCATGTCTGACCTCGGTCGGTGGGTGGGTGGGTGGGTGGGGTCGGGGGGGGGATTAGCTGGTCGGACTTCCTTCATTTTTCAATCTATTTTAAACACTCCCTTCAGATTAGCCGTCAGAGTCAGAGTGCATCAAATCAAAGAAAATTGCATTAAATTATCCCATTAAGATTATTATATTGGGCTCCAACATTATATAATGGGACAAACTCATCCGCCCCAGCCTTCATCCACACATGAGCTGTGCTGCTGCATGAAAATGGGATTGGACCATTATAATGCAGCAGCTGCAGGACGTCCTCGCTTCATCCTCACTCTCACTGCTCCAAAGGACAAACTACTCTGATTACTTACTGCAGTAAAAGTACTGCACTACCCTGTAACAGGAGTGCTCCGAGTGTCTCCTCGTCCACCTGGGCAGACCCACCTTTCTACCTGCCTCTCCACCTTTTCACTTTCTCCCCCCAGTATGTGTGTGTGTGTGTTTCGGGGCGGAGCTTTGGTGTACCTGGAGTTATTCTTTGTAACTCTGCATAAGATTGTTAACATTTTAGTTTTCTGACTGAAATTCTTCATTTGCGCTGTCCATGTACTTCCATAATATTCCCAGTAACAGTTTCTGGTATCCTGGAGTGATTTTTATTGGTTCTTTGTATTATGATCTGTTAGTTTGGGCTCCTTGTGTCATCATGTTTTTTAGGCTCTTCCTGTTTTATTTTGATAGTCATTTATCTCGAATGTCTTGTATTGAATTCTGTTTCCTCCTGTCTGTCATAGTTTCACCTGTACCTGGATTAGGTGATTTTTCCTCAGTGTGGCGTCTGTGCTTCCTCCCTTCCTCTCTCACGTGTTTCTCTGACTTTTGGACTATTACTTGTTGATAGTTTGGACAGTTGACCCAAGTCACTTTATACCATAAGGTAAAGAGCCTAGAATAAAGCCGAGAAACAATCACACAACCCCCTTTTGAGCCAGCACTTGGTGACAGTGGGAAGGAAGAACTCCCTTTTAAGAGGAAGAAACCTCAGTCAGAAGCAGGGGTTAGTATATGAAGCTGTTTGTTGTTTTCCCTCAGAGGTCCTGTGTGAGGCCATGTCAGTGCTATGGAGTGTCCAGCCTGGATCTGAAGGCTTTGTGTTTTGAGCACAGAAGCAGTTACTTTGGAAAGCAGCAACAATTCACCAAGTAACGGATCTTCATTAGATCCCAGGAAGTCCTGCAGCTTTTCTCATGCGTCGGTCTAAGAGCCGAATAGAAGAGCTCGGCTGTGAGAGTCTAAGAGAGGCTTTGAGGCACCTCGGACATAAACGCCACATCGTTTGGACTTTACAGGATAATTACCAGAAAAATCCATCCACGGGCTCTGAGGGGCAGCGGAGAGTCGGGAAGGTCTGTGCTGTGTGTGTTAGAAACTCCTCCTCCTCCTCCTCTGGGGGCCGGCAGGGGCCTCTGACACGGCGGCCCCAGGGCTGTTTCCTCCTAATCTGCCGTGTCCTTGGGCCATGCAGGTTTTGTGTCTAATGACTTGTTTTGTGGCCTAAGCAGCAGAGTTAAGCCCCGAGAACAAGAGCGGGCTGAACAATAATAAAAGAATCGATAATAAAAAGCAGTTTAATCTGCCTCTTAATGTGACCGAGGCCGTCTAATCCACGTCTTCCCGGCTGTGCGGCTGCGCTGTGTTTTCCTGCGGGATGAGATGGTGTTTAATCGACTTTGGGAGAATTAGTCATTCCTTATTACCGTCGTGGTTTTTACAGGACTTTCCTGGAAAATCCCATTCAACACACATTTTAATTTCATTTCTGCGGCTCAATCATGTTGAGGGCAATGTAAATAATCCAATAACATTAATCATCATTCCTCTTCTCCTCCAAAAATAGAGGCAGCAGCAGGCGGATTGGACGGGCCGAGACGCTGCCGTTCACTCTCCTTTATTGGTTTTTAGAAGCTCTGATGGTTTTATGAAATGTCATCATGACCCCAATTTACTGAGCGCGAGCAGAACGTTCTTTCTGTTAATCCGAGGGGCACCCGAGCGGCGGCGCTCACCCTGTTTCTGCTTCCCGATGATGCAAAATCACATTTTCACCTGAAAGTCGGCTCCTTCGCCATCGACCGCTCCGTGTTTCTTCTTCCCGTTTCTAAAGTAATCCGACTTCCACCAACACGAGCAGCTCGCCACGCGTGCTCGCTCCCAGCTGCAGGAAATTCCAGTGGTTGTGCTACACGCTGCTTTGCTGCAGTTGCTGCAGTTGCTGCATTTGTTTTGCAGTGGTCAGGTTAGTTGCTGTGCTGAATCCACCTGTGCTCAGGTGTGTCTCGTCTTGATCGATCTCTGACGTCGTGCTCTGACGACTCAGCGTGTTTTGATCGATCTGTTTAGTGGTCACGTTATTTTTAATCGTTCTCTTTGTTTCGCAGCTCGTTAGAAGCACTCTGTGACGTAACACTCCTTAAATAACTGTTGTCACTCCTGTTTGGTGTCGGGGGTGCAGGAAGCGTTTCCCTCTGTGGCGACTCGGTGGTGGCGGCGTGCAGCAGGTCGTGACCGTGCAGCAGCTGCAGAGTGCAGATGATAATCGGAGCTGATGAGCTGCAGAGATGATAAGAGATAAATAAGATTCAGCCTAATAAGGCTCAGAAAATAAGGCAGCTCAGTCCAGATGTCTAATCCAGCTGAAGCTGCGTCTTACCAGATGAAAGTGGAATCTTCTATCAATTATTATCCTAACATGCTGAATTATATCCGCAGAAATCCTTCAAATGATTCCCAATAATCCTCCTGATGGGATCACGTGACCCAGAGCACAGGCGGCTCAGGAGCTCAGCGTTCTTATGATGGAAACGGGTTTTTATCCTGATGTCAGCACAAAAACTCAGAAGTCATCAGAAGAAGAAAAGGTCAAAGGTCAAACATTTAACCCTCTGCAGTGCGTTTATCACCTCTCGTAAATCACATCAGCTGTGTGTTGGCCTCTGTCGTCACACAGATGAATGTCAGTTTACCTGTCAGCTGTTTAAACCCGCATGGTGTCCGCAGCCATGTGGGCGCCATGCGGGCTCTTTGTCCCGCCCGTCAGGTTCATAAGAAGTGTGGACAAACACACGCTGACATTCTGATATTCATGGACATTTCTCACACATTCATGCTTCATAATGATGAAGAGTCTTCGATTTGAACCTTGAAAATAAACGCTGCAGTTCCTCTGACATCCAGCGGGGGCAGCAGTGAGTCAGTCCCGTTGACTCCCATGTTACAGCCTGATACACAAACTGATTGGTGTCTAGAAAAAATGTTGCCCTTCACAGCAAATGTACAGGGACGATGATTTTATAACTCACCTGTTTAAAGTTTGGATGATTATGGGCGTGGCCTCTTTGACTAACAGGTGTAGCTGCTAGCTGTCTCTTAGCCTGAGCTGCACCTCTGCACCGTGTTTGTGCTGTTGGAGCCTTTTGAAGCATTTGTGATGACATCATAAAATGACCACTAATATGGCTGCTGTGAGGTCACTCACTAACAGACCGTGTGAGGAGGCGGAGCCCCAGGTTTAGGAATTCATTTGCTCCCATACTCTCTGTGGATGTTTAGTTTCACAGCTCGCTGAGCTCAGCCTGTTCAGGTCTGCATATGAATGACTGTGCGACCATGTTGTCTTCTGTGACTGTTCCCCTCCAGCAGTGTGCGTCTGCCTCACTGTCGTTTTTCTTACTGGCGTCATCATGATGTGTCTGAACTCGCCGCCGAGGACTGTGAGGCTGAACACGACCTAACGAGCAGAGACCTGAGGAGGAACTCTGTGGATGTTCACGCTCGCTGAGCTTTTCTTCCTCGCTGTGTTTCTGTGTCGATTAACAACTTAGCTGGATTATTGTCTCACGCTGACGTAATTGTCTCTAAATGTCATTTGTGTGTAAATCTGCAGGACGATTAGGATCCACTCAGCGAGCTGCTTTTGTTCTGCTCGCCATCAGAGTGATGAAAATAAAAAGGCACAGAAGATTACAGAACCATTAATGTCTCTGCCACCATTAACTGATAAACAGCTATTAGAGGCTTATAGATGAAATTACATATATGGAGCAGAGTGAGGAGGAGGGTTAGGGTCAGACTTCATTCATGAAGGTGTGAAAGTGTGAGAGTGAAAATGATCTGCAGTCAGTTCAACTTCTGACCCTGCATCTTTAACTTGAAGAACACGTGCGTCTCTTTGCATCTCTGCATGTTTGTGATGGTCATCTCTTTGTGTTTGTCTCTCTTTCTTGTGTGTTGGCAGCTTTTGGTGCATCTTAGATTTGTTGTTTGTCTTTCTGTTCGTTTTCATCACTTCTGTCTCTGTGAAGCTGATCCTTTTGTGCCTTGGTTCTTTGTCTCTTAGCCAGTTCTGCTTCTCTGCGGTATTTGTGAATCATGTTCAGGTCAGTGTGAGCACCTTTCACATTTCTTCTACTGTCAACCTTACACACTCTTGTGGTTTTCCCTCTTCATCATACATATATTTTTTTTAAGGCTGTATGTTGTGTGAAGCAGGATTAGACAAAAACACGTTACTGAAATGCTGCAGAGCCCTAAGACTGAATGGAAACTGTGTTGTGGCCAATCAGAGCCTGAGCTCCTGTTCGTGATTCCAGTGATGCTGCAGTTCGCTAATTTTATAAAGACAAGTTACAAACATTTTAACATTTACAAATTCAATGAATCATTCAATCTTTTTTATTATATATAATAATAATATAATTGTAATATATATAATAGAAAAGAATCATTAGCTTTTCTTTATTATTATTATTATTATTATTATTATTATTATTTATTTATTTATTTATTTATTTATTTATTTATTTATTTATTTTTTAATTTATTTAGACAATTGAAGAACAAGTATACATAGTGATGTAGGATATAGAAAGGGTATAAAAAATTCCACAGCTTGCAGTATCTTGAACAAGTTATGTATACAAATACAAGTACGTAAACAAAAAGGTATATTTTAGGAGAAAACAGATAAACAAAATAACTGAAAGAAAATAAATAAATCAATAAATAAAAATAAAATAAAATAAATTGTGCTCAAGGTATAAATAAACAACATGTAAGTCAAGTGAAACTATACATTCGACACAGCTCTTGTGTTTTACACGCTTTGGAGTTAGTACTGTTCTTAAGATTCTCCAGATAATTGGAAAACAGGGCTTTAAAAGCAAATATGTTTGGACGCTGTTGAGAAAATTTTGTACAATGTATGTGAAATTTGGCAAAAATAATCAGAAGATTAATAATATATTTTTTCCCTGGAATTATTTTATCGGTATGTGAGAGGCCAAAAAGAATATGTTGAAACTTCAGTTTACATGAGGGATCAATTTTGGTGTTTATAAAATTATTTAGATCAATCCAAAATACATGTGTATAAGTGCATTCCCAAAATAAATGACATATTGTTTCCTCTGCATTGCTGCAAAAAGTACAAAGAGTATCAATATTTTTTTTTAATTTAACCAGATATGTCTTTACCGGATAACATCTGTGATCAACTTAAGAGTAACTTCTCTTATCTTATTAGTAATAATAAATTTCCTTGATAGAATCCAATTATTATTATTATTATTGCCACGTCCACGCCGCACACTATGGCGTCATCACACGGCGCCATGTCGTTGACGGAAGTCCAGAATGAGTAGATGTGAAGTGACGAAGAGGAGGAAAGTGACCGGGTTGTTTGGTTAACGGGAGCCGCCGCTCACCGTTTCTGCTCGGTACGTCAACACTCGTTTTTCCGTTTGTGTCAGCGCCAGGACGCGGTTAGCCTGATGCTAGCCTGCAGCTAACCGGCTGATGCTAGCCGGCTCAGCTAGCTGTTAGTATCTGAAAAACTGCTGCTACAAACACAGAAACGTTTATTTTCTGCCTTTTCTGTTTAAAGTAACTTATATAAAATTTGTTTGAGCTAACAAAACAGCGAACATGATTCCAAACCAAACTCCATTTAAAAAAACTGCCAGTTTAACATTGTTTGCTTAACAACACTGTGTGTCCTGTTTTCCTGGCAGCTGTTCATTTCAGTAAGCTAACCTGAAATTCAAGTGGAAGCTGAATAACATGAACTGCTTAGAAATGACTTCACACTAGACTCCGCACTCCAGAGTGTGTGTAGCTTTTATTGATCTTGTTTGAAGTGAAGTTTATTCCATGCGTACAGACACTGTGAAAGCTCTCCTGTTAAATGGGATTGTCATGGTTTCTCCTGTTAAATGTGGATATTTTGTACTGTCTTTGGTCACCAGCTCTTGCAGCTGCACACAGAATGCGAGACCATGAAGAGACCAAAGCTGGCCGGAGCTTTCCTCTTCGTGTGCTTCCTGTTTGCCTACCTGATGTTCGTTAAGCATCACTACTCGACCTCCAAACCAGAAGCCTACAGACTACCTCCTCACCGCCGGCCCGACTCAGACCTCAGCGCAGATGACGGGCCCACCACTGATGCTGGATGGCGCTTCCAGTACGGCATCATGTTTGATGCTGGGAGCACTGGGACCAGAATCCATGTCTTTAAGTTCCAGATAGAGGACAAAGGTACAGCCGAACAACCAGTGTAACTCACACCAGACCCCATTCATATATCTGATGATAGCACGGTGTAGTTTGCCTGATGTGTATCTTCAGACTCTGTAAATGCCAGAGTGCAGCTGTGTAGTCACATATCTACACTCCCTACACCACATGAACTGATTCCCAACCAAAGTCCATTCAAATATCAGTGAATTTAACAATCTGTTGATAAATACACGGACTCAGACAGTCTCAGGGTGCTCCTGTTTTTTAGATCTGTTTGAAAATTTAAAATACTGCAATCCTGCACCAAACTCCATTTAAAAACTGCAGTTTTTGCTGGTCCGTGATCAGTATCTGTGCTCTTTATTTAAAATACAAATATGAAGAAATTTAAGTGTAACCACTGTGGATTTATTTCTTTATTATTTTGAATTTACACAATAAATGTATTTTAACCATTTTGTAGGTAGCTTACATGACTTTTAATTCAAATATCTGTTAATCTGGAACTCCATCAAACTCTAACCCGATCAGAAAACTGAGAAATAGCGTCAATAATATGGTGGCTTTGAGAAACTCCTGAAGTAGGACTGGGCTATATCATACCGTTCACGGTAATACCGGTGTAATTTTGGGTAACGTTAGGAAAATGAAATATTGCGATAGAATGTGGGTAAAACGCGCATGCGCAGTCCCTTTGTTTACATACGCACATGGCGGCGACGCAGAATGAGAAGAGCGAAAGTGGATCGTTAAATGAAACGGATGAACCAGAACTGGTTTGTAAAAATGCTGCAACTTCAGTGGTGTGGAACTGGTTTAGCTTTCGTCCGTCAGATACACAACAAAGCACTACTTTTGGTAGCGCATGCTAGCGGGCCGTCGTTATTACCGTGTTGTTTGGAAAATACGGTGCACTTAAAATCAATCCTTTGATTTTTCTGAAAATCGTCAGTGCCCCTTATAATCCTGTGTGCCTTATGTATGAATTCTGGTTGTGTTTACTGACCTCGAGACGATTTTGTGTGACACACGGCGCTCGAAAATCTGTCAAATGTTTTAGTATGAGTTTGCTAAGCTACGAAGCCGCACGGCTTGATGGATTGTGGAGCATTACGGCTATCGTAGGCAGGAGCCTCGCGGAGTGATACGTACTGTGCTTCAACATAATATTACGTATTGTGTGTGTATAACCTCTTTTTAAGTTTTGTGGATATTATACATGGTTATGCTGAGGACATGTCGGCCAGTTTCCACTGGAAATGCCTTTTGGTTAAACTGTCAGTGAGGAATTTGCACTGTTACATTTTTATATAACTTTAATGCACATAAAAAACAGCTGCTTGTTTAAGTGAAAATACATTGATGTTTTTTTTTTTGCACTAATAAAGTTGAAGAGTTGTAAAGTATTTTGTCTAGTGTCAATTACATTGTCAGTTATATCGTTATCGCAAATTTTCAAATGTATATCGTGATAAATATTTTTGGTCATATCGCCCTGCTCTATCCTGAAGTATCTGAATATTTGATGTTGGTATTTTCTACAGCAACCACTGTGTATGCAGCAATGAGACACGTTGATGTTGATGCTCTGAATATTTTTACATTTTCGTTTCAATTCAAAGGACTCGATGGCGTCCACTGTGACTCCAAACCAAACTCCATTCAAAAACCTTCAAATTTAAGTTTAGTTTGTGTGTAAATTTGAATGATGAATATTTAATGAGAGTATGTCTGTGCTGTTGTTTTAGTAGCAGCTGATATTAACGTGTATCAGGGAATGTGTGGGTGTTAAACCTCTATGTATACATCCTCTCAGATCATATAGTGCTGCTTTTAGTGTATTTAAATCCACATGTTGGCTCCGAGCATTAATTACCAGACGTGAATCGGTGCAGACAAGAGGAGCTTTCAGCCTTTAAGTCCTGCTGCAGGGAGCCGCTGCCAGTTCAAATGGACACAAACTCATTAGTGTGTTTTAGAGCTTTCTGGTTTATTAGGCTTAGAGAAAGTTTCCTGCAGCGCTCGGCCAAATGCCTTCGTTATCGCATTTAAGCGCTAAGCTAAATCACACAGGCTGAGTGCTATCTTGGCTCCTTTGTTAGCATCGCAGCTAACCGGACTAATGGCAGCACCTGTTAGTTATACATGCTGGGATTGTCATTAAGAGCTTAATAACAGCTCAGTCGTAGGCACAGGTCCGGGGTCACTCGGTCACTCAGTGAAATTCAATTAAATGCGCCGGCGTATCGCCTCTTTTATCTGTTTAAAGCTCACGGTCACATAGTTTTATCTTTTTTCCCGCAGGAGCTCCAAAGCTGGCCCAAGAGACGTTCAGAGCCATCAAACCAGGACTGTCAGCGTACGCCGACGACCCACAGCAGGTAGGGCGCACACGAGGGGCCACAGGAGCGCTGCACGGGTCCCACACTGAGCTCAAAGACGCTCGAATGGGCCTGACTGACTGAGCCTACAGCAAACAGCCCCAGAGTGACACTCAAATACTGTTTGCTTAGGAACTGAGCAGTTCTCAGTGCTGATGTTCAGCATTTATCGTTGGTTTTCTCATCGTAACAAACACGTTCCCCGACACGCTCACATTTGTGAGTGAATATTTCCAGAGTTGGTGCACCGAGTGTAGTTTTGTTGCTCCAACTCGAACCTACAGTCCTACATAAAGACTTAGCATGCTCAGAGCCTCCCTCTGTGTCCAGTGCACCGCAGGGATCGTGGAGCTTTTGGAGGTCGCCAAGTCCAGTGTCCCCCCTTCGTACTGGACCTCCACCCCCGTGGTCCTGAAGGCGACGGCTGGGCTGCGTCTACTTCCTGGAGAGAAAGCCGACCAGCTGCTGGACAGAGTGAGACTCACACGTCACCTGATCTCATCTTTATTATTTCACCTTTTTATTTATTTATTATTGTTCAGACTTCATACTTTATAAAAATCAGTTTCATTTTTTAATTAATTTTTTCCCTCATTGCATGTTTTAATTTATTTTTATTTTCTTGTATTTCTAAATGGAACAGCTACATTTTGGGGGTTTTTTTCAAAATAAAACGATAACTCCAGCACAGTTGTTTAAAGTGTTGTGATCAGGTATCAATCAGGTCAGACTGATAACTCCTCTGGCTGCTGCTCCTCCTCCTCCTCTTCTTCATCGTCCTGTTGGAGCCAGAACAGAGAAAGTCTATTAAATCTTTTAAGTAATCAGTAATAACAGGACTACAGCCAGAGTGTGATTTAATCTGAGGCTTTGCTCTTATTATCAGACGAGCTCTGATGCTGCAGATTACGGGGGGGGGTCATTTTTACAAAAATGCATCATTAAATATTAGATTATATTTAAACAGAGATCACTGATTGATGGGAGGCAGAAATAAAACCATTTCACTTTGTGAAGCTCAAAGATCATTCGCTTCATGTCCAGGTGAGGGCGCTGTTCTTGGACTCTCCCTTCCTGTCCACAGATGACAGCGTGTCCATCATGGACGGCACTGATGAAGGTAAGACGTTCTGATTGATCAGCCCGCACACTCGGCTCCTCCTCCTGCTCCTTCTTTCTAAAGATGACCTTCGTTCTGAAAATATTTCACAACAAAAGCCTCGTTTGCTGAGGGCTTTTAACGTGAAATGCATACAGGAACTGTTGAGTTCCTTATGCAGCATCTTAACAGTGTGGGATAGGCCCCGTGGGCCGACTCTGGCTCCTGGGCTGAGATGAGGTCTTTTCTTTTGAAGTGGTGCAGGAAGCTGAAGAGAACGCCGCAGAGTATGACGGCGTTCATTCAGAGACACAGAAACAGGAAACGGATCCACCTGGAGCGATCCGAGGGGAGTTCCTGGAGGGTCGTGACCCCTCGCGAGGTCTCGTCCTGTGTGGGATCTTCATCTCGTTATGACGTTATTAGATCAGAGGGAATCTGCAGGTCTCCTCGGGTTTAATCTGTGATGATGATGAACTGAGCTCCAGCTCTGATTTCCCCAACGGAAAGCGTCAATATGGAGGATTAAGGAGGAGACGACGGGGGAGGCGGAGCTCAGCATGCGGCTCAGCGTTTGATTTGTAGACAGTTCCTCTCTACAGTTACAGGAAAACATGATCAGACTACACAGCAAGGTAGCAAATATGTTTAATTACTGGGTGAAAATCATCCAGTACTATAAACTGGGAGGGGCGGGGATAAACCAGAAGGTGAAATCGTAGACAGTGTGACGCTGACCACATGACTGAGGTCAGTGAGGATGTTCATCACAGCAGGGTTTAGTTCAGGGCGGCGTGGGTATCCAACTTTGTGAATACGAGAACGAGGCGATGGCGTAAGTGCGTCGGTGACATCAGCCATGCGACACAGACACAGAGGCGGCGAGGCCCGCCGTGAGGGTCAGACTCACGCTCACCGCCACATATGAGCCTCGTTCACACGGGAAGCTTTTTTCTATGTTGAAATTCAGTCGTCAGTATCGTGCAGGAGCTGAACCCCCGACCTTCTGATTGGCTGACGACCCTGCCCTACCTGCTGAGCCACACCCACCATCACTTTTTGGAGGCCTCTGTGTTTAAGTGTGTGAGGCAGAGCGCACAGTGTAGTTCATGTTTCACGTTTGATTCCTGTAAATCATCCAATCAGGATGCTCCTGCAGAGTGAAGGTTAACCAGTGAAGTCATTTACTGATCAGAAGTAAAGTGCATCTGCTTATTCAGGTCAACTCAAAGATGACTTTAGTGTCCGCGGTGCAGTATTTGTACTCAGCCACATCCATTAGTGCCTTTTAGCAGTGACCTCTGACCTTTGGGCATGCAGGAGTGGGTGATTACGGGGCTCGGTACAAACTGTATCATAGGGGCTTTACCATAAAACTCTTAGCCCGATACGCTAAGAAGCAATTTCCTAACAAAACAAACAAGAGCCGGAGAAAGTCGGCTAAACACCGGCACTTAGCACCCGGACGCCTCCCAGGAACCACTCAGAGGTCCCATTAACAATAAGTCGCTTCACTCGGACGGGCCGAGGGTAATCTGAGCTGGGATAAGCATGCTGGCCAAGAATGGCACAACATCTGAGCCGCAGTCAGGCTGCAGGAGTTCAGACAGACCTCTGAAAGGACAGTTTAGTCGGGAACGCCGTGCAGGACTCTGTCCATTAGAGGAAAAGCAGAGCGGGATAAACGGCAAATTCAGCGATCATTAAAAGACGAGCAAGGGCGAGTAGTGATCCCGCTCAGGAGAAAGAGAAAAGATTTCAGCCTCAGAAATAAACGGGACACATAATCCCCCCGTTAGATTAAGTGGGACATTATCCCACACGGCCATAATTGCTTTTATGAACTACTTTAAAAGGATTGGATTATGTGCAGGCAGGCCTGTTGTCCATACAGAGCGAGCATTTAAAACACTGAACCTACATTCCCATACATATCCACCAGCACAGACATTACAGCTGGGCCACACATCTGGGTCACAGCTTGGGGGGGTGTGAATTTTAAAAAAACAAACAAACAAGGTTTTTGACGGGGCTCCCACACAAACGCAAAGCAGAGGATGGAGCATCTCCAAATATGCTTCCAAAGCAACTTCCTTCCAAGCCATGATGGAGCCTATCTTCCCTTTGGCGTCGGTGTGTTCTTGTAAAACAAAGGGGGCCCTAGCAAAAACAGTTTGGGAACCACTGGGTTAATGTGACGCTCCTTTAACGCTAAATGAAGGCGAGCGTGTCTGCTCTGAACAGATTTCTTCCTTTTTTACACATTACTGCTGATTTTTAACAGCAGAGTTTCCCTGCTGGGTCTGTGAGTTTGGTTCTGAAATGAGTGTGGGTTTCATCTGTGGGGTTTCCCGGGTTCAAGTGGGTGAGGAAAAGGATTTTTTTTTTATTTTTTTTGAATCACATTTTGGATATTTGGGGAATTTGGAACCTTTGGACATTTTTCCAGTGAATATGAACATCAGTCAGATACAAACTGTACCTTTGACCTCTTTAACCTGTCCTTAAATATCAATGCCACATCCCACCATGAAACCCTCATCAGCCGAACATCAACCTGTAAATGTTGATCGGATTAGCTCCTCCTCCTGATCGCCTCACAGTCGGCTCCTCCTCCTCATCGATTCACAGTTGGCTCCTCCCCCAATGGCCTCACAGTCAGTTACTTTTTAATGTTTAGTCTGTTTAATAAACATGTGACCTTCACACTGAGAGTGTTTCCAGAGTCGGGTCCACGTTGTTGCGTCTCATAACAGCGTCTCCCAGAGAAACGGTTCATATTGATGGTTACGTGTTAGCGTGCTCACTGCTGCTGTAGCACAGAATCACGAGTTTGGAGTGAAGCGAGTGAGCAGCCGAGTGTCGTCTGCATAGAGGTGTTGAATCCAGCGATCCTGTAACCTTTTCGTTTTCTCCTTTCAGGTATTTCTGCTTGGATCACCGTCAACTTCCTCACAGGTGAGACCGCTCATCGTCTGTGTGTTAGTGACTGGGCTGGGCGTATGATCATGTGCTCCCAGCTGATGTTGAGTGCCTTTAGGTTTTGTATGAACCGTCCTGTCATTGGGCGTCTGGGGTACCCGTGTCATTGGCGTGTTTGGGCTCTCCACTCGAAGGAAGCGGCCGGCCGCTCTGAGTCTTCAGTGGACGATGGTGCTGTGGAGTTTGCACGCGCTGCATCTTCATTGATCCTCTTCTTTGGTCACGTGATCATACCGTCAGAAACTCCACCCTAACACTGAGGCTGGATGTTCACGCCCACGACTGAACTTCAGGGTGAAACCGCCACCTTGTGTTCTCAAACAGATGACCTCTGTCCTCTCAGAAAGCCCCAAACCTCATGTTGGTCCTCACAGAGGTGGGCGTCCACGTAGCACGCACACTGGGTCCATTTTTAACTCTGCGGCAGGAAGTGGATGTGGATTGGTGTGATTTATGATGCGCGCGTGTGTTTCAAACCAGATTAATGTGGACAAGAAACAGTGATTACCTGTTATTGGATTAAACTGCAGCTCACTCTTCCTCCTAATCTCCTCCTCCTCTTCCTCCCTCCCTCTCTCTTTCCAGGTGGTCTTCACAGTGCTCACTCGCCCACGGTGGGGATGCTGGATTTGGGAGGCGGGTCGACTCAGATCACCTTCAGCCCTCAGGACGAGGTGAGGACTCACACAGGTGAAAGGGTGAGGAAGACTCAGAGAGGAAGAGCTCTGTCCCCTCAGTCAAAGTACCAGGATGGCTCCGTCTTAGGCTTTAATCTGGAAACGCCTCGCTAATCCCAAATAAACAGCCTCACATCAGGCAGGGGAGGAGAAAGGGAGTGAAGGGGGATCTATTTAGGTCAGGCTTTGTACACGAGGGATTGGCCAGTTCTTCTTCAGCCTGTGAGAGGAGGAGGAGGAGGAGGAGGAGGATGCAAACGAGGAACTGAGGCAGCAAAAAGCTCCAGATGAAGTCATCTTCTTACTGAGGGCTGACAGCATCAGCAGGAGGGTGGAGGACGGCCTCCCAAGAAAAAACCCACCCAGTGTTCGAGAGTACAACACACAGAGCTGTGCAAAAGTCTTGAGCCACCCCTCAGGTCTTCATAGTTACTGCCAAGCAGCTGTTGAGCAACACTCCGGCTTTCTGAAGCTCTTTAAAGTTCTTCTGTGGACATTGGCTGCTTTTCCTCTCCTGTTCAGTCCTTGTACCTGACCTTTCTCACAGGAATGACTGTGAATCACACAAACCTGAGCAGAGGTCGTTTGTTGGCAGCAGCCTGACACACAAACTCATCACCTGTTCCAGTTTCTTTACCAAATCTGTCAAATGCCAACGATATCACAGCTTCTCATGAAAACAGTATTTTTGCTCCAACACGGTGATTCCCAAAGAGCTGTCAGCTGAAACTCTGCATATCTCAGCATGGTGTCAGTGTGTCCTCAAAAAGCTGAGGAAAAGGTTCAGAAGAAGAAGTGGGAGGAGTCTGCAGCCATCTGTGAAGCTGGGTGGAGGCTCTGTCATGGTCTCAGCTGCAGCTCAGTCAGAGCTGTTGGAGATCTTTGATAAACTGATGAATCACAGAGTCTGATCCACCACGCAGGAACATCTGGAAACATCTGACTGACAGCAGCTTCCTGTTCCACCATCACAATGATCCAAACACACCATCAGTGCAGTGAAAGCACACCTGGATCTAATAACACACAGCAGGACACCATCAGTCATGGATGGGCCTCCGCAGAGCCGACCTCAGCGTGACTAAAGCAGTGTGGGATCATCCTGACAGAAGAAGAAGCCTGGAGAAGTCTTCCTGAGGATCCTCACAGAGCTGACAGACAGCTGCTCACACCAAATACACACACTCCGTGTTTCCATGTGTGTGTACTGTATTTACATGTATGTTTGCACAGTACTGTCAGAAAACGCTCTCAGGAAAAATAAGCAGCAGATTGATTTTCTGTGTGGATTTGTCCCACCCAGCGTGGAAGCAACACTCGAAGGAAGTCGTCTGTTTTTAGAGCCGACCCAGCGTCGCAGAAACCTCAAGTTCTTTTCTTTCTGTGCAGAAAACCATCCAGACCTCACCTGTCGACTACATCCAGTCCTTCCAGATGTTCAACCACCCACATGTGGTCTACACTCACAGGTACGCACACACACGCACACTGTGCCTGTGCTGATTGGCTGATGTGAAGTCAGCTGGTGGTCACTCTGACAGAAACTGAAGGCATAAACCTGGGTCACACACAGCTGTCAGTCAGCTGACGTGTTTACGATTGAACTCATCGTTTCCTGTTTAATCATCGTGTTTGCTGTTCGAGTCTCAGTAACGACGCTAACACGCAGGAACTGATTGTGTGAGGTTAAAAAGTTAAAAATCTAAAAAAGCAGGAAGAACCAAACGTGTCAGGTCAGAAACATTCATTTTCTGGTGATCAGCTGATCGATTATTGATTATTGATGTGTTCTCTCTGCAGCTATCTGGGTCTGGGTCTGATGTCCGCTCGCCTCGCTATCTTGGGAGGCGTTGATGCTCCGCCCCGTACGTACCTGACCTGTTTTTTCTTTTTCTTGTTTTTCAGTTTTCAGATTTTCATCTCAGCCTGTTATGCCTCCGCCCCCACCCACCCCCACCCGGCAGATAAATAAGCCATTATCTAATCTTTTAATAACACACTGCAAGATTAATTCCTTGCCGGCCAGCTGTTGCTGCGGTTTAACTGCTGCAAGAAGCTGCAGCTCAGATCCTCTCTGCTGTCGGGCTGTTTATGTGCACGCAGGCGTCGCCGTGGCGGTGTCGTGTTCAGGCGTCCTGGTGGGACCGTTTTAACCACACATCATATATTTGTGGCTTTTTGGAAAACCGCTGTAGCAGACTGACAGCATTTGGCTAAAGCAGGAAGTGTGTGCAAGCAAACTGCTGCAAACATGAGCGATCGTCAGTGTAATAACCTCACCGCTGCCTCTGCTGGGGGTCGGAGGAACTGCAGGGCTCGTCTGTCTGTTAGTGCTGTGCATCGTTGTTTTACTGTTCGTGGTTTGAGATGAGATAAACAGACAAACGTGCCTGTGTGTGTGTCTGTGTGTGTGTGCAGTAGGGGGCAGCACTGAGCTGGTCAGCCCCTGCCTTGCTCCAGAGTACTCGGGCAGCTGGGAGCACGCTGACATGGTCTACATTGTGAAAGGGCAGAGCACAGGTGAGCAGATCATCTCAAATTGGTCGTCTGGTTGCCATGGTTACTCATGATGCATCTGGGGTTAGGAACCTTCTGTGTGTGCACGTGTGTTTCAGGGGAGCCAGTTTACGAGGCGTGCCTGAGCAGAGTGGAGAAGGTTTTGTACCAAAAGGTGGCAAAGGCGTTCGGCGTGACTGACATGGACTTCTACGCTTTCTCCTTCTACTACGACCGCGCCGTCGACATCGGTGCCATCGGTGAGGAAATACTGCCGCTCTGCTGCTCGCCTGCAGGGGGCAGCACGTCACGCTGATCCATCCATGTGAAGCCGCGCCGTTACAGGGGAAGTTACCTGGCACACCTGTCGTCCCCGGGGGGCGGCCCATTTATCATCAGAGCGTCCTGAATGTGGCCCAGGGTTAACACGTTACCTGCAGACCAGGTGTGAGGAAGGCTCAGAGTTGGAGCTTCACGTTCAGGCGGCGTTCGCTCACTGACTCGGGTTTAATCGCTCGTAGGCACGACTTTCACCAGAGCCTCGTTCCAGACTTCCTGCTTTGTGTTTACCAGAGCCGAGTGGCTCACAGCTGCCCCCATCCCGCGAGCTGCCGTTTGTCACCTTTAACATGACGTTTGACTGTGGAAGCCGTTATTCCCACAGCTCCTGAACACAGCTGAAAAGCTGGAAAACTGGGAACGTTCGGTTTACGGAGCTGCTGCAGGTTTCTGTTTAAATCCTCCTCTCTGTGCTCTGTGTCCAGACGAGAAGAAGGGAGGAAGCATCAGAGTGTCCGACTACACCGACGCAGCGAAGAGAGGTGAGATGGCGCCCTCTGCTGGATGTCGCTCAGAGCTGCCGTCATCATCAATGAAGCCAGAACGTGTTTCTGACCCGACTCACAGAGGTCCAGGATTAAATGTTGATATCGGCAGATGTTTTTAAATCTGTGACCGCTGTGGGTGTTTTTCTCCCCGCAGTGTGCAGCGACGTGTCCGTCGGTCCTCAGCGGAGCCCCTTCCTCTGTCTGGACCTGGTCTACATCTCAGCCCTGCTGCAGGAGCTCGGCTTCCCTCCACACAAGCAGTTCAGGGTGAGCTTCTATCGATTCCTTTAAAACCATCAATCGGTCGATCGGTCTCGCCTCTCTGACATTTTCTCTGTGTCCCAGCTTGCAAGGACCATCAACCAGGTGGAGACCAGCTGGGCTCTGGGCGCCACTTTCCACTACATCGAGTCTCTGAAGGCACACTGAAGCTCTGAGCTTTTATTTTGAAAAGCTCGGGGTCCTGTTGACTCTGAACACAGCTGACTGATGATGTTTGTGCCAAAGCAGAAATCTGAGCGGTGGTATAAAACTGTGACGTGTGTGAAAGCGGCTCATTCAGACCGGGCGGTCAGGAGGCCAGGGCTGAACTCGCTACGGTCCCAGCGTGGTTCATTAATCGATTATTTCACTTTTTTATGACAAAAATCCGTAAAGGACGCGGTGCGGTGGAGCCACAGGTTTCTGGGCCACTGAAGGGAAAAAATAAAACCCTGTTTATGTGTTTGTTTGTTCTGTGGCTCTTTTCCATTAGATAAACCTTTATTAGTCCCACACGTGGGAAATTTGTTTGGTCACGGCACAAAGTTAACCATTTAACACGTTAGTGCTCTTTTCTTTTAGGTTTCTGGGATGTTGTTGGTAGTGTTGTGGGTTTTTCCGTAGATGTGTCGGTTACTTGCGAGTTCTGCGTCGGTGTTTTGGGAATTTGGGTCGTTGTTTCTGAGCGTCGCCTGAATGAGCCGTCAGCGCATCTTCTTAGACTCGCCTGATCAAACTAAGCTGGGCTCGGTGTGAGCAGCTCATTTCAGTTCGACAGCGAGTGATTGTTTTATTCTGAAGGACTTCCTGTTTGTATCCCTGTAGTTTCATGACGAGCAGATGTTTAAACAGTTCCTGTAGAAACCCGTCTGTTTGGCTCTCAGGTGCTGAGACCGTAAGAGTCAGTCACCTGACTTTGGCATCGCCGCCTCTATGTCAGCTGTTCCTGAGTAGAAGCTTCAGCGTGTGAAACTTTCACATAAGATCAGGATGAGACAAAGAAGGATTATTATGAACTGTGAATCATGGCGAGCTGCTCTGTGTGAGCCTCAAATAGCTGAGCGTCCTTCTGTTACGTGGAGAAGCTCCTCCTCTCTGTAACGTATGTTTGTAACCACATTGGTCTCAGTTTCACTGATGATCAGCTTCAAACCACCGAAGCAGCAGCTGGGCTCTCAGCAGGCCACAGCTACACCGGCTTATTTCTCACAGAGCAGCTCTGCATCAGTCCCAATGTTAAAGTGAAGAATGTGAAATGTTTTCCTCCAGCTGATCATGTGGTTCATATGAACGATGATGTTTGCAGGTTTTTAAGGATGTATTTTTATATTCTGAAATCATAAACTCTGTATTGTTATGATCAATAATTCATCGGAATAAAAACTGGAAACATTTTCATGACCAGCGTTAATTCATAAAAACATGAATTTAGGAAAAATAAAGTTTAACAGAAGATGATGGAGGTGTGAAGATGTTTATCCTCAGCGTCCTGCAGCAGGAAGCCCACAAACACAGGTGTCCTTCAGGTGAGTGCGTGCAGGTCCGCTCTGCTCTTCTTGTAGCCTTACTCATGAAAATGGCAGCAGTGAGGTGGACATGGCGGGCGGCTTTAATGCTTTCAGCGTGAGTGAAAGCACCTGATTGGCTCCTTACCTTTGAAAACAGGAAGCTGGATCAGTGTGGAGCGGTCCTGAGTTGGCTCGTCACAGAGCCAGTGAGTCTGCACCAGCTGACGTTTCATCTTCATCCTGAAGCTCCAGGTGTTTCAGGAGAAAGCACGCCGATGAGGAGTAAAGGATGCCTCGCACACCGAACTCCACCTGCTCTCACTCACACCTTGACCCATGTGACCTTAATGACTGGCGTGATGATGGTGGCTCTCCACCAGCTGTTACAGCCTCCTGGATGAAGGTGAAAGAATCAAGTGTCTGATAAGGCGAGGAACACACGGCTCAAGGAGACCTGAAAACTGTCGGCGAGGCCGGTGATGAGGAGGCTGCAGCGTTGAACAGCGAGGCAGAAAATGACAAAACGACGGCAACAACAGAACTTTAAACCAAATCCTTGAATGATGGAACCAGCGGTCGGCTCACAGCTGTGAGGAAACGCACGTGTGAGTCTGAACACGGCTCGGTCATGAGGCGTTTCTGTGAGGTCTGACCCTCCACCTTCACTCTGACCTCCTGAGACAATACAAACTCAGCGTTTCTTCAACTCATTTATTACAAATATGAGTAAAAACAGTACATGTCCCAGATGGCCTCAGGTGTCTGCTGAGGGCCCTGCTACAGTCACTGTGCTGTCTGGATTATGATGCTAATAAAGTTTTAATGTTTAAAAAAAAAGCAGCAGTGATGAACCTGCAGGTTACTTTAAGGCAGCATGTAAAGGTAAACCACAGTGGACCCGCCCACACTTTCATCACTTCCTGTAACAGCGTCACGTGTCAAACAGAGCTTCAAATGCTGACATAAATGTTCAGGAGAGTACTGCAGCGGCCCTTGTAGGGACGTGTCGGTGCTCCTACGTCATCATCATACCGCTGGTCCAGGATCAGCAGCATCACAGCGGGGCCGTGTCTGCGCTTTCACTTAGCATTAGCCAAGATCTTAGCTAATGCTATTAAAGCTATCACAGGGCTAAGTGAATCTGGCTAGCAGCAAACCTAGCTTGATAATATATTTACCATATTGTGTAAATTAATAAAAAATATTTGATATGTTTAGTATTTGTTCCAGAATAGTTTTACATAAACAAAGGAGTTTTTTTTCCTTTTAACTCCACATACCATACGTATGACATCACAACCCGATTGGCTGTTTGTGACGTTGATCCTGGACGAACGTTATAGTGAGTCATGCAGCGTCCCACTACGAGGAACATTTCTGTGCAGACGTTTATGTGATGTTTATAAATGATTTGCACACATCTGTATGTAAACTGTAAATTAAAACAATTATCAGGAGGATATTCTGAAAGTGTGTGTGTGAGTGCGTGTGTGTCTGTGCGTGTGTGAGTGAGTGCGTGTGTCTGAGTGCGTGTGTGTCTGTGCGTGTGTGTGAGTGAGTGTGTCTGAGTGCGTGTGTGTGTGTGTGAGTGAGTGTGTGTGTGTGTGTGTGTGTCTGAGTGCGTGTGTGTCTGTGTGTGTGTCTGAGTGCGTGTGTGTCTGTGTGTCTGAGTGCGTGTGTGTCTGAGTGCGTGTGTGTCTGTGTGAGTGAGTGTGTGTGTGTCTGAGTGCGTGTGTGTGTCTGAGTGCGTGTGTGTGTCTGAGTGCGTGTGTGTCTGTGTGAGTGAGTGCGTGTGTGTGTCTGAGTGCGTGTGTGTGTCTGAGTGCGTGTGTGTGTCTGAGTGCGTGTGTGTGTCTGTGTGAGTGAGTGTGTGTCTGTGTGAGTGAGTGCGTGTGTGTGTCTGAGTGCGTGTGTGTGTCTGAGTGCGTGTGTGTGTGCGTGTGTGTCTGTGTGAGTGAGTGCGTGTGTGTGTCTGAGTGCGTGTGTGTGTCTGAGTGCGTGTGTGTGTGCGTGTGTGTCTGTGTGTCTGAGTGCGTGTGTGTGTCTGAGTGCGTGTGTGTGTCTGAGTGCGTGTGTGTGTCTGAGTGCGTGTGTGTTAGAGTCTCAGGGCTGTTTCTGCTTCATGTCCTTCCAGCTCTTCCACACCAGGACATCTCGACTTTTTCCCCAGGCGACGAGCCAGCGGGGCAGCCTGAACCCGCTGTACTGACCCACGCCGTCGTCATGGCCCATCGCCAGCAGCATGGTGACGTCACCTAGCAACCAGGAAGAACTTGAGTCAGCCAGAGAACAGAGGCAGGTGACCAACAGCCCAGCATGGTGAGCGCATACCTGTTTGATAGGACGTCAGCTCCTTCCCGCTCACGCTGTTGGCGATGTTGGCCACGGCGACAGCGGCGTGGAGGCCGGCGTTGTACGCCGTCTTAGGCTCGTTGACATTGGTGCAGTCACCCACGGCAAAGACGTTGGAGAAACCGTCGACCTGCAATTGGTCGTTGACCTTCAAGGCCCCGTTTTCAGCCATACTCTCATCTGTGAGCAGAAACCAGTCGCTGATCAATGCAGCCATCTTTATCGCTAAAAATAAATGTTTACGTGATTTTTCAGGCTAGCAGAGGCGGGACTCTGCTTTATCACTTCCTGTGACCCTATGTAAGTAAGAACAGTGACCTGGCGTGACCCTGTGGTCAAACAGCAGCGTGGAGCTGAAAGCAGGAAGTGACCTCAGTGCAGGTGTTTGCTGTTCTTACTGAAGGTGGCGCTGTAGGCTGCAGAGTTGACCCTGAGCCCGGTGCAGCAGATGATCAGATCCGTGACCAGCGTTTCGCCGTGGTCCGTGATCACCTCCGTGTTCTTCGTCATCGTGTTCAGCGGCAGCTCCGACAAGTTGCTCACTTTCTGTCCTGAAAACACGGCGGTAGAAAGTGAGCCAAACCCCGAGCTGACGTGAGCCGTCACCCGTCTGCAGGCGTGAACTCACCCAGCACAAGCTCCACCCCCTTCTCCAGGAGAACCTGTTTGGCCTCGCGTCTGATGCTGGGCAGCAGCTCCGGGTCAGCCAGCCCGAGTTTGGAGTGGATCAGAACCACCTGGACGGGTCGACACGGAGGAGAGAGCGGGGTCAGGGTCCAAAGGGCAGCAGCAGGGGTCAGAGGTCAATTCAATTCAGTTTTTTTTATGTAGTGCAAAGTCTCAAGCACAGTCAGCTCAAGGCGCTTTATATGATCAGAGACGCTCCACCAATCTGAAGACCACATCTGAGTAAGGACTTGGTGACAGCGGGAATAAAAAAACTCCCATTTAACAGGAAGCAGACTCTGGAGTCTCAAGGAGAGACCGACAGGGGGCGAGGGGAGGAGGACGGGACAAAGACATGCTGTGGAAGACAGGTCAAAGGTCATCACCTTTTTATCAGGATACTCGGTCTTTATCTCTGCAGCCATCTCCACACCGGTCGATCCTCCGCCGACCACCAACACCGAGTCAGCAGCCTGAACCTGAACGCGTGCACACACACACACACACACACGCACACACACACACGCGCACACACACACACACACACACACACAGTGATGCATTTACATATTTTTAATTTGACTTCTTGAAATTTTCTGGGTTTTTTGTTGTGTTGTGAAACATTTAAAAACCAGACTCAAACACAATCTGACACGTCAGCTGCGGAAAAGCTTTGCAGTAAAAACTCCTGCACAGTATCTTAGCTGTTCCCAGGACTGCGCTCTTCTGGACAGAGATCTCAGATGTTGTTCCCGGGATCTGCTGGAGCCACCGCACCCAGTGCTCCGATTACCACGGGGACCACTGTTACCTTCACCCTGCACATCTTCTCTGAGCCCTTGGTATCGCTACATCTGTCACTGCGACCGTCTCCTGTTTGTCTACTATGTCCGGTTGGTCCCACAGGACTCAGTTAACCCATGTTGTGTTTCCTGTAAAAGGCCTTTTTGTATCATTCTGCAATGTGCATTATTTTTCAGTTTTAGCTAACCTTACCTTTGTTTTAACCTCTGTCAGTTCACCTGGGCTGTTCTAACACTTTTGGCCTGTGTTTGTATATCTATGTTAAACATTACAACAACAAAACAAACAGTTTTTAAAAAATATTAGGAATTAAAACTAATTTCACTCACTAATATTGGACGATAAAATGTTTTGGTTATATTTCAGTACAGAGATAAACTTTAGTATAAAACTTGTACATTAATGTACTTTTTAGAGTAGAGTTTATACATTTTATAACATATACTTTACTCAAAATGTATTTTTACATGAATTTTTTTATGGCAGTATTTTTTCTGCTGGTGAAGTTCAAATCATTTTTAAATATGAAGATTTGAAATTCAACAAAATTAAATGAAAAGGTTAAATAACAATAACTTCTAAACAAACAGCAGTAAAACCTGGATCCAACCTCTCTGATGAAGTCCTCGTACTTCTGGACTGCCTCCTGATGCGCCGCCACCGTGTTGAACTTCCCGGGGAACGGCCCGTCGGTGCCGGTGCACAGGATGAGGTGGGAGTACTGGATCTCCTGCGGCACAAACAAACGACACAGATTGACCTGCAGCTTCGCCTCCTCATGCTGCAGAAGAAGCTCCACAGGGAGCTGCTGCGGTCCTCACCCTCCCTCCCTCCAGGATCACCAGCTGCCTGTCTGTGTCGACGAGCTCCACCCGACCCTGAACGAAGCTCTCGCCAAACGTCTCGGCGTACGGGATGAAGGTCTTCTGAGCAAAGCCTGCACAAAGCACAGGGCCAAAGGTCAAAGGTCACACTCCAGAAACCTGCTTTTTAATCACCAGAACAAGGTCAGAAAAATGCAAAAGAAAAAATGTGACATAAGTAATAAAACTTGTTTCTAACTTGGAGGAAAAAAATTTTTTTAAGAACTAAACAAAAACATGTAAAAACTTTGAAAAAACAACAACAAAAAATAACAGATGATAAACAAATTTTTTTAAAATTATACTGAAAGTTAAAATATGTAAAATTAACATAAATCTAGAATAAAAAAAGTGGACAGGTGAGGAAAGGTGTGCTCGTGATACCAGGCTGTACGGCGGCTCGCAGAGCGCCCACGTTGTGATGGAAAGCGTCTCTCATGTCGATCAGAGTGAAGCTGAATCCTCGATACTTCAGGTCTTGAGCTGCGGCGATGCCGCCAAATCCTCCGCCCGCCACCACCACGTGGACACCCTCGGTTGACACCTGACCCCCCATCTCTGCGGCCACACACACACACACACACACACACACACACACACACACACAGGAAGTTACTACTACAGGTTGACCACACCTGACATCTTCACCCCAGAGGCCTGAAGCTTCTTAAACCTGCGTTCTCTCTGACGCCCAGCAGAGGGCGCCCACTCTGAGGTCTGATTCGATTGAGTCTGCTCAGCTGACCTCTGACCTCAGTAAACTCTGTCCTGATGAGTTTCTGCTCTGTCGCTGCTTTCAGGTCTGACTGAATCAAACAGGAAGTCTATTTTGGTCCTGTCAGAGGGCGGGGCTAAACAGTGACTGACTAGTTCCTTGTTGCTCATGAAATCCAAACGACTTCTTCATGTTCGTGGACATGAACTGCTCCTTTTCAGCGACACTCAGCACAACTTTGAATGGGTTTCAGCCAAAATAACAAACACTAACTCTGCTGCGTACATAGGAGCGTGTCCAGAGTGGGGCACCATGAGGTCAACCCCCCCGGCACCACGCAGCAGAATAAACACTGTGACGTCTCACAAACTGAAACCGTCGAGTGTCAAAAGCACCAAAAACATTCAGCTCCAAACACACCGCTGCCATCTTTTACATACAGTCTGTGATATCTGCTGGTTACATAACGCTGACTAGTTTATGAAATCTCAGCCTGTGTTTCTACAGGTGTCCACACCTGCTGCCACAGACCACATCTGTGGCACATCCATCTTCTGAGCTCACCTGAGCATCACTCACAGGGAGATGAAGCTGGTCCTGTTCACCTGCAGTGTGCTCAGGTGACCCTGAGCTGCTCAGGTGGTCTGAGTCTTATCGACGCATCAGCTGTGAGCTCAGAGGCATGCGGGCGGTGAGGCAGGTACAGGTACAGGTACAGGTATGCCAAACATGTGGCGCAGATAGAATCGGGTGAAGTTTACTTCCTCGTTTTCCGGTTCTCAATCGGACTCATCGAGTACAAACTGATGAGTACGTGTACTTGTACGTTCTGCTCAGAGTACTACTTTAACCCGCCCTCCTGTCCTGCAGCACTTCTGTGTTTGGGATAAAACTGCTTTTCTTCCTCGTGCTGCTCCTCTTCATCACTCTGCAGGAAACTCCTGCTCGAGCTTCAGGGCCGTCCTCAGGTGAGCTACCTGCCGCTGCCAGCCCGGCTCTCTGACACCTGCCCGCGCGAACGGGAGGAACTCACCTGCTGCAGGTACGCGCCTCCGTCACGTCTTCTTCTCCGCGGCTGTCTGACCGCAGCGTCTTTCTTACCGAGCTCCTCCTCCTCTGATGACACCAGTTCTCCTTCAATCACAGCCCAGCTCCCCGTGAAGGAGGCGGGGGTAGGCGTGCTGCTTTCAGGTGCAGTAGGAAATATTATTGTTAAAGCGAGGCGTGACCTTTAACATGATAAAGCAGTTTTCCTGTGATGGGAGGGGTCTGTAAAACTTTATTAGTAAGGAGTAAAATAATATAAATTTAAAAAACGGGTTTTTTAAACCTGACCTGGTTTACAAAACGATCAGGTGATCATTATTTTATTTTACAGCCCTTTGAATTATTCATTGGCTCTGAGCCGGAGATGACCTCACAGTCCACATGAAAGCTGCAGCTCCGCTGGTGTCCAGCAGAGGCAGCAGTGAGTCCGTCCCCCAACGCCCATGTTAAAATAAGCATGCTTACAGCTGCACCTGCACCTGCAGCGGCTCCATCCAAGTATTCCCAGTACTGATACCAACACTGGTTTCAGGGTTGATATGACACTGACAGAAGCGTTTGTTCTTCTTGGTTCAGCGCGTAGAACACGTGTTTTTAATGTAATGATCATTAAAACGTGTTCAGAATTTGCATATTAATGATGAGTCATGTCATAAATGATGACACACCGCTGTGCCGTACATACGCTGCCTTTATAGGTTAAAATTTCGGTACTGGTATCAGCAGTATCGTCTCTGTATCTACTCGGGTGAGGCACTCATGAAGGCAAAGGTGTGACTCTAACCCAGTGCAGCACTGTTACATACAGAAGCACTCATGGAGCCATACCAGGCGCAGCTCTGACACTGGGGGATAAGCCTATCCCAGCTACACAAAGAGACATTCACACCTAAGCCCTCAAACTGCTCCTGTTTGGACTGTGGGAGAAGGCCGGAGGGCCTGGAGAGAAGGGGCATCGCCGCAGCACATGCCCACATGTGGGCATGTGGCCTCCACTCCACACAGAGGCCTGGCAGGTGACGGCAGCCATGCTAACCACTGTTCCTGTGAAGAAGCCATAGCTGGACTGGTCGATGGTGATTTTTCGTTTTTATGGTGTTTTTTGTTTTTTGTTTTTGTTTTGTTTTTGTTGTAACGGTATGAACTATGAAAGGTGGTGGATTGGCCAGTTGGTCGTGATCGACTCTGGGCTGGACCAATTACAGCCGAGGAGGTCGAACTTTAAAGTTCCATATTGAGGAACGCGATTTGTCCCGGATTTCAGCTAGAATGAAACAAAGACACAAAGCTGGAGTTATTCTGTATCGTTAAGCTGCAGCTGCATCTTCTTCTCTCATTCTCTCTCCCTCTCTCTCCTGTTGCTACTTCAATCATGAAACTGATCAATGATCAGCTGATCGGCTTTTCTCTCGTTTGTTTATCGCCCACTTTGCGCCAGAAAGAGGAAACCAGCGGATAAACAACAGCAGCACGTTTAAGCTTGATCAGCTGTTGGTAGAATTTTTTTTCTTTGTTTTTCCGCCTGTCCCATTTGGTTCTTTTGCCATCAGAATTATTGTCTGAAGGTCAAGAAAGATGCCCAACGGATTTGCCTTGAGGCGACTTTTGTTGTGATTTGGCGCTATATAAATAAAATTGAATTGAATTGAATTGAATTGAATTGAATTTACTATACCAAATGGACCATCCCGGCCTTGCCGTATTGGTCCATTTGATTGACCTTTGTTTTTATTGTTTATTTATTTTTATTTTATTTTCAGTTGTTACATACGGGACAGAATTTATTTAATATTAATTTCTAGTATCAGCTGATGTTTGCTGGAGCCACAGCTGTAAAGCTGCTGGCCATGATGTCGGTTTGGTTATCTGGTGAGAGGGAAACATGAAGCTGAAACCAGGAGATGACCTTACTGAATCATCAGAGCTGAACAGGTGATGGAGAAACAGGTTTACCTTTTAGGTGACATGAATAAGTTGAAGTTATGAACTGTTTCTGAGAGACAAATAACACCAGGATCCTTTTCTAAGTAGCTGACAGCTGGTAACTGTGCAGGGGCGGGTCTAGCAAAGTGATGCCAGGGGGCCAGGTAGGGCATTAACAGGGAAAGGGGGGGACAAAGAAATACTTTTCTTTCTTATTCTCATTTAAAATGTCTCGCGTTTAATAAATAATTATTTGAGTCTTACAACCAAAGTTTCATCTGATGTAAAATGTATAGAACTCCATTATTGTATGTAGTAAATATTAAGTCTAATAGTAAACTATAGAACGTAGCACTTAGAACTTTATTGTCATTGTGCGGTTTCTTGCACAGCGAAAAAGCAACAGGTATGTATACATATAAGTGAGTAAACTATATACATGGTGTATGTGTGGAAACACTGAAGCAGAAACATTGTGTGGCTGTATACAAGGGCAGTTATATAATATAATGAATCAATAAGGGTGGAGGGGCTGTGGTCATTTAGGGTGGGGATGGTAATTCCACTGAGCCAAAAATATCGCACAGAACATGGAAAGACTGAGATGTTGCACATAGATGATCAATAGCAGCGTCAGAGTGGATGTGTAGGAGAAGTCTGTTCACACTCTTAGTTTGCATTAAGAGTTCTGACAGCCCACAGGAAGAAGCTGTTGGTTTTGCACCTGATGGATCTGAACCTTTTTGCAGAGGGCAGGATGTTGAAGAGGTGGTGGTTAGGATGGAGGTGGTCCTTTATAATTGCCCTGGCTCTGGAGAGACATCTAAAGCTGACAATTAAGTCCGGGGCAGAGTGGACAGCCAATCACCTTCTCTGCAGTTCTGATGACCCTCTGTAGTCTCTTCTTATCTGCTGTTGTGCGATCGTGGCTCAAGAGTTGGGAGTTCGCCTTGCAATCGGAAGGTTGCCGGTTCGAGCCCCGGCTTGGACAGTCTCGGTCGTTGTGTCCTTGGGCAAGACACTTCACCCGTTGCCTACTGGTGGTGGTCAGAGGGCCCGGTGGCGCCAGTGTCCGGCAGCCTCGCCTCTGTCAGTGCGCCCCAGGGTGGCTGTGGCTACAACGTAGCTTGCCATCACCAGTGTGTGAATGTGTGCGTGAATGGGTGAATGACTGGATATGTAAAGCGCTTTGGGGTCCTTAGGGACTGTAAGGCGCTATATAAATACAGGCCATTTACCATTTACCATTTGTGCAACCAGCGTACCACACAGGGATGGCGTGCACCAGTAAACTCTCGATAGTGGCACGGTAGAAGGACACTCGGAGGTCAGTCTGCAGCCTGTTCCATCTCAGGACCCTCAGGAAATGGAGGCGCTGCTGGGCTTTCTTCACCAGGGCTGATGTGTTTGTGGACCAACATAGGTCCTCAGATATTTGGGTGCAGAGGAACCTAAAGGAGGACGCCCTCTCCACATAGTCACCTTTTATGGAGAGGGGAGGGGGAATCAGTTTTTTTTCTTCTCACCTTCACAAACCTCATCTAAGTGCTGGAACATTTACTGTGCAGACCTGATCTAAATCCAGTAGGACACACAGCTTATGTGACATCATCATCAGGGAATGTGGTCAAACAGGACCTACGGCGGCTCTGCAGTGCTCACTTTGGATCCAGATTTCTCTGTGTTTTTAATCCTTCGTGACTTCAGAAATGTCTGCATGAACACAGGGTCTGCTGTTGGTCTGTAACCGTGGCGTGATGGATCCGTCACAGTCTGAATAAACCCTTTCACTGGTCGAAACGCCACAAAGTGGATTGTGGGTAAACTTTCCAGCCCTGATCAGTGCAGCTCTGTTTGTTCCTGAGGTGAGGGTTACAAAATCTGGTTTTATGAAACATCCACTAAAGCCTGACAGCACAGAAGTTTCTCCTTTTCTAAAATGTTCAGAAACACTTTATAACACAGCTCGTCATTCAAATGATTTGATTTACCTGCTGAACTCTGTTCAGCTGCAAATATACCAGAGAGAGAGGCTAACGCTCCAGCCTGCACGATTATACTGTGATAGTTATACAGCATGTAGGAGAGGGCGAGGTGGTGAAGGCAGAGCTGCTGACCTGCTGTGACTCAGCATGACTTCATGTCGCTGTTCTCTAAGTGTGTGAAAGAGTCGCTCGCTGCAAAGGTCAGAGGAGCTCCTCACTGCAAAGCAGAAACTCATCATTCACAGCCTGAAGCTGCACTCAGATTACTGTTACCCCAAAGGAGGAGCCTGCTGCACATCACAGATCATCAAACAGGTCAAAGACCACGGGGTCAGAGGTCATGACCACAAGAAATGATTAAAAGATAAAAGATGGAGAGCAGGAAACTAGGTGGGTGGAGCCTGTTCACCACGTCCTCAGAGCAAAAAAATATCTCAGCATATGATGAGCTCTTCATGGACTTCACACCTGGTTTATACCTGTGCACGTTTACCTGTGTAAGTCTGACACCCACCTGTGCAGGAGCAGACATCGTCTTCTTCTGTGGTTTTGTTCTTTCAGCTCAGTGAAAGTCAAACTAAAACACGGTGCGAGAAACATTTTTGACCTTGGAACAAAATGAGAGTGAAATCAGAGTCACAGACCCTCCCACAGACCCACAGACCCTCCTCACAGACCCTCCCACAGTCCCTCCCCACAGACCCTCCCACAGTCCCTCCCCACAGACCCAAAGACCCTCCCCACAGACCCACAGTCCCTCCCCATAGACCCTCCCACAGTCCCTCCCCACAGACCACAGACCCTTCCCACAGACCCACAGACCCTCCTCACAGACCCTCCCACAGTCCCTCCCCACAGACCCTCCTCACAGACCCTCCCACAGTCCCTCCCCACAGACCCACAGACCCTCCCACAGTCCCTCCCCACAGACCCATAGACCCGCCCACAGTCCCTCCCCACAGACCCACAGTCCCTCCCCACAGACCCACAGTCCCTCCCCATAGACCCTCCCACAGTCCCTCCCCACAGACCCTCCCCACAGACCACAGACCCTCCCCACAGACCCACAGTCCCTCCCCATAGACCCTCCCACAGTCCCTCCCCACAGACCCTCCCCACAGACCCACTGTGTCCTAATTTGCAGGTTTTTTTTGTTTTTGCAGAATCTTTGTGTCATGGTCGTGGGTCGGTGACCCAGCGTTTTGAGTTTATTGTTATTATTTTCTAGTTTATTCTGATTTTGTAGTAATTCTTTGGGTTTGGTTCTTATTATCCCTACCTGTGTCTTTCCTCTGTGCTCTGTTTGTGTCCCCGAGTTTTGTGTTGTCGAACAGTCTGTGAGTTTCCTGTTTTACTTTGTAGGTCTGTGTCTCGTTATGCTCATTAGCTCCAGCTGTGTCCACCCCTGCGTGTCATTTCCCTCATTACCTTGTATGTATTTATAGTGTGTGCCTGCCTGTGTTCCTTGTCGCGTCGTCTGTGTAACCTGGTGTAAATTCTGCGTCTCTCTGTGCGTTTTGCTCCTCATCCCATGTGTGTTTGGTTTCACGTTTGTTTTTTAGTTGTTCCCAGTTTAGGTTTTGCCCTCACTTTTATTGTGTACACCGTCTGTAATAAGGCTCACTCGCATCACAGCCAGTGCCTGCATTTTGGGTCCTCATTCTCACTACACCACACGACTGCTGCCCCAGCTGTGACACTTTGAGGCCTCAGGACTTGATGCGCCATCAGCAGCGTGCTGACTGTGTGACGCAGAGCACGCCGTCTCTTTGGTCTGTTTCTGACGAGCAGTGATAACTCTGGTTCCCTTCTGGCTCACATCCCATAATACAACATAAACGTGTGACTCAGGTATGTGGTCAAACCACTGCTGATGTCACACTCAGAGCCCTCCCCCTGGAAGCTGTGGGCGGAGCTATGTTCCTGGGGGCTTAAACAGAGTTTGTTGCCACCCCTGAAACCTCACCCATCCTTTCTTTAACTGTATTATTATATTTCTGCATTTGAACGATGAGTCATGTGACCCTCAGGGTGCCTTACACTCAACAGACCAACGACCCAATCAGCTGATGTTATTTCTCTTTCTCATGATTTTAAATGAACATGTGACATGAGTCCAGCACAGAGGTGATGTTTTCATTGAGCCTGCAGGAAGACCTGATGAGGAGGAGATGATCTCTGCCCTCAGAGTCTCCTTCATATCTTCACCAGCTCATTCCATCCAACCTCTTCCTCAGTCAGGGTCACAGGGAGGTGGAGCCTAACTTAGCTGTCATAGGGCGAGAGGCGGCACACCTACGACAAGCTTAGAATCACCAGTTAACCTGATGAGTGTGTTCAGCCAGCAGGTGGATTCAAACCCTTCTTATCGTGAGGCGACAGTGCTAACCACTGCACCACCGTGCCACCTCCTGTTTAAATCAGTTCTTTCAGAGGTCTGTATCGAATGTGCACCTGTTTACCTCGATTCATTCATTTATAGTTTTTATGAACATGTTTGAAAACTTCCTGCTCTCTCACAGCACGTCACACAGATGTGGACAAAGATCACCTGATGTCTCAGTTACAGTAACTGTGATGGGAATAATCACAGAATCATTCATTATTGTTATTTTTAAATCTTCGAACAGGATTTTCTATTCTTTGTTCTTTTACTTCAGGAAAGGATCCAATTATATGCTGTGTGCGCCCCCCAGCGGCTCAACTCCACACTGCACCGTTTTTAATCAAACCGGAAGCGGGTTTGTTATTCAAAATAAAAGCTGGAAAATAAGAGTTTAAAATGCAGAAAAACAGTTAAAGTTTATTTAAACAGGTTATTTAATACAAACTCAGTTCAAAGTGTTTCAGGACTCACAGATTTGCGCTCTAAAATAGTTCAAAAAACAAGAAGCTGCTGAGGAGGAACGCTGCTCTCGTTTACTCTGAGGACTTCCTTTAGGCTGTTTCATGTGCTCTTATCTCCTCACTGAATGTCCCTGCAGACTGTGACAGACACACAACACCAGCACACAAACAGGGATTACACTCACCAAACACTTCATTAGGTACACCTGCTCAACTACATGTTAAAGCAGCTCTCAGTAAGTAATAATGTGGTGCGGGTGGGGAATTAAAAGTCAGTGTCAATGAGATTGTCTTGCTTTGTGTTGTTGTTACAGCTTCCTGTCATATTTACTGTCTGGTGGCGAGAAGGGGCTCTCATCTCTTCCCTCAGGAGGATTCATTTAATGACCTGAAACATAAACTCTGAACATTTCATGTTTACCAGCATGTTAATCTCCAAATATGGATTTAAATGTAAATACCAAACTCCTTTTATTTCTGCTGCTTCGTTGATCAGATTAAAACTGTCGACTATGTTTTGTTTCTTCTTCCTTAAAAAAAAATAAATCAAAGAATATGACGTTATTTTGTGTTTATAAACTGCAGATAAATGGCAAAAATATTCTTGGAATATTTACCTGTGGTCAAAGGAGTTTGCAAAGAAAGGCGTCTGGACTTCTTTAAGTTGCTTGAAGACGTTTCACCTCTCATCCGAGAAGCTTCTTCAGTTCTAAGGTCAAATGGCCGAGAGTCCCAGATTTAAACCCAGTGGGAGTATCCCCCAATGAGGACAAAGGACCCCTGGTGATCCTCTAATCACATGCGCCAAGGTGTGGCGGGTGTGGGACCTAATCAGCCAGGGTTTGGTGAGTCCATTGTGAAACCTGGCCCCACCTTGTCATGTGAATTCCTGAGGTCAGATGGCCCAGGATGTGAGTGGGCGTTAAGGCGTCTGGGGAGGGAACTCAAAACTGGATTATAGATGGCAGACAGTTGGTGTCGTAAACCACCGCCTCTGTTCAAAGATGGTCGCTCACAGTGGACATAGATGGCCTCTTTCACTCCTCTTTCAAACCATCTGTCCTCTCTGTCCAATATGTGAACATTGGCATCCTCGAAAGAGTGACCTTTATCCTTAAGATGCAGATGGACTGCTGAGTCTTGTCCTGTGGAGGTGGCACAACATAGAAGAGCCACCTCCACAGGACAAGACTCAGCAGTCCATCTGCATCTTAAGGATAAAGGTCACTCTTTCGAGGATGCCAATGTTCACATATTGGACAGAGAGGACAGATGGTTTGAAAGAGGAGTGAAAGAGGCCATCTATGTCCACTGTGAGCGACCATCTTTGAACAGAGGCGGTGGTTTACGACACCAACTGTCTGCCATCTATAATCCAGTTTTGAGTTCCTCCCAGACGCCTTAATGCCCACTCACATCCTGGGCCATCTGACCTCAGGAATTCACATGACAAGGTGGGGCCAGGTTTCACAATGAGCTCACCCGAAACCCTGGCTGATTAGGTCCCACACCCGCTTTCACCTTGGCGCATGTGATTAGAGGATCACCAGGGGTCCTTTGTCCTCATTGGGGGATACTCCCACTGGGTTTAAATCTGGGACTCTCGCCATTTGACCTTAGAACTGAAGAAGCTTCTGAGAGGTGAAACGTCTTCAAGCAACTTAAAGAAGTCCAGACGCCTTTCTTTGCAAACTCCTTTGACTACGATGACCTGGATGACTGAGAACCTTCACAGACATTTACCTGTGGTGATTCTTTCAAAATAAAATGAGAATTTCTTCCTTACAGAAAAACAAAATAAAACAAAAACACTTTGAAATGATTGAAATATCAGAAGAGTCTGGAGCCATAAAACCATCACATCTACACTCAGTGTGATGAGCTATGATGGGTTCTCCCTGAGAACAGGCCGTCCACACAGGAAACCCGCTGTAGTTTAAAAGGTCTGAACTTCAGAAGCAGACTTTAGTTCGTCACTGCATCAAGTCAAGTGGCTTTTATTGTCATTTCAACCATGTACAGTGGTACAGTACAGAGTGAAAACAAACAGTGTTCCTCTGAGACCCTGGTGCTACACGTGACATACAACAGACAGACACAGGACCACGTAAAGGGAAATGTGCAAAAAATGGCAAAATAAATAAGACAAGACAGTGCAATGGAAATGTGCAAAATGCTGAGTATTGTACAAAAGAAACTTGGTGTGTTTGTGTGTGTGTGTGTGTGTGTGTGTGTGTGTGTGTGTGTGTGTGTGTCAGTCCAGTCACTGAGGTCAGAGGGCGTTGTTGTAACATTTAGTCTCAGAGCTGCTCCTGAGGCCAATCAGGTGTCTCTGAGGTGTGACATCAATCAGGTGGGGTACACTGACCTGTGCATCTACCTGTTATTTCCTCTTATTTACTATGTTCGAGTAAAAGATGCAGAGATCAATAAAACTGTTTAAAAATAAGTTTTATTTCAGTGCTCATTATTTTGTCTCTCTGAGGTGCACCAAAATTTATATCCATTTATTTGTGTAATTTATTTCTTTTTTTGGATTTTAATCATGTAGTTCCTTCCGTGTCCATGTAACTTTATTAATGTTTTATATACCTTATAGCAAATGTGTGTTTAATAATTTTAATTCACTAATCTTATTATTTCTTGTTTGTCTTATTGTTTTTGTTTTATTTTGAAAGGTGCTGCTGCCGGTAAAATGCCGCACCGTCGCTGTGTTTTATTGTGAAGGCGGAGCGGAAATACCTCTGTGTGTGGTTTTCGGGGTACTCGATGTGTCGGTGTTGAGGCTCCGGTAACTTGTGCTCGGCGGGTTAACGGCGGAGCTCCGGGAGGCCGTTCATGGAGGAAACGTGAAGTTTGACCGGAGGAGGAGAACTTTTCCCGCGGTAAGACTGACCTACCGACCCGACCGGACTCACGGTTACCGTTAACTTCATCTAGTTACTGTTAACGTGAGCTGGTTACCGTGCAGACTCTCCGTTAGAAGCGGGAGTTTAAGGCGGGGTGAAACAAAAGTTTTTCGGTGTTTTATTGATTTATTTGTACTTTTTTTTTTTTTTTTTTGGCTCTTTGGCTTTTGTTCCCGCGGCTCGCGACTCCGTTCCCATGGTGAAGCTTCTTCAGCTCGCGAGAGTCTCCGGACAGAGCCGAGGGGGTTTCCGGAAACGTTCGTGTTTACATTGACCGTAGCTGGCGTTAAAGTCCTGCTCAGTTATCTAACACCTGTGTCACTGTTGTAGCACAAAACACAACAGCAGCTGCACTGATCAGTGTATTGATAACTAATCGAATACAATAATATCAAATACGAGCTGAATTTAACTTTGGAGGACCACCACAAAGTTTACAAACACACCATATGATCAATGATAACACACTGTCAGACAAAGGATGATGAAGGTGGAGCTGCCAGGCAGGTGGAAAAGAGGAGGTGCGTAGAGGAGGTGGAGAAGGAGGACGTGCAGAGGGCGGGTGTGACAGAGGAGATCCTCAGCCGTTTTAATGACATCATCTGACCAATGACGTGGCTGCTGTAAGGTTACCGTACTAACGGGGCCTCCAAGAACAAGGGGCTCCTATTTGGGTCTGCAGTGAACTTCTACGATGTTGATTGGATGTTAGTGGGAACTGATCAGCAGGTGTCTGTGGATGCAGACTGATAACAGCGCCAAGCCAGGTGATCAAACACAGCATGTCCACAAAGGGATGGGTCCATTTTTTATATACAGTGTGTGTAATTTATTTACCTTTTCTGTGACAAAATGACTGAAGTAATCACCAAAACATTAAAAAAAAGAAGATCAGAACACATTCCGTGGACGATCGATCGGTTGATGAGTGCTTTAGCTCTCGTCAATGGAGACAGACGTCTCACGTATGGATAAGTCTGGTGTTTCCAGGCTGAAGCAGTGTGCTGAGGACGATGATGGTGAAGGCATGGGGGAGGGGCCGAGGCGTGTTTCAGAGTCATACATGTGGAATGAATAGCACGCAGTCCCGGGCTTCCAGGACCTCCTGAAACATTTCAGGCACAGAGGATTCTTAAAATCACATCTTTACTTGGGATCAGAGTCACCTGCTCAGTGTCCACGTGGGTGAAAAACGGTGTTTCCTCTCCACAGAAAGGATCCTGGGATCATCCCGCCATGTTGTCTTCCTGTGAAAACAGTGCACCCTGGGTAAAAACAGCAGTAATACTTTAAAGGGTCGTTTAGCAAGCCCTTAAATGGAAGCAGAGAGTCTGAAGTTTAACCCCGCTGTACTCCTGTCACTGACCTCACTGTGTTTCAGCTGAAAGACCAAAACTACACCTGACAGGTGAATAACTCGCTGTCCTCTGCCTGACCTGTGTTTTCTCTCCAGGTGTGGGCGCCAAAGTGTGATGCGTTGGCATGGAGGAGGCGGAGCACAACCGCTATGTCTCTCAGCTGAAGGCCGAGTTCGACAGCTGCGACACGACGGCGACCGGCTTCCTGGACCGAGAGGAGCTCACGGCGCTGTGCCGCAAACTGCAGCTGGACGCTCACCTGCCACTGCTGCTCGCCACGCTGCTGGGCGAGAGGCGCTACGGCCGGGTAACTCTCTCACACACAGACCCCCCCCCCATGTATTTGTGTGGTGCTTTTCAATAAAATCGTGTGTTTGTGTTTCAGGTGAACTTCGAGGAGTTTAAGGAGGGCTTTGTGGCCGTGCTGTCCCGCTCTCTGGACTTTGGGGCATCAGAGGACGACAGCAGCTACCTGGAGCCAGGTGACACATAGCAAGGGGGCAGGCCTACAGAGGTCAGGGGTCAGAGGTTCATGATTGGGGAACACAAATGGATGTCAGCTGATCTCCTGTTTGGTTTCATGTTATTTATAGCATGATGTAAACTTAAGTCATGTGACCTTCAGGGTGTTGTTGACCTGAAAATCGTCCTTTATGGCTGAAAGAAAGATCGGCTTTGAGCTCATCTGATATCCAGTGCTGCGTTCGATACTGTTGACCATAATATCCTATTAGAGCGATTAGAACATGCTGTAGGTATTACAGGTACTGCACTGCAGTGGTTTGTATCATATCTATCTAATAGACTCCAATTTGTACATGTAAATGGAGAGTCCTCTTCACACACTAAGGTCAATTATGGTGTTCCACAGGGTTCAGTGCTAGGACCAATTCTGTTTACATTATACATGCTTCCCTTAGGCAGCATCATTAGAAAACATAGCATTTTCACTGCTATGCAGATGACACGCAGCTCTATCTATCCATGAAGCCAGGTAACACACACCAATTAGTTAAACTGCAGGAATGTCTTAAAGACATAAAGACCTGGATGGCCGCTAACTTTCTGCTTCTTAATTCAGATCAAACTGAGGTTATTGTACTCGGCCCTGAAAATCTTAGAAATATGGTATCTAAGCAGATTCTTACTCTGGATGGCATTACCTTGGCCTCCAGTAACACTGTGAGGAAACTTGGAGTCATATTTGACCAGGACATGTCCTTCAATGCACATATTAAACAAATATGTAAGACTGCTTTCTTCCATTTGTGCAACATCTCTAAAATTAGAAATATCCTGTCTCTTAGTGATGCTGAAAAACTAGTTCATGCATTTATTACTTCCAGGCTGGACTACTGTAATTCATTATTATCAGGATGTCCTAAAAACTCACTGAAAAGCCTTCAGCTGATCCAAAATGCTGCAGCAAGAGTCCTGACAGGGACTAGAAAGAGAGAGCAGATTTCTCCTGTTTTGGCTTCCCTTCATTGGCTTCCTGTTAAATCCAGAATTCAAAATCCTGCTCCTCACATACAAGGTCTTAAATAATCAGGCCCCATCTTATCTTAATGACCTTGTAGTACCATATCACCCTATTAGAGCACTTCGCTCTCGCTCTGCAGGCCTACTTGTTGTTCCTAGAGTATTTAAAAGTAGAATGGGAGGCAGAGCCTTCAGTTTTCAGGCCCCTCTTCTGTGGAACCAGCTTCCAGTTTGGATTCAGGAGACAGACACTATCTCTACTTTCAAGATTAGGCTTCAAACTTTCCTTTTTGCTAATGCATATAGTTAGGGCTGGACCAGGTGACCCTGAATCCTCCCTTAGTTATGCTGCAATAGACGTAGGCTGCCGGGATTCCCATGATGCATTGAGTTTTCCTTTCCAGTCACCTTTCTCACTCACTATGTGTTAATAGACCTCTCTGCATCGAATCATATCTGTTATTAATCTCTGTCTCTCTTCCACAGCATGTCTTTATCCTGTCTTCCTTCTTTCACCCCAACCAATCACAGCAGATGGCCCCGCCTCCCTGAGCCTGGTTCTGCTGGAGGTTTCTTCCTGTTAAAGGAGTTTTTCCTTCCCACTGTCGCCAAAGTGCTTGCTCATAGGGGGTCATATGATTGTTGGGTTTTTCTCTGTATTTATTATTGTGCGATCTATTGTACAATATAAAGCACCTTGAGGCGACTTTTGTTGTGATTTGGCGCTATATAAATAAAATTGAATTGAAGTGAATATCCATCCAGGTCCACCTGCAGACGTACAAGTCCAGGACAGGACAGAAAGACTTCCTCAGCATAGAGAGGAGCCGAGGATCATCCCCCGTTTTTGTTGTCAGCTCTGTTTTTAACATTTCCAACATTATTTTCGATTCAAACTGCTCAATTGTCCTAAAAGTCATAATCAGACTTTGAGAAATGGTGGATTAATCATGGCTCTGAGGCAGTAATGCAGGTGTGAGGGCTTTTTGATGTTCAGACAGCCGACAGCCGTGATGCTGACATCACAGCAAACTGAGCAGGTTGTTATGACCCAACGTGATTTCAGTGTTTGTGGCGCAGCAGGACGCCACACGAATCCTCGGCCCTCTGAACAGTTTGGATGTAGAACTGGGACAGAGAGAAAGATAAACGCCGTCTGCAGGCTGGAAGCAGTCGTGCAGGAGCTGGGTGGTCTGGTTAAAGTCCGAGGAGGATTCTTCTTTGGCACATTCTGGCTCCGAGTGTCGCAGCGGCGCCTTGCTGACCCACTCAGCCTGCTCCTCTTCCTCTCTGCAGCTGTTCCAGAGGAGGTGAAGCCAAAGTTGGTGAAAGGAGCGAAGCGTTACGGCCGCCGCAGTAAACCCGACGCCGCGATTACCTGTGACTCAGAAGACTCTCCGCCGTTCAGAGCGGAGGCCTCAGACTCGTCACCGACCGGCGTCCGAAAGGCCAAACTGAGACGGGCAACGTCACTGGAAAGTGTGGAGGTGAGAGAGAAATTTATTTTGAAACACTGACTTCCTGTTGTTCTTCTTTCCTTTGACTGAGTTTGAGACGTTAACCCGGCTGTGGTCTGTTTCTTCGTTGGGCCAGAGTGATTAGCTTGATAAAGAATTTAAAATCATAATAAATACAAAGAAGTCACATGGCACATGTCGAGTCGCTCTCTGTCATCGCGTCCGTGGTTGGAAGCTTGGGCCCTGATTCATGGATTACATGAAGCCACAGTTATCAGACGCCCAGGTGCGGTCATGTGACTCGGTTCACTCGTCAGGATGTTTATGGCGGCTGGAGGTCTGCCCGCAATTTAACTCATTAGAACTCTGAGCTCTAGAGTCATTTTCGAGTGGTTTGGTTGGAGTTTCAGTTAAAAACTGTGGGAACGCCCTGAATGTGGGCTTCCTGTACGTGTCAGTGTACCGCAGTGACACTGTCTGACTGAACACCTGAAACTGTGTGTGCGTGCTGCGCTGCAGGGTCCCCGCGGTCGTCTGTCGCCTGGATGTCGTGTGTCTGTGCTGGCCGAGGCGTTCGGGAGCTGCAGCTCTCTAATTAGAGTTTCTGGTTTTAGGTTTTCAGCTGCACGCAGAGGGCAGAGTCCCTGCAGAGGAGGAGGTTTACTCAGCTCTTTGTCACTTTGTTCTCTGACCGCCATGACGATGCTGTGACCTCTGACCTCTGACTGTTCTGCATTGCTGAGGCTGCAGCTGCGGTCTGGTTCTCACTGTGTGAAGTCAGCTGGTCTCAGGTTTCCTGCGATTCTGCAGCTGAGGCTGTGAATACCTGAGAGGGGAGGAGGAGGTTTGGCGGTTTCGGGGCGGTGGAGGTCTTTCAGGAAGTGGGATTGTGAGGAATGCGGCTGCTGGCAGACGCTCTGCTGGTTTGGCTGCTGTTTCTCACTTTTAGTTTTTGCTGACTGAGAATGTGAAACAGCTTCAGTGCAGCAGCTCTGCTGCGGGAACACGACTCCACCTCTTCTTCTTCTTCATCACTTCTTTACACCAGAGCCACCCTTTCCTTTCTTCCTGGGTTTGTCTGAAGCATCTGACGGTTTTTCAGAAGGAAACAGTCCGACTGCAGTCTTCACTTCGAGTAACTGACTCTGTGCGGCTCACTTTGATGCTGGAGAGGTGCGGTGGAGCAGCGTCGTGGTGCCTTCAGGTTTGTCCTGATGCTGTATGTTAGTTTGCAGATGCACTGGCCTCTTTCATGAATCCGTGTGTTTTGTCCTGCACTGATCAGTGTAAGGCCTGGAGACTGCTCGGCCACCTCTCACCAAACACGTTTTCCCTGTGTGACTACAGCTGTGGTGAATCACAATCAGTCTGCATAAGAGGGTAAAGTGCTGAGAGTTTGTCAGACTGACACAGTAACAGGAGCATCAGAGAGCTTTCATTTGGATCTGAAACAGAGCACGCGCCCCACGGGAGCAGCGGCCACAATCCTGTTTGCATATCTATTTTTAAATCTCAGTAGAACTGCAACCAAATAAGTGAGAGCAGGGGTCTCAAACTCCAGTCCTCGAAGGCCGCTGTCCTGAAACTTTTCCATGTGTCCCTGTTGCAACACACCTGAATATGATTAGTAGTTCATTAGACTCTATAGAACTTAGCTGCATGCTGAGGTGGTGATTCAGCCATTTGATTCATGTCACAGCAGCGAGTGAGTGAATGAACACGGTGTGATAAAAGTACTTCTGGAAGTACATTTTTCCAAACCCTTACATTTACTTAAGTTTACTAAGGCAGGGTTAGGGGTCGCCACCTCAGCATGCAGTCAGGTTCTATAGAGTCTTGATAATGAATAAAACTAACGGCCTGTGGGCCACATTTGGCCCGCAATACGATCTCATATGTCAGTTAGGCTACGTTCACACTGCAGGCGAAAGCGCATCAAATCCGATTTTTTTCGCCCCTCTGCGACCCGTATCCGATCATGGTCTGACAGTGTGAACGGCACAAATCCGATATTTTCAAATCCGATCTGGGTCACTTTCGTATGTGGTCCTGAATCCGATACATATCCGATGTTTTAGAAAGCGACTGCTGTTTGAACGGTCATGTCGCATTAAATCCGTCTTTTACGTCACTGACACAAGACGGACGCCAATTATCAGCGCCCGAGAAGACATCGCGAACGCTTCCTGGCCATCCAGTGTAGATGTCAGTGAAACTGTTGGGAAGACAACGTGAACATTTTATTTATACTGTATAATCTGCAGATTCTGACAGAAATCTATTCAATTAAATTTTATTTATAAAGCGCTAAATCACAACAAAAGTCGCCTCAAGGTGCTTCATACATACAGAGAAAAACCCAACAATCATATGACCCCCTATGAGCAAGCACTTTGGTGACAGTGGGAAGGAAAAACTCCCTTTTAACAGGAAGAAACCTCCGACAGAACCAGGCTCAGGGAGGGGCGGGGCCATCTGCTGCGACCGGTTGGGGTGAGAGAAGGAAGACAGGATAAAGACATGCTGTGGAAGAGAGACAGAGATTAATAACAGATATGATTCAATGCAGAGAGGTCTATTAACACATAGTGAGTGAAGAAGAAACACCCAGTGCATCATGGGAATCCCCGGCAGCCTACGTCTATTGCAGCATAACTAAGGGAGGATTCAGGGTCACCTGGTCCAGCCCTAACTATATGCTTTAGGAAAAAGGAAAGTTTGAAGCCTAATCTTGAAAGTAGAGATAGTGTCTGTCTCCCGAATCCAAACTGGAAGCTGGTTCCACAGAAGAGGGGCCTGAAAACTGAAGGCTCTGCCTCCCATTCTACTTTTAAATACTCTAGGAACAACAAGTAGGCCTGCAGTGTGAGAGCTAAGTGCTCTAATAGGGTGATATGGTACTACAAGGTCATTAAGATAAGATGGGGCCTGATTATTTAAGACCTTGTATGTGAGGAGCAGGATTTTGAATTCTGGATTTAACAGGAAGCCAATGAAGGAAGCCAAAACAGGAGAAATATGTCTCTCTTTCTAGTCCCTGTCAGGACTCTTGCTGCAGCATTTTGGATCAGCTGAAGGCTTTTCAGGGAGTTTTTAGGACATCCTGATAATAATGAATTACAGTAGTCCAGCCTGGAAGTAATAAATGCATGAACTAGTTTTTCAGCATCACTCTGAGACAGGATATTTCTAATTTTAGAGATGTTGCACAAATGGAAGAAAGCAGTCTTACATATTTGTTTAATATGTGCATTGAAGGACATGTCCTGGTCAAAAATGACTCCAAGGTTTCTCACAGCGTTACTGGACTATCATAGGAAGGAAAATATATGTCAATGCTTTTGCATTTTCTTTCGCAAATGTAGCTGAGTAATTATGTTATTGGCATCGATGAGCCACTGCCAATATGTGACACATTGAAATCGCGTTTGAATTTGTGCTTGTTTTTTGCTTTCACTTTGCGATCGCGCGAACGGTGTGTAGAGAGCGGCAGCACTGATTGGTGAGTGACGATTAATTGCGCACCAATTCCTCTGACATCATCTTATCACTCATTAGCTACTATTCAAACGTGACAAGTGAAATCTCCCACAGCAAGCTTAAACATGTGAGAGGTTGATTGCGCAGAGAATCGCTGACCGTTATGTGAGTGCGTGTGTAAAAGCAGCAGGATATATATTTTAGTTCTGCTGAGCCAAATAAGACAGGTCAGGGTGAAGAAGGGACAGCCAAAGAAAAGCCGACCACAAAACGGAAAACTTATGACAAATCAGACTATGAGGCAAAAAGAAAGCTCAGCTTTTTTGGTTTCATGGACAAAAGAATTTCTGTGGCTGGAATATGACGAGCTAAATAACATCATGTTCTGCCGGGTGTGTCGTGAGTTTCCCTCGATATCTGAGTCGACCAGCGCCTTTGTTACTGGGACCAGTAAGTTTAAGAAAGACCCCATCAGAACCCATGAGAAATGCAAGAAATGCATTATTGCCCAGTCTGCAGTATCTGTCCCAGAACAAACAGCAATTGCAAAAACATACTAAAAATAAACCAAGCACATCAAGAAGTCCTGAAAAAGCTGTTTAGAACAGCGTGCTATGTTGCAAAGAGTGAACTACCATTGGCCAAATTTAGCAGTCTTTGCAAACTTCAAAAAGCAAATGGCCTCGATCTTGGTTCCACTTACCTCTTACCCTTGACTTCAGTGGAAATTTCAGATTCAGGATCTGACACAGACTGATTCATGTTCTGCACAGTTCCAAATATTTGAGTTGATGATTGTAATTTTTATACAGTTGTTGTGATTTGTATTTTAACAACTTTCTGATTAATTTTTGTTTCCTTTACAATATTATACTTTAATGTATAATATTGTAAAGGAAACAAAACATTAAAAAATTGCTCTCTTTTTTATTCGGGCTACTTAAATTTATTTTGGGCTACCAAAAACTGAAGAGTGCCTGCCCGAAGGGCTACCAGAGACTTTGAAATTTTGCGAGCCCTGTAAAAGTAGCTGTAGATAATGTTACATCTGCAGATTATCCTTTGAAGCACCGCGCCTCTCTAAAACGGCATTATTAGGCCATATGTAAATAACAAAATAACTTTACAACTTAAAGCAAAATTGGGAAACGTAAAGTCCAAAACCAGTCTTTATGATAAGGGCCATCAGTCAAACCATACTGTTGGTCTGGGTCTAAACAGAGCGCGTTGTGTGTGACGTCTTCTTTTGCGCATGCGGGACATTTTGAGCGTTCACACTAGAGCGCGTTTGCTGTCACATTTTATTTGTAGTGTGAACAAGCAGACAGAAAAATCGGAATTGAGCATTAAGACCTGCAGTGTGAACGTAGCCTGAGTGATGTTTGTATGGGGAGCCGAATCTTCAGCCCTACTGAGAACCCATGGAGGCAGGGGTGGGACTTTACTTTGATGGCCACACCATACAGCCAATCACATGCAAGAAAGACCGGGATCATACCATTATGTGACAGAAGGAAAGGGGGCAGAGGGTCTGAAGAGAGCAAGTGTGGTGGTACAGGCCAGGTACACAGAGAGACCGGAGCAAGCTCGTCGGGAAAAGTGAAGAAATGAGTGAAAACGTCAAGCGATGATAACATCAGCAGCTGGATAAAAGTTTCCAACTGGTCCTTAAACTCACGTGTGTTCTCCATAGCAGCAGGAAATGCATAAAAATGAGGCTTTTATGAAAACACTGAATAAAAATGACTTCCTTGAAAGACAATAAATGTACAGTTCAGTATACAAAGTGTGTTTGAATGGCAGAGATGAGCCATGGCTGAACAGGTCTCACAGGCCTGAGTGTGCACTTCAGTCAGAATTATAATTTATTATTTAATTCATAATTGATATAATCTCTCTGTATCTGTGAATGAAACTGTTTTTGCAGAGAGTTCTCAGCGAGCAGCGTTATTGCAGTGTCACACTGGGCTCTGATTGGATGTGAAGCTGATGGCAGTACTTCAGCTGTGCAGCGATCAGCTGATTCTGAATGTTTTTGAAGATTTCATCATCGAATATTTAAACATTTTAATCTGCGACCAAAACACGTCCTAAAAGTCCTGATCCGTCCTGCGAATGTCCCGATGGACGAGGGTTTACATGCTAAGCTCTTCAGCGTGACAGTCAGGAGTGTGCATGTGAACACACACACACACACAGATATATATAACATGCTCAGTGCGGCAGAAGTAACGACTGCTCAGGAATTTTTTCCAATAGCTGTTGGCTTCACTGCACACACACACACACGGAGTCAGTGTGTGTGTTATTCAGTGTTTTCCAGCCTGTTAAACTAGTCTGAACGAACGACACAGAGTTATCAAAGAGTGTGTGAAGAGGATGCTGGGACTGTGTGAGACTGTGTGTGTGTGTGTGTGTTGCAGTCACTGACCTTCATGTTTTCACTGCAGAGCCTGAAGTCTGACGAGGAGGCAGGAAGTCAGAAGGAGACACCCCTTCAGTGTAAAGGTACCGCCATGTCCTGTTGCTGGAGTTTAAATTAGTGTTTTCTTGCTGCTGTGTGGTTCAACACACACACACACACACACACACACACCTTGTTGCTGAACGTTTCCCTTCTCTGTGTTTCTGGGTGTTTTTATTCTGACGTTCAGTGATTGTACTGCACACCGTCGCTTGGTGACAACTTCCTGTTTGTACATTTGTCTTCCTGAGTGATAAATGTGGCTTCATACTTTATTTATAGTTATTTATTTTCTTTTTTACCAAAACTGTGTTCATCAAAGTTAAATACATGCCCGACGTGACAGGAACAGATCTCAGCAGCACGGTGTCCACGCACCGCGACGGAGCGCGCTCAGATGTAGAGAGGAAAGTTTAGAAGCTTGTTCTCAGCAGGCCAACGCAGGAAGAACCTCCGTGTTCAAGCTCAGCTTCACATGTCTGTCTGCAGGTCACAACCAGGGGGAGGAGCCAGGAGAACACGCGCTGACGCTGGTGTGCGAACACCTGGGTCTGCAGCACCTGCACACTGAGGTGAGGTGCGTATGGTTGCCCTTTGTGATGACATCAGTATTTGTATTGATCTCTCCGCTCATAAACAGGAAGTGGATGTGCTGCTCAGGAAGTTGGATCCTGACCTAGATGGCAGGGTCAGCATCAGGGAATTCAAGAAGGTACTCTGTGGCTCCATCCCCATCACCTGTTCCACCCCAGTACGACAAGCTGACCTGAGAGCGCCACACAAGGTGAGGCGCACATGCTCAGAGAGTTTGTGACTTACTGAAGAGTCTGCAGCCAAAGTCAGAGCTGCTGAAATACTCCACGTAAGGAAATGAGGTCGCTGCTTCACCTGTGTCAATAACTCTGCCCCTCAGATCTGAGTGACTCTGACCTTGAACGTCTCACTGCTGAGAGAAAATCTGACTGACAGATCAAGACTGTGAGCGTCATTAAATTACTCTAACATTTAATTTCAGTGTCGAATAAAGAAAAGAAAGAAGCTGAATATTAGAAATATTGTCAGTCAGATCGACGAGCTGCGTTTAGAGTGAGAATGTCCCAGCAGCTCCTGAACGCAGCACCGCCCTCCTCTCCTCCTCCTTTCACCCAATCAGGAAGCTCTGCTGCAGCTGGAGCTCATCAGTCCATCAGCTGTGGTGGCTGCAGGTGAGCAGGTAGTAGTGCACACAGACAGGTAAAGGTCATCGTGATCACAGGCTGCAGGGATGGAGAGGATGAGCGCTGCCACCGCCACGTACTGCTACAGTCAGGTGACTCAGACTGGACCCAGAAACTCTGAGCAGTTAGATGTGCTCTTATTTTGAAATGTTGGCAGAACAAATAAGACTCGCTTTCCCAAAGAGCTCGTTCGTGTTTAGTTCAGCCGCCTCGATGTGAGGGACGCTGGTCAATCCTAACATGGCGATGACGTGACATCTGACGGTGTTAAACGCCCGTTTATCATCATCAGAGTATGTTTAGTTCGGGCAGGGCCGATGTGGGGGTGTGGCTCTGCTCTGGGACGCAGCAGCCGCCCACTGAGTGTAAACGTAACGTCAGCTGGGTCGCAAAACAGCTTGCAGATCCAGTGTGTGTGTGTGTGTGTGTGTGTGTGTGTGTGTGTGTGTGTGTGTGTGTGTGTGTGTGTGTGTGTGTTCCTGTCTAGCCATCTTTGTGAGGACCGAAATCTGCATTCTACTATACTTGTGAGAACACACAACCCGGTCCTCACATTTTTGAAGGCATTTTTGAGGCTCAAAATGGGGTTTTAGTGTCAGGGTTACAATTAAGTTATGGTTAGGTTTAGGGTAAGGGGCGAGGGAAACCATTATGTCAATGAGGGTCCTCACTAAGACTGCTGAACAGGGTTGTGTGTGTCGGTGTGTGTGTGTGTGTTTGTGTCAGTGTGTGTGTGTGTGTGTGTGTGTGTGTGTGTGAGGACGCTGGCGTGTTTCAGGCTCGCCTTGAAGGTAATCCAGATTAATGGTTGGGCTGCAGCAGGCGCTCCTCTGGAGTTTGGTCCCTGCGTTTGGTTTAAGCTGCTCCGTCTGCGTGCTGACCTTTGAACCTGGGCTCTGTGTTCTGCTCCTCCATGCAGCCTCCGGCGGTGTCGGAGGAGCGCTCGGCCCGCTCCGCCTCGCCCTCCCTGCTGACGGCTACCGTGGGTCAGCGGGTGCTCACCCGGCTGGACGACGGCTCGGGATGTACAAGCCCCGAGCGTGTCGCGGCCCTGTGGACGGAGGAGGGCATCGGGAACAGCCGGGACATCCTGCAGGTCAGAGCTGGGCACAGGGCAAAGAGCCCGTTCTACCCTCTGATGTGTTTTTGTGTTGTTTCTGTGAGCGTGTCGGAGCAGCCTCTGCTCTGTGGTTCAGTCATTGTTTAGTCATTGCCGACTCAGTTTCACAGAAAGTCAAACGGATCGCTTCCCCCTTCTCATCTTCGCTCATTGTTTCCTGTTTCTGGCTCTTCTTCTGTGGTGGATGCAACTTAGTGTTGATGTGAAAATCCTCCCTCTGTCTCTGAGTGTCTCTTCCAGTCAACCCATCTTTCTGTCCCAGTTCAGTTTCATTTACAGCAGTCGTCGTCCTGATGTGCTGAGCACAGAGACCACGAAGCTCAAACAGGAAGGAAGACAAACTCCTCGAGAGACGAGATAAATGTTGATGACATCAGCAGATCATTACGAGCTGATTGTGATTGTTCCTGCAGCTCGGCGCTGCCCAGCATGCAGGCAGCATTTATCTGTAGAAATGCACATAAAACTGAGCCAGAGCTTCAAGCAGAACTTTAAAGAAGGTTTTTATGTATTTGATCATTTATTTGATAAATAAAGTTTCATCTGCAGCATCTTTATGGCCCAAAACAGCTACAGGGGAAAAAAGGCTTTTTGTAACTCACTGAATTCAATTCAGTCTTATGTAGCAACAAAACACAGCTACAGTCGCCCCGAGGTGTTTTTACTGTCAGGTAGTGACCGTCCGACAGTACAGAGGAAACCCAACAATCACTGGGACACACTGTGGCAGAGAGACACAGAGACACTTTTAAATACTCTAGGAACAACAAGTAGGCCTGCAGTGTGAGAGCGAAGTGCTCTAATAGGGTGATATGGCACTACAAGGTCATTAAGATAAGATGGGGCCTGATTATTTAAGACCTTGTATGTGAGGAGCAGGATTTTGAAATCAATTCTGGATTTAACAGGAAGCCAATGAAGGAAGCCAAAACAGGAGAAATCTGCTCTCTTTCTAGTCCCTGTCAGGACTCTTGCTGCAGCATTTTGGATCAGCTGAAGGCTTTTCAGGGAGTTTTAGGACATCCTGATAATAAAGAATTACAGTAGTCCAGCCTGGAAGTAATAAATGCATGAACTAGTTTTTCAGCGTCACTCTGAGACAGGATATTTCTAATTTTAGAGATGTTGCACAAATGGAAGAAAGCAGTCTTACATATTTGTTTAATATGTGCATTGAAGGACATGTCCTGGTCAAAAATGACTCCAAGGTTCCTCACAGTGTTACTGGAGGCCAAGGTAATGCCATCCAGAGTAAGAATCTGCTTAGATACCATATTTCTAAGATTTTCAGGGCCGAGTACAATAACCTCAGTTTTATCTGAATTAAGAAGCAGAAAGTTAGCGGCCATCCAGGTCTTTATGTCTTTAAGACATTCCTGCAGTTTAACTAATTGGTGTGTGTTACCTGGCTTCATGGATAGATAGAGCTGCGTGTCATCTGCATAGCAGTGAAAATGCTATGTTTTCTAATGATTGTTGAACTGAATCATGTGACCTGAGGCGGGCTCAGCTGGACAGATGTTCCTGATAATGGCGTGTGAGTGAGTGACTCCAGCTGTTTGTGTCCCTGCAGACTCTGGACTTCCCCTTGGAGGAGCGCCTCAGTCTGGCAGATCTGACGCTGGCGCTGGACAACGAGCTGCTGGTCAGCGGGAACGGCATCCACCAGGCGGCGCTCATCTCCTACAAGATCGAAATCCAGCACCTGCAGTAGGTTTGATGAACTTAACGAGGAAGCTCGGGGCGCTGCTCAAGCCCCGCCTTGAGCAGCGCCCCCCGGGTTGAAATGTTAGCAACAGTGGGGTTTGTGCTACTCTGACCTCCGCAGTGACGGAGCCGAGCTCTATGATGAGGAACTGAACGCTGAGCCGGCTCTGTCGTCTGTGTTCAGGGAGGTGGCCGAGCAGGCCTGCAGGGAGCGTGACAAGGTGAAGGCCGACCTGGAGCGGGCCGACCGCAGGAACCTGCAGCTGGTCAGAGAGGTGGACGACCGGCACGCCAGCATGGAGACGCTTAACCAGAGCCGGATCAGGTAAGGGTTGGGCTCAGCGCCTGCGGCGCTCTACACTGATAGCCCAATCGCTGCCGTGTGCACAGGTCAGACGCCGGTGCTGACGAGCCGCTCTGTGAATGGCAGGGACCTGGAGCAGGACTTCCGCGATAGGCTGATGGCTCTGCGCAGCGAGACGGAGCAGGAGAGCGAGGCGCTGCTGCAGCACGTAGAGCGAGAGCACGGCACCCTGCAGGAGGAGCTGCAGCTGCTCAGAGCGCAGGAGGCGGAGCTACAGGAGGAGCTCTGCAGCGCCGTCCAGGTGTGCTACACCGCTTCTCCTCTGTCATGTTTAGTCACAGGTCCCGATCAGGACGAGCAGTTTGTGATCAGTTGGTCTGTTCAGATCGGTTATTGAAAGTCACAGGCATGAAGTGCTGAGCGCGTCCTGTCGTTTCAGGAGAATGGTCGTCTGGAGGAGGAGCTGAACACGGTGAAGATGAAGCTGACTGAAGCCGAAGGCTCAGCGAGGCGACTGCAGAGAGACCTGGACCAGATGCTGAATGACAAGGTGAGCAAAGAAAGCCTTTACGCCGCCGCCGAGGTTAAACGCCAGAGTGTCAGGTTACGGCCAGAGCTCACAGCGTCATTAGTCGGCTCCATTCTGACGCTGTGCGCCTCTGATGCCTGATCTTACGTCACCCGTCCCACAGTTTATCTGTTTTTCTTCCAGTTTTTCCTGTTTTAACAAGGAAGCTTAGCGACACCAGCAGCTCCCGGCTGTAATGAGGAAAAAATTGTTTTCAGACAGGAAACTGAAGAGTTTGAAAATCTTCCAACTTGTTTGGCAAATTTATCAGATTTAAAGGCGGGAGCAGGAGTGATGAGGCGTGAAGGGAAAGGAGGAGGAGTTTACTTGAAGTGGGAGAAACGATGAAGATGGGGGAGAGTGGATCAGCTGCTGCTCCAGACTCCGTGAGACTCGCCAGAGGTGATTGGATCGCTTCTGGACGTGTGATGTCACTGTGAAGACAAGCTGGTGACCGCCACTTCCTGCACCTCATCTGGCAGTCTCACGTGACCTGAGCTCCTTCAAAATAAAGGCTGCAGGTGAATACAGATCGAAGCTGGTTGGTGGTCTCTACGTGGATCGTGACACGACTGCAGATGAAGCATTTCCTCCTCTTGTTTTCAGACCTTGTTCGGACTCAGAGGGCTGGATTCAGACGGGATCGCACGGAAAATTAAAAACCTTCATGAACAGAAAACCTGATGAACAGAGTTCACTGATTGTAATTTTAAAGGTTGTGGATCAATCAATGAACTTACTGCTGGTGAAGTATTCCTTATAACAGCTATTAGTATCAAAGTTAATATAATGAATTAAAGCTTTTATTTGTTTGACTGTGGCGCCCCCTGCAGCCCAGTTAAAGTACTCTGGGTCAGTGACCCAGGACACGGGTGATCTGGGTGACGTGATATACGGAAAGAAAAGAATGCATTTCATAACTAGATCACGTTTTGATGATGTCACTGTAGCAGCTTTAATTCACACACCTGACAGCGCTGTTAGCGAGGGATGTAAGACGCATTGAGGCGAGACGCCAAACGGCATACCATAAACTCTGAGGGGCCGTACAAGCCAAAATTCATTCTTTCACTCTCACACACATACATTCTTCTTTCACACACATATACTTTCACTCTCATATAGTTTTATTTTAATTTTTATATTTAGATATTTTTATTCTCATGTTTACACATATTTAACACACACATTGCAATATTGTGCTCTCATACAGGTAAACTACATCTACCTGAGGTGTTGGACCCCATTTTTACCCAGGGGTTATGTGTGGACTCTTTGACTGTGAACTTAAATAATACACTTCTTGAGCTACTGGATTCTGTTGCTCCCGTGAAGAAGCTAAAATGTCAAAAAAAGAACCCTATGCCTTGGCTAAACGAGGAGCTCTTGAATCTAAGGAGAAATTGTAGAAAGGCAGAGCGTCACTGGAGATCTTCCAGATTAGAAGTATTTCTTCGGGCTTGGAAGGACTCCCTGACTTCTTTCCAATCAGCGATGTCGACAGTGAAAGCAAATTACTTCTCAAATCTTATCATGAGTCATAAACATAATTCAAAACTATTATTTAACACAGTATCACAACTTACAGAGAGCAAGTCAACTCTCTGCTGTTCTAACTTGATGGCTCATGATTTTCTTGTGTTTTTTTCAGTGATAGGGCGGACACACTTAGGAATCAGATTATTCCTTCCTCAGGTAGTTTGTCAGACTACTCAGATGTCTTGCCTGTTGCTGCTGATAAACTGTTCTCTGATTTTAAGGTCATTTCTCTGTCTGAATTAACCAAGGTTGTAAAAGCAGCTCGTAGTACAACCTGTTCATTGGATCCTTTACCAGCCTGGGCTATAAAAGAACTGTGGTCAGCATTAGGACCCTACATTCTGTTTCTTCTAAATATTTCATTGATGACTGGAGTCTTCCTGAATGTTATAAATCAGCTGTGGTAGTGCCGATCTTGAAAAAGCCTGGACTAGATGTTGACATGGTTGCAAACTATAGACCCATCTCACATCTGTCTTTCTTGTCTAAAGTCTTTGAAAAAGTGGTTTTAAGCAGCTCACTGAGCATTTGTCAACAAACAATTTGTTTGAACCATTTCAGTCTGCTTTTAGACCAAATCACTCCACAGAGACAGCTTTACTAAAAGTGGTGAATGACCTGCTGGTACATGCAGACAATGATCGCACTTCAGTTTTATTACTACTGGACCTAAGTGCCGCATTTGACACTGTTGATCACGGCATTTTATTGGATAGGCTTGAACATTTTATTGGAATTACAGGGAATGTTTTATCATGGCTGAGATCTTACCTGTCAGGGAGGTCTCAGACTGTTAATTTTAAAAATGTTCTTTCTGAGACCTGTGTGGTGAGGCATGGGGTCCCTCAGGGCTCTGTGCTTGGACCACTGCTGTTCTCTATGTATCTGTCGCCTCTTGGTGCTCTTTTTTTACGTTCTTTTAAAGTAACCTTTCATTGTTATGCTGACGACCTGCAGCTCTATGTTCCTCTAATAATTGGAAACTGTACTGAAATCTCTAATTTGGAATCTTGTCTATCAGCAATTAAGGGCTGGTTATCGGATAATTTCCTGTGCTTAAATACTGATAAAACAGAGTTGATGGTCATTGGACCGCCTAAATTTCAGCACTCGTCCCAAAATTTTACCCTGAGAATTGATGATAGGGTCATAACTTGTAGAGACAAAGTAAAAAATTTGGGCGTGTGGTTTGACACGGCGCTCTCTTTTGAGTCTCATATAAAAGAAATAACAAAACCGCCTTTTATCACTTGAGGAACATAGCTAGAATTAGACACGTTTTGTCAAACGATACTGCAGAGATTCTTGTTCATGCATTTGTGTCCTCACGCATTGATTACTGTAATGCTCTTTTCTCAGGGCTACCAAAGAAAAGTTTTAAAGGTCTACAGATGGTGCAAAACGCAGCTGCTCGTATTTTAACAAGAACTGGAAAATTTGAACATATTAGCCCTGTTTTATACTCTCTTCATTGGCTACCTTGTCCGGTTCGAGCTGATTTTAAAGTCCTGTTGCTCACTTACAAGGCTTTAAATGGATTAGCACCTTCGTATCTCTCTGACCTTTTACACCGGTATATTCCATCCCGTGCTCTCCGATCTCAGGACTCTGGTCTTTTAAAAGTTCCTAAAGCCAGGAAAAAGAAAATTGAGAGCGTGCTTTTTCTTTTCGTGCCCGGTTTTTATGGAATAACCTCCCTCAAGATATTAGGCAGGCATGCTCTGTTGAGGTTTTTAAAGCTAAGCTGAAGACACACTTGTTTACCTTATCCTACATGTCTTAACTCTATGGCTTTTAGGTTTTAAATGTTTTCTTCTTTTTATTTTGTTCTTAATTTCTCTTTTTTCTCTGTTCTTAACTTGTACTGTGTCTCCTATCTGTAGTGCTATGTATTACTTTTAAACCTTTTTAATTTCAAACAGTTGTACAGCACTTTGCTTGAAGGTGCTTTATAAATAAAGTTATTATTATTATTATTATTATTATTATTATTATTATTATTTTAATGTACATATTTACAAATTTTCACTCTAACATACATGCATTTTCATTTATGCATTCCTACATTTTGCTCTCATTTACATGCATTCAGTATGCATTTAATCTCACAAATAATATATGTATGTAAGCAGAGAATGCATACATGTCAGAAGAAAATATATGTATGCAAGAGAATAATGTATGTGAATGAAAGAGTATAGTGGAAACGGAAGGAGTTTAATGGAAACGGAAGGCTGGGTGTCTGTACCGCTGTGATTGGCTGAGAAGCACGCGCGGGTCACTTTCAAGTGTCTGACAGCATGGAGGGGGGAGAAGAAACTCGAGTTCTTCAGCAAGCTATCGGGTGTTAAGAAATATTTTATCATCTCCTGAAACGGTCACATCGTTGTCTTCGTCACTTGATCGAGATGGGACGGGCTCAACTTTTTTTTTTTTACGTGCGCTCAGAATAGTGGCACAAAAATAACGCCACAGTAACCCAGAAAGAGTAATATTTCAAACTCCGCCACTCTGTGCTCCTCCGCCACTGCCTCGTTTGAGTTTTGGACCTAAAATGGATTCTGGGATATTGCATTTCGTCATTTCGAGCTGATTAGAGACCAGAACAGCCAATCAGATATTTTTGCATCCAAGTCTGTGATTTCGTCCAAAACTCAAACGAGGCAGTGGCGGAGGAACACAGAGTGGCGGAGTTTGAAATATTACTCTTTCTGGATCACAAAATAAACTTTTAAGATATTTTCATGCGAGAATGGTGCTGTGTAAACTTCAAATATCTGCTTGATTCATCAAGACATCACATATTTCCATAAGTGCTCTAACGTTTTCGGAGATGCCTGTTACCCACCAGCTGACCGCATAGCTGGACTGGCCATGGGCCCACCGGGCATTTGCCCGGTGGGCCCATGGCCATTTTTCATTTTTATGTTTGTTTGTTTTTGTAACGGTATAAACAATAAAAGGTGGTGGATTAGCCAATTGGTCATGATCAATTCTGGGCTGGACCAATTACAATACATCCGTATTGAGAGGAAAAGGAACGCGATTAGTCCCGTACTTCAGCTAGAATGAAAAAAAGACAAAGCTGGAGTTATTCTGTCTTTACATTGCACAGCTGCCTCTTCTCCCCTCATTCTCTCCCCCTCCCTCCCTCTCCTGTTGCTACTTCAATCATGAAACCGATCAATGATCAGCTGATCGTCTCTCTTGTTTGTTTATCTCCCACTTTGCGCCAGAAAGAGGAAACCAGCGGATGTCGCGCTAAACAACAGCAGCACCTTTAAGCTTGATCAGCTGTTGTTAGAATTTATTTAATATTAATTTCTAGTATCAGCTGATGTTTGCTGGAGCCACAGCTGTAAAGCTGCTGCTTATGGTATCGGTTTGGAAACATGAATGTGATACAAATCATGCATATATACCAACAAGACTGTACATCACTGTCACAACAGCGTTTGGCTTTATGGTTTTTCCTATAATACCTGGTGGTGTAGTCGGTGATTTTTTGTCAGTTGAGCTTTATATATTATGTTTAACCCGAGTGACCACCCAGTCAGCTGGTGGGTAACTATGGCGTTATTTTTGTGCCACTATTCTGAGCGGACATTAAAAAAAAAAAAAAGAGCCCGTCCCATCTCGATCAAGTGACGAGGACAACGATGTGTGTGTGTGTGTACGTGTGTGTGTGTGTGTGTGTGTGTGTGTGTACGTGTGAGTGTGTGTGTGTGTGTGCGTGTACGTGTGAGTGTGTGTGTGTGTGTGTGTGCGTGTACGTGTGAGTGAGCGTGGGGGTGTGTGTGTGTGTGTTGATGAGACACTGCAGCTGGTGTTGGGTAACTCCAGCTTGTTTCTGATGAATGTTTAATGAAGCTTTCCTCTGACTTTGTTTCTCTGTGACTTTACGTTTCGGTTTAAAGCAGCTGATGATCGACTGACTGCTGTTTTTGTTTTGGCAGTTTGGCGGTTTGGACCCGTCCAGCGTTGGTCTGAGTCACGAGGAGAGATTCTCTGAAATCATCAAAGAATACGAGCAGCAGTGCCGGGTAAGACCGACCGCCTTAAATCGTCTCGCTTTTATTTTGAAGGGCACGGATGATTTTGCAGAAAGAATCTGTTTGAAGCACATTTCATGTACACACCTGAGCACTGGTGTGGTGATGAGGCAGCAGTCTGCAGGTTTGAATTTGAGCTGTGAAGTGTTGGACTATGTGTCCTCTCAGCCAATCAAACGCAGGCAAGCAGCAAACATTAATACTGAGGCTGTGTGGAGACCACAGCAGGTGAAGGCTTTCCAGGAAATGGACGACAGGAAGTCTTTTCAAATTAAAATGTAATTTTAATTACATGTACAGTAATATAAACAAACAGATCCGAGCAGACAGAACTTTAACAGCTCAGGAGCAGAATTCACTCCTCTTCTTCCTTTGCCTTTGTCTCCTCCTCCTACCTCTACCATCTGATCATCTACCTCCGCCCACCCCCACAGCCCTCTGCAGCCCTCCTCGTCTCCTTGTGCCTGGCAGCTCCACCTTCATCTTCCTTTGTCTAATAATGTGTCATTATTTATGATATAGTGTGTTTATGAAGCCTCCTCTGGTTCTACTTCCTGTTTGTCTGAAAAGGTTTGGGTTTAACGTGACATGTTTGAGGACGGTGAGATTAATATTTCAGAGGGAATCAGATTAAATCGAGGTGTATCACCTGTGCCGTTCCACCAAACGGAGCTTCAGTCTCAGATGTTGTACAGAAGCTTTGAGCGGTGACATTTCTGCTCTTTAGTTAAGATGAGACGCTCGCTGTCTGAAACTGTTCGTGTCTCTGTTTGTGCACCTGAACGCCTCACGGCTGCTGGGACAGAGACTCCAGGTGAGAGCCGCTCGTACCTCGCGGCGTCCAGCTCTGCTGCTTTTACTGCTGACTCGGCTGCTGTGGCCGGTTTGCCTCCACGTTTCCTGTTTGACACTCGTCCTGTGAGACAGACGGGCCAAAACGCTGCGTCCACTGAAACCAAGCAAACACAGTTACTTTATATCCATGACCTACACACACCACCAGTCAAAGGTTTGGACACACCTTCTCATTTAATGGTTTTTCTTTGTTTTCATGAGTATTTACATTGTAGATTCTCACTGAAGGCATCAAAACTATGAAGCAGGAATCATGTAGTAAGGAATGATAAATATGTATAATATTTTAGATTCCTGTAAGTAGTCGCCCTTTGCTTTGGTGACACGCTGCAAACCCTCGGCCTTCTCTCAGTGAGCTTCGTGATGTCGTCACCTGACATGGTTTCACCTCACAGGTGTGCCTGTCAGGGGTCGTTTGTGGAGTTTCTTGCCTTCTTAATGGGGTTGGGACTAGAAGGCAGGTTGGTGCACAGATGACAGCCGTGTTTGACAACTGTTAGAATTCATATTATGGCAAGAACCGATCAGCTAAGTAAAGAGAAACAACAGCCCATCATTACTTTAAGAACTGAAGGTCAGTCAGTCTGGAAAACTGCTAAAACTTTGAATGTGTCCAAGTGCGATCACAGAAACCATCAAGACTACGATGAAACTGGTTCACCTGAGGAAGCCCCAGGAAAGGAAGAGCAAGAGTCCCCTCTGCTGCTGAGGATACATTCATCCGAGTCACCAGCCTCAGAAATCACAAATTAGCAGCAGCTCAGATCAGAGCCCAGATAGATGCCGAAAATTTATGCCACAGGAGACTGTGTAAATCAGCTTTGCTGCTGACACTGTTGGGGATTTATTCAGAACTGAAGGCACACTGAACCAGCATGGCTACCACAGCATCCTGCAGCAACACGCCGTCTCATCATTTATTCTTCAACAGCACAGTGACCCCAAACACACCTCCAGGCTGTGTGAGGGCTCTTTGACCAACAATGAGAGCGATGGAGGCCTGGCCTCCAGTCACCTGACCTAAACCCAATGGAGATGGTTTGGGATGAGATGGAGCACAGAGTGAAGGCAGAAGGGCCAACAAGTGCTCAGCATCTCTGGGAAATCCTTCAAAACTGTTGGAAAACCATTTGCTATTATGAAGAATCTAAAACATGTTTGAATTATTTCACGTTTTGTTTCCTACATCTGTGTTCATTCATAGTTTTGATGCTTTCAGTGAGAATCTACAATGTAAATACTCATGAAGTGAGAAGGTGCGTCCAAACGTTTGACCGGTAGTGTATCTACAGCGTTTAAGAATCAGCACATCAGCACAAGGCAGAGAATAACATCTGTAACAGCTGTGCTCTGCCTCTGAATGACTTCAGTCATGTTGAAGAGTAGAGCAGGCTTTGATGCGAGGCGTGGACGTCCCTGCTTACACTGCTGCTGGCGCTGGGCGAGCAAGACAAGAGGTCTGAGTGGAATCCTCATCCATCCGCAAACGCATCCATCCACTAATTAAATGGAAAAAAAAAAAAGGAAATGCAGTGAAAAACAAAGTTCCTGATCAGTGATCGTTTCCAGGAGGCGCTAAAGCCCAGTTACTCCCAGCATGAACGGGAGGAACTGATCAGAGTCCACACAAGTCCATCCTGGACGTCTGAGACAGAAACACCATCCTTCAGTGCAACTGCAACACGTGTGTGTGTGTGTGCGTGTGTGCGTGTGTGTGTGTGTCCAGGAGCTGCGGGACAGAAACGATGAGCTGAGCTCAGAGTTGGAGCTGCTGAAGAATCAAAGGAGAAACAGGAAGTGCAGATGGTGTGCTGGAGCCGCCAATGCGCTGAGCTGGAACCAGCAACACTCGGAGTCAGACTCTGGTAACACAACGACACACAAATATACACAAAAGCTCCTGACATGACAAACCCGCTCAGCCTCTAGGCTTCGTGAAAAACAGCAGACAGACACACTGAAGTGAACCCGTTCCTGTCAGGAGGGGGCGGCACTGTGCCTGAATCCAGAAAACCGTCCAATAAAAACGCTCGATTCACATTGGTGGTGCCGCGTCCTCCTGAGGCCGCATTTGTAGACCGATTACGTCACAGCGACGCGCCGAAGGCTGTCCAAATTCGTAGACTCCTCCGAATGCGGCCGACAAATGCGTCCTCCTTTTCCCCGAATTTGAAGGATGGGTCGGGTGTGTCCTTCGTGGCCCACCATATCCCAGAATTCATAGCGCGGCCCAGCCAATTCCAGTTTCCAACAATGGCGGCCGCTACTTAGTTTTAATATTACTCTTATTAATCTTTCTGGGTCACAAAATAAACTTTTAACATATTTTCAGGCGAGAATGTAGCTGTGTAAACTTCAAATATCTGCTTGGTTTATCAAGACATCAAATATTTGCAAAAGTGCGCCGACGTTTTCGGAGACGTCTGTTACCCACCAGCTCGATAGCTGACCGGGAGGTCAAGGATCACTCAAGCCGGCGAGAACAGCGGACTCCATTGTTTTCATCGTTTTCAACCCCATGATATATAAGTCACTTAGATCACTTAAAGATGTTTTTTCAGTATTTTATTTGTTCCGGAGTAAATCGGTTTGGTTGAGATCAAAGTTATTAGATTAGATTAAATAAAACTTTATTAATCCCCTGGGTGGGTTCCTCCTTGGTTTTCACACAGCTGAATAAACGTCAAACAGAAAACTGATTAAACAGAAGTGTGAGACGATCGAGAGTTTACTCCAGTGTGCTGTTATATTTTAGATAGCAAGGAGCAGACGGCCGAGTTTATTAAACTCCACCGAGACAGCGGTGACGCAGATCTGAAGGCTAGACCGTCCCATTTCACAGATGCTCACTTCCGGCCTTCTCGGTCTTCAAAGGAGCCGGCCCATGTAGACCGCGAAGGCCGGGTCCTGAGGAGGATGCGGTCTATGAATTTGGACACAGCTATTGATGTCAAAGCTGACTGCTGATTGCTCAGTTTTATCTCCTCTAATCAGACACACAAAAACACTCACGAAAGTTTGTCAGAGACAAAAATGAGAGAGAAGCAAACAAACGTTCAGATCACCGATTGGTCGATCGGTTGGTTCATGTTTTCTGGTCTGACGTGAACACGAGGCTGTAAAACCTGCTGTGAGTCACAAACTGCTGAGAGACTTTAACTGGATTTACAGGTCAGGTGTGTGCAGGTGAAGGTGTGGACACGCCCACACACACACACACACAGACCCACAGGTTTCAGTCTCGGTGTGAATTAAGTCTTAATCATGTCTCTCGGTAAGTGTGTGTGTGTGTGTGTGTGTGTGTGTGTGTGTTACGGTTTCTCAGAGCTGATTTGGTTTTTGTGTTTTTGTTCAGACTCAGACGTGAAGCGCTGCTCGTCTCCTCAGGTCAGGAAGAAACTGGAGCCGTCTGATAAAGCAGGTGACACACACACACACACACACACACACACACACACACTCAGTCACTCAGTCACTCAGGGCTGAATGTGATTGGCTGAGCCAGCCTCCTGAGACTTCCTCTGTTTACTTAGTTACTCCCACTCGTTATACTGCTCGTTACATGTTTCATGTTTCTCTGTAAAATGAAACACGCTGTCTCATAATCACCATTTAATAATAAACACCTGAGGCTGCAGCCCCACACACACCAACACACACGTGACCTCACTCAGTGTTTATGTATGAACACAAATTGGACACTTCAAAGCGGTCGTCATGGTGATTCTACTGTAGAAACATGTACAGGTAGAAACGGTGCTCATCATTTGTTACCTGCTGAGTTCAGCAGCGCCTCACTTTATCACGGTGCTGGTCTGGGGTCAGCAGTCACTCAGCTTTAGCATCACTCTGGGTTCTTGGCTAGTTTAGCGTTAGCATGCTGCAGTATGATGTAGTTGTTTCAGTCCTGGAGCAGTGTCCGCTTCACCATCACACTCTCGTTGTGTAATAAAACTCAAAGTTACGTCCACACTGACCGTGTTACTGTTCCCCTCCAACACCTGAAATCAGCTGATCGTAGCCAGAGTGCAGGAACCGATAAGTGGGATCGAGCAGGCAGACTAATGATTCCAAGGAACTGGACTACGGCAACATGTGACCCAAAATTTTGATTGGAGCCCCCCCCCTCCTCTCTCTCAGCTCTGTGCTCATTGGACGACTCGGGCCCGGCCATCAGCATCCAGACTGAACTGGCCCTGGAACAGCTGAAGCAGAAACACGAGGAGGAGCTGCAGCAGCTGAACATCCAGCTGGAGACGCAGGTCTCACACACACACACACACACGTCACACACACACACAGTGTGTAGCCTTCAGACAGTGACACTTGCTCCTCCTCCTCCTCCACAGATGAACTACTACGAGCGCAGTCTGGAGAAGATGAGGCAGAGCATGGAGGTGGAGCGGAAGGACATCTCTCAGGCCTTCAAGGTAAGGAAGGTGTCGCACTAAAAGCTGTCATACCAGAAACAAAGTTCCTGCGACGGGACACCTGAGTCCTGATTCAGAGACGGCTGCACGCTGCTCGTCTCTGACGTTTTCACTTTTATTCAGATGTCCCAGTTTAAAGTGATGGAGTCCTGCTGGTTCCCAGTATCCCTGCTTTGCTCCACATTTGAACTGAACTTTAATTCCACGCCAGGGCGGTGCTGCAGCAGGTGGAGCTGAACCTTGGAGGCAGCTGAACATAAATACCTGTTTCTGGTTTTATTCTCACCTGTGTGTCAGCTGGAGATCAGCGAGCTAGAGGAGCAGAAGTCTCAGGTGGAGCAGCAGGTGAAGCAGCTGAAGGAGACCGTGGACAAACTGCAGACTCAGATCCAACAGGGAGGAGGGCGGAGCAACGAGCAGGAGCGCAGGTAACGTTACCTGTTTGAGGATTTGTACCTGAGGCTGTGGGACCCGCTCTGTTTCTGACCTTTGACCCCGGTTATGCTCCCAGGATGCAGCGGGAACGCGCCGAGCTGGAGCAGAACTTCGCCAGAGAGATCGGTAACCTGGTGCAGCGGCTGAGCGCAGAGAAGGACCAGCTGGAGGCGGAGCTGAAGCTGAAGATGGACCAGGAGGTGATGCTGGTCAGGTGGGTGATGACCTCACAAAAATGTCAGCGGCGGTCTGATAACACCCGATGACATCATCACTGAGTGCCGACATGTAGCCTGGCCCTGCATCAAACATTTAAACCAATCACGAAGCTGGACTCTTTACCTGAGTCTGTCTCACACGGTCGACACTCCACCCATTCAAACTTCACACAGTCACAGGAAGGCTGCTAAACTATCAAAATAAAAGCTCTGAGACATAAAAGCTTAGGTGCTCTGAGTTCCTGTTTTTTCAAAATAAAATGAACTGACATGTTTCTATAGGAAAGTTGTTGTTGTTTTTGTTGTACGTGTGTGTTGAGTTATGGGCGTTGCATTGAGCCGTCACGCTCGGCTGGTTTTGCGTCTCCTGGAGCAGGGAGGAGTCGGAGCAGCAGCTCGCTCAGATGAAGGTGCAGCACGGTGAGGCTCAGCGCCGCCTCCTGCACCAACTCCACCAGGAGCGCCGGCGGCTACAGGAGCAGAGAGGATTCTGGGAGAGAAGGCTCGTGCAGGCGGAGCAGGAGAAACTGTGCAGTGAGGAGCGAGCCCGGGAGGAGAAGAGGAGCATGGAGGAACAGCAAGAGGAAGAGGTCCGGCTCCTGAAAGAGGAGGTCTCCGGTTTGCAGGATGCCCTGCGGGCGTCCAGCCAATCAGAGGCCAGTTTGAAGGAGGAACTGGAGGCGTCTTACAGGCGGAGCAGGGAGCTGGAGGCTCGGCTGGAGGAGGCCTGCGCGCAGCTGGAGGAGAGCATCGCCTTCTTGGAGTCTCAGGAGCTTCTGAACAAACGCCTGGCCTCGGAGAATAGCTCGGCGGAGGAGGAGCTGCTGCTGGCGAGGAGCAGGGAGGAGGAGCTTCAGGTTCAGGTGTCCCACACGAAGGCCAAGCTGGAGGAGCTGCAGGCCGCGTCCGACTGCCTCCTGAGGGACCGAGAGGAGGTGGCAGGAAACTGCAGCCGGCTCTCCTGCACCGTTGCCCAGCAACAGGCTCAGCTCCGAGCCCGCGAGCACATGGTCTCCTCCCTCAGGGCGGAGCTGGAGAACCTGCAGGAGGCGCTCAGGAGCAAAGCCGAGTCGGTTTCAAGACTTGCGGCCGAACTGGACTCTCTGAAGACGGACCGTGCCCGGCTGATCCAGGACCTGAAGGAGCAGGCCATGGCCGTGGACCACCTGCAGCTGCAGCTGGACGGCGTCTCCGAGGAGCTGGACCGGAGGAGGAGTGGCGAGGAGACCCTGAAGGAGGCTCTGAAGCAGGAGCAGAGCCGGACCTCGCAGCTCCGGTCCAGCCTGGTGGAGGAGAAGGAGGAGGTGTGGCGTCTGAGCCAGGAGAACGGGACCTACATCCGGCTCACCGACCAGCTCTCCACCCAGATCGTGGAGATGGAAGAGGAGATCTCTTCTCTCAGAGACCACCTCCGAGACCTCAGCGCCCAGCTCAACGACACCGCTGACCTGGTCCTGGAGCTCCGCAAGCAGCTCAACGCCAAGACCGGCGAGGTTGAGCCGGCGAGCAGCGAGCAGCTCCTCCAGCTGCAGACCGCCCTGCTGGACTCCGAGAACCGGCAGAGGACGGCGGAGGAGGACTTGGAGAGGGAGAAGAAGAAGATGACCCGGCAGCTGCTGGAGTTGGAGGAGCTGGTTCTGGCTCTGGAAGAGCTGGTGGAGCCGGCCGGTGCACGCAGGTTTGTGGAGCATGAGCTGGACCGGACCCCAGAGACTAACCTCCGTCTGTGCTGCAGACTGACCCTTCACCCCATCGCTAACCGAATGACATCATCTAAATGCATGAAAATACTCATCACTGACTCCACCCTCCTCCTGTCTGTCCTTTTGTCTTTCCTTAAATTCTTTCTTCATAATTCAAGTCTGTTTGATCTGATTGACGATGATGATGATGATGATGATGACGTGTGGAGCCTCTGTGCTCTCGGTTTGTGAAACCAGACGAAGCCTCACCCACTGCTGGCCGCAGCGATGGTGCCCACCTGTGCAGGTGCTGAGCTGCAGATATTAATAACGGCTCCTCTGGTTTCTGAGCCGCCTCCTCTGACCGCAGCGTGTTTGCTCTGCAGGTCCGCTGATCAGTTTCTGCGCCATCGCTTGAATGAATATAGCGCTTGTTCACAGCGCTGGCTGAGCTGCTGTCCAATCACGACGCTGCGTTTGATCAAAGTGTCCAAGGTGCAGAGCGCAGTTCTGATTCTGTGTTTTGGGCCGCAGGACTCAGTTGGAGGAGGTCCAATCAGAGAATGCAGCGCTCCAGGAGAGACTCGGCGCCCTGCAGCAGGAAGTCCACGAGATGGAGGACGAGGTCGCCAGGAAGAGGTGAGCGCTGCTGCTCCAGCTGCAGCTCACGCCTGAGGCTGCACAGGTGTGCAGGCAGGTGGTTGTTTCTGAGCAGGTGAGAATAGGAAGAACCTGCTGTCGTCTGATTGGCTAAAGGTCTCGATGGGCCGTGATGAGTCAGGAGCTCAACCTGAGATAGTTTGACCCGGTTTACTGTCCTCTGGTCTCAGCGCGGGATCGACATCCTTTTAATGTTGTCGCCCTTTAATGTTAAATTTAATGCTGTGGAGCCACCTGACGCCGTCTTCTCCTCCTGCAGGAGGAAACTGGAGGAGATGGAGAGAGAACACGAGAGGAGCAGAGAAGAAGACGAGAGGCTGCACAGAGAGGTGAACGCTGACCAAACTCCACTCAAATATCTGCTGATTTAAGCCCGAGATGTTTGTGACCCGTCTGCACCAGACTCCATTCAGATTATTCTTGATTTTACGAACACGCTGCACAGACGATCTGAGCACAAACACGTGTTTATGGCTGTGTCGCTCATGGTTTAATACTTTTTTAATGTAATCCGATTACACTGCTTCTAATTCTCCAAACCAGGATTAGGCCTGGTTCAGGTTTTAGAAATCCAGATTATGATTGATGATGATGTGTGCAGAACTCCAGATATCGTGAGGAGGTTCTGGATCTGAGCAGCAGGAACCTGCAGCTGAGCACCGACAACGCTGAGCTCAGCGCCCGTCTCCATGGAGACCAGGAATCAGTCCGTATGCTGCAGGAGCGCCTAGCGACGGTTTCTAAGGAGCAGGAGGAGGAGCATGCAACGGTGAGCTGAGCGTCGATGATGCTCACAGTTGTTGCTTTTGTTTTTTCTTCACTCGTTTCACTTTAGATTTTACCGGTGGCAAGGTGTCGTCGTCACTCCGCTACGGCGGCGTGGTGACCCCAGTGTGTGAATGAGATGAGTCGAGAACGTGGCGTGGGTGTATCTGGTGTTTCTGCCATGAGCTCTGACAAATGAACGGTTTCTGCTGTTTCAGGTGCGGCGGCTGCAGGATGCGGCGCTGCAGCACGAGCGGCAGAAGCTGCAACTGCAGGCGTCCTGGACACAGGAGAAACAGGTGCTGGAGGCGGAGCTTAGCACCTCCAAGGAGAAGGTAGGAGGTTCTGAATTAAAACTGTGCAGGATCCCAGCTCAGAGCTGTTAATGAGGTCAACAAGGACACTCACTTCGCTGTGCTGTCTTCTCAGCTGGAGCGCCAGGCGGTGCTGGAGGCGGAGTTCAGCGCCGTGACTCTGAAGCTGCAGTGGGTGGAGGAGGATAAGGCCAAACTGCTGAGAGACGCCGACAAGCGAAATACGAAGGTCGATGTCGCAGATATTAAATGTGAAAAACAAGAAAACGAACAGCAACACCTGCAGCTTTAACGCAGGACAGGTTTAACCCTCGGGGTCAAAGGTCAGGCTGCGCCACGCTCCACTCTTTCAGCCATGCGTGAAGGTGTTTGGATGAGGTCGTCGAGTGGACGTTAATGCTAGCTAGCTTTAAGCCTTAGTCTGTGTCACATGATCACAGAGCCCGGTTTGGTTGGAGTTGAGGTCAAAGGTCAGTGTGATGTTTACAGCTGAGGTCTTTTGCGTCTTCAGGTGGAGAAGCTGCAGCAGAGTGTGCTCTCTCTGGAGGCGGAGGCGGAGCTCCTTCGCTCTCAGCTCACCGCCGTCAGTCAGGAGAAACTCGGCCACGCCCAGGATGCGACGGAGCTACAGAGGAAGTTGCAGGAGGCTCAGAGCAGGGTGAGACCGCCGTCTCTGACATCTCTACGGTGAGTATGACTGGACCATGGCCCCATCGTTCTGATTGGCTGCTTCCTGTTTCAGGTGGAGGAGTTGGAGGCCGGTGTCAGGAAGCTGATGAGGGAGAAGGAGGAGCTCCAACAGGCCCTGCAGGAGCAGGAGGAGCAGGCCTCCGTCACTCTGCAGGAAGAGACCCGCAAACTGAGCGAGGAGCAGCAGGAGCTGAAGAGCAGACTGAGCGAGGCGGAGGAGGCCCGGATCCAGGCCCAGGACCAGGTCTGTGCCCGGGATCAGGACTGCAGCCAGTCTTTGGCTGTTTCGAAACAAATTTGTTTCCGTACAAATTCTTTCCTTCGGTGCTTTGTCGCCATGGAAACATTTGCGACTAAAACCAGGCCTGCTGTATAAACGTGCTCGTTCAAAATATTTTGTTAGTTACATTTCAGTAAAAATATTAAAATAAACTGACGGTGGTCGGGTCAGTCGACACCATCATAACATCAGAAACGCTTCAGAACGCTGACACGCTCGCTGTTGTTCATCGCAGACACGGCATACGTCTTTAAAGGCTCACACACACATTCACACGCACACAGGCGTGGCGGCCATGTTTACAACTGTCATCTGTGCAGGCGGTGCGAGCGGACGCCGCCCTCAGTGTGGCGCAGGCACAGCACCTGCGACAGTTGCAGGAGGATGACAGCTGCAGGGAGTGGGCGGAGCTATTGCAGGCCCGGCTGGTGGAGGAGCAGAGGAGGTGTCTGCAGCTGGAGGAGGAGCTGAAGCAGCAGGAGCAGAAGAGCAGCTCTCAGATCAGCACGAAGCAGGTGGGTCAGAGGTTACCCTTTTAAACGCCTCCTTCAATGAGGAGCATGACGATGACCGCCGCCCACGGCAGCAGCGACGGGCCGTCCCTCTCACTGCATTACAGCTGTCGCTTCCTGTGTGTGTGTGTGTGTGTGTGTGTGTGTGTGTGTGTGTGTGTGGCGTTCAGGATCAGTACGAGAAGGCGATGGCGGCGCTGCAGCAAAGGGCGGAGGACGTGGAGACCAAACTGAAGGCGGTCCGTCTGCTCCTGCAGGAGAAGGTGGAGCAGCTTAAAGAGCAGGTGAGCGTTTGCGCCGCTTCTCCGCCGTCCACAAACGACTAGCCGAACTTTGACCCGTTGCCATTTTTCCGACAGCTGGCGAGGAACGCCAAGTCGAGCGCGCTGCTGAAGGACCTGTACGTGGAGAACTCGCAGCTGATGAAGGCGCTGCAGGTCACCGAGCAGCGGCAGAAACGCGCCGAGAAGAAGAACTTCCTGCTGGAGGAGAAGGTTGGCGCGCTCAACAAGCTGCTGAGGGACATCGTCCCTGCGTCGCTCGCCACATAACCATGCCAACGCGGAGCAGAAGAACCCCAGCAGGTGGGGGCGGGGCCTCACCTCTGCCCTGTGTGGAGCAGGTGGATGTCTGTCTCCTCACTGAAGCAGTCCACACACACACACACACACACGTGTGTCAGTATTATCTTTGTTTAAAATGAAACCTTTTTTTATTTTTGCGTCGTTTAAATAAAGTTTTAATGTCTCTGTGACTCCGCCTCCTGCAGCTGATACATTTCTTTTAACACATCATGGTGTAGGAGTTGCACAGTAAATCACTGGTTTTCATTGTTAGCCTCAAATGTCAACTTTGAAAGTCTGCGGTGTCAAACATACAGCTCGGGGGCCAGAACCGGCCGCCCGAGGGCCCGCTTGGGTCTGGTGTGAGCTGTGAGGAGCGCCGGCCGATGTTTGGAGCAGGAGGAAGCCCCGAGGCCGCGACGGTCATGGCTTTAAAGCTTCGGAGCTCTGCTGTGTTTAATCTTTATGTCATCTTACTTTTATCTTTTTAATCAGTCAGACGTCCCGGCGGCGCCGAGCGCCTGCAGCCAATAACCACGTCAATAAACTCGATCAGCTGAACCTGAACATCAACATTTTATTTGATTTCAAAGTATGATTACAGGTAAAGCTTCACACCTGTGCTGTCATACAGTCACTGGCCATTTCATTAGGTACACCTGATGAAATACCTGATGCCTTTAATCAGCCAATCCCACGTTAGCAGCTGTGAGCGTGGTCGTGCCTCGCTGAGGTCAGAGGTCAGAAGGAGAAGAATGGGAAGGAAACAGGTAGTCAGATTAACACACTGACAAACCTGCAGCACTCGTGTCATGATGTCGTGATGATGTCATATCCACATGGACCAGAGTCTGAGGAACACTTTCAACTTGTTGAATCTGAGACGCTCTGAAGGAAATAGGGCTCCGCCCACTCGGAGGTAGACCTAATAAAGTGTCCATGATGGCATAAACCTGTCTAATCCCGTCTGTAAGTGACAGCGTATGAATCCTGCTTCGGTCCAAACTACTCTGTTTATTAACGCTGTTGTGTTATTAACATTTTGTATCTTGTTCCATTTAATCTGAACAAGCCCCTAAAAACAGTCAGTGATCACTGCCGGCCTCTCTTGGTTTTTATCACCACTGTTCATTTTAAAGCTCAGTTTTTAAACCCTTCCGATGTAGCTACAGCCCAGCCCATGCAGCAGTATATTAATGACTAACCTCGTACTGTGGATGGATTATCTCAGGTGTGAGATAATCCATTTATTCCCTAACCATCGTGAACCCTCACGTTAACTTATACGGAATGGAAAGAAAGTTAGCGTTCATCCTCCAGCTTCACTGTGTTTATGTGATGCTAACATAGCTGTGTAGCTAGCCACCACGTAGCACATCATTACATACCAGCTAGTCCAACTTCAGTAACCCTACAAACGTCACTGCTGTTTAGTTTTCTGTCTTCATTTATGTTGGAAGTGATAGCAGAGCTGTACGTTTGAATGTTTCAGAAATCTCTCAGTCAGAACATGCTATATCATGTTTAGGTGGAAGCTAGCGAGCTAACTTCCTGCTAACTTCTAACTCTGTTAAATTGAATAAATCCTGTTTTCATGGATGCCTGGATGTTAAACTTAATAGTTACACCTGGTAAAGCAGCAACACTGATGATTTTATTAAAGATGAAAGAATTTAGACAGTTTGTAGCTCTCAGTGATGCTGCAGTGTTTGTTTGACTTTGGGACCTGAAGCGGAGTTTGGACCCAGAACCAGCTGATGACGTCAGACTTAAAGACCGGATGTTCTTTATGGATCTGTCAGCTGATCCTGTGATGACAAGTCACATGACACAAACACACAGGAAGTCCCTGACAGGGTTCAGGTTCTGTTGAACCTGCTTCCTGCTCAGGTGGATAAGAACAGGAAGTGGCAGCCGAGAGCTTTTAAATAAAGTAGGCGGAGCTTGAAAAAAACATTTATTATCACATCAGAAGAAGAGGCCAGAATAAAGGTAAGTGCAGGTGTTTTCCAGCTGCTGAAACATCTGCATCGTCAGGACACCACATGCTCCAGGACGCCCTGACGAATCAGCAGTTCGCATTTCCACCGCGGCAGGAAGTGCTGAGGACAGATGGGACGTTACCATGATGACTTCAAACATTTCACATGTTATTAAACAGTAGAAGAAGAGTGGCTTCCTGTCCTCACCTGGCTGTTCTTCTTCAGCAGGATCACCGTGCCGTCGTCGATCTCAAACTCGCCGTGGTCCTTCAGACACCTCACCTGAAAAACAAAGACGGATGCCGGCGTCAGTGCTGCGAGGTCATGCTGCAGCTGAAGGTCAAAGGTCAAATGTCTCACCTCAATGTAGAGGCTCTTTGGAGGCTTCATGTCCTGCGTGATGTCCAGACCCTCATCGCCCCCCAGAGAGCGCATGAAGGAGGCCAGAGACTTCTTATACTGACTGAACCACTGCAGCTAAAACACACACACACACACACTGAAGAGCTACAGCACGCTCTGCTGCCTCTTTCACAATAAAAGCCTCCCCTGAAGCGAATTACTCAGGCTTTTAAAGTGAAAGTTTACAACCGCCAATAAAAAGAGCATCAGTGAGAGCGCTAACACCTGAGAGACACACAGGAAGTGATGTCACACTCACCTCCTCTGCACACATGTGGAAGCGAACATTGGCGGGCAGCACGCTGCCGTACTCCCAGCGCAGCGCTCTGATCCTCAGCAGCCGGTCGTACCTGCAACAAAGATCAGCAAAGGTCATCGAGGAGAAAGGTGAGGCAGAGAGAGGTGGTCACATGACTGCAGGTGTGGTTACAGGTAGGCGGTGACGCAGCGCTGGTTCCTCAGCAGGCAGCAGTGGCGCAGTTTGATGGAGGGAATCAGCTCGGCGCGACCTTCGCTCTTTGCCTCGTTCCTGAAAAAACACGCACATCAGCTGATCAGTGACGCCGTCAGTCGCACCTGTCTGTGCGTGCGAACACTCAGGTGCCAGGGAGGATGCTGGACAGGGTCCGCTGAGCAGTTTGGAGTGGGCGGGGCCTTCATGACACCCTGAACCAGCACTCAGGTGGTGTTCCTCCTTTTTAGGAGGTCCGGAGGGTGTGTTACTGTAGGGTCTTTACCTTACAGCATAAGCACCCTGAGGCGACTGTTGTTGGGATTTGTTGCTGTATAAATAAAATTTTATTTAATTCCTGAGATAAAATTTTCATTGCATTTAGTATTATTTATTACTTTTATTGTAACATTAACTGTAGGTGGTTTTGGACCCAGTATCATGAATTTAAACTGAAGCTGAGGCCCAAAGCTTCACATGACTTCCTGTTCATTTGATATGGATTTCATGGTTTTTAAAACCTGCTATGAGAGGGAGGAGCGGGGGCACGGGAGGTTTAATCTGGTCATGGTGACGCTCAGGTTAACAGAAACCTGGATCCAAACCCTCAGACCCTGGGAACTCTGAGGAAACCCGGACAGATTGGCCTGCCGTGGACTCACACGTCACTCTGGTTCTGCTCGTAAAGTGCCTCCATCTCCTGCAGCACCTGTCGCAGTCCATCCTCCTGAAACACAGAAACCAAACCCGAAGTGAGTGAGGCTCAGTGACCTGATGGAGCAGCTCCTGGTGGAGGCACAGACCTCCACAAAGCACTAGTTTGCATCAAACCCTCACTTCCAGGCGCCTTCAGATGATTCTTGTTGAATCCAGACTCCATTCAAATTTCTCCCTGTTTAAGGCTGAGTTGTTATTAGTCATCCACACACGAGTTTGACAGCACTTTGATAATTCAGCATATGCAGGAAATGATTCACCACGAAGAGTCCAACATAATATTAACTGTGTGCTGCTGGCTGCACATCGGTGTCGTTAAAACAGCCGACATGTAATGCAGTGCCCGTTATGTGTAAACATGTTTAGATGAGATCTCTAAGACGCGCATAATTCTGTCCAACACTTTTCCAATTTCAGAGTCCGTTTTCTTAAATTCCCCTCATTGGTCTGTTGGTCAGTATTTGAATCATCAGACCTGAGCCGAAGTTTAGTCCTGTGTCTGCACTGACTGAGGATGTTTGCGATGCATCACAGACCGATTATTCTGCTCTGAGCAGCAGGTAAATGTTAAAATATCAGGTTTGTGAATGGAGTCCGCTGCCTCTGAAAACCGGGTGAAGCTCTGGGTTTTCGCCGGGATCACTCACGTTAAACGCGGGCAGCTGTCCGTCGCTCATGCGGTGCAGCTCTCTGATCAGCTCGATGGCTTTTTCGCAGAACATCGTGGCACCTCGAAAACGAGCACACCGAACAGAACCGAGCAGAATACCGGGAATCTCTCCGTTGGACCGCGACGCGCTCCTACTGTACCGGGCGGCTCGCGTTCGCGGTAAAAACAATGTTTTGATCACGTGACCGTTCCAGGCGCAGCTCCGGAAGCCGCGTTGGGTCAAACCTCAGCCTCCGCGACACGAAGCGGGCAGCTGCGATTCCTAAAGGCTCTGGAAAGAGTCGGAGATGCGGTGAAGCGGATTCATTTGAGCCCGACTTAGAGGTGAGAGAGAGCCGTGTTAGTGCTGGTGTCGCCGGGGGCGGGAAAGCCGTCATCTACCGTCAAATCTCAGTTCTATCCCGCAGCGTGACTTCCGGTAAGCGCAGCGGCTAAAAATAAAGCCGTCAGCCCGACAGGAGCCTCTGACAGCGGGGACCGGGACGAGCCGGACTCACTGGCTCTGTGTGAGTTCATAAAGCCGCCTTTAACGCACTCTCCGCCGCTTCTTCTTGGGTTAGCTTCGGTTAGCTTCACTGTTAATACTGCGTTCAAGTTCCACCGGAAAAACGACCCCTCTGCAGCAAAATCCCTCAAAAATAAGTCAAAACTTCTGGGGTGATCGTTGGTTTCATCCACGCTTCCAATCAAATACACATCACTGCAGCTGTTTATCAGGAAATTACTTGATCTTTGTGGTGGCTTCTCTTTCTGGGACTTAATGGATACTCAGTGTCCTGATGTCGATTCATAAATGCTTTAGTTTGGGATTTTTTTTGGTCTGTGGTGTGTATTGGAATGAAATACAATGTATAAATCAAGATAGAAGCTGCTTAAATATTCCAACACAGAGACAGAGATCACAGCTTCTCACGCTTCACTTTGGTCACGTCGTTCTGGGCGTTTCTTGACTTTCCGAGCTGTCCCTGAAGGCCCCGTACGCTCCCTTCGTGTTTAGTCTTTCTTTAATCCTCATAAACCGGTTTTGTTTTGGTTGTCGTTGCTCCGACGCTCCCCGGGGGCCGTGGACGCGTCACTGTGCGCCCACGTGGTTGTGTTACCTGCGTTGCGATTGGCTGCGGCAGATCTGCTTCAGATCAGCTGCTCTCTGCGGATCTCGGGGCAGGCACAGCGGGGACTCGGCTCCGTGCTCACCGGCTCTCAGCGCTCCGTCACCCGCACCGCAGCGGCCTCCTCCCCGCCGACGACGGGGGTGTCCTCCGGTTAACATCCGCTTTCAATCACGTTTCCAGGCATGCGTAAGCGGCCCAACTCGCAGACAGCGGAGCATGACAGCGGGACCACCGGCACTCTGCTGGACAGCGACCCGGACCTGAAGCAGCGCACTGGCAGAGGAGCGGCGGGGCCCGCAGCAGGCGGCCGGCAGGGCCCGGGAGAGGACCGGAGCATGGCCAAACCGTTCCGGAGGTGAGAGGCGGGACAGATGCTTGTGATGTTGAAGCATCGCGTTATTTAGATGAAAATCAGTGTGATGTGAAGTGAATTCCATTTCATAGAAAAAAATCTTTATTGTTTTTGCTGCTTTTCTACTCAAGTTTATTCATTTAAGAATAATTAGTGCTGTACAAGAGAGTGAGACATTTAACAGTGATAAAGGTATAAATCCATAATGATAAACAGCTCACACGTAAAACAGAAATAAGAAGAAACAACAGTAAAATGGAAAGCTAAAAATTACAACTCGAATAAGAACATTTTATAAAAAATGCTTAAAAACAGAGTTGAATAAACAGCTTATTAAAAAACATCACAGAGGAGACCAAAAGTGTCCCGTCTGAGTGATCGGAGCGGGCTTGTACAAACTCAGGTATTTCCTCAACGTGCTGGGATTTTGACCCTTGTGCTAGATCTGACTGTGGGGTGGCGTTTCTGGTCCGACTGGTTTCACCGAGGCCGGCGAGCTGGTCAGACCGGAAGCTGCAGGTCGGACTGAACACGGCGGGTCCATAAAGCAGCGCCTCATTCAAAGCTCTGAACACAAAACTGCTCTTTGTTTACTGCAGCAGGAAACTTTACATCGAGATGCCAAAGCTATTTACCTGCAACAGCTGACAGACTCACGCTGTCGCAACTTCATCACGTTTAGTTTAACTGAGTCATCTCTGGTTACGGGCACAGGAAGTCAGCAGTTACAGCAGAAATGAGCTGATAACAGCAGCTTCACTGAGAGACAAACAAACATGAAGCTGCTGTGATTCTGATGTTTCTCTATCAGGATGAAGCTGACACTTTCAGGTCGGCCTTCATCCTGACTTTATTGTTGAGTGTTTGAGTTGAGTGTTCGGTCACAGCTCACGGCTCAGAGAGCTTCATAGGACCGCCTCCAGCAGGGTTAAACATCACAGCTGGGGGTGAAGAAGGCTCTCAGGCTCCGCCTTCACAGCCGTCCTTTAATGAAGAAATGAAAGAATTTAAAGAAAATACTCCAAAAAGACAAAGTGACTCTTTTCTGATCTTTAATTCACGAAGAATGAAGAATGTCAGACCTCGTTTAACCCCAGCTCAGCCTGTCAGGTCCACTCTTCTTCTTTGGTTTAATCCTCATTAGAGTCTCTGCAGCTCCAGCAGGAGGTCACCTGAAGCACAGGTCAGGCCCAGTGCATCCTGGGACGTTGACACATCCACCGTCTGAGCTCAGACGCCGACAGGAAGTGACCTCGCTGCTGCTGCTGATGCGTGTTAAAGCTGTGGGTCACGGGTTTGAGTCCATGTGTCATCACTTCCTGCAGAATCAGCTTGTGAAAGGAGAAGTTCTGCTCCGTGACGCCGAGTCAGCGTCTCGACCTCAAACACGGGTGCCCTTTGACCTCTGACACACTTTTCAGAGAGTCGCCGTGAAATACGGAGCTGTGTTTTCTTATCACGAGTCAGCAGTACTGCAGGTGTAACAGTGGGAGTCTAGCCCGCCACAAACACGGGCATCCAGCTGTGGAGACACCTGACAGGAAGTTAGGAGGAGGTCCACGTTAAAGAGGCGGGGCTTTAGAAGCTGTTTGTAGATAAAAACATTGATTTCCTGCTTATGTTCATCATTACAGCCACGATCAGACAAGATGCTGTGTGTGTGCGTGTGTGTGTGCGTGTAAACATGCTGCTCTGAGGACAGGTGAAGGTCTGCAGACTCTCACTCATCAATGAATAATTCAGTCTGCAGCTGCAGCGTCCTGTTACAGCGACAATACCAATACAGCTGATCAGCTTACACACACACACACACACACACACACACACACGCACACACACACACAGGGCTCAGATATCACCTTCACATGTTGTCCTGAGAGAAAGCAGCTGCTACCAAACTTGAATAAACTTTATTTAAACGGTGAACGTGAGGCTGCGTCGCTCACACATGTTGTGTGCGTTATTTTCAGAGTTGTGTTTCTTGCAGTTTCCTGGGTTTATTCATGTTTTGTGTCTTTGGCAGCTCGATGGTTGTCAGATGCAGATTAATGAATAAAAATGTAATAAAAGTCAATCCTGTGTGATCGGGTCGAGTGGTGGACGCTGAAATAAAGTCCACGGAAACTTTCTATTAGTTACTGTGTTCTTAAAATGACCTGTGATATAATAATACAGTGAAATGTGTATTTAATGTCAGCTGAGGCTTCAGTTACCCTTTACTAACAGGACATTTTAATCATTGTTGGAGTAAAAGTCATAATAAAAATAAATGTACAGAAAGTTCAAACCAAACAGAATCAGGTTCCCGTCACAAACTGAATGTAAAGATTTCACGTGTCAGACGATCTGCACGCCTGTCACACGTGTCACGCTGAACGTGTCACGTGTGGGTCATTCATGATGTTGTGCTGTTATTGTGTGCCCTTGTGAGTAGGCGGGGTTTAAATAAAGTTATTTTGAATGTGTGTGCTCAGGTTGGGTCTGGTGGGGAAACTGAAGAGGGTGGTGTTGTGGCTGCTGCTCGTCTACGTCTCCATTCCCTTCATCATCAAGCTGTGTCCGTCCATCCAGGCCAAACTCGTCTTCCTCAACTTCGGTGAGTCGGCGTGTCCCGAATCGGCCTGTGTGAGCGGACGCTCCTTTATTTATAAAAACCTTTTCGTTAACACGCAGTAAAAGAAAACTCGATGAATCACTTCAAACCCCGGCCGCCTGCCCCTCCCTGGTCCTGCTCTGGTCGAGGTCTCTTCCTGTTAAAGGGAGTTCTTCCTCCTCGCTGTCGCCGAGAGCTTGCTCATGGGCTTCTCTGTGACTCTTACCTGAGTGAATGACTAGTCTCAGTTAAAGAGCGTCCGTCGTCCAATCAGACGGCATCAAACAGTCCGTCTGACTCAGTGAAGTTTAGAAAACAAAGTGTCGGTCCTGTGATCGTGACAGACATCAGTCTGTCCACGTCACCTGCACAGGTGCACTGCAGAAGACAAAATGCCACGCCCACATTTCTCCTTAAAAGGAAAGACATGAAGGTGCAGCTCAACTATAAAAAGGGTTTCCTCGAGGTGATGGGGGGCTAAAAATAGCACAGAGGCTCAGGTGGAAACCACACAGCAGAGGGAGGGGCCACCCACCTGTGGGGCCGCGTTACTTTAATAAATCACAACAGAACGTTTATTTATTCTGTGTGTGTGTGTGTCACTGAGGTGTATTAATTACTGTAAAGATCAGTAATGATGACAGGAAGCATTGTGAATAGCGAGGCATCCTGGGTGTCAGTAAGCAGTCATGTGATCAGTATGTGACCTTTGACCTCCTCCCCTCAGTGAGGATGCCGTATTTCATCGACCTGAAGCGACCTCTGGACCAGGGATTGAACCACACACACAACTTCTACCTGGAACCTGAGAGCGGGCTGAAGATCGGAGTCTGGTAACACAGACACACAGACAGACACACACAGACACACAGACACAGATACACAGACACAGATACACAGACACACACACACACAGACACACACACACACACAGACACACACACACACACACACACACACACACACACACACACACACACACACACACACAGACACACACAGACACAGACACACAGACACACACACACAGACACAGACACACACACACAGACACAGACACACACAGACAGGTGTGGTGTGTATCGGTGTGTGTCTTTAAAGGAAGTCGAGGTTTTCAGTCGATATAAAGTATGGACATGTGGGCGGAGTCTCGCCCTCGGGCTGAGGGTTCAGGTGTTTCCTGACACGCGTGCTGGACTGATCGATCCACATTCCCGCCCTCAGACAGATACTGTGGAGCACCTTACACGCACCCATGTCGTTCCATTATCTGGAGTCAACTGATGCTGGGATCAGGAAGCTGGGGTTCACAGCATGAGTTACCATGGCGACTGCAAGCCCAACACGACCTCTGTAGAAAGTTCAGAGTTCACCCTGAAGTTACCTGGATAAGAGGAAATCCTGTGGGCAGTGCAGACGTCTCAGATTACCTGTGACCATGAGCCAAGGGTGGAGGCTGGAGGAGTGAGGAGGAAACGAGCCTCCTGCTCCCGAGACCCAGCGTGTGTTTGTTTGTTTACATGTTTGTTTGTTTGTTTCAGGCACACGGTTCCTGCTCAGATGTGGAGAGAAGCTCAGGGGAAGGAAGGCGACTGGTACGAGTCCAAGTTTAGCTCCTCCCATCCTGTTATCCTCTATCTCCATGGAAACGCAGGGACCAGGTGAACCGCCCGGCCCGGCCCTGCCAGCAGGCATACACACACCTTTGTCATTGATTTAAATGTAGAGTTTGACCTTTGACCTCGTGTCTCTCTACAGAGGAGGAGACCACAGAGTGCAGCTGTACAAGGTGAAAACTCGTCTGCTGTTTGGAGTCAGTCACAGAATTTATGGAAACTTCCAGAAACCACAGAACCCTCATCAGGAGCTCCTCGACCTCTGACCCTGATCTGACCCAGGCCCTTTAAAGGGGTCTGGGTCAGATCAGGGTCACATTTTCTGAGACACATGCATGTTTGGGGGCGTGGTTTAATGAGCTGAGAGTTTGTGGACTTCCTGTTTTTGTCACTGTTTTTCTTTCTGCGTCTGTGAAACGCTCTCCAGTCTTCGATCTCTTTGATCTTATTGGCTGTGGACGGAGTGATGCTGCAATGACTGACTGTGTCTGCCTGTTTTCCTTCAGGTCCTCAGCTCGTTAGGCTACCACGTGGTCACGTTTGATTACAGAGGTGAGAAACAAGCCAAGTACAGCAGGCAGACAAACAAAGCTGGCACACCTGTGTGACCTGTGTGTGTGTGTGTGTGTGTGTGTGTGTGTGTGTGTGTGTGTGTGTGTGTGTGTGTGTGTGTGTGTGTGTGTGTGTGTGTGTGTGTGTGTGTGTGTGTGTGTGTGTGTGTGTGTGCAGGTTGGGGCGATTCAGAAGGCTCACCATCAGAGAGCGGGATGACCTCAGACGCTCTCTTCATTTATGATTGGCTGAAGCGGCGGACAGACAAAACGCTGCCTCTTTACATCTGGGGACACTCTCTGGGAACGGGGTAACGACACACCTGTGTACCTGTTACCTCTGCACTCACACCACTTACTGACCGCCCCTTTAAAGGTGACTGACTAATAGGGTGGCAGTGCTGTAAGACCACATGAGAACAGGAAAGGAGAAAACGGTCATGGCTCAGTGTGTGTTTAATGCAGAGGGTGTGGGTGGATGTTGGATGGGTGGTGTCTAAATTAGTGAGGCTTTTGAATCGTTCCTGCCACACCTTTCCAGCTGTACTCACGACTTCCTAAAGCCTTCTCCCAACATTCAGGCATCGAAAGTGGAAATTAGCTCTAAAGTTTTATCGCGGGACTGTGTGGGGAGTCACTGCTGCCCCCGCTGGACATTAGAGGAACTGCAAGTTTCAGTCCAGAGGTCGATCAGCAGAAACAAGGCTGAAGCAGATCCAAGGATTCCGATTTAATCCAAGTTTCTTTACTTTCAGAGTGGCAACCAACGTGGTCAGACGGCTGTGTGACAGAGGTACACACATACACACACATTTCTCTGTTTAGTGTGTGTGAAATGAGGGCTGGCTCAAGACTTTTGCACAGCACTGTGTGGATTAAAAATAGTAAAACAGCAGATTGAGAACGACATTAACTAAAACTCCCAGGAGTTTATTTGTGGGTTTAATTGGAGCGTCTAAGCAGCCGAGGATTGTGGGAAACGTAGTGCCAGATACTAATGATGATGTCATTTCACAGGAAGTCCTCCTGACGCGCTCATCTTAGAGTCTCCTTTCACCAACATCAGAGAGGAGGCCAAGAGTCACCCCTTCTCCATGGTAACACACACACACACACACACACACACACAGCTCCTGCAGGTGTGTCTCACAGTGCGTGTGTGTGTTTCAGGTGTACCGGTACCTGCCCGGCTTTGATTGGTTCTTCCTGGACGCCATCACTGCCAACAACATCCGCTTCACCAGCGATGAGAAGTATGTACCTCATCAAAGCTCCTCCGGGAAGCCAAAACTTCTCCCAGGTGAAACGTGTTTTCGAGCGGCGCCCGGCTGCCCATCAGCAGCTCGCTATGTCGTTTTTAAAAAGCGTGCGGCTGTTTGACCTGAATCGGCGTGCTCCAGCGTGCAGAGCGCCTCCTCTGAGTGTTTTAGTTGTTCTCGGGGTTCGGAGGAAACGGGAGAACTCCTGATATTAAAGTAAACTCCTGAGTGGGTGAAACAGGAAACTTTGTTTCTGGACTTTCCAACGTTTTTACCGTCTTTGGATGATTTTGGAGTTCATGTTAAACTGTCCAAGGAAGTTTAAACCGAATCTTTGATTTTATGATGTTTTCAGTCTGCAGATTTTTCACTTTTATGACCCGAGCATGTTTGACGGATGGAGCTTTGTTTTTAGACGCTGATCCTGGATCTGCTCGTGCAACGTCAGAGAACAGACTGATGACGCTCATTACAGCTGCTGACCTTTGACCCTGCAGACTAATCAGGAAATATTAGCTTGTTATGTGTGGGCGTTTCTCAATATGCGTACTTGTGCGTACTTGCGTTCTCGTGTACTCGTGATACGTCATCAGTCGGAGACCAAGTACTGTTCCAATTCGAAGTACGCATCAAGCCGAGAACGCGAAAAAGTCCCGGATGTGTTCTCGCTCCGCCCGTTTTATCGAGCATGCATCGGTGTGGACTTGGTACAGCTAAATATCCCAGAATGCATTTCGTCCAAAACTCAAAGGCGGGCTCCCGGCATATCGGTTTAACCCCCCCCCCAGGTTAAAGAAACCCCAGCAGCTGTCTATAGTATTGAGTGTCCACTAGAATAGAAATAAAAGCGTTCTAACATCTCACCTGCTTGTTTTTATTAAGGTATGTACACGTATGTACATGTACACTATTTTTATTAATAGAGGTTTCACTACTGAGGTTAAAAATGATATATAAGTCACTTAGATCACTTCTAAATGTTAATGTTTGGTTTATTTCAGTGTTTTATTTGTTCCTGAGTAAACCGGTTTGGCTGTGATTAAAGTTAAGCTTCATAACATGTTACTCACAGTTAAATTAGGAGGGGACGGCAGTAAAAACTCCGGACCTGTGACATCATCACGTACGCTGGTGTTCCAATTGTACATATCGCGAGTCCGTGCTCGCGTTCTCGGCGGGTGCGTACTCGCGTACTTGAGAATTGAGAAACGGCCTGTGTGTGTGTGTGTGTGTGTGTGTGTGTGTGTGTGTGAATCACCACATATTCATCTAAACAGCAGCACCTAGTGGCTGTTAGAAGAACTGCAGTCCCTGAATGCAGCAGAGGCGTTTAATGTCCCTGAATGTTTGTGTGTCTGCAGCATGAACCACATCTCCTGTCCCGTGCTCATCCTCCACGCCGAGGACGACAGCGTGGTTCCTTTCCACCTCGGCAAGAAGGTAAGAAAGTTTGAAAGAGGGACTGTATGGGCTCAAAATGTGGTCATAAATATTTTGTACTTGTAAATCAGGATTTGTATGTGTAAAAAAGATTTGTGTGTGGACTTAGCCAAAAAAAAAACACCTGCAAGTTACAAGTACGAATTTTGACCCTATTTTTCTTCCTTTCATCTGATTGGTCAATGTCATGTCAATCACAAATGTAACAATCCAATCAGAGAACAGATGGGTTTGGCTGTCGGAGGGGCACTTTTTTTGAAACCCCCCCCCCCCCCCGCTCGCGGTCTTCTCACTACTCAGGTTAAAGAAACCCCAGCAGCTGTCTATAGTATTGAGTGTCCACTAGAATAGAAATAAAAGCGTTCTAACATCTCACCTGCTTGTTTTTATTAAGGTATGTACACGTATGTACATGTACACTATTTTTATTAATAGAGGTTTCACTACTGAGGTTAAAAATGATATATAAGTCACTTAGATCACTTCTAAATGTTAATGTTTGGTTTATTTCAGTGTTTTATTTGTTCCTGAGTAAACCGGTTTGGCTGTGATTAAAGTTAAGCTTCATAACATGTTACTCACAGTTAAATTAGGAGGGGACGGCAGTAAAAACTCCGGACCTGTGACATCATCACGTACGCTGGTGTTCCAATTGTACATATCACGAGTCCGTACTCCCGTGCGTTCTTGGCGAGTACATACTCGCGTACTTGAGAATTGAGAAACGACCAGAGTGTTTGCGTGTGACCGATCTGTGGAGGTGCGCTGTGACTGTGTAGAGCGGATGCAGCACGCCATTTTTCCTGCAGTAGAAGAAGAAAGTGAGACTAACCTGACTCGGTCCTCCTTGCTCTCTCCCTGCAGCTCTACTCGCTGGCGTCACAGTCGAAGAGCCTGAGCGGTCACAAGGTTCAGTTCGTGCCCTTCCCCGCCGCGCTCGCCTACAAGCACAAGTTCATCTACAGGAGCCCGGAGCTGCCAAACATCCTCAGGTAGGAACAGCTCGCGGTGATGTCACGGCGAGCCGCGAAGCTGCGCTCACAGTGCTCTTTGTCTTCTCTTTCAGTGATTTCCTGGGCACAGCTCACCCCGTCGCACAGTGAGGACCAACAGGAAGTACTCAGATTACTCTCTGCACTCCACGACAGCCACACCGCCACGGTTCGTTTCGTCCTCGCATGACCTCGACACGTCATTCCTCCTTCTGTTAGCATTCCTCCCACAGCCGCGCTCGCTTCACGGCACACAGGGTCGCCACGGCAACCGATGCTTTTAAAGAACAGCAGAGGGGCGGCGGCGGCGTGGAGTTTTTAATATTTTTGTGTGATTGTGTCGAGTTTATCACTGGAACTTTGTTTGTGTCTGAAGGCCTGTTACAACTTGAATTAAATATTATGTTTTATTTGTCATTTTGTTTTTCTTCATTTATCCATAAAAACGTAAACAGACGTCAGTTCTGCTGTTTGTGATCATAGTTTCAAAAACATCTGATGTTAACATGTCAGCATTTCTTACAATGACTGAAATTAAGAAACGAAAAGATTTTTAGTATTTTTATTTAAATGTAAAGATGCAAAAATATCCAAAAATATTTAAAGTAAATGTTAAACTTCAAAGAAATCATCAGATGAAAGTAAAAATGTTAAGAAGGAAGTTTTGACGACATCAAAAATCTCGTTTCAAAACAAAAACAGAAAATGAGTCGAGTCGACGATGAAGCCGTTTCTGTGTCTGAGGTTTAAAACGTGACAAACATCAGGTTCATGTTTCTGTGGTGAAGGAAATAAAAACAGCAGTAGAAACAGAAACAGATTCTAACACGAACAGACGGATCCATTACCCACGAGACACCTGGGCGGCCACGCCGAGCCTCGAACAAGCAACTCAATAAAACCAAAATAACAACAACAATAATAATATTAATGAGCTCTGAGCTGCTGATGACGCTCGGCTTCATCAAACATGATGATTTTTTTTTAACTAAAAGAGGCTAAAAAACAAAGTTTCAGTTTTACCAGCTGTTTGGTTCCCTGAACGCACCTCCACAGACAGCACGCTGACACGCGCTCGTTAGCTTATTTATGCTGTAATGTGATTGGATGGTGAGTAAACTGCGCTCCTTCGCTGTTTGACTCAAAGGCACGATTCTGCATGGATATATCCACCTGGACGTACAGGCAGGTGAGGAAGCTCACCTTTCATTTCAAATTAAAAGCTGTTGATCGACAGCTCATTCTAACCTGCAGTTATCCTCCAGGTGAGCTCATCGCCAGGTACACGCGGGACTTGTCCGATCCACATTGCTCCAACATTAATACCTTTCCAGTATTTCAGTGACTCCACACAGTTTTCCGGAAAGGTCAAAGGTTAAAGGCTGATGGAGGAGAACGGTAAAGAGGAAAGCGCCGGAGACTTGTTTATGTTTCTTTAAGGAGTTTTCACAGAAGTGAGAAGCGTTTTCACAGGAACAGGAAGTAGATTAAACGGCAGCGTTTTGGCGTTTATGGCTGTGATGACGACGTCGTTTTTGTTCATTGCAGTCGAGTGAAGGTCAGCGTGTGCGCGGCTGTGCAGTACGGCGATGACGAGCTCAAGGAACGTTTACATTTGGGCCCGGCTTCAGGCAGGAAGCTGCGGGAGTGGCGTGGCGGTGTCAGGTCCGCGACATGGATGGAGGCTCATTGGGCGGCGGGATCTTGATGTCGGATGGCTCCACGCCCCAGATCTCGCGGGCGTATTGCGAGATGGTTCGGTCACTGGAGAACTTCCCGCTGGCAGCGATGTTGTGGATCACCATCTTGGTCCACTCTTTGGGGTTCTGAGGAAGAAAAGGGGCGGGGCTAGTCAGCGTCTCATCAGTGAAGATAAAACTTTAAGGAGGTGACAGCTGTGGGTGTTTCACCTGTCTGAAACCCCGCCTCTACCTGAAACAGGAAGGTGTGGGCTTACCTTGTACAGCTCGCTGACTTGCTCCTGACACCTGACGTAGGCTTCGTAATCAGCAAACACCTTAAACCTGCAGGAGGACGAGACAGGAAGGCCGCTCAGAAATGCTACGCTCAGCTGTCTCACCTGGACTCACCTGGTTTACCTGTCGTGGTTCAGCAGCATGTCGATCAGGTCTCGGAAGAGCTCGGGCTCCCCGGGGCTGAAGAAGCCGGCCTGGATCTGGTCCACGGCAAGTTTCAGCTCCGGCAGATGCTCGTAGTACTCCCTGGCGTTGTAGCTACAGGAAACAGGAAGTGATGTCATTTTTCTTTTTAAAAAAGGTCCATTTATTAAAACCCTCCACGTTATTCAAATGGTATTTTTTTTAAATAAAAACATTCACAGTAAAGAGCTTTAAAGGGCGGAGCAGTAATTAGCTCCGCCTACTTCTTGCTTCCAGTCGTCATGCTAAGCTACGCTAACGGTCATTTTGTGAAAGCGTCGCCTGAGACTGAACCCAATAACTGATCAAAGATCAATAATTAGCATTGATTCCTGCTCTGAGTGGAAGTAAACATGTCGGAGGCCAAACGCTCCGGCGTGTCCCTGAATGCACCGTGCTTACAGCTCAACTTCTCTGACAGCAGGAAGTGATCTCACCCCTTCCTGTCCACGGCCTCCACGTCCGTCACCCTCATGCCGAAGATGAAGAGGTTCTCCTCTCCAGCCTCCTCGGCCATCTCCGCTGTGGCGCCGTCCATCGTGCCGATGGTCAGGGCGCCATTCAGCATGAACTTCATGTTTCCTGTTCCGGACGCCTCCGTTCCTGCGGTGGAGATCTGCTCAGACAGGTCTGCAGCCGGGATCACTGAACCGGAAGAACCACAGGAGTCAACGCGAGGACCGCGAACACAAAGGAAAGAGTGACGTTTGTGCACGCGCTCAGAAGGAACCAGAGAACGCTGCCGCCCCCTCACCTCTCTCAGCCAGAGACACTCTGTAGTTCTCCAGGAAGATCACCTTCAGCTTGTCTCCCACCGCCGGGTCGTTATTGACCACCTGACCCACACAGGTGATCAGCTTGATGATCAGCTTCGCCATGCGGTACCCCGGAGCCGCCTGCAGGGGGCAAAGTGTTAACGCGCAACAGGAACAAACCTTTGTTTTTATTTAGTGAGAAGATGACGTCACCTTCCCTCCGATCATCACGGTCCGAGGAACAAACGATCTCTTTGGCTCAAGTTTGATTCCTGAAAAAGTCAGAGCAGGGAAAAAAAAACAGAACTTCACCAGCAGGGGGCGCCGAAGATGGCAGAGCAGACAGCATGAAACGCTGATCGAGGTTAATCGTTCATAAATATATGAAGCTTTATTTTCTGATCTCTGTGCTTTAAACAACAGAAACATTAATTTGCCTATGGGCTCAAAATGTGGTCATAAATATTTTGTACTTGTAAATCAGGATTTGTATGTGTAAAAAAGATTTGTGTGTGGACTTAGCCAAAAAAAAAAACACCTGCAAGTTACAAGTACGAATTTTGACCCTATTTTTCTTCCTTTCATCTGATTGGTCAATGTCATGTCAATCACAAATGTAACAATCCAATCAGAGAACAGATGGGTTTTACACATACAAATCTTTTTTACAAGTACAAAATATTTATGACCACATTTTGAGCCCATATTTGCCATCTGAGGTACGGAGGCCTGAAAGTGCCACATAACTGACATGTAATATAGATATAAGATCGATTTGTGACTGAATTCAGGAACAGGCAGACTTTATTACATGCTGCAGAGCTGTGCAGCGGGACGGCCAGTGGGTGGGACTTACGGTTGTAGAGCGTGATGGCGTGCAGACAGTTGAGCAGCTGCCTCTTGTACTCGTGGATCCTCTTCACCTGCACGTCAAAGATGGAGTCCGGGTTCACTTTGGTGTGGCCCCGCTGCTGCAGGAAGGCGGCGAACTTCAGCTTGTTCTCCTGAAACAAGGATGCACGGACATCCGTCAGTGGGCGGACGCACGGGCGGGCGGAGGTCTCGCCGACATGTCCGAGTCTACCTGTTTGACTTTGGCCACGTCTCTGACGAAGCACTCGTCGTCCACGAGCTGCAGGAGCTTCTTCAGCTGATACAGATCTGTGAGGAAGGCGTCTCCGATTCTCTGCAGGAAAGAACGAGAAACTCTGAGGTCATCCAAACCGACGCACCTGAAACGGTTTCAAATTTCACAAAATGAAACCTCGACACCCGTCGCAGCATCATCCCTCTTCAGGACTCATTGACGTCAGTGAGACGGTCCTGAAATGACCACGCTGAGCTTCTTCTGCCTTCGGGAGGACGGCGGTCTGACAGGAAGTTTTTGGCTCTTACAGTCGCAGGTGTGTCGTACCTCAGTGATGATGTCAGCCAGCCCGGGGTTGCACAGCAGCAGCCAGCGGCGAGGAGTGATGCCGTTGGTTTTATTCTGAAACTTCTCCGGCTCCAGCTCGTGGAAGTCTTTAAACCTGCAGGAGAAGAAGAACGAGAGCGTTACAGATTCATCGGCGGGCACTCGCGTCCGACTCGGCGCTTCCTCTGGACTCACACGCTGCTCTTCACGATGTCCGAGTGAATCTGAGCAACTCCGTTGACGGCGTGAGAGCCGACCACGCACAGGTGAGCCATGTTGATCCTCTTCAGGTCGCCTTCCTCGATCAGAGACATCCGCCGCAGACGATCCGTGTCGCCGGGAAACAAGGCCGCCACCCTCTGAGACGGGAAACACGTCAGTCAGAACCGACACAGACGCGATCCAGCAGAAGCAACGCTTCAGCAGAGCTGGGCAGGTGTGTCTCTTACGTCCAGGTGTTTCTGGTTGATGTCGTAGATGATCAGCAGGTGTCGCGGCAGCAGCTGCTCAAACATGTAAACCGGCCAGCGCTCCAACGCCTCGGGCAGCACCGTGTGGTTGGTGTACGCACAGGTGCGGCAGGTGATGTCCCAGGCCTGCGCGCACACACACACACAGGTTAGTCACATGGTTTCAAAGCCCCACCGTGGCGGCGCTCTCACAGTCAGACCTTGTCCCAGTCGAGCTTCTCGATGTCCACCAGGATCCTCATCAGCTCGGGGATGGTCAGAGCCGGGTGGGTGTCGTTCAGCTGGATTGCCACCTGACAGCACAGGAAGCACACCCGTAACCACCACAGAAGAAGAAACGCGTTGGCTGGAACGTCGCCTCGGTTCCTGAAACATCTAAAGGAGAAACTCATTCTCTCACCTTCTCCGGAAACGTGTCGAAGGACGTCCGCACCGGGTCTCTGCTGCCGAACTTGGAGGACTTGAATCTGCGGACGATGTCCTGCAGCGTGGCGGCGACCACGAAGTACTCCTGCTTCAGACGCAGCTCCTTCCCCTCAAAGAACTGCACACAGAGAGCGGCGTTAGGCAGAGGCGCATGAGCAGCACGCCAAACCTCTCACAGAGCCGATTCTGGGCTTTAACCACGGCAGCAACTCTACTTCCTGGTTCTGAGCTTGCTTTCAGAATTTATGGCCTCGCTCCGATCTAAACTTGGTCACCTGCGGTCAGGTGACCTTTTGTGACAGAACCCGTCAGCCCGAGCGTGTCCCCATCCATCCCACCACGCCGACAGCGTCACACTCACGTTGTCATTGGGGTAAAGGACTCTGGAGATGTTCTCAGCCAGGTTTCTGTCCAGGACGGCTTCGATGTAACCGCCCACGTTAACTGAGGAGCAGAGAGAGAGTCGGGGTCAGGATGCAGAGCTGCGCGCGTGCAACACGCGACCGCCAACCCTCACCTGTGCTAACGGCCACATGTGTGCACAGGTGTGAGCAACACCTGCTCTAATACTCACTGCACGTGCTTTAAATTTAATGAATGAAGTGAATATTTTTAAAAGCCTCATTTACCCAAAGTTTAAAACATTTCCACACTGATGCAGAAAACTGAAGAACTGAATTCAATGTGAAGGCAACTTAAAAAAAATAAAACAGTGGAAAAACAAATAAATGGAAAAATAGAAACAATTTTTCATATGTAAGAAAGTATTTTATGCCTAAAATCACTTTATTATCATGTTTTTTCCACTGAAAAGTTTTTCATTCTTTGAATTTGAATCTATTATTTTGGCAGTTTGGGCCCTCCATACAGTGCCTCGTGTGAGCCAGCAGGGGGCGTGTGGAAAGCAGTACGTACAGTCCTGCAGTTTGAAATCGTTCGGCGCTTTAGCTGACCACAGTCTCATCGTGTTCACCGTGTTGTTACGGTAACCAGGAACTGGAGTGTCATAGGGCATCGCCAACACCACCTACACACACACACACACACACACACACACACACACACACACACACACACACACACACACACACACACACACACACACACACACACACACACACACACACACACACGTTCTGGTCACTTCAGAGGACATCTCACTGACCTGCAGACCTTTAAACCCAACCCTGACATAAGCCTGACTTTAATCTCACTCTAAGCTCAGCTCAGCACGTTTCTGGGGTCCAGGACTGGACTTCCCGTTTCTGGACTCACGGATACCTTTGTACCCGAACAAACCTGAGCTACAAAATACAAGCACAGGTGAGTGCGACCTGCGTGTCGGTCCACTTTGCCCTGCTGTCCGTTTTCTCCACTCGGCCGTAGAAATGAACCGGCAGCATGTACTCGGGCCTCGCCTTCTCCCAGGGGTTCCCGTACCGCAGCCAATCATCTGCCTCCTCCACCTGAAGGGGGCAGGCCAACGTATTACCAATATTAACCAGGTGTGCCCACGTATGTGTGTGTGTGTGTGTGTGTGTGTGTGTGTGTGTACCTGCCATCCGTTTCTGGTCTTCTGGTTGAAGATGCCGAACTCGTAGCGGATCCCGTAACCGTAAGCCGCCAGGCCGAGAGTCGCCATAGAGTCCAGAAAACAGGCTGCGACAGATGTGAGAGGACGTTTTACATTATGAGGACGTCGTTTCAATGAAGTCACAACTTGTCTTTTTTTAATAAACGAGATTTTTATTTTTAACCAAAGTCTGTGTTTCTCTTTAAAAGAAGCAACAACTGTTTTTCCTTCACTTCCTCCCAGCACAGGTGATCCGATTACACTGACAGCTTGTTTATGAGTGAGGTTTCCTAACACTCAGGGCTTTGGTGTGCAGTGAGATGTGTGTACAAAAATATATATTTCTAATAATGAGACATTATTTTAGAGTGGCCGACGACGGCGGTCTGCTGCTCAGTGATGACCTGATCTCGACTAACCTCGGGGACGTCGCTGTCGGGACGTTTCCAGGTGAAGACAATCTGACTCTGATTTAAAATGAGACTTTGCACTTTTGCAAACTCATTTGCCAAAGTGATCTGCTGTTACAACCAAATTTCCCCTTGTGGGACAATTAAAGGATTGTTATTCTATTATTCTTTTCTTTGGTGGAGACGAGGTTTTCTGAGATGTTGGAGAAGTGAGAGAGCAGCGCACCTGTCTGATGGAGTTACCTGCCAGTCGTCCCAGCCCACCATTTCCCAGACCAGCATCCTCCTCCATCTCTTCCAGCTCCTCTATGTCCAGGCCAAGCTGCACACAGAGCACAGCGGTTATCGGCGCGTGGAGCTCTGCAGGGAGCGTTTAAAGGTTCACATTCGACACGACTGCGGCTCCACACTGACACAGCTTTGCAGTTACCTGGTAGATGGCTTCGTCGCAGGCGGTCTGCAGGCCCAGGTTGATGGTGGTGTTCTGCAGTGCTCGGCCCATGTAGAACTCCAGGGACAGGTAGTAAACCCTCTGAGGACGCACAGCAGCACAGAGTCACCTGAAGGTTCACCTGAACCAGACGTTCACAGCGATTCGTTAACTCTGAACAGAAGCAGATTAAGAACGGGACGTTGTTTCCTGCCAGGCACTTTGCTGGACTTTCTTTCTCACGTTTTTCAAACAGAAACGGAAAATAGGAGGCGTGTTCTGGGTTCAGCCCTGACCTTGGACTGGCAGGAAGCACATGGCCTTTCACCAACAACAGAAATCTGACAGAAAGGCCAAAAAGACGACTTCCTGCTTGGTGTCAGATGTGAACGCTTCATTTCTTTTCTGTTCTCAGTTTGTCTTCACCTTTGGTTTTATTGTAAAGCGGGAAATTTCCCACAGCAACACATTTCCACTGACTGTCTGACACGTTAACATCCAACATGAAACACGGATGTGACTGACATCAACATCGTTGTTCTTCAGCTGATGAGAACAACAGAGATTCAGAAAGTGTCCTGGACCCACAGCTTTTTCTTATTAGTCATAAAAATCAGAGAAATATTGAAATCCAGCTGATACAGTTTGGTCTGAATACCTTTGAACTGCACAAAAACAGACTTTGTTTTGCAGGAAAGTGCATCACTATGCATACTGTATTATTACATTTAAACTTTAACCCTTTGAAAAGTTTTAGAATAGTAAATGAACGAGTTCACAGCAGGAAGGTCAGAGAAACGTCACGCCAAACTCCATTCTTAAAATTACGATTTCATGTCGTCGTTGAGAACGTAACAGTATGCCAATGATAAAACGTGACGTCAGGGATTATTGAGCTGACGTGATAAACTCGACGTACAGAGACCGAGCCGAGCGCGACTGCATGCGGGTGACACCACGTCTGTATGCGACCTGCTGCTGGCGACGGCCCAGCGCGGCGGGGTTCAGGCGGGCTTTGTCGCCGCGTGGATAAACGTCTCGGGCTGACACGTGAGCCGAATTAAAGCTCGGCTCCCGAAGATCCAGGAACCGTCGGGTCGGGATTCCTCTGCGGACACGTTTGCAGAACACGACCGGAACCGTGCGGTCCCTCGGTTTCTCACAGGGGCTCCAGCCGGAAGCAGGGCTCGTGCCTACCTTCGGGTCGGTCTCGTAGTAGTACTGCTGGGTTCGGATCCAGCGGCCCACCAGGTGGTCCCGGACGGTGTGGGCTAGGGCGAAGTAGTAGTCCCGGGGCGTGGCCACGTTCCGGTCCTTCACGAGCGTGAAGTGCAGGTGGCGGTTAAAAGTCTTCTTGATCTCCGCGACGTCCGCGAGCCCCGCGATGCAGCTCACGCTGATCTGCTTCCGCCTCTCCTGCTCTGTCGGCGGCACCGCCATGTTTCCGCTAAAGGTCACGGAGCGAGGGGAGCGAAGTGACCCGCAGACAGTGGGGACACCTGCAGGTACAGCCGGAAGAGAGGCTACGGCCACGCCCTCCACACGACACGCGGGGAGGGGCTTTATGAGTAGGGGGCGGGGCAATCAGCGGTACGTTGAAAAAAGAGAGTCCCATCACTGGACACACCTGCCCCACAGGTGTCCGCAGCGCTTTTACTTTAATGTATCTGGCTCCGTGAGTGACTGGATCAGCAGCAGCTGTCACGGCTCTGACGTGTCTGAGCTGCAGCAGGACTGCAAGCTCGTGACGTCACACACGTGTTTGAGGCTCAGGAGACACCTGGACCTGTGTGCTGGGCTCACCGTGAGTGGGAGGATTTTCACGGCGGTTTCATCTGTGGTTAGTTTGAAATCACAGAATCTGCGCTCCAAAAAAAAAAAAAAAATGTGAGGGGAACTCATTTTCACCGAGGAGTGACTCCTCTTCAATTCACGCCATCTTTGAGTCTCTGCGTTGTGACGTCACACCCCCAGCGTCAGGGAGCTCAGTGTGTATCCGGATTTCCACAATAAAACGCCTCCAGCAGCGTGGGGAGCTGCTCACAGCGTCCACAAGGTGCGCGGGTGACTTCCTGTTTGAGCCACAGCTGTGCTCAGGTGAGCTCCTCGTGCTCATAGGTACGCGGCGTGTCTCCTTAGTGTCCAGCACGTGAGCCCGGCCCAGGTCCACATCAGCGGGATCGAGTCCTCCTGTAACAGGTAAAGCTTCCATCTGCAGCTGGTTCCACTGGTTTTAATGGGAGTCCAGCAGCAGGCACACGCGGACGCACACAAACACACTCTGACACACAGAAACACTCTGACATGCACACGCGCAGTTCAGAGCTTAAACTGGGTCTGAAGCTACAAACGGCACAAGAAGCGCTGACCCCGCCCCCTGCAGCCCTCAGCTTCCTGCTGCGAGGAGAAGCCCACTGAGGTCAAAGGTCTCCTGCAGATCTCAGGTCAGCCACACTCAGAGCGTCTGCTTCTGTTGGTGATCCTCCACCTCGTGAAGGTTTCCTCTGAGTCCAAACTTTAACTTTCCCACAAAAACGTTTTCAGAGTTAAATTTGACACCAATGATCCCAGCTCGCTCCAGAGTAGGAGAGGGTTTATTGTGTGTGTGTGTGTGTGTGTGTGTGTGTGTGTGTGTGTGTGTGTGTGTGTGTGTGTGTGTGTGTGTGTGTGTGGCTTCCTGCAGTCAGGATGTCCACCACGTCTCAGAAGCACCGGGACTTTGTTGGAGAGCCGATGGCGGACAAACCGGTGACGGCTCTGTCAGGCATCGGAGAGACTCTGGGGAAGAAGCTGGAGGAGAATGGCTTTGATAAGGTACAAACACACACACGTCAGCTTCACTGCTGCTGAAATCTGAAGGTCTGCTGAGGTGAACTCATTCAAAGCCTCTGACTTTCCAAACTGTGTGCTGTGTAGTCAGATTGTAGTTCTGTTGGAGCATTTTAATGACATCATGAGATCAATAATATAGCTGCTGTGAGGTCACTGTACTAACACAGCGTTCAAGAAGGCGGAGCTCCAGGTTTGGTACACAGTGAAATTCAAGGATTTTGATTGGATGTTACTGAGCACTGATCAGCAGGTATCAGAGTCTGTGTGATTCTCCTGTGGGCTCTAGCATTAGCTGCTAACTGAGAGCACAAACACGGTCCACAGGTCCAGTTCAGGTGAAGCTAGCAGACAGCTAGCAGCTACAACTGCCTGTCACCCTCCACCTGTTAGGCAAACAGGCCACGCCCCTTGGTGCTAACTGAAAGCCTTAATAGAATCCAAGTAGCTGACTTGATAAAGAAATGCTCCCTCTGTGCAGTTATCACGAAGGAGGAAATTATCCATGGAGACTGTAACTGCACTGACTCACTGCTGCCTCTGCTGGAGACCAGAGGAACTGCAGGCTGATGGTTGACGTGTGTGTGTGTGTGTGTGTGTGTGTGTGTGTGTGTGTGTGTGTGTGTGTGTGTGTGTGTGTGTGTGTGTGTGTGTGTGTGTGTGTGTGTGTGTGTGTGTGTGTGTGTTTTCAGGCCTATGTGGTTCTTGGTCAGTTCCTGCTCCTGAGGAAAGACACGGAGATGTTCACCGATTGGCTCAAAGACTCCATCGGCGCCAACTCTCGCCAGGCCAGCTCCTGCGCTCAGTGCCTGAAGGAGTGGTGTGATGCCTTCCTCTGAGGTGCCGCCTCTTCACAAAAACCACACCTGGGTTTGCTCACTTCCTGTTTCTGAGGCTTCTGATGGCTCTGCTCTGCTGCTGTTAGGTGTTTGAGGTGGACTTCCTGCAGGAGCGCTGTGATGTCACAGCGGCCTGCCAGGTGTCTGTTTACCTGTTTTATGAGTTTATTTCACTGAAGAACGTTTACATGAATAAAAGCTTCGTCTCCACGGCCTGCTGTCTTCTTTCTGAGTCCACCATAAAAACATTAAAGCCTCCGTATGACAGGGTACAGCGCCACCTGCTGCTGTAGATGTGCTCGTGTTCAGGCACGAGTACGTGCGTGATGTGTGACATCATCCTGTGACATCATGCACGTACAGTGACACAGATCAGCCTGAGAGACGCTCGAGGATCCTGACCTGCTGGTGCTTCCCCCGCCTCCTCCTTAACTCCACCCCTTTTAGAAATGGTTTCCGACGGGGGCGGTTCCCTTTTAACACAGGTAAGTTTGAAGAGCATTTTTCTCTTAGTCCATGAACTCATCATTTAAGAACTTTGTCTAATATTAAAAGTTGTTTGAGGATGTAAGAAAATGAGGAATCAGAGCACGGATGCTGTAAACTACGGAGTCCAGAGTTTGTGTGTCGGGCTGTAAACATGCAGTGAAGTTTGAACTCACGGCTTTATCATCATTACTGTTCTCAGAGCTCTGACGCTTTCTGGAAACAGCTGCGATGAGCTGCACACAGCCTCTTTTAGCTCCTCCCACAGAGGGGAGGCTGCTGTTCAGCACCAAGTTCTTAAATTCATCCTCGTTTTCTTGTCGCTTCCTATTTTTGGGTGAGAGCGCCGATATCTGCGACAGCCGGTGAGCTTCAGGAGGACAACATCAGCGATCACTTTGAAACAGGTTTGTGAAAAAGAAAACGTGAACCTGAACATTCTTTTGGAAGCATTTTAACTCTTTTTCCTTTGACAGTTTAAATATTGTTGATGCTCGTTTTAAGTACATTACATGGAATAAATGAAATGACTGTTGTTTGGAGAGGTTAATGATTCGGTCCTTATCCAAGACGGTTCTGTGTGACACGTTTTATAATCTGATCCTGTAACTGCAGCACAGCTTTAATGTACTTGGACTTTGCTGAAGTCCAGCTTCCAGCTGTGCTTTTATTACAGATGTTGTGCTGTGAACTCCAAAGCTCTTCTTTAAAAACTGTGGTTACTTTTTATTTTTCCATGTTTTCAAATCTACCCGAGTTCATGTCTCCTGCTGTAAAAGGACGTCTGTGGGGTGACACACGTAAATAAGAGTCTGTGTGTTTTCCTCTTATTTCTGGATTCTTTATGGTTGGAAAACAAAACCGTGTTTTCAAAGTGTTTTGTTTTTCTTGTCTTGTAACTTCAACACCCTACAATACTGTCCCACTGGGAGGGGCAGCCATCTGCTGTGTCTGTTTGGCAGTGAGGGCAAAGGGCCAAAGACGGGGTTCAAAATCCATTCTAGGATAGTGGATCCAAGCATATATGTCCAGGTTCCCGCTCTCAGACCTGGGCTGTTTCTCCAGCTCCAACAGTGAGCTGAACTCGGCAGGCTGTCTCCCTCAGGGAGGCGCTGTGAAGTCCTGACTCCATCTCTCTAAGGCGGAGCTCAGGCATACTTCAGACCATAGCTGAGGGTGGAGATCGCCCCAATTGGTCTGTCAGTCTTGCTCCCCTCACTCGTGACTTGATTTAATAATCAAAGCTTTGGATTCTCAGATGTGAAGAGCTCAGTGACATCTGCATCATGAGCTGCAGGAACAGGACTCAGAGTTCCATAATAATAACTGTAGTAATAATAATGATAATAATAATAGTAATGATGATGTGGATGAATGGAGCTGTGCTCTCTGACCTTATAAACCTGCAGCAGCGTTTCTCAGACTGTTTCCTGCTCAGGATGGCGATGATCACTCAGAAGCACCGCGCCTTCGTCAGCGAGCCCATGTTAGAGAAACCGGTGACGGCGGTGCCAGGAATCAGACCCACTCTGGGGAGGGAGCTGCAGAAGGAGGGCATCACCAAGGTGCACAAAACACGAAAAGCTGACGTGAGACAGACTTTACTGGCAGGTGGTTTCCTTTGAAACGCCTCCTTTAGCCTCAGGTCGCTCATCTCCTGTTTGCAGCCGTTTCTCTCTCGTGTCTTCAGTTTTGTTCCTGAACCTCAGTCTCCAGCTTCTGTTTGTCTCAGTGATTGCAAGTGATCATTACAGCTCAGCTTCCTTTGTAAAGCTGTCTGATTGGGTGGTGTGTTTCTCGTGTTTTCAGGCGTCCGGCCTCCTCAGTCAGTACCTGGCGATGGGCAGAAACCCGGACTGGGACTGGAGCGAACAGTCAGCAGGCCAACGCCTGCACCCAGGCCCTGCAGGAGTGGACAGACAACACCCTGAGGCCATTGTGTGTCTGACCTTCATGATGATAGCAGGGGGAAGGGGGGGCAGACTGAGGCTCTGAAACAGGATGGAGTTGCCCAGCTACCCAGACTCACAGAGGAGAGCACAGTCAAAAATAAAGTTTTAGTTGTTTTTTTTTTCAAACTTTATTAGCAATTCAAACATTACAGAAATAAATGAGCAAAAGAGAATGTCAGTTAGACACAGGCTGCGGGTTAAATCACAAGATATTAAACAACGAGCATAAGTTTAGAGTTTTAATTGCTTCAGTTTTAAAATATTGTCTGGTTTCATTTATAAAGCATTGAACAGAAGGTTTTGCATTAGAAACATTGGATTCATGTATATGAAATTTAGCCAGTAAGATTAGTAAACCTATCAAATAAAATTTGTTTGTTCTATTTGCAGGGTCAAAAAGGCCAAACGTTATTTTTCCAAGTCAGAATAGATAAAAGAAACAACTAAAGTACAAAAATCTTGCCAGAAAAGATAAAGTGCATAAGCAGAACCAACATAAGTATGAAACATCTTCTTTCTCACAGTTACAAAGTGAACAGTTAACTTCAGTCTTTTTCATATCCTACATGAAAAGTTCTGCTGGGGTAAAAACGACAAATGATTGTAAAAGACATTTCCTTTACTTTGTCAGTTAACAGGAATTTCAATGGTAAGATCCAAACTTTCTCCCTTTCCAGGTCCCAGTATAAATGATTCCAGTAAGCAGTTCTGTGGGGAATTAGATGTGTCCAACAGAGGGAGCAGCAGGAGGAGTCAGATCATTAACAGCAGAGTTTCTATGCAGTGTTAAAACACCAGCATCAAACACTATGGCTTACTCCTTTGGTAGAGCAGGAGGACCATATATACTCAGAGTAAGAAAGTAAACTTCTATCTGGATTAAGAAGCTGCTCGACAACATGAATCCCATGAACAAACCAGTCACCTAAAAATAAAGACTTGTGTTTGTATAAAACGTCTCTGTTGTTCCAAATATCGTATCTGTGCAGAGAAAAGTTGTGTTTCTAAAGCAGCGACCAGGAAAGAAGCTTCTCTCTCTGAAAGTTGGACAGTTTTAAGGGGATTTTGCTGCAGCATTCTGCACCAGTTGAAGACCAGTTGCAGGCGTGACAGAGTGCCCTGGCCAACCCCCAAGGGAGTTGCAGTAATCCAAGGGTGAGGTTATAACAGTTTCCAAATCACGCTTGGAAAGAAAAGGCTTGACCTTCGACAGACGTCTGAGGTGATAGAATGAAGATTTCACCACCCCGTTTACATGGCCATCAAAACTAAGTGCAGAGTCGATTTTTACCCCAAGATTAGTAACTGAGCTCTTCAGGTGAGGGTCAGAGCAGCAAAGTCAACATCTGGGGTACCAGAGGAACGACTGAGACCAAATAAAACTGCTTCTGTTTTATGTTCATCAAAATTTTAAAAATTTAGAGCGATCCATGACTTAACATCAATAAGACAATCAAGCATGTCCTATGGAGGAGCTATCAGAGTGACTGAAAGGTAGATAAAACCGGCAATCGTCAGCATATAGATGAAATGAAATTGTGTGTTTTCTGAAGATCACACCCAGTGCAGGAGATACAATGAAAACAGTAGTGGCCCAAGAATAGATCCCTGCGGTACACCCCATGGCAGAGGGACCAGAGAGGATGAGGCCAAACCCAACTTAATACAGAAGCTCCTGTTTGAGAGATATGATTTTATCCACAGGAGTGCCAAGCAGGAAATTCCTACACAATACTGTAGTTGAGAGATCAGCAGGTCATGATCCACTGTGTCGAATGCAGCAGTCATATTCAATAGAACAAGCACTACATGTTTACCACAGTCCGCCGCCACCATAATGTCATTCATGACCTTTATGAGAGCTGTCTCTGTGCTGTGAAACGGCTTAAAGCCGGACCAAAGAGCTTCTGAAATGTGAATATCATTTAGTCCATCAGCTGGGTGTGAACAATCTTTTACAGGATCTTACTCAGAAAAGGAAGCTCAGAGATGGGTCTGAAGTTTGTCATAATTGAAAGGTCTCGTAAGTAAGGGATGGATAACTGGATAACTACTTGACCTGACAAGAGACTGGTATTGATTATGATCAGAATATGTGGTCCAACAGTAGGAAACACCTTAGTTTGTGAGCAGAAAATGAACATTGAAGTCTGTTCCTCACCAATAGGGAGCAGTGTTTACCACACAGTGCTGCCTGGTTTCCTTGTAAAGCAGCAGGGTGTCCATCAGAGAGCTGCTTATCCCTGCACAGCTCTTTAAAGAGGGTTTTCCCTCGATTGGAGCCTCAGTCCTTGCTATTATAGATAGCAGTATTCCTTCCAGGGTGGTTCCTGATCGAGTTGTAAATCCTTTATTTAAAAAACTGGCCTTGACTCCTGAGTTGGCTCAAATTTTAAATCAATCTTGAAACTCCCATTCCTTTTAAAGTTATTGGAGAAAATAGTTTTTACCCAGCTGAATGTGTTTTTGGATCTTACTGCAGCGTCTGGTTCTGTGGACCACAGTATATCCTGTTTGACACAACGTTTTTGTTCCCCTCAGCCCCCTTTTCTCGTGGGGTTCCTCCCTGTACTTTGGGCTCTATTCTTATAAAACATTAAATATCCTTTCACTGCTACGCGGACAACGGTCAAATTTACCTGCCTTTAATAATCCAGGCTCCATCCAACTCCTTTTAAACTGCCTTGAAGATGTCAAGGCTTGGATGGCTCTGAACTGTTTGAGCTTCCATGAAAGCAAAACAGAGACTGCCCACTTATTAATTATGGTTGGCTTGGGTCACTCATTAAACAGCGCGTCCTGAATCTGGGACACATCACTTGGATTTTAAATTTAACAAACAGATCACTTCTGTGTTGCAAAAAAGCGTTTTGCAGCTAAGGCAGTTTGTCGGGGCACGACTTGGAGAAACTCAGCATGACTATTGTAATGCACTTTACAGCCTAGCATCCCTCTCACGTCTGCAGCTTGTTCAAAATGCTGCTGCCCGTCACTTAACTGGTACACAGGCATGAACTCACCTATCCGTCCTCCTTCATCAGCTTCCTGTTTATCACAGAATTAATTTCAAAGTCCTAACGTTGGCTTATAAATGCCTCCATCCCTTTCTGATGTGCTCCAGCCTTATGTTCCCTCGCAGGTCGTTAGATCAGCTGCTTTTGGTTGTCCCCAAAAACTAGGCTGGACTTTATGGGGAAAAAGGTTTTTCAGTTGAGGCTCCCAAACTTTAAATATTAGACACACTTCCTGCTTTTAAGTCTCTTTTGAAAACATCTTTTCCCCACAGCGTTTGGAGCGCTGTGAGTCGATATGCTCTTTTTATTCTCTTTGTTTTATGTGAGCGGTTTTATCTTTTCTCTTTTTTGTTTTTGTTCAGCACTTTGGGAAAACAGTTTTTTAAAATGTGCTATATGAATACACAGGATCTGGATTCGATGACTCATAAGCTGCAGCCGAGGATTCGCTTGTGTGCAGAGATCCCATCAGACCTGATGGCGTTGGACAGAAACGCCACTCCTGCTGCGGCGATGCTGACGTCTCAGGAAACGACTGAAGAACACTTTCACGCAGCTCTTCGTGTGAATGAAGCAGAGATGAGATTAAATCATCTTTGAGGTTTCTCATTAAGTGATTTAGTGTTCGAGCTCCTCTGTGGGAACTTTTGGGACAAAACATATTTTCCTGTAAATCAAATGTCAGAAATCAGCTGAGTTTCAGCACAGAGCAGGTCAAAGGTCGTCCAGGTGAGAACATGACGTACAAACATAAAAAGCGTATCTTTATTTGTTTTCATCAGTACAATAAATAAACATTTTAGTCATGAAAAATACAGAAAATGACAAAGAACAGAATTCTATAAAAAGTCGTACTGCGACTGCAGACACACAGGAAGACGTCTCCGTAAACCATCATCAACGTTCATCCTGACGCTCAAACAGGTAAACGTCACAGGAAGTGTCAGACGTCTCCAGCAGCCAATCGGGCGCCCTCATACGTCGGGTAAACACAATGATCAATAAATAGATTTTTTTAAAATAGAGGAGGGGTTCTTCTGTTTGTCAGCGGACGAAGGAAAAGTGAAATGAGAATCAACAGGATGGAAAAACCTCCTGATCATGTGTTCACGTATGTAAACGCCACAGGAAGTGAGGTCAGAACTTTAGTCGACGTGTTTAAAGGGAGCTGAGGTTAAGGACCTCCTGCCGTTTCCCTCCGTTACAGAGATCCCGCTCTTACATCAGCAAACAGAGTAAGACACCGGGACGTCTTTAAACGCCGCGCGTGTCACGTGAAAGCAGAAAACCTGGTTTTCTGAATCTGCAGCTCGCCAGTTTGATGCTCCTCTTCATCTAACCCTAAAAATCTCCCAGCATCTTCCTCTCCAAGCTCGTGTGTCACAAACCAGGAACTCTGAGGATTCATTAAGGTTTAAACGTGCAGTGAGTGAAAGAAACCCGTCTGCGCTCCACCCGGGTGAGCAAGGGCAGGTGTGGTGAGCAGGTGGAACCAGTTTAACCAGTGCGAGGAGGAATGCTGGGAGAGGCTGGATCAGTGCTCAGAGGACATTCCAGCCTGATGACTGAAGAGGAGGCTGAAACCAGCCCTCATCATCACTGAAACATGGAAAGCATCAAAGGGCAGATAAACTATGAAGGTTATGTGTAGCTGTGTGTTGGCCCCGCCCCCTCACAGTGTCATTCACAGGTTTTTCCATCCTGTCCAGTAAAATCTCATAAAAAAGTAAAGGTCACATGTTCTAGCAGCTTCAGTTTTTAACTTCCCAGCTGGGTCTGCTGGTTTTACTGGGTCTTGGTGGTCTTGGTGTCAGGGCGCAGGTACGTCTGGTAGAAGAAGTTGGAGAAGAGCAGCAGGTAGCTGAAGTACATGAGGGCGGCCCAGACGATGTTGTCCAGGCTGGAGGGGCAGTCTCCCTGCTGCATCCAGCGGTACACCAGCGCACTCACCGCCACACCCATCGCCATCTGAGCGATCTGAGCGCTGGTGATCAGCATGGCAAAGGGGCGGGGCACACGCAGCCCGGCGGCGCGGGCCGCGTAGTAGCTGTACATGAGCGCATGCACGGTGTAGTTCATGGTCATGAACCAGCCACCGCCAGCCACCATGTCTTTGTAGGAGTACCAGGAGTAGAGCAGCACGGTGATGTGGTGGTACCAGTGCAGGAAGATCAGCTTCTGCTTCCTCAGCACGATGAACGCCGTGTCGCCTGCAAACAAAGCTCACATTAGTCACACGTTTCATCTCGGCGCTGCTACAAGGCTATAAAAGCTAACGCACTGACCGAGCTCTGGAGCCTTGCTGAGGACGAAGGCGTACGCCCAGAACTTGCTGACCGGGCCGTTGTAGAAGCTCCGGTCGCAGATGGACTGTCTGAAGCCGCTGGAGCTCAGGATGTGGAACATGTAGGGACCGGTCCGGATCGCCCCGATGATGCTGCAGAGGAACCGGAACAAATCCATCAGAGCACAGAAACAAGGACACGAGCAGAAACACGGCGTGGCCACTCAAATCAGCACGCCCTCAGAGTGTGTGTGTGTGTGTGTGTGTGTGTGTGTGTGTGTGTGTGCGCGCGTACGGGTTCTTACCATCTTGGTGGGGGCCAAAATCATTTTTCACAAATATGTGGTTTTAGTGTCATAACTGGCTCATGGTTATGGTAAGCTTATAGCTAAAGCATTATGTCAATGGGAGGTCCTCAGGAGGATAGCAAACCAGACTGTGTGTGTGTCTGTGATGATGTGAGGCTCCTTTTAAAGGTTCATTCTGCTGATTTTCATCTCTTGTGTTTACAGCCGCTTCATGTTTCCTAACGGCCGCCGTGACCCCGCCCACCTCTCTATTGTTCTCACACAGGTGAGAAAACAAACACACCTGAGCCGCAGGTACCTCCAGGGCAGGTTACCACGGGGACAGCATGCTGGCTGTGCATAAGTGTTGATTCAGCAAGAATGCAATGCAAAGCATGCCTGTGGTTACCATGGAAACTGTCAGTGTTTCAGTTTGCGGCGTCTCTACGAGACCAAAGGAATTTTCTCTTTTGTTGAAAACACCGTACAAGCGCGTGCATGCCCCGCCCACCCGGGATTCACTGCTTTGAGAGTTTCCTTCATTTGTAGCCTGGCGGTGTGATCAGTGACATCACTGAGAGGACTCTGAGTCTCGCTACGATCAACACTGGCAGCTCTTTTGGTCATGTAGTGGGAGGAGCTTCAGACCATCACAGTGTTTCTGAACGTCTCGTTTTAGATGTCACTTATGCGTGGTTAACTCTGTGAAGGTGACCAATCACAGACCGAGGAGCGAGGCCCGCTGTCCGTGGAGTGCGTGTGAGTGTGTGAGGACTGCGAGGGTGTGCTGTGCACGTGTGAGGAGTGTTACCTGAAGATGGCGAGGCTCAGTGACCAGAGGATGAGCGGCCGGCGCAGGTTGAGCTTGGGGCGTGTCTTCATGTAGTGCTGCCCCCCAAAGACCAGGGCGACGTACAGCGCGCTGAACACGAACGACCTCTTCCTGCAGGAGCAAACAGACTCGTTTAGTCCGGAGCTTAAACATCACGCGGTGCTTTGAAGTGCTCGCAGGCGTTTCACGTTTTTGGATTCATGAAAAAAAAAGTCATTTGTTTTGGTCGCAGCAGAGTTTCCTCACGAGCCTGAAGGTTTACATCATTTTTAAATTCCGGTGCTATAAAAGCTGCAGCTGGCGCATGCGCACATCACCGGGTCTGTTCCGATCAGTTATGAGCAAGTCAAATATTTTCACGTTGCATCATGAGCGTGGCTCGCGGAGGGCTCGGCAGGGCGGGACGAAAGCAAATACAACCGTGACGTCACTGGCCAAGCGGCTCACCTGCGGTACACCTGCGTGCTGCACTGACCACACGTCCTTACGTAAGGCTCTGGAAGTTTCTCGGCAGGTGTGTCCCCGGAGAAAGTATCCGTGCGTGCGCCCTCCAAACCCCGTTCAAAAACAGTCCGTTTCTGCGGTTCCTCCCGGTCTGCGCTTAAAGCGGCTTTTAAACTGAATGAGTCCGAGAGTCGCGAAAAACCCACACCGCCCCATCTATCCCGCTATCACGGCACACAAATCACGCTCTGTACCGACACAGAGCTGGTCCATCTGGTACCTGCCGCTACCGGGCAGGTGAGACACTTTTGGTGAACCGGATCGGGGAGGATTACTGGGTGTATCCCGAAACCAAGGCTGGACCCCGAGTGTCCCAGTAAAACGAAGAGCACCTTTAAAAACATGATGACTTTACAAAGTTGAACTTTTAAATTTAATTTTGCCGTTTTTCGAGATGACGCTTCTCCGGGACCGTCTCGGGGTTTCGGTCGGAAGCTGAAGCGGGACTCACCAGTTGGCCTGCATCCACTCGATCGCTCCCCGCTCGTCGAAGCGCCGCTCGAAGCTGTACTCGGACAGCCGGAAGTCCGTCCCGTTCACCGGCAGCATCTCTGATTCTCTCAGACTTCAGTAACGACGGCAAAGCAACAGGAAACAGCTGGCTCGGAGCCCGCCTGCAGTCTGTCCGCTCACCTGTCTGCGGCCCTATTAAACAGCCCGGCGGAGGGGGCGGGGCCTCCGGACTTACCTCTCTGCGTTTCATTCATACTTCAGTGACGTGTTCATCCTTCACTGCCATGAAAAGTTCAGCTGGCTTTAAGCGTGACCCAAATACCCGAGCCAGGACATCAGGGGTCACCTGTCTCCGTTTACAGGTGTGAATCTCTGAGCACCTTTGTGCTGGATCACTCCTTGAAGCCCTGCCCCCTGACCCCGGAGTCAGCAGAGTCCGGTTCTGTTCTGTGATGATGTATCAGTGTTTGATCCGTTTCTGATCACTCATTGTAGGAAACTAAACAAAGTGCATTCTGGGTAAACTCCCAGGGCTCCTTTGGGACAGATGTCGGCTTAGAACAGGGGAGAGCAGGTAACAGGTCTCCGTTACCTGCATTTAGAGACCAGGGTCATCTTCCAGCGGAGGGTCCCTGTGTTAAGCTGACAGTGTGAATGCATGACGCCATTAGATATGATAAAGCCCCGCCCCCCGCATTGTGCTGACGTCTGCAGCAGAACAAACTGATAACCAGACTCTGCAGTCACAAACTCTTTGTTCCACATCAGAAGATTATCAGCACGCGGACATGTTCCCAGTGTGTGTGTGTGAGTGTGTTTGAGAGTGTGAGTGTGTGTGTGTGTGTGTTGGGGGAAGGGGTCTGTGTATGTTCAGAGTATGATGAGCAGATGAAACACATTGACAGAAATGAGTAACCGCACACCTGCACAGGTGTCTCTTCAGCTTCATCTATCAGCAGCATGACCTCCTGAGGCTGGATTCCCTCCAGTGGGCGGTGCTCCGACAGCTGCAGGTTACAGACAGATGTGACGTGAAGAGTGCAAAGTGAACTGTGTACAGCGTGAGGACAGGGGCCTCGCTGCAGGTGAGCCAGGGCTGATTTTCTCAGGTGTGAGGAAATAAATGCAGGAGTAACTGTTCCTGTTTAAGACACAGTGAGAGACACTCGTTAATGTCCTCGCTTTAACGTGACACTCGGTTCTGTTTGTTCAGGTTTCCACCTGCAGCTGGAGCGAGGGCTCCTCCACCAACACAGGTTTCGTGCTGTTGTTCAACATTTTCTGCCTCCGTTTCCTGCACATAACTATTTGACAGAATTATTATTATTGTCCTTGTCGTTGTTGTTGTTATTTGCCCGTGTGTCTCTGCGCTGCTGTCTGTCTGGTTTCACACAGGCTGATCTGATTCACATCAGCGATAAATTCATTTTTCATAGAAACCTCAGATTTGATCTCGGATGAGTTTCAGTCAGGTTTTATCTTCAGAGCTTCCTGCATGTTTCAGACATGTGACACAGCAGCATTCAGGTACATCTCACCTGTGCTCCTGGGGCATTAATATTAGTAAGGACTGTTTCCTCTGTGTGAGCAGCACTGCAGAGGCCGAGTACATTCAATTATTATATGTCTTGATGCATTCTCAATCATCCAGGTAAGTAAATCTACACATCCTGGACAGGGAGGAACGCTGATTTGAGGGCGGAGTCAAGGAGGCCATTTACGTGAAAAGGGAAAGACCATCTCTGAATGGAGGAGGGGGCCTAAGGGTACATCTGTCACCATCTTACAATGCTGTGATTGCAGCCATTCCCCAACTCTCTGTGAATGGGACTCATGGCCATTGATCAGTGGTTGTTGATCAATGGTCATGAGAATTTGCATATTAATGATGAAGGAACTGACCTCCCAGCCCATTGTTCCTTCAGTGGGCTGGTTTCAGTCATTATGCAAATGTACGTTCCTCCCACTGAAAGCGCTACGTCCAGATGAACAGAATCAATTTTTGGACATTTATTATATGAATATTATGATTGTTTTACAGCAGGGGTCTCCAACTCCAGACGTCGAGGGCCGGTGTCCTGCAGGTTTTAGATCTCAGCCTGGGTCAACACGCCTGAATCACATTTTATTTATTTATTTTATTTTTATTTTTTAGAAAGAGGGGCAATACATATTAATGAACATTTTAATAAATGTAAATATGCCAGATTATAGCCTTGGGCTAATTTCCATCTGCAGACCCTCTGGCAGGTTGGTGTTAAACACAAATTAGTAAAAACATACAGAGACACTATTTACAGAGACAAAAACAGTCATCACATTATACTAGAACAAACAAATGACAAGAAGAGTGGACACAGAGGACAGTATAGATAACAATAACAGAAACACATCAATTATATTGCACAAACCCCAGTATTGCACATGCCCTGACTGTCGTGATATTGCGCTCACCCATTACACTAACAGTTGTTTCCCTTTTTGTAATACACTAACTCTTTTTCCCGTCCAATATAAAGCATGATTATTAAACATGATCACATGTTTGTGTGTCCCTCAGCCGCCCTTTTAAGTGACTCTTAAAGATGGGTAGACTTGTACTTTCCCTCACTGACAGTGGAAGACTATTCCAGAAGCTCACTCCCTGGTATGACAGAGCATTCTGTGAAAAGGTGGTCCGCCTGAATGTCAGTTCACAATCACCTCTAACAGCGGCTCGAGTCAGTCGAGACCCGGCAACACTGCTAGACTTTTGTTTAATAAAATCACTCATTGGTGGAGGCGCCAGACCATGTATAACTTTGTATATTAGACAGGCAGATTTAAATAATTTGAAATTAGTAAAATTTAAAAACTTGTATTTATCTAAAATTTGACAATGGTGATATGAAAAAGGTTTTTTATCTAATATTTTCAATGCTCTTTTGTAGCATACTTCAATTGGCCCAATAGCAGCAGAGCTCGTATAGGACCAACTTGTAATACAATATTCAATATGAGCCTGTATCATAGAATGCAGGAATGTAATCGCTGCTGTGTCTGTTAATGATGTTAATGATTACCAGGCCTCTGGAGAACTACAAGTCATGTTGAGGGGAATTTTTAGCCATTTAAATCAGCTGACACGTCTAAACCTGCAGGACACCGGCCCTCGAGGCCTGGAGTTCAACACTCCTGTTATACAATCACCATCAAAAGTTTAGGACCACTTGAAAAATGGCCAAAAATCCTATTTTGCATGGTTGGATCTTAACAAGGTTCCAAGTAGAGCTTCAACGTGCAACATGCAGTAATGGGAGTGAGACAAAACATTTAAGCATGCAGTTTATTAAAAACAACGCTTAAACTGAAACAGGCTGTTTTACAGCTGATCCAAAGTTTTGGGCCGCATGCCTTTAAAAGGACAAATCTGGGCATAAATGTGGATTCATTGTCATTTCCTGTCAGGTAGTCACACTGTCATGACGTTCTGATGGCAAACGCTAACAAACGTTTCCTTTTTGAACGCGGTCGGGTTGTTGAACTGCATAAGCAGGGTCTCTCACAGCACGCCATCACTGCTGAGGTGGGACGCAGTGAGACAGTTATTTGGAATTCCTCAAATGATCCTGAGGGTTATGGAACAAAAGTCAAGTGGAAGACCCAAACAAATGTCATCAGCACTGAGCCGGAGGATCCATTTGGCTGTTCGTCGAGACACTGGATGACCCTCGACCCAAATTAAGGCCGCCCTGGTGCCGACTGCAGCCCCATAACCATCAGACGGCCTCAAAACACGTCTTCAAAGGCCTCGCTCCTTGAACGCCACAGAACTGACCGTTCGGACCAAACATGGGACATTGAAAGGTGGAAGAAAAAGTTTGATTTTTTTGATGAGAACAAATGTAACTTTAATGGTCCTGATGGTTTCCAGCGTTACTGGCATGATAAGCAGATCCCACCTGAAGTGTCATAATGGTCTGGGCTGCTTTTTCCTTCAGTGGAACAATGGAGCTTCAGGAGGTGCAGGGACGTCAAACGGCTGCTGGCCATGTCCAGATGTTGCAGAGAGCATCCCTCATGACTGAGGGCCCTCGTCTGTGTGGTAACCACTGGGTTTATCAACAGGACAGCGCTACAGTACACAATGCTGCAGGACAAAGGACTTCTTCCAGGAGAGTAACATCACTCTTTTGGACCATCCTGCGTCTTCCCCTGATGAAAATCCAGCTGAGAACCTTTGGGGATGGACGGCAAGGCAAGTTTACAAAAATGGACAGCAGCTCCAGACAGTAGACGCCCTTCGTGCAGCCGTCTGTTCCCACTCACCTCATGGAAACACTTGCATCAAGCATGCCGCACTGAATTTTTGAAGTGATCAACAATAACGGTGGAGCGACTCGTTACTGAACTTTGATTTCTGTTTCACAGGTTTTTTTGGACATGTGGTCCTAAACTTTGGATCAGCTGTAAACCAGCCTGTTTCAGTTTAAGCGTTGTTTTCAATAAACTGCATGCTCAAAGCATGTTGTGTCTCACTCCCATTTCTGCATGTTGAAGCTCTACTTGGAACCTTGTTAAGATTCAACCATGCAAAATAGGATTTTTGGCCACTTTTCAAGTGGTCTTAAACCTTTGATCGGGGCTGAATCACAGCAGCTTTTCTGTTTTAAACGGGGACACGAGCACCTGCTCCTCCTGAAACCTACACATACGTGCAGCACGTAGCATGCTCTGGATTTCTGTCTGTTATCGTGGCGCCGCTCAGACACTAACAACTTTATTTGATTACATCTGAAACTAAACCTGATCCTAGAATCAAATCAGCTTCATTGATCGTGTAAGACAGCATATTTATGTTTATGGTGCTGAGTGCAAAGATGCTGGAAAAAACAAAGGCTTAATGTATCTACAGTCTATATATGTGAGTATTTACAGGCGAGTCACTTTCACTGTATTTGAATGAAAGACGTCAGACATTGAAAAGCATCAGATTTAACCAGATTCCTTTTCCTCATCATTAATAGACATACAGTAAGACTGCAGTGCTGTGAACTGCACACCAAATGTTTCACAGGTAGCAGATTTTGTGCTAATTTTGACAAAAAATACATAAAATTCAGTTTAAAATGTGAAATAACAGGTGAGAGTCAAAATTCCAGTCTGAGCTGAAGCGTGCTCACACACAGTGTTGTGTCTGACACCACAGACTGTGACACGTATGGATAAGCTGAGCGTCGGTCCCTGTGCAGATGCTACTGTCTGTGCTGCACGCTGTGTCACTTGCACCGTTCAGCTCTGTGTTTAACCTCAGAGTTTATCCTGTGACAACATCTGCTCGTTTGAAGATAAACGACAATCAGTCCGAACATTTTTTACTTCAGGTGTGTCACCACAGCAATAAGGACACCTGACATTCAGGGCATACCTGAGACCTGAGCTCAGCATGTCCTGCTGTGCAATCACCTCGCCTGATACATCACAGCTCACAGCTGCGTCTCTGCAATTATTTATCGTCCGTTAATGATCAGACTTGTCTCTGATTCTTTGTTACGTTTCGCCCTTCAAAGCCCTTTAAATTAAACCGATCTCATGAATCTTTTCATCAGAGGTGAGAAGTCGGTCAAATATTTCTGAGTCTCGAGAACATATTTGTCATACCTGCTCGTGCGTGCAGTAAACATGTACCAGATTCCACTGTGATGTCATTAAGTGCCAGGAGGCTGATCTTAGAGTGTGATCGATGCTGAACAAAGAGGGTCAGACGATGAAATGCAAGATGAGAACAAAGAGGAGACGGGATCGAGACATCGAGACTCATTCACCGTGACACAGAAAGACAGATTTACCCCAGAGACTCCGAGGACGAGGAGCGACAAACACTCCAAAAGTCTGATTGTGAATGAATCCCAGCTGACAATATTTATTATCAGCATCACCAAGAAATGGGATTTGGAAAAGAACCTTAAAACAGGAAATAACCAAGAGACAACACTGCGACAAGAAGACAAAGACAAGAAACGCTTGAGGTCCAATTTGGATTCAGGAGACAGACACTATCTCTACTTTCAAGATCAGGCTTCAAACTTTCCTTTTTGCTAAAGCATATAGTTAGGGCTGGACCAGGTGACCCTGAATCCTCCCTTAGTTATCCTGCAATAAACATAGGCTGCTGGGGGATTCCCATAATGCACTGGGTGTTTCTTCTTCACTAACTATGTGTTAATAGACCTCCCCCCGCCCCTCCCTGAGCCTGGTTCTGCCGGAGGTTTCTTCCTGTTAAAAGGGAGTTTTTCCTTCCCACTGTCACCAAAGTGCTTGCTCATAGGGGGTCATATGATTGTTGGGTTTTTCTTTGTATGTATTATTGTAGGATCTACCTTACAATATAAAGCTCCTTGAGGCAACTGTTGTTGTGGTGCTGTATAAATAGAATTGAACTAAAGAGCCACCACAGCACAAAATCCTGGGACTGGGACCAGGAGCCGTGGTGGCCCGCCCTCTGTGCTTCCTGTTAGATTATTTTGGTTTTGCATCCTCCTCCAATACCCAGCAGTGCATGCTGGGTATTGGAGGAGCTGAGTGAGACTCTGTGGATGATCCAAAGCAGACACCTGTCTGCACGGCGACACCTGCTGGCCACTTTGGCTCCACTCACCTCCTGATGTGACACCGACACGTGTGCACAGATACAAATATCAGTGGTTTTGTTCTGCAAGGAGCTGTGAAAGGTTAGTGACTCACACACTGAGGAGAGGCTCTTACTGGCAGCAGGAAGACCTTATCATCTGTCAGGTGAAGTTTTTACTGATGATAGCTCTGCTTCAGCAGTGACCTGACCTCTCACCCCAACTGAGTGCATCCCAAAATATAAACCTACAGAGCCCCCTGCTGGTTACTGCAGCACAGCACTGTCCTTATAAATAAAGCAGATGAGCTTTTATTACGGAGCCCTGAACACACCGAACGAACCAGCGTGAAGCTTACACCTGCTCAACACCCAACAGGAGGCAACTCCTCTGCTTTCATCCAATCACAGAGGCTCACCTGATGACCTCAGCAGCACTCTCAGTGCAACTGAATACGACCTGATGCTCATTTTAAAACTATGGTGTCATCAGAGTCACAAACCTGCTAAAACACTCTAATTACATCCAAATGCAACACGAGCACAGGTCAGTGATGACGAGTCAGTTTGAAAGCACGAGAGCATGGTAAACTCCACGCTGGGATTTGAACCAATCACCAGTCAATCACATTTAATGATGCCTGGCAGCTTTAAATACTCTCAGCTGTGAAGGGCTAAACCATTATTTTAGTGTCAGGTGAGTTTTCACATTCTAACTTTACACCACCTTGTACAAAACACCATTTTTTAAATAAATACATACCTTTTACCCTTTTCATATTAATAAATATTTTACATTTTACCCTTATGCCTTAACAGTTATTATTAAAACACCAAAAGCCCCATGCACAGAGATTCCCCACACGCCCTTAACCCATGGCCTCTCCTGTAACCTTTAACTGGTGTCTGGAGCCAAACACCCTGGAGAGGACAGAGTAATCGCATCTCAACACCACCTTTACCTCTAGATCAGAGGTCTCAAACTCCAGGCCTCGACGGCTGGTGTCCTGCAGGTTTTAGATGTGTCCATGATCCAACACAGCTGATTCAAATGGCTAAATTACCTCCTCAACATGTCTTGAAGTTCTCCAGAGGCCTGGTAATGAAATAATCATTTGATCCAGGTGTGTTGACCCAGGGTGAGATCTAAAACCTGCAGGACACCGGCCCTCAAGGCCTGGAGTTCGACACCCCTGCTCTGGACTTTGCACTCACATTTTCCTTAATGGTAGACCTCATTTGCTCCCAGTAACAGTTCTTTCCTCCTCACAGACAACCACCACATTTCTTGATGATAAGCAGCTGTGGGGGAACAAAAGGCTACCTGCTAATTATTAAAATACTCAATAAATATTCAAGAAATAATTAAACCTCTTGTGTGCAAATGTTATTGATGTGCAAATCTATGCTTAAGGTGCAAAGGTGCTCCTGAAGTGCTGTAAAAGCTATAATCCAGATAATACTGGGTAATACTTCCTTACACTGATGGCACTGAGCAGATTAAAATATTTCATACAGAGAGACACTACAGGAGTATAAACAGGAAGCCCTTCAGAATAAAATATGACAAACTCTCTATAACATAATAACTCTTCATCAGTCTTTGGAGCGTCACTGTGAGTGATGTCCAGCAGAGGGCGCTCTAGGTGAGAGAGCCACTGTCCTCTCTGTCCTCTGAGTTCACACTAACTCACACTCGCTCTGAGATGAGAAGAAGGGAGGAACCATCAGACACTTGATGGTTCCTCCCTTCTTTGGAACATTGGAATTTATACCAACAGGGACGACAGGAGGATGCGCCTGACCCTGATCAACGATGGTCATCTGGTTGTTACAAGGAATGGAGTACAAATCTGGAGCTCTTAAAGCTCATGATGTTATTCAGAGATCCAGACTAAAGGCGTGATGTCCTGAGAGCCGCGCGCTCTGTTTCACATCCAAATAAAAGCTCTCTGATGTTCCTGCTGTGTGTGTGTTACTGTCTCAGTCTGATGAACTCTTAGCACTTTATCATCCGTCTGTTTAAAACAAGCGGCTCGTAGCGCACAGCATCCAGTAAAGCTCACAGAATAGGGCTCTTATTAAATCTGTGTTACCTGCTGACTGGAAAACGTCTGTTTCCAGGACAGCAACAAAATTCTAACTGTTCTCTGCGTGGACCCACAGCGGGCAGTTGTGGGTGAACTGTGGGGCTGTGTGGGCGGGGCAAACCTGCAGGCTCCAGATATGTGTGTGCTGACACACACACAGGGAACTGAGAAAGAGTTCTGTGGGCTGACAGGGAAGCTTTTAAAATCTCAAATTTGACCGTACTGTACAGGTGAGAACGTGTGGTGGTGTTCTCACCTGTACAGTACACAACACAGGTGAGTTTCACGGAATTTCTCTTCCATCCAGTCAGGGGAGCCAAACGTCTGCCTGTCAGAGCCCCTGAAACTCAGATGTGTGTCAGTGAATCTGTACATCTTCTTTCTTTTGTCACATTTAGTTACAGGTGGTTGTAAACACATGCGTCACTAACAGGTAACTTCCTGCACTACTGAGATTAGTTTAACAGCAGCACCGTGCGCTACAGAGACCTCTTGTGGTGGATGTTTCTGAGGCCATGTGTACCATCCCTGCAGGAGGTGACATCATCCTCCTTCTTATAGTTTGTTTGTGTCTTGGTGAAAAGGACACACACGTTATCACACACATGTTATCGATCATGACAGCACAGAGCTTAAATCAGCGTTCACAAGTGTGATTTGATTGATTTCACACAATAAACTAAAGTCGTGGATTTGTGCAGTCACAAAGACGTAGCTCAGACTACAGCAGCACTATACAACCTGCCTGTCACAGGTAGTTTTTCACAGAGATGAAACTTTTAGTTTCCTGTGTAAATCTGCTGACGGCTCATGAAGTCCTAGGGCCTCAAAGATTCTGCAAAAAGAATAAAAACCTCCCAATCAGGACGCAGTGGGTCTGTGAGGAAGGTCTGCGACTCTGACAGGCTTCACAGTCAGAAGGCGAAGCTTTGCACGGCTTCATGAGACACATGAAGGTTACTGCAGATGTAAAACAGCTGAGTGGGGGGGGGCAGGTGGATGTTCTAATGATGTGTTTCACAGAGCCGCCGGTCGCTCGTCAGTCTGAACACTTTGAGTTTATGAGGTTTCATCAGCACGTGAAATGATTTCACTCTCATTTTGTTCCAAAGTCAAAAATGTTTCTGGAAGGACAAAACCACAGAAGAAGACTCCAGATGTCTGCTCCTGCACAGGTGGGTGTCAGACTTACACAGGTAAACGTGCACAGGTAACAAACGAGGAGGTGAGGAGTCCATGAAGACCTCATCACATGATGAGATGTTTTTTGCTCTCAGGCTCCGCCCACCTGGCCCTCCTCCCTCCATTATCCCCCCCCTCCAGCTGATCTCCTCCTGTTTGAACTTCCTTATCAGTAAACCTTTGAAACAGCTGTGAATTGATTGATTGATCATACTTTATTCATCCCGAGGGAAATTGGGTTAAGGCTGCCAGCCGTGCCAGCGCCGTCTTACCCTTCCGACCATACACACATTACACAAACATCACATGGGGAAGACAGGTCAGAGGGGTATAACATGGAAAAGCACAACATGAGGAAAGATAAGGAGAAAAAAATAACTGCCCCCAGACTGAGCTCCAACAGGGAGATCAGTTTGAGAACAGAAAAAAAAAAAAATGTGTCAGCTCTCACTTCAGAATCTGCAGTATCATCACATACAGTTTGATTTGAGTATTTCCTGTTTGGTCACCATCCTGGTTCTCTGATTGGCTGGCTGGCTGTCCATTTAGGTCTTCCACAGCAGACACGCTGCAGTGTTCGCTCTGCTGGCGCTATGTCCATTAAACCAGCTGAAGTGGCGCTCTAAGGACTGATGATGTCATTCAGAGAAGCATTGCTGTGAATTCCTGCAGTTAGAGGAGCGGTCGTTGTTTCCATCTTTTATCTACAGTCTGTGGAAGTCTCTGTTGATTTCTGGAAGCTTCAGTGTTGCTGTTGAGGAGTACTTGGGGAGGGCTAGTTCTTTTAGGTTGAGCAGCTAACAAGATGGTGTATCGGTCAGGATACAGGAAGGAGGACAAGAGGCTTCCATTTTGCTGGATTGTCACCGCCAGCTGTTTTATTGCCACCTAGATGCTCAGTGTTGACAGCAGTTTCCAGTCATGAACTTAACACTCGGAGAATCACTGTGAAGGATGGCAACCAGGAACACAGCTTACGTGATGAGGTAAAACAGAACTAACACGGAAAAAACAATCTCCCCTTCTGGAGTAGCAGCGCAGTACCCCAAACTTCTGCCTACGTCATTTCCTACGCCTCCACCCCACACAATATTGCGTAAATAGACATAAAATCCCAAATCCCAGCTGCCCCCAAATGTGGTTACACATTTGCTCCCCCAAAAAAGGCTCCCTAATCAGTTTCAGGAGGCGACTTGCTATTCTTCTCAGGATCTCTGTCTTTCGATGGCACGGCAGGTAAAACCACCAACCGAGCAACTGGTCTGGTGTACACACAAATCAAATCACTTTTATTGTCACGTCACATGTGCAGGTACACTGGTACAGTACATGCGAGTGAAATTCTTGTGTGCGAGCTTCACAAGCAACAGAGTTGTGCAAAAATACAATAATGTAAAACAAGCAAAAATATAAGAATGGCTAAATCTGAAAGTAATAAATATATGTACAATATATAAGAGTATATGCATTATTGGATGTGTATACTAAATATGTTTTTCTACGTGTGTGTGTGTGTGTGTGTGTGTGAGTGTGTATATACATATTTTACAAATGAAATAGAGTAAACAATAAAATAAGATATATAAAATATAAAATATACAGAGGTAGGTATGTGCAAAACAGTGGCATTAATGTACAGTATGGAGTGCATAATGTTGAAGTTCCAGTAGTGAGGGTGAGGTGTCTATGACGTGTTCAGCAGTCTGATGGCCTGGTGGAAAAAGCTGTCTCTCAGTCTGCTGGTTCGGGACCGGATGCTGCAGAACCTCCTTCCTGATGGAAGTAGTCTGAACAGTTTATGGCTGGGGTGACTGGAGTCCTTGATGATCCTCCCGCTTTCCTCAGGCACCTCTTCCTGTAGATGTCTTGGAGGAGGGAAGCTCACCTCCAATTATCCGTTCAGCACACCGCACTACTCTCTGGAGAGCTTTGCGGTTGTAAGCGGTGCTGTTGCCATACCAGGTGGTGATGCATCCAGTGAGGATGCTCTCAATGGCACAGCGATAGAAGGTCCTGAGGATGCGGGGGCTCATGCCGAATCTTTTCAGTCTCCTGAGAAAGAAGAGGCGCTGCTGCGCCTTCTTCACTGTTTTGTTTATGTGTACTGACCACGTAAGATCCTCAGCCAGATGTACACCAAGGAAGCGGAAGCTGCTCACTCTCTCCACAGCGGCGCCGTTGATGGTGATGGGGGTGTGTACTTCCCTGCACCTCCGGAAGTCCACTATCAACTCCTTTGTCTTTGCGACGTTGAGGGTGAGATGGTTGTCTTGACACCAGTGGGTCAGGGCGCTGACCTCCTCCCTGTAGGCCGTCTCATCACCGTTGGTGATAAGACCCACCACTGTAGTGTCATCCGCAAACTTCACAATGATGTTGGAGTTTCTAGTGGCCGTGCAGTCGCAGGTGTAGAGTGAGTACAGGAGAGGGCTCAGTACACACCCCTGTGGAGCACCAGTGTTCAGTGTGATGGGGATGAGGTGGTGCTGCCCAGTCTGACCACTTGGCGTCTGTCAGACAGGAAGTTAAGGATCCAGCTGCAGAGGGAGCTGCTCAGTCCTAGATCCTGCAGTTTCCTGTCCAGCTTCGAGGGAATGATGGTGTTGAATGCTGAGCTGTAATCTACAAACAGCATTCTCACATACGTGTCTCTCTTCTCCAGGTGTGACAGGGCAGCATGGAGTGTCAGGGCTATGGCATCATCAGTGGACCTGTTGTGGCGGTATGCGAACTGTAGAGGGTCCAGTGAGTTGGGTAGTGTAGAGCAGATGAAGTCCCTGACCAGCTTCTCGAAGCATTTGCTCACGATGGGGGTCAGGGCTACGGGTCGCCAGTCGTTCAATGAGGAGATGGTGGAGGATTTGGGTACAGGGACAATGGTGTCCATTTTGAAGCAGGCTGGGACTACAGACAGAGAGAGGGAAAGGTTGAAGATGTGTGTAAACACTCCAGCCAGCTGAGCCGCGCATGAGTTGATGACGCGGCCGGGAATCCCGTCCGGACCAGTAGCTTTGGGTGCGTTCACCCTCCTGAAGCACTTCCGCACATCCTCCTCAGACACAGTGTGCGCGCTGACGTCATCCGCGGTGCGCACACTGTCCGGCCTCATGGTGTTCGCTATGTCGAATCTAGCGTAGAATACGTTTAGATCCTCACACAGAGAGGCCGTGGTCTGCGGTGTGCTGGTTTTCCCTCTAAAGTCTGTGATTGTGTTTAGTCCCTGCCACATACTCCGAGGGTTGTCAAACTGTTGCTCCACCCTGTCCCTGTACTCACGTTTGGCTGCTTTGATCGTCTTCCGGAGTTGGTAATGTGCATGTTTGTAGTCCGATGTGTTCGCAGAGACAAAAGTGGTGCTCCGTGCCGCCAGCACCGTGCGAACATCTCCGTTAATCCAGGGTTTTTGATTTGGGAAGGATTTAACTGTTCTGGATGGGACGACATCTTCCACGCATTTCCTGATAAATCCGCAGACTGAGTCTGTGTACTCGTCAATGTCATTAGCAGCCACGTGACACATTTCCCAGTCCGCGTGATCAAAACAGTCCCGCAGCGTAGACTCCGATTGGTCCAACCAACGATGCACCGCCCTCAGGGTTGGAGCTTCCTGTTTCAGCTTCTGCCTGTAGGCGGCTAGAAGCAGGATGGAGCGGTGATCTGATTGGCTGAATGGGGCGCGGGGGAGGGCTTTGTACGCATCCCGGAAAGCGGTGTAGCAGTGGTCAAGAAGCCGGTCTCCACGAGTGTTGAAATGGATGTGTTGGTGGAGTTTTGGTGAAACTTTTTCAGGCTACCCTTATTAAAGTCCCGGTCGTGATAAACGCCGCCTCTGGGTGTGCGGTTTCCTCACTGCTGATCGCTGTACAGTTCCCTGAGTGCTCGGTCAGTGTCGGCTTGTGGGGGCATGTAAACAGCCGTAATAATCACTGCTGTAAATTCCTTGGTAGCCAGAATGGCCGGCACTTAACCATCAGGTACTCCAGGTCCGGTGAGCAGAAGGATTTGACCGGTGCACGTCGCATAATCACACCAGCTGTTGTTGATCATGAAACACACACCACCGCCTCTGCTTTTCCCAGTAAGCTCCTGTGACCTGTCCGCTGGTGCACAGAGAACCCCGTAGTTGTATTGCGGAGTCCGGTACCTTGTCCGATAGCCAGGTTTCTGTGAGGCAGATCACGCAGCAGTCCCGCATCTCTCGCTGGAATGAGATCCGTGCCCGAAGCTCGCACAGCTTGTTCTCCAGAGACTGCACATTAGCCAGTAATAAACTGGGTAACGGTGGTCTGTTAGTGCGCCGTCTCAGTCGAACCAGAACGCCAGATCTTCTCCCTTCTCCCACACGTCCATTAATGTTCACATCAGCAGATCTGACAAGTCCATCATCACTACGATCTTGATCACATGGCCTATTGGCCACAAGGCCCGAGGCAGCTGCGGATCTGCAACCATAACAACTGCCTTTCCCAGAAGTTCAGGAGGAGTTGACTGCCACTTCTGCCTCGCCTGTAAGCCAGGTAAGTATTCCTTGATGAATCTTGCCCAGAACTGATCAGCAAGAATCTGTGAGTGCCTCCAACGTCGTTGACTGAGGTTCTCTGTCTCTGGGTAGACCACCTGGGGTAGTGATCCATCAGGCCGCCCCATGAGGAGACTATTAGGTGTCACAGGGTCCACATCGGCCATGTCGGTGGAAACATAGCCTAAGGGCTTTGCGTTAAGGATGAATTCCACCTCCAGCAGAACTGTAAGGAGTACCTCCACGTGAAGAGGTTGAGAACCCACACAGATCCGGAGAGCTGCCTTCACTGAACGGATCTCTCTCTCCCATACACCTCCGAAATGTGGGGCAGCCAGGGGGTTGAACTGAAATCTGATCTTCTGATCTTCTGATGGGCGAGCTTCCCTTGCAATGTCTCTGACATGTTGGCAAAGGCTTCGCTGAGTTCTAATTCTCCCCCTTTGAAATTGGTCCCACAGTCAGACCATAACTCTGCCGGTGTCCCTCTTCTGGCTATGAATCCCCTCAGGGCCATGAGGAACACATCCGCGTCTAAGCTACTTAGGAGATCCAGATATACTGCCCTCGTCGTCATACACTTGAAAATGATTCCCCAGCGTTTCTCGTGCCGTCTTCCTTCCTACCTTCACAAACATAGGCCTGAAACAGTCAACACCGGTTGAGTAAAAGGCTGGTTTGTACAGTCTAAGCTGAGCAGCGGAAGGGCAGCCATCTTGGGAACCGAGGGTTGTGCCCTCCAACGCTGGCACTCAGGACAGGTTCGCTGGTGCTTGCGAATTGCCTCTCTTCCACGCAGTATCCAATAAGACCTCCGCAGCTCCGCGAAGACCCATTCGGGGCCTGGATGATGCAGATCAACGTCATATTTCTGGATAAGCAGACGTGTGAAAGGGTGTGAAGGATCCAGGACAATTGGATGCAATATAGGTCCGTCAAGCCCTTCTAGGCGTCGCAAACGACCCCCTACTCTGATGAGGCAGTAGTATGCAGTTCAGGTGCCAGGGTAAGTAAGCGGCTCCTGGATGAGACAGGTTTCCTTTCTGAAAGCAATGTGCACTCCTCTGGACATGACTCCTGTTGAGCCTGCCGAAGGATGGCCTGTTCAGCATTCTGATAGTCCTCGGCACTAGGTGGCGCAGTCGAGAGCCCCTGACCACAAAGTTCTTTAACAGTAACGTCCAAGAGCTCCTGCCAAGTCTTGCCCGCCATTCCATCCTGACAGGTCAGTGTGGAGGTGATAGAGGTTCCTCAGAAGGCCGTCTTCTGGAGCTCAAGTTGGTCGTTACTGGGCTCGGAGCTCGGGTTCTCTGGCCATGTATCAGGACTGTTGAGCAGAAAGGGGGGTCCATTAGACCACCGATTAGGCACTTTGAGCTCGGCCAGAGCCCTCCCTCTCGTCAGGTCATCCGCTGGATTACTCTCTGAGTCTATGTAGCGCCAGGTACAGTGTTCCGTCAACTCCTGTATTTCAGCTACCCTGGCTCCTACAAAAACCTTGTAGCGGCAGGACTGTGAGCTCAACCAGGTGAGAACAGTGGTCGAATCAGACCACAGGACTGTTCTTTCAATCCCTATTCAGGGTACTGGCCAGCTGCGCTGCCAGCAAAGCTCCGCAGAGCTCTAGGCGGGGAATAGAGAGAGCTCGTTTGGGGGCTACACGGGAGCGAGCTAGGATGAAGGTGAGGTGAACTTGCCCATCCTGTTCTACGGTCCTCATATAAGACACCGCTCTGTAAGCTTCCTCAGAAGCATCCGCAAAAATGTGCACCTCACGGATGGCCCCCTTTGAGTTAGCATTAGCAGGAAGATAGGCACGTGGGAAGGTAAGGTGAGGTAAGAACTGAAGCTCCGCCTCCCAGTCAGACACCAAGCTTGCAGGAGGATAGCAGGCAGATTCGAGTCATCCCAACCATGCTTCTTATCCCATAGCTGCCTGAGGAGGAGCTTGGCCCGAGTGGTGAAGGGTAACAGATAGCCCAAAGGGTCGTACTGTGAGGCTAGGACTCTATAGCTGTTTCTGAGGGTTGGCATCTCATAGGACACGGGCCTGTGCTTATACCCCAAGGAGTCGGTATTCCAGTCCCAGCAGAGCCAAGCGTGGTCTCTAGCAGGTTGGATTTCTCCTCGGCTTACCACAGATCCAGACTCTGTGATCTAGCTTCTGGGGGCAAATGGCTCAGGACACTTGGATCATTACAAGCCCACTGACGTAGCTCGAAGCCAGCTGATTTCAGCAACTCTCTTAGCCAATCCACCAGATCTCTAGCTTCTTCCAGTGAGCCAACACTCTGTAGGCAGTTGTCTACGTAGAAACACCTCTTGATGGAGAATATCAGGCTGTCGTCAGGCTGTGTATGCTCTGTCACGTGACGCTGCAGGGCGAATGTGGCGCAGCAGGGGCTTGAAGTTGTCCCAAATGGCAGGACCTGCCACTCGAAGATTTTAGGAGGTTCACTGACCTTTAAGTCCCACCAAAGGAACTTCAACAGGGGCCGGTCTTCAGGGAGGAGAAGTACCCGATGGAACATCCCCTTGATGTCTCCACTCACAGCTATGGGGTGTTCACAAAACCTGACCAGCACCCCCAACAGGGAAGCTCCAAGAGTAGGGCCAGGCAACAGGAACTGGTTCAGGGACTGTCCAAGGTATTTATGGGAACAGTTAAACACCAGGCGATTCTTCCCGTTATGACTGACAAGATGATGCGGTATGTACCAGTTCTCCTTGGGCGAAGTCTCATGCGTAACTTCCTTCACGGCTCCTGATTGGATCAGCTTCTGCATTTCTGCCCTGTAGGCATCAGCCCAACTGGGCTCCTTTAACAGGCGCCTTTCTGTGCTTCGAAGCATGGGCATGACTGATTCCTTTGGTGAATTCAATGGCGGCATCTGTGCATGACGGAGTAGAGGTGTAGCATACCTGAAGACTCCATCGGCCATCCTGCGAGTTGTTCTTGCCTCGAGCAGGGCCACAGCCTGCTGATCCTGTTTCGACCGAGTGACCTCTTTCTCGGAACGGTAAGGCACTACGTCCACCTGCCAGAGCCGCTCCACATGCTTGAGCAACTTGTCTGATTGGGCGGATGTATACAGGGATAGGACAGGCTGGGTCTGCCACCCCATAAAAAGACTTGGCCCTTGAAGGGTCCAGCCAAGCCGGGTGTGGACTGCTGCTGGGCCTCCAGGTGGGCCGAGGTGGACTGGTTCTATGGGGGTGATCAGGTGTGGCTGGTCTGAACCAATAAGGAGCAGAGGCCTGGCTTCCTTCAAGGCAGGGACCGGGATCCCTTGCAGGTATTTGTACTTCCTTCTCAGCTGATCGATAGGATAGGTATGGTGAGTTAAGTTGAGATGATCAGCTGTGAACACTCCGTCAATCTTGTAGTAGGATCCAGGGTTGGTAGCAACAGAGACACTGAAGGATACGGTATGTCTGTGAAGCATCTGAATATCTTGGTGGACGGTTCGTAATGGCAGGTCCTCCAGGATGCCTGTCAGACCAAGAGTCTTTGCAGCAGCGGGGAGCAGCATGGTCCTCTCTGAACCGTCGTCAAGTATAGCAAAGGTGTCTAGAGTCCGCTCTCCATGGCTCAAAAGCACAGGTACAATCTTTAGCATGACACGATTGCCAGCCCCATGGTGATCAAGGTAGAGTGAGCCCGAAGCTGAACTGGTTAGGCAGCTTTCCTCCTTTGCAGCCATGCCAGCATTGTTTCCTTCCGTCTTGGCATTTACCTTGTGAAGAGCCAGCAGATGTTTGCCCTGGCAGAGGCTGCAGGGTTTCTTTAGCGTGCACTGAGCAGCTAAATGAGTTCGGGGACAGCGCCAGCATTGTTTGTTGACCTGTATCCAGTCCTTTGTTTCCTCTTTGGAGAGCTTGGCTACATCATCACATTGGCTAAAATAGTGTTCTGTGCTCTCACAGTAGGCACAGTAGGCTTTGCTCTTGACCTTCCCTCTAGCTCGACTCTCCTTTGCTGGTGGAAAGGTGTGTTCTGATGGCCTCTTTAGGTTATGCAGGACTGTCACGGTTTGTTGGCCTGGGCAGGCCTCAGCCTTTACATCGGTCCTTTCTCTATTGCTTCTTACGCCTGCTTGGCCGTCAAATCCTTGACACCAGGACTCCTGACGAAGCCATGCAGATAGGTCGTACAGAGTATAGGTACTCCCGGGCTGCTTGAACTGATGTCGACGAAAATCAGCTCTCTGTTCGGCAGGGAGCTTACTTATTAGTCGGGCAACGTGGGAACCACAGTTCAACTCCACTTCTCCTTCCAGTCCTAATGTTTGTAACAGCCCAACAAGTGACTGCTCCTGAAGGGAGAACCTTTGGAAGGCTACTGTGTCACCTCACCTTATTTCAGGACCATCCAGGACACTTGCTGTCTTTCTCAAGGCGAGCTGATGCGGTTGTCCAAATTTGTCGTGGAGGGCTGCCATGGTGTCAGTAAAAGGCTTGGGTGAGTTCAGGTAAGCATCGGCGATAAGTTGAGCTTCATCTAGCTTGAGGTTGTCATGGGTAATGGAAAAATACGGACTCAGGCGCGGAGCTCTGGATGCGAAGCAAACAGTGCGTTTATTTACATTGCTCAAAAACACTCTCAAAACACAAAGCGAAGTGCAAAAATCCAACAGTGATCTTCTCCAAATTCCCAGTGGTGTGCAGGTGAGTCTCCCAAGTGATTATCCGAGCGTGCTTCTCCTCCGAGGGATAAACCCAGCGGGCTCCTTCTCTCCAACCCTCTGCTCCGTATTTCTTCCTCCTACAAATGAGCAGCAACAACAACAGGTGAGAAGGCTAGCCGGCTAAAGCTATGTTACCAGTAACGAGCACACTTCACTACCGAGCTTCGAGTACGCTCCAGTGTCGACTGCCGTCTGGACACACCGTTAAATACCTCAGCTCAAAGCGAAGGATGATTAGCGACAGCTGGGTGGCGAATTAGGTGCAGGTGTGTCGGCTGCCGAGTCGAGACGCTTCCGGGTAAGGAGTTCGCCACACTGACTCTCCCGGAAGCGCGGCTTCTAAACAAAGCCAGACAACCAGGGTGGAGAGGAGGAAAAAAGGAGAGAGACACACACACATACGCACAGGCAGGTCGCCCGGGGAGGACCGTCTGACCGTGACAGTGGTGGTCCACAAGTATCTGATACTTGAAGAGCTCAGTAGCATTAGGAAGGAGTAGGTTCTCTAAAGCCATGCGGAGCCTAGCAGACTCAGAGGGATCAGAATGAATGAACCTTGGAATGGTTGGGTTGGGCCCCTTGTACACTAGCTCAGCTGAAAAGGAGCAGATGGGTTATTGCAGTGCCCACTGGTTACTCCAGTGACCGGAGAGGGGGGACTGGCTGGAACAGGCTTGGTTGGGAGCAAACCTGTCTTACTTGGTGCCCAGCAGGGGGGTGGCACAGAATGTTGTGGAGGGGCATAAAACGTGTTTCCATCCTTAACCACAGGGTCCTGATATGGGGTGCAGCGTTGACTTGGCAGCGAAGGCTCACCAGCGAAATATGCTGTGCGGGGTAGAGGGTGGTACTGTACACCATCATCGGAGTATTGTTTGTCAACCTTCATTTGGGAGAATCCTGTGTGCAACTCTTCCACCGGTTCAGGCCATGGTGGTGGGTTGGGCCACACCTCCTCATCCTCCTCCTGTGGCATTGTCTCAGGGGTGGTGTATACCTCTCCTGAACCGCGCTTGGGGGACTGACTGGTGCTATACTGTGAGGCAGTCAGCTGAGCCATATCCTTCCTCAGCAAGTGAGCCACTTCAATCAGCTCTCTGAGGTCACTCTTTGCTTCCTTCAGTTCTCTGAGGCCCTCCTGTAAAACTTGCTGTGATTGGAGTAGCTTCTCTCTTTCGGCCTGCAAGGCTCTGAATTCTGTATGAAATGGGTGTATTGAAGAGCCTGGCCAATTGGAAGGTGCAAATTCAGGTGAGAGGCTCCTATTAAGGTCCACATCTTGTTCACTTCTTCCCAGTGGAGGGGGTGTATTGTAATAGGCCCCATCCCTGTCGCTGTAGAGGGGTGGCGTATGACTATACTGAGGCTGAACTCTCCCGCTTCTTGTGTGAGGCTGTGGCGTGTCCCACTGCAGCATTTCCCTAAAGGGGTGGCCTGTATAGTTAACATCAAAGTCCTCAAACCGTCTTGGTCGATGTGTGTGGCGTTTAGGCCTTACATCAGGACATGTCGCTCCATCTGGCTCCATCTTGATAACTGCATCCGGCTCAAAGGACCAATGTTGAGGAGTACTTGGGGAGGGCTAGTTCTTTTAGGTTGAGCAGCTAACAAGATGGTGTATCGGTCAGGATACAGGAAGGAGGACAAGAGGCTTCCACTTTGCTGGATTGTCACCGCCAGCTGTTTTATTGCCACCTAGATGCTCAGTGTTGACAGCAGTTTCCAGTCATGAACTTAACACTCAGAGCATCACCGTGAAGGATGGCAACCAGGAACACAGCTTACGTGATGAGGTAAAACAAAACTAACACGGAAAAACAATCTCCCCTTCTGGAGTAGCAGCGCGGTACCCCAAACTTCTGCCTACGTCATTTCCTACGCCTCCACCCCACACAATATTGCAGAACATAGGCATAAAATCCCAGAGCCTTTTATACAGTAGCCATGGAAACGGTGATGAGCTGCAGCATGGTAGAGAGTCAAAGGTTAATAATAAGTATTGATTACATGCAAAGTGGTGAGTGAAGAAGAAACACTGAGTGCATCATGTGTAGGCTGGGTCAGGGTCACCTGTCCAGCCCAAACTATATGCTTTATCAAAAAGGAAAGTTTTAATCTGAAAAGCAGACTGTTGTGCTGCATGAGCGGAGTCACTGCTGCAGTTTCTTCTTCATCCCAGCAGAGGGCGTAATTTCTCTTTACGTCTCTGAGGACCTCTGCTGGGACAGAAGAAAGGGAGAAATCAGCAGCCTTCATCCTGATGGGACGTGACGCTCAGCAGCAGCCGGCTGTGATCAGCCTGTGATCGATTTATTTATTGATGGCAAAAAACTTTTTAAATTTTAATGATCGTAAGACGGAAGCGATCTTATTTGATCTTGCCGCTTTGACTTCACATTTAAAGAGTTCAATAAATCTCGGAGTAAAAATTGATTCTGTACTTACCTTTGATGGTCACATAAACGGGGCGGTAAAATCAGCATTCTATCATCTCAGACGTTTATCGAAGGTTAAGCCCTTCGTGTTATTCACGCCTTTATTATTTCACGTTTGGATTATTGCAATTCTCTTTTAATAGGGGTTGGGCAGGGCACTTTGTCACGGTTGCAACTAGTACAAAATGCTGCGGCACGATTTTTAACTGGCAGAAAGAAATTCGACCAGATCACTCCGGTTTTGGCCTCTCTACACTGGCTTCCAGTTGAATCTAGGATCCGTTTCAAAGTCCTTTTATTGGTTTTTAAATCTCTAAATGGTCTGGCACCTGTTTATTTGTCTGATTTGTTGAGTACCCATGTCCCCATTCCTGCGCTTCGGTCAGCTGAGCAACTGTTGCTTTCTGTCCCTAAGTCATGACTGAAAGATAGAGGAGACCGAGCGTTCTCTGTTGCGGCTCCGATGTTTGGAATAACCTTCCTCTCCATAATAAACAGGCTACATCAGTGCCAGTTTTTAAGTCCAGGTTAAAAACCTATTTTTATTCCCTGGCTTTAACTCTGTGGGTAACTGACATTTTAATTAATTTTATTGCTATGACTGTTTTTTTTGTTGTTGCTATTATTATATTATTATAATAATAATATTATTATATTTATATTTGTATTGTACAGCACTTTGGTCTGCCAGGTGTGTTTTTAAAGTGCTATATAAATAAACGATGATGATGGTAATGATGATGATGATGATGATGATCGATTAAAGCTGGTTGGAGTCATGTGCAGAGAGTAAATGATGTTTTTCAGAGTTCAACACAAGAAAACTACTGAAAAAAATAATGATGGTGCTTTTTTAGTCTTTAACCGTCACAGGTCACAGATTGGCAGATTCCCAGAGTCGGCTCTAACCTGAGCCCCGTTCTTCGGCCTGCTGGAGGGAGATGAAGCAGCAGCTCCTCTGCACTGCACAGGTTTATTTGAAATAACCCACCACGACACGTCCACTGATGACACCATAACCCTGACACTGCATACTGCCCTCTCGCATCTGGAGAAGAGAGACATATATGTGAGAATGTCATTTGTAGACTACAGCTCAGCATTTAATACCATTGTTCCCTCGAAGTTGGACAGGAAACTGCAGGATCGTGGACTGAGCAGCTCTCTCTGTAGCTGGATCCTTCACTTCCTGTCTGAGAGACGCCAAGTGGTCAGACTGGGCAGCATCACCTCATCCCCTGCCATAATGAACACTGGTGCTCCACAGTGTGTACTGAGCTCTCTGATGTACTCTACACCTACGACTGCACGGCCACTAGCAACTCCAACATCATTGTGAAGTATGCGGAAGACACTACAGTGGTGGGTCTTATCACCAAAGGCAATGAGACGGCTTACAGGGAGGAGGTCAGCGCCCTGACCCACTGGTGCCGAGAGAACCATCTCACCCTCAACGTCACAAAGACAAAGGAGTTGATAGTGGACCTCCGGAGGTGCAGAGAAGCACACACCCCCATCACCATGAACAGTGCTGCTGTGGAGAGAGTGAGCAGCTTCCGTTTCCTAGGTGTACATCTGGCTGAGGATCTCACATGGTCAGGACACTTAAACAAGACAGTGAAGAAGGCGCAACAGCGCCTCTTCTTTCTCAGGAGACTGAAAAGATTCGGCATGAGCCCCCGCATCCTCAGGACCTTCTATCGCTGTGCCATTGAGAGCATCCTCACTGGATGCATCACCACCAGGTATGGCAACAGGACTGCTTACAACCACAAAGCTCTCCAGAGAGTGATGAGGATCATCAAGGACTCCAGTCACCCCAGCCATAAATTGTTCAGACTACTTCCATCAGGCATGAGGTACTGCAGTATCCGGTCCTGAACCAGCAGACTGAGAGACAGCTTTTTCCATCAGGCCATCAGACTGCTGAACACTTCACAGACACCTCACCGTCACTTACAGGAACTTCAACATCATGCACTCCATACTGTACATAAATGCTATTTGTTTTGCACAATATCCAACTGCCGATCTCTGTATATTTTATTTTATTTTATTTTATTTTATATATATACATATATATATATATATATATAAAACACCCAGCACGCCCCTACGGGCGGTTTATCCTTCAAGCTCGGGTCCTCTACCAGAGGCCTGGGAGCTTGAGGGTCCTGCGCAGTATCTTGGCTGTTCCCAGGACTGCGCTCTTCTGGACAGAGATCTCCGATGTTGTTCCCGGGATCTGCTGGAGCCACTCGCCTAGCTTGGGAGTCACCGCACCTAGTGCTCCGATTACCACGGGGACCACCGTTACCTTCACCCTCCACATCCTCTCGAGCTCTTCTCTGAGCCCTTGGTATTTCTCCAGCTTCGTGTTCCTTCTTCCTGATATTGCTGTCATTCGAACCGCTACATCGATCACTACAGCCGTCTTCTTCTGTTTGTCTACCACCACTATGTCCGGTTGGTTAGCCACCACCATTTTGTCCGTCTGCATCTGGAAGTCCCACAGGATCTTAGCTCGGTCATTCTCCATCACCCTTGGGGGCATCTCCCATTTTGACCTCGGGACTTCCAGGTTATACTCGGCACAGATGTTCCTGTACACTATGCCGCCACTTGGTTATGGCGTTCCATGTATGCCTTGCCTGCTAGCATCTTGCACCCTGCTGTTATGTGCTGGATTGTCTCTGGGGCATCTTTACACAGCCTGCACCTGGGGTCTTGCCTGGTGTGATAGACCCCAGCCTCTATGGATCTTGTACTCAGAGCTTGTTCTTGTGCTGCCATGATTAGTGCCTCTGTGCTGTCTTTCAGTCCAGCTTTGTCCAGCCACTGGTAGGATTTCTGGATATCAGCCACCTCCTCTATCTGCCGGTGGTACATACCGTGCAGGGCCTGTCCTTCCATGATGGTTCCTCGCCTTCCTCCTCTTTCTTGGGTTTCTGCTGCCTGAGGTATTCACTGAGCACACTGTCAGTTGGGGCCATCTTCGTGATGTATTCGTGGATGTTTCTTGTCTCATCCTGGACTGTGGTGCTGACACTCACCAGTCCTCGGCCCCTTCCTTCCGCTTAGCGTACAACCTCAGGGTGCTAGACTTGGGGTGAAACCCTCCATGCATGGTAAGGAGCTTTCTTGTCTTGATGTCAGTGGCTTCTATCTCCTCCTTTGGCCAGCCTATTACCCCAGCAGGGTACCTGATCACGGGCAGGGCGTGGGTGTTGATGGCCCGGATCTTGTTCTTACCATTCAGCTGACTCCCCGTGGACTTGCCTGACCCTCTGCAGGTACTTGGTGGTTGCAGCTTTCCTAGCGGCCTCTTCATGGTTCCCATTCGCCTGTGGGATCCCCAGGTACTTGTAACTGTCCTCTATGTCTGCAATGTTGCCTTCTGGTAGTTCAATCCTTCAGTTCTGACTACCTTCCCTCTCTTTGTTACCATCCGACTACACTTCTCCAGCCCGAATGACATTCCAATGTCATTGCTGTATAGCCTGGTAGTGTGTATCAGTGAATCGATGTCTCGCTCACTCTTGGCATACAGCTTGATGTCATCCATGTACAGGAGGTGGCTGACAACCGCTCCGCTCCGTAGTCGGTATCCATAGCCAGTCTTGTTAATGATCTCACTGAGGGGTTCAGGCCTATGCAGAACAGCAGTGGGGACAGAGCATCTCCTTGGTAGATCCCGCACTTGATGGTGACTTGTGCTATGGGCTTGGAGTTGGCCTCTAGTGTTGTGTGCCACATCCCCATTGAGTTCCTGATGAAGGCTCTTAGGGTCCTGTTGATCTTGTACAATTCTAGGCATTCCAGTATCCAGCTGTGGGGCATTGAGTCATAGGCCTTCTTGTAATCAATCCAGGCTGTGCACAGGTTGGTCAGTCTGGTCTTGCAGTCTCGGCTGACTGTTCTGTCTACCAGTAGCTGGTGTTTTGCGCCTCTGGTATTCTTGCCAATCCCTTTCTGTGCCCCGCTCATGTATTGACCCATGTGCCTGTTCATCTTAGCCGATATGATGCCTGACAGGAGCTTCCATGTAGTACTGAGGCAGGTTATTGGTCGGTAGTTGGATGGGACCGGTCCCTTCTTGGGGTCCTTGGGGATCAGGACCGTCCGACCTTCGGTTAGCCATTCCGGTGTCTCTCGTTAACTAGCAGCTGGTTCATTTGTGCTGCCAGACGCTCGTGGAGTGCAGTCAGCTTCTTCAGCCAGTAGGCGTGAACCATGTCGGGCCCTGGTGCTGTCCAACTCTTCATACTGGAGACCCTTTCTTGGATGTCTGCCACTGTGATGGTTACTGGACCCTGTTCAGGAGGTCGCTATGGTCTGCCCTCAGATCCACTAGCCACTGAGCATTGCCGTTATGGGTTGCGTCCCTTCTCCCATATGCTCTTCCAGTATTGCTCCGCCTCCAGCCTTGGTGGTGCTGTTCTGTTATTGTTCCTTGCCACTGAGAGTACACCTTTGCTGGTTCTGTGGAGAACAGCTGGTTTATTCTCCTGCCTTCTATCTCTCTGGTGTACCTCCTCAAGCGGCTGGCCAAGGCTGTGAGTCGTTGCTTGGCAGTTTCCAAGGCCTCAGGTATGGACAGCTTTCTGTATTTCTTATGCACCTTCTTTGTCCCGCCTTTCTGCAACTCCGTTAGTATATATATATATATATATATATATATATATATATACACACACACACACACACACACACACATGCATGTATATATATATTTGGTATACATATTCAGTAATGCGCATACATTCTTATATTTGTACATATATCTATTATTATTTATTTATTCTCAGATTCCCATTCTTATATTTTGCTTTGTTCTTATGTTACCTGTATTTTGTACACCTCTGCTGAAGCTCGCACACAAGAATTTCACTCACATGTGCTGCATATGTGATGTGACAATAAAAGTGATTTGATTTGTTTTGATCTGAAATAGAGACATGAACGTGACTCTCATTCAAAGCACACGTTTCATACAGATCATTACGTCATATCTGGAGAAAATAAAAACACTGAAATAGAGGAAATAGAGGCAGCTGCTGGGACACCTGAACAGCGCTGTGTGACGTGGAAACAGGATCAGGGACGTGATCCCAGTGGATCCCAGGACACATCGGTGACTAGGTTTCAGTCATGAATATGCTGACATACAAAAGTCTACCTGTCCCAGGTTATTTTAAGAAACATTTCTATTATTAAAAGAAGCAAAGTTTGAGGTGAAAGGTAGGTGTAAAAAAATTGTTTTTACATGGGACAAACGTCTGACAAATAATTTTAGGATTCATATTAAACAGAATAAAGAATAAAACATATTCTCAAGTCTAAAAGCAGCAGGATAAACACAGTTTATTCGAGCTTTTATTTTGAAAGTTAAGCGTACGCGTAGGCGTGTCTTCTGATCGGGCCGGCCTGACGTGTCTCTACGTCCCCGTTACATCACTAAAGATGCGGAAGTTGGAGTCACCGTGGAGAACGTAAACTAATGTCAAGCAAGCGCCTGAAAAAGCGAGCAAAGAGCGGCGGAAGCGCGAGAACAAGGAGCCGAGCGGACTCTTCACCTCCGGCTGGACTTTCACTGCTTCCGCCATGGAACCTAGTTCACTTAGCTAGCTGTTACAGTTACTACTCCCGCACTTCGCCGTTACATCTGTCGTTACAGACAGCGTTACCGTGAAATGGAGCGAGCGGGTGACCCGGAGTCCGCCGCGGTGCCGCCGAGCTGCTGCACGGGTCTCTGAAAGCTGCAGACCCCGCTGCATCCCGTCGTATCCCGGAGGTAAGTGGACTGCGTGCGAATCTCCTTTGAAAAACATGACATTTTAAAATGATTCCCTCATGAATGAAATTTAACAAGCGGGGAGAACAAATCTGGGGGTCTGCCCCGGGGCAGCAGCACCTGCCCGTTGTTCCGGGGTACGTTTGACCCCATAAACAGCGTTTCTCTCAGTCACATTTCTACTTTTACAACCCTCCCTGCGCCTCTTCACAAGGATGGTCCACCCTGCCGAGCGGTGCCAACAGCGATGCCAGGCTCTTGGAAAAGTCGACATTTCAGATAATTCAGGGCTGCTGAGTCGATTAAGTGCATGCCGGACATGAAAATGTCTGCCTGTGAAGTAAAGGAAAGGTTTAATATGAAACGCAGGGGTGTGAAGTGTGGATTTTACTCGGGGGGTGGTAAAAATACACATTTCTGAAAGGAGTTCGGGCTGCTGCCGAGCTCTAAAAAAGCAGCAAAAACCGACCTTTCATTCTTGCTGTCAAATAAAGTCCCGGCGAGCATGTTTAAGTTTCCCCGTATTGTTGTGTGGATTAGATTTGAGGTCATTTAAAGAGAAACTGCAGCGAGTCCCCGTGTTTATCAGTGTGGATGTAGACACGCGAACAGCCTTCAGGCTGTCAGTGCTCACCTTGAAGCTGCTAACAAACCCAAACACTGTTCGTGAAAGTGGAAGACTCGAACACGATGAGGTCATTTCTGAAGTTGTTGCTTTTTGTCGTTCCTGCGTTTCATCCCTACAAACTGCACCAGTTATTTTCAGTTTCTCTTTGATGCTTATCATTTCATCTCACAAATAAAAGCAGGAACTCTTTATCGCACCTTTCACGTCTTTACTTCAACGTGAAATTATTAGCTTAGCGCTTTTTAAAGTAATCCAGCACACAACAGGCCTCATCATGATCACTGATATCAGGTTAGAACAGCTCTGTGATTATTATTATTATTATTATTATTATTGTTATTATACACGTGAGTTAGAAAGCGTTTAAGCAGAGTCCTGTGGGGAGGAACAGCTCTCAGAGGAGACTTTAAAGCGGTCGCTGTCTCTGCTGATTGAGCTTTGGGTCTCTGGCACAAAATGATCTGTCACTTTTAGTTTGTGGAGCAGAGAAAAGACCTCCGCCCGAACATCTCCAGCCTCATCCAGCTTCTTCCTCTTCAACAGATAAACTGATTTAATTTTAAAACCGATCCTCGTATCGAATCGTTTCATTTAACCTGTAAAAACCAGACATTTTTACAGGTTACAGGTGACTTTAGTCTGAAAGATTATGTTATGTGAAATGTAAAAATCTGCAACTTTTAAAATGTTTTATTTCTACTGATAGTTTTTTTTTAAGATTTATGAGGAAATAATTATGTTGTAAGTGACTTGTTGTGGCCCACAGGCAGTAATTTTAGGAGCCCACAGTGAGAATCACTGACCTAAGGTTAGATTTTTATTTCACGAGAGTGAATTTATTGAAACGAGAGAACGTTTGGAGTGAAGGAGGTGTGGGACCTGACAGCTGACGAGGCACTAATGAGTCCACGAGACGATGAAGGGGCTTAAAGCAGTCTGGTACAGCAGCGTGTCGTCAGCATAGCAGCGAATATCCTGTTTATCCTGGTCAGCAGCAGTCTAAGCACAGATGGCCTGCACGTGGCAGCCTGGTCAGATGAACCACCTCAGCTGGGTCCTTCAGACGTGGAGGACTGAGCTGCTTATCCTGTCTCCACGCATCAGAGGAAGCTCATTTCTGACACTTACACCCGTCTTTCTGTGACTACCCAAAGCCTGTGGTTATAGATGACTGTAGGAACGTGGTTCAACGAGTAGCCGGACAGCTTCGGCTTCACTCTCAGGTCATGGCTGTACGAGTCTGTCTGCTCAACTGTTCCCTCACCCACGAGCAGAACCCAGAGATGCTCCCAAATAGGCAGCTGAGGACTCGGAGGTTCTCATTCTCATTACAGCTGCTTCGCATTGAGCTGCAAAACACCACAGAACAAGGCAGGACCAGATCCTCAGACCACCCAGCCAGAAACCATCCTGCACCTTTGTTTTAAGAATGTGGAGCAATAATAAACAAGTTCCTCTGAAAGCGAGCTCTTGGAGGACGCCGTGTTTTACAGGAGAAAACGATTACACTGCTGTCGGTCTAAGCGGAGGCAGAGACGATGCTCAGGTCTGCAAGAACGAGCACTGAACACAGACTGAGCTCGCTGCTATCAGACAACAGGAGGAGCAGACTGAACCTTTAAAACATCACTGTAGTCTGTCCTGCTGTGCTTAAGTGCACGCAAAAGTAAATAATACTGCAAAAACTCATGTTTAACGTAAATATAATTTCAGCTGTTACAAAAGGCGTCTGCAGCTCAAGAAGGTTTCAGGAAACGGCAGATTTAAAAAACAGAATGATAACAGAAAAAAAACAAGTGTATATTTTTGTGAGTTTTGGATGTTCTTCATCCTGAAACTGGATCCAGAGTGGAGCTGACCAGGACTCCCAGCAGCTGCAACACAGGTAAGAGGACCCGTGCAGCTTGGGTCAGATTATTTGCAGCTGCGTATCGAGTGAATCTGTAACCTTCTGCTTGTTGCTCCATTGTTTTCCAGCTATCTCCGTGAGTAACGCCCTCGCCTCGTCTCTGGAGGGGGTTGGCGGAAGTGAAAGACATGTTCCAGCTCCGCCTCCAAAGAACAGCTCAAACAGGCCACGAATGTATAAATTTACGAGCTTCATGTGTTTATGTGCTGAGAGCACGGCACAGGGAGACGCACACCGCGCGCCACGCGGTCACTGAGCTGAAGAAGAGTGCCCCCTGTGGAGCAGGTGCAGTTTTCCCCTGCAGGTGTACGCTGATGTAATGCAGAGAGTGATGAGGTCACAGGCTGTGGGCCGGTCCCGCTGCAGTGACGCGTGACATCACAGTTTAATCAGCCTGTAATTCTGCACATTATCCCGATACTGGACACCCCCCGCTCCCCCCACCTTTCCTAAGCTGCCATCTGTCACAGCTGCCCGTCATTGGCTGTGAAGGAGCCGGGTCTGCAGATGGCGGAGCGTCCAATTGGCTGGCAGGCTGTCTGGAGGGAGGAGGGGTAGTCGGGGATGTCAGCTGATTGCTAGAGATCGGAAGTAGAGGTGGAGGAAGAAGAGGAAGAGGAGGAGCTGAGCGCAGTCTGTAAATCCACGATGAGCCGGCGCTGCTGCAGACAACAAGTGTTCAGAGAGGAAGAGGAGGCCGAAGGAGGATAAAACCAGCTGTAGCACGCAGAGAGGCGGGTTTCCACGGCAACTGCCGCAGCGAGGACACACAGGTAAGGTTACAGCTGCACACGTGTGTGTGTACGTGTGGTTTTATGTGGTGGATTGAGCTGTGTGTGGTGGGAGGAGGAGGAGGGAATCCTATTAGCAGAGTCCAGAAAAAGAAGGACTAAGAGTGCTTATCACACACACACACACACACACACACACACACACACACACACACACACACACACACACACACACACAGCATGTCAGGTATCTCACACTCTTTATATCTCAGGTATGAAGTAATCTGACCTTTCACTGCAGTAAAACTGTGTAAAAATACTCTGAAACAAGTAAAAGTACTTCGTGGTTACCTCTGGGAGGAGAGCTCAGGGTGTCTGAACGCTCCACAAACAAAGGCAGTTTGGACCACAGCAGCATGTAAGACTCGATTATTGAACGCTCTCATCCATGTACAGTCCAAAAAATCATTTTAAAGGTCATATTTTCGGGAGCTGCTGCAGTTATCAGGAGACTTTACCTCCCAGCGGACAGAAGCTTCCTCGTTGATTAGTTCGTGTAATTGTGAGACTTTGGTTTTAACGGCCTGTTCTGGGTCCGAGTGACTCGGAGGAAGAACAGCAGCTCAAAGTCTGGTGGCTTCAAACAGAGTTCACAAAAAATGAACTTCTGTGAACTTTAACACAAGGGCGTAGATTTGGTTTTGGCGTTGGTGGGGACGGATGATTCAACCACCGAACCCTGCCCTGTTTCTTTTTTTTCCTTTTTATCTTTGCTTCTTGATAAAAAAGGGAGAAATATACTTGCCTACATATGCTATTCTACATGCTTTTAAACCATTTAAAATTACAATTCATAGTTTTATATGTGAATTATATAATGTTAAATTACTATTAAACAAATGACTGACTAAGTATTTTAGACTTTAGTTTACTTCAGCCATATTCCATATAAATCAGGTATCATACAAAAATAAAAATAGCTTCAAATACAGTCAAGACAATAAAAGAATATGACTTTAAGGACTTAACAACATTACTTCAGTTATAGTGCACCAACATCTCTGATACATTAGCACTAAGGGAACACTGATTGACCTGCTGGTTTTTGTCCATAAAACTACTCATCTAAGATTAGCACAAAGTAAAAGATCTCTCAGCAAAATTATGCAACATTTTAGGCACTATTGCCCCGATCAACTCAGTGAGCTGTTTATTCTAAACATGAACTACTGTTACAGCAACAGACATGGACTACTGGTGCCCCACACAACAACTCAGTGTCCAATATGTGAGGGAGCCAAACACATGCCTTCTCCTCTCGCTAACTGAGATGAACTGCTGGCATATTTGTTTTACATCTATACTGTCCAGTCTCTCCTGGCGGACATGGCAACACGTTATTCATGGTTACATACAATTTTAGACTGATGTGGGCCAAAGCCTCGCACATACTTGCCAACCTTGAGACCTCAGAATTAGAGAGACATTCAAAAGGGCTGTTGGGCATTGTAAAACTTGAATTTTACAATGTTTATTTATCGGATAAAATAAGTTAAATGTCACTGTTATTATTGTCCGGCCAGAAACAGGCCGGGGGTGTCCAAATTCAGAGGCTGCGTCCACCTGAGGACCAGGTGTTGTGCCAAAAACTGATTGTCTGTCAAAAACTGATTGCTTGTATTTAAACTGCTATAAATAACTTGTTGGTCTATAATATGTGTCAAATATATCCCTCATGAATGATATGAAGTCATCTTGAGCAACAAACAACATTCCTGTAACAAGGCAGAAGCCGCAATCAGTTTTTGGCAGTGACTTTTATGTATCCTTTATTTATGCAGTTAAAAAAATTCTTGTTTACTTTAAAAATGTTTCTCTTAAGAGTAGTATGGCCAAGAGGACAGCTGAAATTGCAACAAATGCAAAAATAGTTCTGTAAATATATTTTAGGTGGACAAAAGGGAGTTGATTGATTATAATGTAAGTACAATAACACAGATATTTGAAGTTTACACAGCTACATTCTCGCCTGAAAGTATGTTAAAAGTTTATTTTGCGACCCAGAAAGATTAATAAGAGTAATATTAAAACTAAGTAGCTGCAGTAGTAGTAGCCATTGTTGAAACTGAATTGGCTGAGCCAATCTGGGATATGGTTTTTCAATTTTGTTGTCTGGGTGGAAAATCAGGAGAAATTCGGGGAATGGTGGCTCGGAAGATTGTCGGGAGAAGCACTGAAATTCGGGATTCTCCCGGAAAAATCGGGAGTGTTGGCATGTATGGCGTAGCACAGCCTGTAACGTTATTATGACGGACACATTTTATGAGTGAACTTGACTTTAAGTGACTTACAGGTTTCTTTGAAAAATACTTTCTTATATCCAGGTTCTTCCTTTTTCCTCGTCTCCTCCTTGCAGGTCCTCGCAGCGCAGGATTGTCACTGCTAAAACTAAACAGAGCTCCCTGAAAGGCACAGCCAATCACATTGGCCGTATTTGTCACATGAGGCAGGACTCCAGTAGAGAATGTAATTTAACTCTTTCTGCACCGCTGGGTGAATGAGACGCTGACAGATAGTTTTTTTTTTCTTTTTATCGGTTTTGTTTTTCTTTACTCGAAGAGATCAAATTATTGGTGGTGACAATTCAATAATCGCTGGATATTGGTGGGGACATGTCCCTTCCGTCCATGCCAAATCTACGCCCTTGCTTTAGCATATAACAATGTGCAAGAGATTTATTAACCTGCAAACAGACATGAAGTACACGATGCAGACACAAACAAGCTTTGGTGTGAGCAGCTGTCTGTCAGCTCTGTGAGGATCCTCAGGAAGACTTCTCCAGGCTTCTTCTTCTGTCAGGATGATCCCACACTGCTTTAGTCACGCTGAGGTCGGCTCTGCGGAGGCCCATCCATGACTGATGGTGTCCTGCTGTGTGTTATTAGATCCAGGTGTGCTTTCACTGCACTGATGGTGTGTTTGGATCATTGTGATGGTGGAACAGGAAGCTGCTGTCAGTCAGATGTTTCCAGATGTTCCTGCGTGGTGGATCAGACTCTGTGATTCATCAGTTTATCAAAGATCTCCAACAGCTCTGACTGAGCTGCAGCTGAGACCATGACAGAGCCTCCACCCAGCTTCACAGATGGCTGCAGACTCCTCCCACTTCTTCTTCTGAACCTTTTCCTCAGCTTTTTGAGGACACACTGACACCATGCTGAGATATGCAGAGTTTCAGCTGACAGCTCTTTGGGAATCACCGTGTTGGAGCAAAAATACTGTTTTCATGAGAAGCTGTGATATCGTTGGCATTTGACAGATTTGGTAAAGAAACTGGAACAGGTGATGAGTTTGTGTGTCAGGCTGCTGCCAACAAACGACCTCTGCTCAGGTTTGTGTGATTCACAGTCATTCCTGTGAGAAAGGTCAGGTACAAGGACTGAACAGGAGAGGAAAAGCAGCCAATGTCCACAGAAGAACTTTAAAGAGCTTCAGAAAGCCGGAGTGTTGCTCAACAGCTGCTTGGCAGTAACTATGAAGACCTGAGGGGTGGCTCAAGACTTTTGCACAGCTCTGTGTGGCACATTTTAACAGGACTGGGGAACAAAGTCGTTTCCAGTCGTCTAGTTTAGAAACTATAAAACCAAACCATCAAAGCCAATTGCGTGGCTGCTAAAACTGTGGTTGGGGCCCCTTCGAGTGGCCGTTGCATAAAAGCGAGGGGCCGATAATAAAATCACCAAAACAGTTTGAAGGCAAAGTGAAACTAACAGCAGTAATTATTCAAATAAATTAGAATCAGGAAGTCAAAGTTGGACCAAGAACAGGTGAAACAGACAAATTCTTATCAATAATTACAGCAGCAGTGTAACGCATGGCTGCAGTTAGAGAAGCAGAACAAAGTTGACCCCTGACCCTCGTCCTAATCTCTCGGTTATCTCGGTGAGCGAGGATCGGCTCACGCCCGCGTCAGTGTGAGGGCGGCTGTAAACTGAGGTCAGAGTTCAGGAGCTGCTGCTTTGTGTTTTCTCTGCAGCCAGACTTTTGTCAATGACAGCAGCAAGCAACGCTCGGAGCCTCGTTTACCTCCTCTGACCTTTGACCGGGGAGCTCAGGGTCAGTGAGAAAGGACGCGCACGCGCTCGTGCTTCAAGTCATTCCGCGACATGACGAGCACTCGGAGCAGCTGCAGGAGTTAAAGTCACGTTCTGCTTTTAATTCGCTGCAGGTATAAAACTTTCCAGCTGCTAAATGCGAGCCGGGACTCTGGAGAATGACTTCGCAGAGAAGACGACAGCAACAGTTTGCAGACCTGCAGCTCAAAGACACCTGCTCAGTGACAGCGTCAGCGCGAGCGCCTCGTTCCACGCGTCGTGTGAACTTTCGTGTTTATGTCCTCTGAAGCACATGTGTGTCCAGGTCAGCAAGTCGGAGAACAGTGGGCTCCTCTCACTGTGACCTCAGCTTCACTCACAAACCTGAAGCTCCGCCTCCTCAGACGGTCTGTTCTGCCTCACAGCAGCCACATTATTGGCTGGATAAAATAAAAATTAGCTGAGGTGAGGCCGAACAGATGACTGAGAGCTATGGCCACCTGTAGTGCCGTCCGCCTGTCAGTCAAAGACGCCTCTAACAACACAGACTTTAATCCAGGTGAGCTATGAAAACACCCTCCCCTCATACAACTGTTATGAAGGAGGAAATGACCCACAGACAGTCTGTGGATCAGGCTGTAAACATGTTTATGTCTGCTGTGAAGGTCTATGGGGGCGGACTCACTGCTGCCTCTGCTGGACCTCAGAGGAACTGCAGGTTTGGGACAAGTTGTGTACCTGTGATGATGTTGCTTATTGAAAGGAGCACCGTCCCCCTGGTCACACCTGTCCATGAAGCAGGTTTTGAGGGATGATCCAGTGTTTTTGTTCAGGACAGGAAGCTGAGTATCTTAAAGCTGCTGTAGTGCAGAGACGAGGCTTCAGCGTGATTTCTGCTGAGAAGGATAGAAAATCCGATTGGCTGCAGTTTTGGAAGAACTGTGATTTCTTCAGGTGGACGTTAGAAGAACTGCAGGTTTCACAGTGAAACCCGCCTCACCGGATCTGTCCGGTGCTGGAGGTGATGAAAGTGGAAGCGGCTGTGACGGTGATGAGGACTGATGTGTGAGCAGCAGAGGAGTCAGATTCAATAAAGGCAGAGAGCTGCTTAGAGCGGTTTGTGGGGAACTTAAGCAGCTCTCTGATGTTCCTCTGCAGGAAAGACAAAGCGCTCTTTGATTGCGCTCCGAAGCAAAACCTGACGCAGGTTACATCACTCAGGTGTCAGGATCGTTTGGAGTTGATGCTCGTTGTAAAGATGAGAGTAGCAGTTTGTTGCCAAAAACGCCGTCACAATAAGGATGAACTGCCGATCAGATTGTTATTAATGTGTTGATCATTGCAGTCGCTTCTTTGTGGACGTGAACACGTCGGTGCAGAAACACGGGATCTGAATATGACACCAAATAATATTTTTGATCGCTGACCCGAGGAGGGCAGCACTTACATCTGATTAAAGCACTGCTGGACTCCGTCAGCCTCGGATGCAGGTTTTACCCTCTGACCAGGGGCGGATCTAGAAGGGTGGCATGGGGTGGCAAGTGCCACCCTAAAATGATCCCTTGCCACCCCAGTTTTGCATATGACAGTGTTGTTTATTAAAATAAGATAGCATTAACAGTTTGAGCGTAGTTACAGTCAGCAGTGAATATAAATGCTAAAACTGAATATATTGCATAGTGTCCCCCCCTCCACTATTAACAAATGGTTCAGCCCATAGCTGACGGGCTTTTTTCTTGTTTTCAGTAGCAAGCGATGCTTCTGATTATGCCAGAGCACATTTTGAACAACACCATGGGAATTTCGGATTTTACACAGGTGGTTGGATGTTACACTCTGGAAATGGAAGGAAGGTGAGTGTTATTAACCCTCTGTGGTCCACGGACACGCTGCACCTCCAAATCACATGACTGATGTAAGCTGACACAGCAACAAGCTGCAGCCACGCTGAGTCTCTATTTCAGCCCACATTGGAAATTCGGACTTCAAAGTTTTTACATTTTAATTACAGGCCAGTAAATCCGGAGTTATGATAATATATATAAGCCACGCTTTTTACTAAATACTGTCGTCACGTTTTTGTGTGTGTGTGTTTTAAGCGTTTTCTAAGGACAGCGTGAAAACAGGAAAGAAAGGAAAAAAGCCATCTCTTTCCTATCGGTGGAAAAATGCACCATGTCGACCAATTTTTAAAAAAAAAGTCAACACATAAGATTTGGTTGTTTAGGAAGAGGGGAGAGTTTTGGGAGTGACGGTAACGGCAGCGAGACAGAGCGAGCGAGTGAGAGAGAGGGAGAGAGAGAGAGAGAGAGAGTTTTTAGATGTGGGAGATTTGTGACGTTTAGTGTGGAGTGTATACTTAGTGTGTTGTCTTGTGTAGTTGTTCTGTTGTGTAGTCGTTTTGTTTTGTGTGTCAGTGAGGGCACTAATGAATGTCACTAAGGCACATTTGCAACGTAAACACTGTCACTAAGTAGAAAACCAGCGGAGTGATACACCTGCTGTTGTCAGGCCTGCAGGTTAGTCCCTGTGCTCTTCTGTCTTTTGGTGGACAAACTTATTTTTACTGGCGCACATCATTTGTGGGGCATCTTATTGCGACACCTGATTGTTCTCTCATTTTAGTTTTAGTAATATTTTTAAATGGTTGTACAAAATGAAAGAAACGGCATTTTTAGATAAATAGTTGTATATGTTTACAAAAGTACAATTTATATTTACATTTCAAGTTATAAAAATTTACTCAACATGTCTGTGTTTTGTTTTTTTTACAGTAAAAAATACTACTAGGATTTTAAGTTCTTTGTGTGATTTCAGATCAGTAATACTAATGCAGTATGTCAGTGACAAAAAACAACTAAATTCAGTTGAGCTGAAAAGATACCAAACAAGGCAAGGGGGGGAAACTAAATGAAACAATTTGAGGGTGAAATACAAACGTAAACTCAAAAGGAGTCAAAAATGGCCGCTTGTATTTCAGACCTCAGAGATCCAACAAATCATGAAAAATTAGGTTTAAATTTTTGTTCATGACAGTGCAGATTTCTGACATTTTGTGTAATTTAAGCTGTAACAATGTGATTGTTTTCTAACAAAAAACAGTGAAACTTAAGTTAGACGTGTGTTTGTAAATGAACTGCCCCATGTTGTGTAGCTTTCTGGATTTCATACTTATTGGGCTCCATATTTATTTATTATACAGGCTGTACAGTACATAACATCAAAACTCACATGTTTTATGTAACTAAAGTGTGTAATTATGTGGGCTACAGACAATAATTAAGTTATAGACTATATTTATATGAAAAACATGTATATTTACTGGATTTGAATTATTTTAACCATATGTAACCACCTGCATATGTGTTTGAAAAAAAAGGCTTTGATTTTGCCACCCCATTTGATTTCTTTGCCACCCTAAAAAAATTTCTCTAGATCCGCCCCTGCCTCTGACGGCTGTAAATGCCTCTGATCACGCTGCTGAGTCGCCCTCCTCGCCCTAAAGCGTCATTTCTGCTCTTCGTTCATCACAGAGAAATGTCTTCCTGCTCTACAGTTTGAAGTGGATTTGATGAGTTTGGCCTGTTTTCCTGCTCATGGTGAACGTGTTTTAATAATGAGCTCAAACTGATCGGAACACTCAGTTTTTTCTACTCCTGGATTTATATGATGTCATAGAGAGTGGGTATCTTTGTATGGTCATCTCGGGGACCAAAGGATTCACCCACTGAGTTGGTAGACATTGTGGAATTTCCACAGATTCATCTCAGAGGTCTGCAGGTATAGATGTAGATGTGATTAAAGTTCTTATTTTAAAAGGAGGCTTAAAAACACTTAGCTCCACTGATGGCTCCGCCCACCAGACCTCTGAACGAGCGCCATGGTAATTCTCACCGTGGATGCTTCTGTTCAGCCTGATTTAAGTAGCAGGCCACCACTTTTAAAAATCTCTGCTCTCAGACCTCCGGTTAGTGAGGGGCAGCCAATCAGGAGAGGCGAGGAAGCGCCAAGTTAAGACAAAGAAGGATTACTTTGAACGATGAATCATGGTAAGCTGCTGTGGTAGGAGCTAGAAACGAGCCGACAGGTCGCCTTGTTGTTTCTGAGAGGAGACGCACGCTGACTCGCATCTCAGCACCAACATCTGCTTTACATCCGGCGTGCTGCTCGTGCTCGTGCACGCCACCGTGGCGCACGCTGTAAACGTCAGTCAGCAGAATAACAAAGTTCAGGTTCTTTGTTCTGGATCTAATCGAGATCAGGAGATCAGAGCAGCAACACTTTGCGTGTGTGTGTGTGTGTGTGTGTGTGTGTGTGTGTGTGTGTGTGTGTGTGTGTGTGTTAGTCATTTCCTGTGACAGAAACCAGCAAAACTGGTTTTTAAGACGTTTCACACCCCCACACGAGATGGAATCTTTATCAGCGCGAACAAGGCGCACGATTGCAGGACGAACACGCACACGTGTGAGCCCAGCTGAGGACGCGCTGGATCACACACTCTGTGATAAACTCGTTGACGCTTTCCTGTGGCTGCTTCATAATTACTGATGGCAGAGCTGCGGCTGTCCTGGATGGAAGACGCTTGGAGCTGCAGGTGAACGCCGACGGCACTGAAAGGGACCGAAATGACCTTTCGACCCTCGGCTCAGCACGGCTCAGCACGTCTCACGCCCTGCAGCTGAGGGCGGTCAGCTTGTCAAACGTCTGTGTGCCACTGTTTCCTGCAGCCTCTTGTGTTTTCATGTGACCTCTCCTCATGATCTAAACTGCTGACCTACATCAGCGAGCCGCACAGCAGCTCAGATTTACTGTAAAATGTAGAACAGGCGAGCGGAGACGACACAGATAGGAGCTGTAAATAGCCGAGAATAGAAGCAAGAGCGGCCTCGGTGAGGTGGTTAAATGGAGTGTGATGGAAAGAGTGGGCTGTGTAAAACACGCCGCTCTGCTCAGACGCTCCTCCGGGCACGCTCAGGAGAAGCTGTCACAGAGGTCACGGTGTGACTGCCGACTCCTCACCTGAACACCTGACGAGCTGCTTCTGCTCCTCCCATTAATAGATGAGCCAAACTCGCGTGTCAGTCGCAGCCTGCTCGCCCCGTTGGAGGACGGCCAAGGGCATGAGAGCACATGTCGATACCAGAGAAGTGAGAAGGGCAGCAGCTTGTCTTTCTCAGCAGTCACTGATAAAGAGCCACACTGCACAGCAAACACCTTCCTCACCCCGGGCTTTGATCGAAGGTTTCACTCCCAAAATCTCCCTCAAGCCACGCAGAGCCTCCTCACCCCTCAGCTCCTGTTTAGTCACAGTGACGTGCCGCACATCATCCTCACCGACCGACCAAACAAGTCCATGTAAACTTTAAGACTTTTACTTTTTCACTTCAAAGCGCTTCAGACATTCACTCCTTCCTTCTATGATGAGCAGTAATCCTGTGACTGCTATAAACACTCACTTTATCACAGCGTCTTTCTTCTTGTGGATCTTTATAACATCATAGAGAGGGGATACCCCTAATATGGTCATTTCAGAAGCTCCACCCACGTGCTGTTGAAACATGGGGGTGGGGGGGTGGGTAAACGCCGTATGATATACAGAACCTAAAATCATGTGAAGCTGCTGTGGTCGAATCCACATTTGGTGCCTCTGTAACCAAACTGTGAGCCAGAACCTAGAACCCCTCCAAGGTTCCCTCAGAACCTCCTGAAGGACTGAAACCATGAGCGTTTGGCGACTGTCTCCCTCGGAGTCGGGCTGGTGCACACTGGAGGGAGGAGCTGTCGTTTTGACAGCGTTGTTTTCATTTTTATGTCCCTGAGTTCATGCTAGATAAAATCTCCTGTCGTGTTGCTCTCTGCCGGGTCTCCTTTTTGTGGGCCAGGTGTTCCTTGAAAAATACATTTTGATCTCAAAGAAATGCTTCTAACATAAAGGATATATATATATATATATATATATATATATATATATATATATATATATATATATATATATATATATATATATATATATATGTATGTATGTATATATATGTATGTATGTATATGTATGTATGTATGTATATATATGTATGTATGTATATATATGTATGTATGTATATATATGTATGTATGTATATATATGTATGTATGTACAGTTAAGCCCAAAATTATTCATACCCCTGGCAAATTTTGACTTAAAGTTACTTTTATTCAACTAGCAAGTTATTTTTTGACTGGAAATGACACAGGCGTCTCACAAAAGATAATAAGATGATGTACAAGACGCATAATTGTGGAAAAAAAATATTTCTCAGCTTTTATTTACATTTGAGCAAAAAGTATCATGTCCAGAATTATTCATACCCTTTACAAACTGTCACAGTCTCTGGGAAAATCCAAAGTTCCATACCATTCCAAATAGTCAAAGCTGTTCTAAAGCATCCCAATTACCCTGATTAATTGGAAATAGCTGTTTTGATCAACTCAACAGGTGAAAAACAGCAGCTCTCTGCAGGTGGTCTGTGGACAGTCATGGCTAAGACAAAGGAACTCAGTGAGGACCTGCAGCTGTGCATTGTGGCTGCTCACAAGTGAGGAATGGGCTACAAGGCCATATCCAAATGTTTTCAAGTTCCAGTGGCCACAGTGCAAAGTATTATTAAAAATACAAGACGTTCCGCACTGTGGAAAATCTCAGAGGACGTTGTCGGAAGCCAAAAGCGACACCTGTGCTGGCCAGGAGGATAGTGAGAGAGGTGAAAAAGAATCCAAGGATCACCACCAAGGCCATTCTGGTGAATCTGGGCTCTGCTGGTGGCAATGTCTCAAGCCAGACAGTCCAACGGACACTGTTGGGTTCCACGGATGCAGACCAAGGAAAACGCCACTTCTCCAGGCACTTCTAAGGCATGCCAAAGCTCATTTGGCCTTTGCAAATGCTCATCTGGACAAAGAAGAAGGTTTCTGGTCTTCAGTGTTATGGTCAGATGAAACAAAAATTGAATTATTTGGTCACAATGATGTTGGCATCATTGTGATCATTTGGCATAAAAATGGAGAAGCCTTCAACCCAAAGAACACCATCCCCACTGTCAAACATGGTGGTGGGAACCTAATGCTTTGGGGGTGTTTTTTAGCCAATGGACCATGGAACCTAATCACAGTAAACAGCACCATGAAAAAGAGCAATACATGAAGATTCTCAACAACAACATCAGGCAGTCTGCAGAAAAACTTGGCCTTGGGAACCAGTGGACATTTTAGCACGACAATAACCCAAAACATACAGCAAACGTGGTGAAGAAATGGTTAGCAGACAACACCAGTAACGTTTTGCAGTGGCCTAGCCAGAGTCCTGACTTGAATCCAATTGAGAATCTGTGGAGGGAGCTAAAGATCAGGGTGATGGCAAGAAGACCCTCCAACCTGAAAGATTTGGAGCTCATTGCTAAAGATGAATGGGCAAAATGCCTGTGGAGACATGCAGAAAGCTGGTCTGCAATTATAGGAAGCGTTTGATTGCTGTAATAGCCAATAAAGGCTTTTTTTCTATTGATTATTGAGAAGGGTATGAATAATTCTGGACATGATACTTTTTGCTAAAATATAAATAAAACCTGAGAAATATTTTTTTTCCACAATGATGCCTCTTGTACATCATCTTATTATCTTTGGGGAGACACCTGTGTCATTTCTGCTCAAAAAAGAACTTGCATATTGAACAAAAGTAACTTTAAGTCAATATTTGGCAGGGGTATGAATAATTATGGGCTTAACTGTATATATATGTATGTATGTATATATATATATATATATGTATATATATATATATATATGTATGTATATATATATATATATATATATATATATATATATATATATATATATATATATATATATATATATATATATATATATATATATATATATATATATATATATATATATATATATATATATATATATATATATATATATATATATATATATATATATATATATATATATATATATATATATATATATATATATATATATATATATATATATATATATATATATATATATATATATATATATATATATATGTATATATATATATATATGTATATTTTTTAAGAAAGAAATAAGAAGTGTGAGAGTTATCAGAAAATGTCCCGCTCTGATTTTTTTCCTGACATTGTCATCAGCGTTCCTGTGGTTGCTTTCATGACCACTTTATTCCAACACGACAACATTAGATTACAATAAACTCATAATACACATAATTTCATAACTGTTCTCATCCAGTTTCCACACATTCACCTTCGTAGCCCTAACCCACACTGTGGGGTTGGACTCTGTCTCTGATGACTAAAACATGAGGGCTTTGGTTTCTAGCAGTGAACCAGTCTGAGGACACTGTGACCTAAATACAGGATTGGGTGAGAACTGATGAAGCGTGAGGTCAAACATGATCACCAGCCTGAAGCTGTGCAGTTAATGGGGTGGAAGGCTTCTTTCTGTCACACTTTACATGTAAATTTCATGTGGTACAGTCGAAACCATATGATTGGTAGCTTCTAGTGACATCTACAACTGTTTTAGTTACATAATAACTACTTCCTGTTGATGATGATCATTCTGCGATGTTCCTAAAACATTCACTCAGGAAAAGCCTCAAATTCAGTTTGTTTGTATTTGAAATGCCAACCTGAATGGACTTTGTTTGGAAAAGATCATTTTTTCAGTCTGAGTTTTAGGAATGCTAGCTGTCATTAACCTCTTAACATCCACTTGGTCACTGTGGACCAATCCAGACTTGGAGGTAAGGGTTTGGATTATGCCAAAACAAATCCTAATTGCCCCTTGGGGATAAATAAAGTCTCTCTGATTCTGAAAATCCAACCCTGCAGAGGTTGGCCTAGTGGGTGGTTAAGAGGTTGAAGTGGGTGATTTGATATCGTGAGAAAATGTAAGGTTTAAAACAGCAGAGCTTAAACGATCAAACCTTTATGGATTCAATGTTTGTAGAGGATAAGCTGGAATATTAACTGTGAACTCTCTGTCTGTGTTTCTTGCTGCAGGTCAAAGAGAAGATGTGCAGCTGGAGGATGGAACTGGTACCCCAGTCCTGCCCCTCACCAAAGACTAGATGAATTCTATGCTGGGCACCAACAAGTCTAAGGACCCTTTGGACTTTTAGCACAGGTCCACAGCAGGGAACACTAAAGGAAGGGCAGACATGTCCCAGGCTGGTAAGGTCCTCCACCTGTACGTCGAGGTGAGGTCTGTTGCTGAGGAGGAAGGTAAGGTGCCGGTCCGAGGAGATGATGGTTGCAGTCATCTGATGCTTCAATGTCCAGATGTTCTCCCTCACTCTCAGAGGAGCTCTGCCTACTCCAGCCGTAACCCCAGTCCGGATCTCTCTCCGATACAGCACCACATGGGGGGCGAGAACCACAGCTTGCCTCTCTCAAAGACCTCCTCCAGGCAGTCGGTCAACTTCCAGTTCCAGAACTCTCCCTCTGCAGGGTCGAACACACAGCTTCACCAAAAAGATGCACTGCATGACAGTTTTGGGCAGTTACTTGAAGTCCTTACACCGGGAATGACCGCTCCACGCCACCACGGCTCACTTGGACACGTCAGTTCCTCAGACACGGATCCGTACCAGAGGAGGGTGTTTATCTCGCCATCATCAACATCCTCTGGGAGGCTGACTGTGCCCTCCACACCAGTCAGCGGTCGCAGGCACTGCGAGGTCCCAGGGGTGGAGGGCGATGAGGGGAGGAAATCTGTGGTGTCGTTTAGCTACATAGAGAAAGCAAACGTTCACAACACGGCCGCCCGCCGAAATTCTCTGTCCCAAAATGAGCCGGACAGTCCTTTCAAGGAAATGGGAAGCGGGAAGGTGCTGCCCGCTCACCTTCGGAAGAGGCTCAGCGATCCAATGTCATACAACGGTCACCTGTCACAGAGCCACGCCTGCCCAGCTCAGAGTCCAGCCCCGCGGGGCTCACCTTACCTGCAGAGAGCTGACCTGGACTCAGTGGCCAGAGGTGCCACCTACAGGGCCCCTGAGGAGTTTGGATCTCCAGAGCTTAAGCGCAGATTTGGAGGTCACCGATTTGAGAACAGCAGCCCCTCCCTGCCTCGGCATTATCAGCCTTCTCGCTGCCGGTCCTGGGGGGGCTCACCTGACCTGCCCCGCAGCACCCTCACCCTGCCATGGAAGACCCAGCTCATGGAACTGGACAGGACCCTCTCCCGTAGTCCAGTGAACGGATTACCCAGAAGTCCCGCCTCCAACCATCTGTGTGCCCACACTAGCTACTGGTCTTACTCTGCAGATCCAGCCACTAAACTGCACTCCAATGGCCCGACACCGAGCAAACCCAGGCCGTGGATGGGAGACGAGAGCCCCAGACAGTCGAGTAAATTTCACCCACCGTTACCTGCAGGGAGACCCACAGACATCCAGCATGAGGTTCAAACTAGCGTATTACCTGCCAGCACTTCCTGCACACCTGGGACCACTCCTCACTGTGCTAATAACACCTATAATGTTAACACTACCAACACCAGCCAAAAAGCCACAGACGGGCTAGGCAGCAGCTCAAGCAATAAACTGAATTTAACCAGCAGGAGTCCCTACAGGTTGTCCCGCTGCAGCAGCAGAGCGAGTGATGCAGCCAGCGATGTCAGCGGCAGGAGGAGTGCCTCCCCATCCTCAAACCTCGATGTGGCTTCCAAGTTAGCTCTGGAGGCCAGCAGACTTTCCAGCATTTTTGCAGAGAGACGAACTCCGTCTCCGACTCCTCCTGAGTCTTTCCGGCCCGAGAGTCCCAAGACTGCACGGCCATCCCTGAAAGAATCACAACCGTACGCCACCCTTTATGGACGGAGCTCCCCTGAGACTTTACAGGTGGATGCCTGGAACCACAGTCAAAAAAATGACAAGGCAGTACCTCACACTAAACCAGGACGAATTTCCCCTGTCTCGTCACAGAAAGGCCTCTCCTCACCAGCATCTCCAGCCATGCCTGCTAGATTGTACTGTGCAGCTGCCTCTCAGTCACCTGAACTGGACCCACGGCAGAAACGGAACGCATCATCGAGTAAGGACACGTCCTCCCTGCACCGCTACCAGCCGCCACAGTACACCGGAGACCGCAGGTCACCCGGCATGGAGCGCAGGCAGTACGATCACCTGTCTGAGAGATCACCCAGAGACAGCCCTGAAATCACCAGGAAACCTCTCTCCAGACCGAACGTGGAAGCTTTGCCTGTGAGCTGGACCTCCAGGCAGCAGGAGTGGATGGAGGACAGGAGCGAACTCAAAGAAAACTACAGTCAGGCACCTCCCAGAGTTTACGTTTCACACAAAGACGAGAGTCGTGAAAAGGATGGAGGCGAAAAAGGGGTGAAGACATCGGGGCAGGAGCAGCAGAGGCTGGGTGTGGGCATGACCAAGGATCAGACAGAGGAGGTCCAGGACCACAGCGGCGGTGCCGGGCCGTCCTCTCAGAGCTCCAGTGGAGTGACGGGGAGCCTGAGGGACAGTCTGTCCCCGGAGACCTCGAGCCAGTCGAGCCACGATACAGCAGACGGTGGCTCGGGGATGCAGGTCGGATGGATGGGAGGGGGCTGAGGGTGTGGTTGTGTAAGAGGAGGTCATCAAGTAGAGTGTGTGTTAAGTCTTCTTCACCTCGACTGCAATAAATCGATAATGAAAGCAAAGTAAAGCTCCAGCTGTGACTTTGATTCAGTGACTTGTCTTTGTTTCCGTCACACACGGTTTCCTCCCGCTGTGCTGGGCGCTGAAACGGGACCGCCTTAACATTTAAATAATGATGATGATGATTTTGCTTTAGACTATCACAGCAATTAAAACACAAAGAACCAGCTCAAACTCTGCTTCTCTTTAATGTGTCGGCGAACGGCACGTATCCACCGCACCGCTGCTTCCTTCACGTGTTTATAAACACATGTAAACATGCTACTTCCTGTCCATTTCAGTCAGACGTCGGATCAGCGACAGCTCTGTCCTCCAGGTCGCAGAAGATCGCCCAGGCCAAGTGGGAGTTCCTGTTCGGAAGCCAGAAGAGCTGCTGCAGTAAAGGTGCGGTAGGCAGTTCCTACGTGACCTTTGACCTCAGGTCCAACACCGCGGACCAAATGCACATAAACTCTATCAGAAAGAAGACGTTTCTGTCCACGTTGGGTCCAAACTCTGTGTTTCTCAGTATGGACGTGTACTCGTGTTTATGTTAGCAGCCGCACATTATTATAAACTCTAACATCTGTAAATGTCAGATTTATTTTAGTGCGTCACAATCGTAGGACTCGTTACAGACACACGACGCTCCACAAATGTATTCTTAGATTTTCATCAATAATTCACTCAGTCAGCCAATTTCATCTCTTTAAGTACAACAGCAGCTTTTATGAGTTCAGAGTTTCTCAGAGTATGAACTGGAATATTAAGCAGGTGGGAGCATGAGCGCCGACACCTGGACAGGTTAAAACAGTAGTGTTGGTGGAGGTCACCTGCTGAGTGACGGTGTTGGTGGGCTTTCTGTGAAGCAGGCGAGGCGTCTGCAGGTAAATACCAGTGTTGATGGCGGCTCTTTACTAATGACTGTTTGTGAAGCTCAGACGTGTGTGTGTGTTTCTGGCATCATACTGTAAATGTTACAGCATATATAATTTAACCACAGCCCTTAAGTGAAGCCACACCCACCTCTTCGTGTGCTCGTAGATACTGCAGCAGGTAAATACGACCTTACAGGCTTTGTATTCTTCAAACAAATCTGACATAGTAGCACAGGTGTGCACAGAGGCAGCAGCAACAGTGTGTAATGATGATCTGGAGTCTGTTTGCAGCAGGTTAAAGGGCCGTTCTGTCTTTTCTCTGCTGCTGTGGCGTAAACACGGAGCTCCCAGAGTTCCCAGCGTTTTCTAAGCCAATTAGCCGAAGCTGCAGCTTAACGTAAGCTCAAAGGGGTTTTACAGAGAGTACAACTCTGCTCACAGGTGCTGCTACACATCACCGCTCACTTCCTGTTCTTCATGTCCTCACTTAAAACTGGGCGTCAGCCCTAAACGACACAGAACCGAGTCTTAAAGTTTCTGCTGGTGTGCTCTGAGCTGGAGCTCTGATCGTGTCGACGTAACTCTGAGCTCAGAGGAAAAGCTTTCATGGAACTCTGTGAAATGTCTTCTTCTGTCCTGTTTGTTCAACAGGTAACGTCACTGTAGAGTGTTTGCTATTGATATTGATAAAGTCAAGTCTCAACATGGAACACAGTTTATCTGCAGTCCTTTTCTGTATAAACTGATCCAATTTATACAATAACTTTGTGTAATTTAATCAATGATCTAAACTGTCCTCTAATTTGTTTGCACTTGTACGTAGTGAAATATCAGACACTGGTCCAAATCCAGGGTTCTAGTGCTGGTTCCTGGTTCCTCTACATTAAACTTTATTCACACTATGATCCATCAAAGTTTCATGAGGATATCTGCTGGACTCACAAACACCTTATCATTCATCACCGATCGAGGAGCGCAGGAACAACCCCAGGGTTCTCTTCAGCACTGTAACCAGGCTGACAAACAGTCAGAGCTCTGTTGAGCCAACCATCCCTTTAACGCTAACTAGTAATGACTTCATGAACTTCTTCACACTTAAAATTTGAACCATTAGAGAAAAATAAATAGCCATCCAACAGGCGTATCAATAGGTACAGCTACTTTTAACACTACTGATGTTTACTCTGGACTCTGAGTTAACTTCAATAATTAATTCCTCCAAACCATCAACATGTCTTTTAGACCCCATTCCTACAAAACTGCTCAAAGAAGTCCTGCCATTAATTAATGCTTCAATCTTAAATCTGATCAACCTATCTCTAATAATCGGCTATGTACCACAGGCCTTCAAGCTGGCTGTAGTTAAACCTTTACTTAAAAAGCATCTCTAGACCCAGCTGTCTTAGCTAATTATAGGCCAATCTCCAACCTTCCTTTCATATCAAACATCCTTGAAAGAGTAGTTGTAAAAATTAGATCTCTGCCTCTTTTAAACAGCATGTCTGTATCCTGTAACTGGTTTGGGGTGAGCAAAGGAAGACCGGATATAGAACCTCGTTCTGAGGTTACTTCCAGTTAAAATTAGAGATGGCACGATACCACTTTTTTTTTGTCCGATACCGATACCGATATCATAAATTTGGATATCTGCCGATACCGATATGAATCCGATATAGTGTGTTTTTTAATCAATAAAACTGTTTTTTTAATATCTTGCTGCATTTTGTATAAGTTCATCCTCAAGTTTAAATAAACAACAACACTAAAGCTATTCTGTTATACCTGTATGTAAAAAATACACTGCACCCAAAATATTTCATAGTTCAGCAACACTGATCAATCTAATAAACTTAAACCTGCTCCATCCTCCCTATTCTGGTATTTTAAAGAGTACTTAGCAGAAATATTAAGCAACCTAACTAATAGGGTTGCAAACTCCCAGCAAAAAAAATAGGGAACCACCCCCCACCCTCCACCTCATGATGCTTAATCGATGTAATCAACTTTAATTTGATGCAGGGTGAAAAAAAAATGCACAGAAATAAATTATTTTTCAAGAATAATTAAATAGATTCAACATCTTTCTTCAACAGAATTGCAGACTGCACAGATGGTATCTTTCCAAAGGAATAAGTACTATAGCTTACTAGGGTATATTAGACTTAACAGTTACTATATACAGTAATGGACTTCTATACATTTTACATCAGATTAAAACTTTGGGTGTAAGATTCAGATAATTATTTATTAAAAGCTACATATTTTAAATGAGAATAAGAAAGAAAAGTATGTCTTTGTGCCCCTTTTCCCTGTTCATGCCCTATCGGCCCCCTGGCTACACTTTGCTAGATCCGCCCCTGCACAGTTACCAGCCGTCAGCTACGTGAAAAGGATCCTGGTGTAGAAAGTAATATTAAATACATTCTAACAACAGCTTATCAAGCTTAAACGTGCTGCTGTTGTTCAGCCGCTGGTTTCCTCTTTCTGGTGCAAAGTGGGCCAAAAACAAAGAAGAGAGACGGACTCGCGACAGAAAAGCCGATCAGCTGATCATTGATCAGTTTCACGATTGAAGTAGCAGCAGCAGAGGGAGAGAGAGGCAGTCGCTCCATATATCGGTTGTTAAGCTTAACGTGGGAATGCTTTACAAACATTCAGAGATGAACTTACACACTTGCTTTACGTCTCTCTGGGATAACTTCCTCGGAGATGAAATGCTGGTTTGGTAGCGAGGCTACAAATACACACAGCTGCTCTATCACGTGACGCACACTGCTCCGACGTGCTACGGTTATGAGCCGAGTTACGCCGTGTCGCAAGTTTTGTGAGGTGCTTTTTTGATATTTAATGGATCGGATTATATTTTTTTATTTCCCTCCGATATCCGATCCAGTAATTTAGGTCAGTATCGGACCGATACCGATACGTAATATCGGATCGGTCCATCTCTAGTTAAAACGGCGTTTTTCCTCCCCGCTGTCGCTAAGTGTTTGCTCCTATGGCGTTGTTGATTGTTGGGGTTTCTCTGTGTTATTGCAGGTCAGTACCTTACAATAGGAACCACCTTGAAGTTGCCTTTAAGATTTGGTGCTATCATAAAAAACTAGAATTGGATAAAAATGACAGAAAACTGGGGGGCAATCAGAGTTTAGCTTCAACACTTCGTTGGACCTTTTTTGTACTCTTTGACACTTGGAGTTATGACCATCTGCTTTTTCCTCCCGTAGACGCTCCGTCCACGACGCCTCCAACCAGCAGCTCGCCCAGTCCAACCCCACCCTCTTCCCTCCATCTAAAACCAGGCAATCAGAGGAGGGGGCGGGAAACCGAGGGACAAAAGCTGTCTCATCACGAGGTGCGGCAGATCGAGGTGGAACTGGTGACCACCGACCCTCGAGGCTCCACCCCCAAGACTGGCATCATCCGGCGAACCCTCAAATACTCGGAGACGGACCTGGACGCCGTGCCTCTGCGCTGCTACCGTGAGACCGACCTGGACGAGGTGCGTGCACCTCCACTTGTTTGCATCTCATCTGGTTTCTTTTAAAATACGTTATCATCATCTTCTGTGTGGTGTAGGTAATGCGGGCGGAGGCAGCCGAGGAGGCGGACTCGGCCTTCGGAAGTAACCGCAGTGTCCTCGGAAACTCCAACTTCAACCCCGCCGACCCCTCCCCAAAACCTCACCCAGGTGGAAGGAAGGAGGTTGATGGGGAGGAGGAGGAGGAAGACGAGGAAGATGAGGAAGAAGGAGGAGTGGTGAGCTGGGCCAGCGTCAGGATGCAGGGAGACCAACAGAGACAGAGAGCCATGAAGGAGGAGGAGGTGCTCAGCCTGCTGCTGAAGGGGTGAGAGGGCGAGGAAAGGGGCTGCAGGGGGAGGACGTCCAACTAGGGCTGGGCTATATCATACCGTTCACGGTAATACCGGTGTAATTTTGGGCAACGATAGGAAAATGAAATATTGCGATAGAATGTGGGTAAAACGCGCATGCGCAGTCCCTTTGTTTACATACGCACATGGCGGCGACGCAGAATGAGAAGAGCGAAAGTGGATCGTTAAATGAAACGGATGAACCAGAACTGGTTTGTAAAAATGCTGCAACTTCAGTGGTGTGGAACTGGTTTAGCTTTCGTCCGTCAGATACACAACAAAGCACTATTTTTGGTAGCGCATGCTAGCGGGCCGTCGTTATTACCGTGTTGTTTGGAAAATACGGTGCACTTAAAATCAATCCTTTGATTTTTCTGAAAATCGACAGTGCCCCTTATAATCCCGTGTGCCTTATGTATGAATTCTGGTTGTGTTTACTGACCTCGAAACGATTTTATGTACACGGCGCTCGAAAATCTGTCAAATCTTCAAAGCTCCGCCCTGCCTGCGTCTGAATAACCACACGAGATGCTGCTACACAGAAATGAAGGATTTATTATCTGACAACCACAAAAGTTGTGTTCAGTTGTAAATGCTGGAAGAAGCTTTTCTCCTGTCAGATTAAATTTAACAGTAAAATCCTGATTTCAGTCCTGTATCTTACTTTTCTGGCCTATGACAGGCCACATTTTAAAAGCCACGCAGTGGGCCGTTTCTGGCCCGCAGGCCGTCTATTTGACCCCCCTGATCTATATTCAGTCCTGCAGCTGAGGAAGAAGGGCTGCCTGTGTGGGAGGCAGTCGTCTGTCCTGCTTCATTCATCCTCTTTAATGCACATGCGTGCAAACTGAGAGGCCGTGTGTGCAGACCTTTTCCTCCTCTTTGGAGCCCGATTCCTCCCGCTCGGCTTTTTAAACTTTTCTTTGATCCCAGTTTGCACTGATGAGACTCGGCGTGAGCGTCTGTGAAACCCAGGATTAAACACGCAGTCAGGCTTTAACACGTTTAACTCCTCTTCCTCAGGTCGCCGGAGTCCTCCGACACCCACGGCGGCCTCAAGTCTCCGATCTCCATCGGCAGCCCCCGCCGACCCTCCGACAGCAACCTGGACTCCTTCAGCCGCCACTTCGAGAGCATCATGGAGTCCCACCGAGCCAAGGGCACGTCATACAGCAGCCTGGACAGCGTGGACCTGCTGACCTCGGGATCCACATCCGTGTTCACCTTCGACCTGCCCACCCTCACGCCGGAGATCCAGGTAGGACGTGGAGAGGAGGTGTGTCGCTGCTTCCTGTGCGCAGCAGGATGTAACGCTGTCCCGTCTGTGTTCAGAGTCAGATCTGTGAGAGCGCCAAGCAGATTATCGAGCTCAGCTTCGCCCCGCTGGCCCGTCCGGACCCGTCCGCCGCCTCTGAAACGTCTCGCTCCGAACTTGCCCTCAGCGCCTCGGGGGCGGGGCTCCGAGGAGGCTCCAAGGATGACGGCGGCCCTCCGGTCAGGTCCAAGTCGGAGAGAGACTCGTGGCGTCGCTCCATCCTCAAAGACGGCTTCAGGAAGGCGAGCTCGACGCCAGCACTCCACAGCAGCATCAGGTGAGTCGGACCGCTCGCTCGTTCTGCATCCAGACGAGGAGATGAGCTCCTGATGGGTGTAAACGCCGGTCGTTGTCGTGGAAGAAGGAGCTCTGCATGTGCGTGCATGGGTGTGTGCGTGTGCGTGCGTGTGTGTGCGTTGTAGCACTCTCTGGATGCTGTGACTCTGAGGAGCAGACGTGATCTGCAGATTAAAGTGATGAAAGCTGCTGCAGGGACTCAGATCAGCCACAAGGTGGCAGCACAGCTCTGTGTGTGTGTGTGTGTGTGTGTGTGTGTGTGTGTGTGTGTGTGTGTGTGTGTGTGTGTCATACAGATGGAGAGTGCAGACATTTACTCATTTTTCCGTTTCTTTTTTTAACCCTCTGGCTTCGCCGTTCCTGCAGCAGCTGTTTTTAACCTCGTTTTATTTTCCTCCAGTTAATCTTCAGATTAAAAGCCTAAAAAACCAGCAGCAGCTTTCGTCCTCGTTCACCTCACACACTTCAGTTAATGAAGCACGAGGTGAGCTGAACTAAACTATGAATATAAGTTTGATGGACGAGACGTGGTTGTTGAGAAATAATAGATTTGTGTTATTGGCGGCTCGTGCTTCTGTCCCAGCTTTGTACAAACATCGTGAAACTGTCATTTTAAAGTCGTGTAACTGCCGTCTGAGCAGCTGGAAACACTTTTCAGGCCTTTTGCATTAAGTTTCTTAAGTTTCAGTTTGTTTTATATGAATTTTCACAGTCAGACCTATGAGGTCACAAACTAACAGCATCTTAAAGTAAATTTCCAGAAATACTCGGTCCTGCCACCAGTCTGTTTGAGACGCTGCCCCCTGCTGACAGTAAAGCACTACGACACGTAGCCTACTGTCTGCAGAGCTGCGTGTAGGCTAGAGGAGAGGAACAAAATACAGCGTAGTGTTTTTGTCTAGCGCTGCATCGAGACAGAGACAATAAATATCACCAAATATCAGGGACATCAAATATTTCATTAAATAAACAAAATGGGAATTCACAAACGGGGGGCTCGTCTTACGCACCGCCGTCCTGAGATCACGGCTAATCAGCTCAACTGACAAATCATCCTCGGCCCGATAAAGCTAGCTGCAGAGCGAGCTCACAGCTCGATAGCAACAAAGAAACAGGAAGTCGGTGGCCGTTTTGTGATATTATAGAAGGATAACGTGTGGCGTGATTGCTCAGGCCACCTGACAGCAGTGGCTCGACTCGGCACTGCAACTGCTTTTACTCTGGTTCCTCCCACAGAGCAGGAAGGCTGCTGCCTGCAGAGGTGATGGTTGAACTTCTGTCCATGCAGAATGCAACACACACATGAGTTCTGAAGGTTTGCTACAGTTGCTGTTTCATCAGAAACAGGTTGCATGTAAGTGCCAGCTGAGTCGCAGGCTGACTGCAGGCTGCTGTCGCAGGACGATGAGCGACACGTTTCGAACAAAGATGGTGTTTTTGAAGCTTGCCGAGCAGTTTTGGTTGCACATCCTCTCGTGCTCCACTTCCAGCTTTATACGGTTACTTTCCTTTAAACCAAACCACGGTGGTCACATGACGCGGGTCCCATCAGCTGATGGAGTGTGGTCAGCGGAACCGTTTCCCACTATATTCATTGTGTTACAGTAGTGCATCACTCTAAACCAGTTTAGCACTTAAACCATTAAACTCATACTGACAGCTGATGTTTAGTTTGTTTCTCAGAATGATTAATAAAGCAAAAACAAACAGATTTGATTAGACCAGCATCGCCTGCCTCCACCTCCTCCTGTCCCAGCATGCTCCTCTGTTACACCACCCCTCTGCATGTCCTCCTTCACTGCTCCATCTTCACCCCCCTCCTCCCTCCTGCACACGCTCAGACCATCTCAGCCTCTGTGGCTCTGAGCGGTCTGAACATTTGAACACCTTCGGTCTTTAAACCTTCTCTTTCTCTCTTTGTCTCGCTTCCACTGACTTTCCTTCATCTTGTCTCCAGAGCACGCCTCCACCTCTCCAGGCTCTCCTCCGCCCGCTCTCGCTGCAGATCGCAGTGTTGTCTGCAGACTCCTGCCTGACGTCACCTGTCAGTCTGTCTATCAGCGACGCAGACAGGAAGGAGCTCAGAGCAGATCCCGATGTAATCCCACCCCCACCTGTCACTCCTGCTCCACACCTTTGTCCTCATGTCCTGCACCACCCTCACGTACTTCCTCATGCAGTACCACACTTCCTCTTTCTGCAGCCAATCATCTGCTCCTCCTTAAACATCACATGTTACAGTCACGTTTGCTTTAATTACAACTTACAAAAATATAACATTTACACTTTCCAGTGTTCGTACCCGAATGATCCCCAAATCGTTGCGCTCACTCTGATTTTGCATATTTTTAAATCATTTTCTTGCAGACGTTGGTGTCACCTTCTTTGGGCTGTTTGAATCACTCATTTTATCTTTTAACAAATGATAAAACATTTAATTTCTTTCTCAGTTTATTTTGTCTAAGCGTCAGTTCTAGTTACTGTTTGTGTTCACTGCAGCGCGGCTGTTAAACTGAACTGTTAGTTCTATTTTTCTCCAGATTAGTTGAGTTAATCTGCCCACGTGCAGCTCGGCTCCTGCAGGATTACGACCTGGAGTGTTTGTATTCCTGCTCCAGCTCCAGCGCAGTGCAGGATAACAGCATTCAGGTGGAAATGAGCAGAATACGGTTTTAATTCAGGGGTGGGATAAAATCGGGGAGCTCGCTCCTGCCTGTTGTTGACTTCAGTGTAAATGGAAGAATTCACACGTTTTCTTGCTTGTGTGTGGTTAAAACGTCACTCTGCACACGGACACGTTCAAACATCTGAGGAGTGAAATGGAAACAGCCGGCCTGCTGCTGGGAGCTTTCCCAGCATGAGCTGGAGGAGCTCGCCATTTTCCTTGTTGGCCTCGCGCCACGGCTTCGGCTGGGTGTGGACGAATTCAGACGCAGTCAAAAACTTTATTGTTCCCAGCAGAAACTCACATCGAGCTGCAGCGAGAGAGGAATTCAGACTTGGACATGAAAAACAGGATCACACCCAAACAGCTAAGTCCAGGCGCCTTCACGCTCACATGCATTTGCACTCCTAGCTTCGTGAGGACCTCTGTGCATCGCATCCTCCAAGAGGACATGATGCATTCCAGCAATACACCCCCCCCCGCCCTGAATCTAATCCTAATCTGCACCTTCAAACGGCTTCATGTGGGAGGTCTGTCCTCATAGGGATAGGTGTACACACACACACACACACACACACACACACACACACACACACACACACACACACACACACACACACACACACACACACACAGTTTTATCAGCCTATAGAGGGAAATTCCAGATGGAGTGAGGCAGGGTGGAAGTAAAGACCTCCCACTCCTGTCTGAAAACTAGAAACACTCTGAAATGTTTTCACTCCTCCTCCTCTCCCCCTCCTCCTCCTCGCTGTCATTCATGTGGATGTTTTCCATCTGTTGTTTGTGTGTTCCGACCTCTGACCTGCTTTCCCTTGGTTCGTGGTGATGCTTCTGCTGTGGAGCTGAAGCGTAGATCCTTTGCTGTTATTGTGAGCTGAAACACGACAACACGTTTGTGTGCGGCTGTAAATACTCTGAGTTTTGTGTTTTCAGATGGATTTTTAGTCTTCTGTTGTAGATAACCGTGGTGTAGAGCGGCGGCTGCCCGCTCTTTTTAAACGACTCTTCCATTTCTATGATCATCTTTCAGCCGGAAGGTTTAACGATGTGATCTGGGTCGAGCGCAGCAGCAGGCCGTGCACAGACGTAGTCTCACAGTGTGACCTGCTGTTTGCAGGTTTAAACACTTCCACGGTCACAGCGACTTCCACCAATCAGAGCCGTCGCTGTTTCGGTTTGTGTGCAGTGTAGTTGTGTTTGTGTGACGTGGTGAATAAAACGCACTTTAGTTGAAGCGAGGCTGACGTGGTGCAGACGTGTGATGGTTACAGCGTCATGGCTCATATTGAAGATCTGTGAGCAGCGTTTGGAATGAGGTTTAGCTTCTGGACCCGCCCCGCCGAGCTCTGCATCAGGGACACACACACACACTGTACCCCTGTACTGTGTGTATATAAATGCTGTAGGTTCAGTTTAATGAGTAAATTCTGAATTTATCTTATTCATGTGAACCAAGAACATTAAAGAGAAGTTGCTGCTCGCGCTCAGCTGAAATCCTAGATCTGTTCTCATGTTCCAAGTTTCTCTTTAAGCTTTCAGTCACGTTCATGCGGCGCCTCGATGCGGCTGAAGTTTATCGAGCTGCTGAAAACTTCCAGGATGGTGAGACGAGACAAAGAGAGGAAGAGGGGAAGGAGAGGACAGAGGGGGGAGGGCGAGGAGCCGAGGAGGAGGAGGGGCGTGCCGGGTCAAATGGGGGAGGAAGCGCATACCTCCTTCCCCTCTGTGCTGGAAAATAAGCCAGCTGATGGACGAGAGGGGCAGGACGAGGAGAAGGTCCAGCGGAGAGGAGAAAGAGGGAAAGTTGTGCCGTGAAGTTGGGAGAGGAGCCGCGCCGTGGTTTCAAAAAGTGTGGAAGAAAGAGGAGGAGGACTGGAAGCAGACGGATCAGAGAGGAGACGCTGCTGCCGGAGGATTTCCTTACCGAGGCTCCGAATGAAGCGGAGAACTCGAAGCAGATGATGTCATAGCTTAATGATGTCATCAGATTAACGTGTGGGTGACGTCGCTCCGATTCCCTCGATAACAGCTCGCCGTGGTTCGGAGACATCGATGTGGATGTTGTTTGATCGGCGGCTGCTCTCTCACAGGCTCGGTGTGAGAGTGGGCGGGGCCGTGTCGTAATGGCGAGATACCTGCTGTGCTGGGGGGGCGGGGCTCTGGAGGACAGGTACATGTATGCCCCGCCCTACCCGGCTGTGTACAGGTGAGGTTAAAGCTTCCTGTTTCTGAAACATGAGATCAGTGATGTCATTGATGTTTAAATATGTAAACAGGGAATTTATTAAATACATTTATTATTTATTAGTTTGTTATTGAGAAAAATGACAAAGTTAACTGTTGTCAGCAGGAAACGACACCACAGCATAAAGTCAAAGAGATGATCTGTCCTGTTCTGGTGTGTGATTGGTCGGTTTTTGTGGGGAAAAATCATCTCCGACTGTTTTTGAGAGATGCTGAGGTTTAAAACCAGTATGTGCAGATGGTTTAGTATAAAGTGCTTTGGGGTCCTTAGGGACTAAGTAAAGCGCTATACAAATGCAGGCCATTTACCAAACTGCCACAGATGCCAAAACCCTGCAGTTCCTCTACCGTCCAGTAGGGGCAGCGGCGAGTCAGTCCCCACAGACTCCCATGTTAAAACTGATACACAAACTGGTCTGGGTTCTGTACATAACAATGCTCTTATGACTCGCCTTATTAGGGGTGTGGCCTCTTTGACTGAGCTGCTAGCTGTCTGCTAGCTTCACCTGGACCTCTGGATCATGTTTGTAGAGTGCACAGTGAGATCTGAGGATTTGATGTGGATGTTATTAATTCGCAGACGTCTGTGTCTGAGCAATGCTCCCATACAGTCTGTGGCTGCTAACGTCCGTCTACCCAGAATCCTGCGTATCGCCCGTCTTTCACATAAACACAGGTTTGTTCTAGTGTCGTAAATGAAAACGATGCAGAGATGAATACCATTGTACAGTTACGAGTATTTGTGGTTCACTGAGTGATTCAATTCAATTCAATTCAATTCAATTTTATTTATATAGCGCCAAATCACAACAAAAGTCGCCTCAAGGCGCTTTTATATTGTACAGTAGATAGCACAATAATAAATAGAGAAAAACCCAACAATCATATGACCCCTATGAGCAAGCACTTTGGCGACAGTGGGAAGGAAAAACTCCCTTTAACAGGAAGAAACCTCCGGCAGAACCAGGCTCAGGGAGGGGCGGCCATCTGCTGCGACCGGGTTGGGGTGAAAGAAGGAAAACAGGATAAAGACATGCTGTGGAAGAGAGACAGAGATTAATAACAGATATGATTCGATGCAGAGAGTCTATTAGCACATAGTGAGTGAGAAAGGTGACTGGAAGGAAAAACTCAATGCATCATGGGAATCCCCGGCAGCCTACGTCTATTGCAGCATAACTAAGGGAGGATTCAGGGTCACCTGGTCCAGCCCTAACTATATGCTTTAGCAAAAGGAAAGTTTGAAGCCTAATCTTGAAAGTAGAGATAGTGTCTGTCTCCTAATCCAAACTGGAAGCTGGTTCCACAGAAGAGGGGCCTGAAAACTGAAGGCTCTGCCTCCCATTCTACTTTTAAATACTCTAGGAACAACAAGTAGGCCTGCAGTGCAAGAGCGAAGTGCTCTAATAGGGTGATATGGTACTACAAGGTCATTAAGATAAGATGGGGCCTGATTATTTAAGACCTTGTATGTGAGGAGCAGGATTTTGAAATCAATTCTGGATTTAACAGGAAGCCAATGAAGGGAAGCCAAAACAGGAGAAATATGCTCTCTCTTTCTAGTCCCTGTCAGGACTCTTGCTGCAGCATTTTGGATCAGCTGAAGGCTTCTCAGCGAGTTTTTAGGACTTCCTGATAATAGTGAATTACAGTAGTCCAGCCTGGAAGTAATAAATGCATGAACTAGTTTTTCAGCATCACTCTGAGACAGGATATTTCTAATTTTAGAGATGTTGCGCAAATGGAAGAAAGCAGTCTTACATATTTGTTTAATATGTGCATTGAAGGACATGTCCTGGTCAAAAATGACTCCAAGGTTTCTCACAGTGTTACTGGAGGCCAAGGTAATGCCATCCAGAGTAAGAATCTGCTTAGATACCATATTTCTAAGATTTTCAGGGCCGAGTACAATAACCTCAGTTTGATCTGAATTAAGAAGCAGAAAGTTAGCGGCCATCCAGGTCTTTATGTCTTTAAGACATTCCTGCAGTTTAACTAATTGGTCTGTGATACCTGGCTTCATGGACAGATAGAGCTGCATGTCATCTGCATAGCAGTGAAAATTTATGCTATGTCTTCTAATGATGCTGCCTAAGGGAAGCATGTATAATGTAAATAGAATTGGTCCTAGCACTGAACCCTGTGGAACTCCATAATTGACCTTAGTGTGTGAAGAGGACTCTCCATTTACATGTACAAACTGGAGTCTATTAGATAGATATGATACAAACCACTGCAGTGCAGTACCTGTAATACCTACAGCATGTTCTAATCGCTCTAATAGGATATTATGATCAACAGTATCGAACGCAGCACTGAGGTCTAGCAGGACAAGCACAGAGATGAGTCCACTGTCAGAGGCCATAAGAAGATCATTTGTAACCTTCACTAAAGCTGTTTCTGTGCTGTGATGAGCTCTGAAACCTGACTGAAACTCTTCAAATAAGCCATTCCTCTGCAGATGATCTGTTAGCTGTTTGACAACTACTCTTTCAAGGATTTTTGATATGAAAGGAAGGTTGGAGATTGGCCTATAATTAGCTAAGACAGCTGGGTCTAGAGATGCTTTTTAAGTAAAGGTTTAACTACAGCCACCTTGAAGGTCTGTGGTACATAGCTGATTATTAGAGATAGGTTGATCATATTTAAGATCAAGAATTAATTAATGGCAGGACTTCTTTGAGCAGTTTTGTAGGAATGGGGTCTAAAAGACACGTTGATGGTTTGGAGGAATTAATTATTGAAGTTAACTCAGAAAGATCAATTGGAGAAAAGAGTCTAACTTAACATCGATGGTACTAAGAGTAGCTGTAGATAATATTACATCTGTGGGATGATTATTGGTAATTTTTTCTCTAATGATAAAAATTTTATTTGTGAAGAAGTTCATGAAGTCATTACTAGTTAACGTTAAAGGGATGGTTGGCTCAGTAGAGCTCTGACTTTTGTCAGCCTGGCTACAGTGCTGAAGAGAAACCTGGGGTTGTTCTTATTTTCTTCAATCAGTGACAAATAGTAAGATGTTCTGGCTTTATGGAGGGCTTTCTTATAAAGCAGCAAACTATTTCTCCAGGCTAAATGATGATCCTCTAAATTTGTGACACGCCATTTCCTCTCAGCTTACGAGTTATCTGCTTTAGGCTACGTGTTTGAGAATTATACCACGGAGTCAGGTACTTTGGATTTGAGGCCTTAGTTTTCACAGGAGCTACAGTATCCAGAGTCGTATGCGTAGTGAGGAGGTAAAATTATTAACAAGATAATCGACCTCTGTTGGAGTAGCGTTCAGATAGCTGCTCTGCTCTATGTTGGTACAGGGCATTGAAGATGATAACAGTGGGTGGATTATATTCTTAAACTTAGTTACAGCACTTTCAGAAAGACATCTACTTTGATAAAGTCTACTCTCCACTGCTGTGTAATCAATTATTGTAAATGTAAATGTTATCAGGAAATGATCAGACAGCAGAGGGTTTTCAGGAAACACTGTTAAATGTTCAGTTTCTATGCCATACGTTAAAACAAGATCTAGAGTGTGATTAAAGTGGTGGGTGGGTTCTTTTACATTTTGAGAGAAGCCAATTGAGTCTAATAACAGATTAAATGCCATGTTGAGGCTGTCATTTTTAGCATCTACATGGATGTTAAAATCACCCACAATAATTATTTTATCTGAGCTGAGCACTAAATCAGATAAAAAGTCTGAGAAATCAGAGAGAAACTCTGTGTAAGGCCCAGGTGGACGATAGATGATAACAAGTAAGACTGGTTTCTGAGTTTTACAGCTGGGGTGGACGAGGCTAAGCATCAGGCTTTCAAATGAATTAAAAGTCTGTCTTGGTCTTTCGTTAATTAATAGGCTGACAACACAAAGCGTCCTCCTCTGTTTTTAGTTCGGCCGGGATCACGATATGGGAAACGGTGTGAAGAGGAGGAGCTGGGATGGAGAAGGGTTGCAAAGTGGCTTGTAGATGAAGCAGCACCCTTCCTTAAATAGTGTAACAGCAATGAGGATGTGGAGGTTTACCCCAACCGGTCGCAGCAGACGGCCCGCCCCTCCCTGGGCCTGGTTCTTCCTGTTAACAGGGAGTTTTTCCTTCCTACTGTCACCAAACGTGTGCTGATAGTCTGATTGTTACTGGAGGTCTTTACCTCACTATATAAAGCACCTTGACTGTTGTTGTGATTTGAGATGGGAATCAGCTGAGTCTTGGGTCTTGTTGTGATTGGTTAACTGTCTTCATGAGTGGAAGTTGTTTCAAAGATGTCGTGAGCTGCAGTTTTTCTGTAAAACCGACAGCGGCGCGTTAAAAATGTCAGACTGAGGGTAACCTCGGTCTGACATTTGAACTGTTAATGACTTTCATGAATCTGAGCTTGTGCGGTTGTGCACAGGTGGATCTGGGCTGGCCTGCTGTTTAGACGCCCCTCAGTCCTGTCGCCGTCTCTGAGGACTTCAGCCTGCTCTGTTTTTTTTTTTTTTGTTGCACTGATGCAACTCTGTGAAACGTCCCCACGCCGCGTTCTCTCCGCAGCAGTGTTTGTCAGTCGTTCCTGTGTGTCCGGGTGAACAAGGAGAGGAAGGGGGACAGAAGGAAGGAGGAGGGGAGGAGACGCGTGCCGTCCGCCCGTCAGTTTTAACCTCTGCTCAGCCGTTACAGTGCAGCACGCCTTCCTTTATATTTTCACTCGGTATGATTTGGTTTCAGGGCAGCTCTGCTTCAGTTCTTTCATAATGCTGTTTGTTTTTAAGCTTGGGCTGTTTGATCCACAGGAGAGTTCAGTTTGACATATAAATAACTAAGAGGCGGTGTGGTGTGTAGTTTACAGTACAGCTGCTGGTACCGGCCAGCCCAGCAGGAGGCGCCCATAGGAAACCTGCCTGGTAACTGCAGGTCAGGCTGGAGCTTTACATTCAGTTTCACATAAAACGCCTGTTTAGCTACAGAGCTCTGTGTTGGGACTTGCTTTATGGCGCGCTCTCGTCCGTCAGTTTAGTGCAGCTGGAGCTGATGTGACAGGAGAAGCTCGATTGAGAGGAAGAAAACCTGTGGACGGATTGTTTTTGGCCCAGCAGGAGAAGAGTCCTTTCATTCCCACATTTGTTTTATTGACTGAAACTTTCTTTGTGCCGTCCCGGCTGAAGCTGAACCGACACTTCACTTTAACGTCGTGAGCAGCGGCCACCACCTAAGATGGCGGCATGGATGTCCTGATGGTGGGACGCTGTGGTGGGCGGGGTTTTGGTTTGCCTCTCAGGTTTTGGGGCACGTCCGGTCTTTGTTGCTGACTGAAGTTTCTGAACTGAACTAAAGAGCGAGTGAGTTGTTGGCGACGGGCACGCACGGCTGAGAAGCAAAGGGGTGTGTTTGATATGTGACACGTGTGATGGACTCAGGCAGCCTCACATGCACCGTACGTTCAGTTTTTATTCGTGTTTCACTAAAATGTGTTTTCACATCTATTTTTAGTCCGCTGTAATAACCTGGATGTTAAAACCCTAAAAACACTAAAACTGGTGTGGATTTGACACAGTGTGGTTTTAGAAACTTCAAATTATGGAACCAAAACAAACTGGTTGTTTGATGTGCTGCACGCGCTGACCTCTCCATCAGCCAGTCTGAGGGTTTATGAAAGCTTTGCAAACTGCGGTCCACTCAGAGGTTTGTGTGTGCAGCTCAAAGGCAGACTGTCCTTGGACTTCACAAAGTTCTCCTTCTAATCAAAGAAACCTAAATGTTCACATTAAAAGTCAGTCGGAGCGCTCAGAGGTTTATTTTTCTCTAGTAAAGCTCTCATTTCTCAGATGTTGGTTTCAGTCACAAATATTAAGTTGCAGCTCGTGCAGCTTCTCAGTGTTTTGTGTGAATGATGTAGGACACCGAGGCTTTTCCTTTTTAGAGTCCCTTCACGATGCTGTGACTGATTTTGGTCCAGTCTTTGCAGGCTGGGTTTGAATTCGTGAGGGCGTGCTTGGAGCTGCCAGCTCTGACCTTCACTCCTTTAGCAGCCTGGCGTGAGCCTCAGGTTTACCTCTCAGGGTGCTGATGGAGGAGTTCGTCGCGTGTTTCTGGGCTTGCTTCAGTTTTCCTGTTAAACTGTGTGATCGGACTCAGCAGGAACTCGGCTCTGCTCTGAGGCTTCGCTCTGCATCGCTTCAAACAGACTCCATAATGAACCTGGTCCAGACGTTTCTGCTGAATAAAAGTCCCTGCAGGCAGAGGATCTCCTCTGGAGTTTGCAGGAAGTTTGCTGTTTTAACTTTCTAGCTGAGCATCCATTATAGATCAAGCACTGGTTTTGTGGGGAGGCCTGAGCGGAACATGTGACGGCTGAGCTGTTTTTACCTCCGTCTGAGGAGAGCCTCACGCTTTCACTGAGGTGTCTCATCGTCCTCGGGTTACGGGACGAGGTTTGGGTTTGTTTTAGACTGATTGTGGATAAAGTCTGGCACATGTTGTAATGACAGTGTTTCCAAACCGGATCACTAAACCTGGATGGGTTATTGATGACCACATCGTGACCATGTCGGGACGAGAGGCTGGCGTGCTCAGCTATAGACTGTATGTTAGCATTGCTCAGACACAGATATCTGCTAATCAGTAACATCCAAATCAAGTTTGCACCCCAACTGAAGCTCCGCCTCCTCAGACAGTCTGTACAGTAGCCTCACAGCAGCCATATTATTGGTCACATGAAGTCATTAAAAAAGCTCCAACAGCACAAACACGATGCAGAGGTCCAGTTCAGGTGAAGCTACCAGCTACAGCCGCCTGTAAGTCAAAGAGGCCACGCCCCTAATGGTGCAAACTCGGTGAGTCATTGTTATCTACAGAGACCATCAGTTTTTGTATCAGCCTGTAAACATGTTTGTTTCTGCTGGACAGTTTTGTCTGTGGGGACTGACTCACTGCTGTCTCTGCTGGACACTAGAGGAACTGCAGTCTCCTTTTTAACGAGTAATCATATTTAATGCGCTCAGAAACAAAACGTACTGAGGACAGTAAACGTGCATCATTCTGAACAGTGAACCAGTCGGTCTGTGAGCTGTTTGTAGACGCTTTCCATCGGCGCTGCTTTGGGGTCTGCATGTGGGCTTTGTTGACATGAACACAAACACTGATTAACAGCAGGCTAGCTCTTTAAACCTGGGCTCTGAGAGCCTCATGTTCGCGTCGGCTGGCTGTCACTCAGCGCCTGTTTGTGGTTTGCTTGTTGTGGTGTGAGTCTGACTGACACGCCCTGGAAAATAACAGCGTTTCTGCCTTTCTCTGCATTCCTGCTTTCCTCCCGTCCGGCCTTTCGTTTTTGAGCTCTCTGTCTTGTTTTTCGCTCTGCTGCTCGGTGACTCATTGTTCTAAGCCTCTCTGTCTCAGCTGGTGGATCAAACCAGTCTCAGCTCAGATGGGGGGAGCACCAGGTGTCCAGATTGGGTCTGATGAAAAATGAAAAGGAGGTTTTCAACAACAAGGATCTGGGCGTGCATCCTAATGCTGTCATCCATCTGCACCTGGTATGGAAACAGAGAATCTGCACATCACAGATAAAAATCTTACATTTAAGTTCTCAAAGTCTTCAATATCCCCCTTCCTGCTTCTTCTCTTTGATGATTAGTTCAGTAAATTCATCATTTATTAGAGAACAGCTCTGTGCTTTAAATAAAAGCTTTACAGCATCACGAATTAATAACAGTTATTATCAGAGCTGCTGCTTTTCCATTAGAGAGGACTCACTGTGTTCTGATTTAAAGGTCCAGTCTGTCATTTGTAAAACATGTTTAACAGAAACAAGAATGTTGTGCTCATAAATGGACACCGAGTACTGTGGAACTGATGCTTTAGTTATTTATTAATAGAGTTAAACCTTTATTAATTTATTAATAAATAAAAATAAAGGAGAGTACATTTTGAATCATAACTATTACAGTATCATGATAATGATGTAATAGCATTGTGACGGTCACAGGATCGATCAGTCACGCTGTGAGTTTAAGAAGCATCAGCAATAACATCAAATCTGACATCATCAGTGTAATAAAACCAAATAAAACCTTCGGCCATTTTTAATGAAACGCAGGCGTTCAAACGCTTTTCTTTCCGAATGAACGTGGACTGATGACACATACGGTCGGTCACTGACGGTCGGTCACTGACGGTCGGTCACTGACGAGTTGAGGCTGATTGCTGCTGGATGCAGCAGGCTGATGTGTGTCAGCAATGATGAGCCATCGTATCTGAATGATGACGTTTGTTACTTCGCAGCAGACGTGACGACAAACCCGAGCGTGTTCTTCCGTGCTGACTCGAGACTCTCTTGGCTTTTGTGAAAGCAGCGGCGCTTTCTGTGAAGCGTGTTGGCGGCGGCAGAGCGGGCCGTCGTCTGCCTGCTGTTGACCTTGAACTTGGTCGGTGGGAGCGGGCGGATAGCTCAGAGATGCACTGAAAGAATTTCCTGGCGTCCTGTTGAGCGAGGTTCCCCGGCCGCTGGTTATTTCTGTCCGGGATGAATGGGCTGCGTCGTCGAGTGTGGGAGGGACTCGCCAGCAGAAACATCTGGACTCACATTCCCTCCGTTCACCAGGAAATACTACTGATGCAGCTCTGAGTCTGAGGCGCTCGCGGTCCTGCCATTGGCTGTAACAGCAGCGCCCTGTGACCATCATGTACTCCTACATGATGTTTGAGTAATCAGAGTAAACGTCTCTGGTTTTCTGCAGCACAAACTAAACAAACTGAAGCTGTAGGAAAAATAAGACATGTTGTAGTGATCCGTCCCAGAGCGCGAGCTGCGGGGGCGGAGCCCTGCGCTCTCCTCGTCGGGTCTTTGGTCGTGTCTGCAGCCGTCCTCGGATTTTGTCGGTTGTTTTATTGTATTTCCTGTTTTCTGGCCTGTGTTTGGTTTTGGTGCTGACTCGTGTGCGTGCTTCTGGGATTAGGTGGTGCTTTCTGTACCTGGCTGTGCTGTGTGGTCACGTGTTTTGTTGTTCTGACCTTTTGTCTTTATTGAATGTTTTAATGTCGTGTTTATTTGCATGTTCAGTATGTTTTTATGTTTTTAATATTAGAAGCTCTTCCTGTAATGTGTCGTGTTCCAGGAGATTTGATTGCACTTTAAGTGTTTTTCTGTTTTATTTCTGTAGTTGTGTAGCTGCTTGTGTAGCTGGTTGTGTAGTTGTGTAGTTCTCTGTTTCCTGTGGTTTGTCCCAGCGGGTTTTCGTGTGTTTTCTTTCTGTACAATGAGCTCTCAGGATCGTCGTATTTCTCTGTAATCTGACCAACTTTAGCTGCTTTCTGAGATTTTACATTTACATGGGTCACTAAATGAATTATTATGTGATGAGACAACCTTTAGTTGCCTGCAGGCCCGCTGACCGCCCAATCCAGTAAAGGGAAGCTCATTAAGGGAAGTAGACGTAGTCCACACGGTGGTTTGACCACTTCCCACTTTCAGACTCTCATTCAAAACTCTGACTTCATTTCCTCTTCGTGCCTGAGGTTTTTTTTAATGTTTTAAAAAGTGCGTTGATGTAAAGAGCGTCTGCGAGCGAAGAACGGCCGATGGACAACGGACACATTCCCACGACGACGGCAGCAGATAGGTGCGTTAAATTAAAAGTACTCCTCGTCGGGTGACGTTTGAGCACACGAGGCTGTATCGATCCTTGAGGGGACGCTGGTCGATGCAGCAGCAAACACTCGGGTTATAAATAGACTGCAGGCTGGAGAAGGAAACACAGCTGCACACAGCGCATTAACGTGTTTGCAGTTAGATGTGCTCCGTCTCTCAAGTTTAAATGCTGACGCTGACTGGGAGCATTTGCACTGAGGACTGGTTGAACTGGATATTTGTGTGTTCGATGTTACTGAAGGACGATATCAGGTGTTATCAAAAGCGTCTCCTCAGTTTGAATGAATTCTGTATTTTTATCTCCAGCCGAACAATAACAGACAAGTGAAAGTACCTGCTCGAGTTTTCGCTCCACACCCAAAAAGAAAAAGAAGCTGATAAAAAAAACAGAAACCGCTCGCTCGCCGCTCACTGCTCGGCGCCACCTGTTTTCATAATTTATCATTTTTTTCAGGAATAACCTCTTCAGTGTCTCTGCCTACGTATGTCGAAGGAAGCTTTTCCCACTCTGTGACCTGCTAAATGTCACACTGCATTAGCTGCTAACAGTTCCTGTTTGCAGGGTAACCATGGCAACAGAAAGTAATCCCCGTATTCATGCTGATGCTGAAAATGTGACACATGAGCGAGATGTGAGGTCACACAGACACCGAGGTTCACGGCTGCGTTTAGAACCATTAAAAACGGAGTCACGCCTTCGCTCTGCGCGCTGAGCCAACGTTTTCATGATCAAACTATAAATCCGTGTCCTGGAACATCCGCTGATCGTTTGTTGCTTCAATTTTATTTTCTGGTTCCTTCGAGAACGTGATGTCACCCGTGATCGATTCCTCGCCGGCAAGCTGCTGCTCCCGGCTCCCTCGTGGCGGGTCGTGGCGTCCCTGATGTCATTTGGCTGCTCCCGACTCGACTCCTTCATGTTGACCTGCAGCCGCCGGTCCTGGTTCGATTCTGGAGCTCCTCCGTGAGCCGGAGGCTCGCTCTAACAGAACCAGCGGCAGATGGAGAGCTGGCTGGTGAGCTACGGCGAGCAGAGCCAGCTGGGAGCGTAGGCTCAGCAGACCTAGGCTGACCAGAGTGGGCTAGCTGGCCTTGCCAGGTGGGCTTGCACTCTTACTCTTCCTGTCTGGATCACTTTGGCTCACGCGGACGTTCCCACTCTCCAAAGGACTAATCTGAGCCCTTACCTGTTGTACTGGTGTCACCCCAGTGTCTGTATCCCTGTCTCACATCATAAACTAGTTTCAGTCAGTGTTAGTCTCCCACCGTACAGAGGTAAACATACTCTACTGCTGTAGAAATATTAGGGGCTTTTCTATCTCCCGACCATAGAGGTCTCAGCTTCCACGGATGACTTGATATCTCACTATAACAACAGACTCATCATCCTCTTAGATATCTTGGCTCCTCAGAAAACCGTTTCCTTGTCTTGCTCTGGCCCCTGGTACTCATCTGAACTTCACCAACTCAAAGCTGTTGGACACCACCTGGAACGTCTCTTCAGGAAAACTGGGCTTCATAAGGACGTGTATCTCAGTCATATCTAACATTAGAAAGAAGCTATTTCTCAGGCTATATCTTCTTACTACACTCGTACTTTGTTCTCGACATCATACAGTATTGTTAAGCCTTCAGAGACCTTTAGCACACACACACTCTGCTGCAGTCTGTAACCTGTGAATCTTCATTAACGGCTGCCTGCTTCTGGTGATATGGTCAACTCCTACCCAACTGTCATCTTCTTTATCCAGTTTTAAACTTCCTATAATTCAGAAATCTTCTATTATTAGTAACTTAATCCAATTTTAATCTTGTTAAACTTTCAGTCCGCTCTCTTGGCTCGCTGATCACTAATACTCTAATCTCTCATCTCTGGTTCTGTTCCATCCTCTCTTAAAACTGCAATGATAACTCTGATATTGGAAAAACAAACCCCTAAGACCGAAACAATTTAAATAACGTCTCCAGACTATAAATTCTCTATTTGTAAATGATGTCTCAGAACTGCAGACCCTTTATTATTACTTGGGCTTAGTCTGTTGTTACCTTGATTAGTTTTATAGTTGTGATTTTATTTGTTTATATGTTTTTATTTTGCTGTATTATCTAACACGACCTTGTGGGTCTTTATTAAAGGTGCCTATAAATAAATGTGTTGTTGTTGTTGTTGTTGTTGTTGTTGTTGTTGTTGTTGTATATGAAGGACACCATAAGTTTGATTTTCATAAAGTTTTGTTTTTAACTGAACATGATGCTGCCAGTTCTGAATAACTATAACTTCCTCTGGGATTTGAAACATCCAAACAACCAACCGAGCATCCATCCGTCTGTCCTTCCAAATGCCCGACCAACCCTCCTCTAAAGCTCGCCTGTCAAACTCAGTGGGCGTTTCTCAATATGCGTACTTGTGCGTACTTGCGTTCTCGTGTACTCGTGATACGTCATCAGTCGGAGACCAAGTACTGTTCCAATTCGAAGTACGCATCAAGCCGAGAACGCGAAAAAGTCCCGGATGTGTTCTCGATCCGCCCGTTTTATCGAGCATGCATCGGTGTGGACTTGGGACAGCTAAATATCCCAGAATGCATTTCGTCCAAAACTCAACAGCGGACTCCTGGCACATCGTTTTCAAACCCCCCCCCCCCACTCCCGCTCCCGCTCGCGGACTTCTCACTACTCAGGTTAAAGAAACTCCAGCAACTGTCTATAGTATTGAGTGTCCACTAGAATAGAAATAAAAGCGTTCTAACATCTCACCTGCTTGTTTTTATTAAGGTATGTACACGTATGTACATGTACACTATTTTTATTAATAGAGGTTTCACTACTGAGGTTAAAAATGATATATAAGTCACTTAGATCACTTCTAAATGTTAATGTTTGGTTTATTTCAGTGTTTTATTTGTTCCTGAGTAAACCGGTTTGGCTGTGATTACAGTTAAGCTTCATAACATGTTACTCACAGTTAAATTAGGAGGGGACGGCAGTAAAAACTCCGGACCTGTGACATCATCACGTACGCTGGTGTTCCAATTGTACATATCGCGAGTCCGTGCTCGCGTTCTCGGCGGGTGCGTACTCACCGAGAACGTGAGTACTATGGGCTCAAGATGTGGTCATAAATATTTTGTACTTGTAAATCAGGATTTGTATGTGTAAAAAAGATTTGTGTGTGGACTTAGCCAAAAACCCCCCTGCAAGTTACAAGTACGAATTTTGACCCCATTTTTCTTCCTGTCATCTGATTGGTCAATGTCATGTCAATCACAAATGTAACAATCCAATCAGAGAACAGATGGGTTTGGCTGTCGGAGGGGCACTTTTTTGAACTGCAGGTCTTTGAAGGGAATAAATGCCCTTTTACATGCCAGCCCAGCGTTTTCCTTCATCACCACGAAGGAAAACAGTCTGTGGTCGTCCGAGTTTGGTGATTTTTGTGTCACAGGTCTACGTGTTTAATACAGCGCTGCGGACCGCGGGGGGGCAGTGTTTTGAAATGACAGTCTTCATTACAAAGCTTTCTTCGTTATGAATTAGCATACATGTTTTTATTGAACATTTGAAGAACTAGCAAAAAAAACAAACTGTTGTAGAGGACATAAAGTCAGAGATAGAAACGACAAGGAGCAGGTGCATCTAGTACAGGTAGAGCTGCTGCAAAAACCCACAGAGCTCAGCAGCCAGCGCAACAAATTCTGGATCCTTTGCTTTTAGTTAGCAGTTAGCATTAGCAGCACATCCTGCGTCCGATGTGAAAGGACCTTTATGCTGCGCACTGTGACTCACAGCAATGGTCCCGGGTCAGCCCTGACTTTGTGTTAAACTAATCCTAAAGTAATAATGGTATTTCTAACCACTGACATACCACAACTTTATCCTTTCAACAGCTGCTGAAAGTTAGGGGACCTAGCTGCTATCGGATATTTATATAGAGATCCTCCAGCTTCAAACTGTATTACCCTTCAAGGACCTGCAGTTCAAAAAGCGCCCTCCGACAGCCAAACCCATCTGTTCTCTGATTGGATTGTTACATTTGTGATTGACATGACATTGACCAATCAGATGACAGGAAGAAAAATAGGGTCAAAATTCGTACTTGTGACTTGCAGGTGTTTTTTTGGCTAAGTCCACACACAAATCTTTTTTACGCACGCACAAATCTTTTTTACACACACACAAATCTTTTTTACACACACACACAAATCTTTTTTACGCACGCACAAATTCTTTTTACACACACACAAATCTTTTTTTTACACACACACAAATCTTTTTTACACACACACAAATCTTTTTTACGCACGCACAAATTCTTTTTAGACATACAAATCCTGATTTACAAGTACAAAATATTTATGACCACATTTTGAGCCCATAGAGTACGTACTCACGTACAAGTGTCTTGAAAATGTGTCCCTGTTGCAACACACCTGACTAAAATTAAAAGGTCGTTAGCATGCTGAGGTTCACCCTTCTGATTCATGCCACAGCAGCTGATGAGTAAATGATCACGGTGCAATAAAAACACTTTTAGAAGTACATTTTTCCAAACACTTACACTACGTCCACACGTACGCGGGTATTTTTGAAAAAGGAGATTTTCCGTTTTCGTTTTGAAAAATAATCCCGTCCACATGTAAACGCAGAAATGAAGGAAAACGCTGCTAGGAACATGCCAAAGCAACAGGTGGCGATATATTCCTAACCGTGTCGAAATGTTGGCCAATCAGAAGTCTAGAAGCCTCGGTGGGAAATAGTAAACAAAGATGGGGCATAGAAGCAGAACCGAGTGGTATGTGTGGAGGGACAGTAACTGTGTGTGTATATATAAGCATTTAAACACTGCAGAGAGTACAATTAACAGTAACAGTACTGTAGAAATTCATTTCACCGAAACAATAACGTGGCGCACAGTGTGACGTCAAAAAAGGCGCACACCTTTGACGCTGCGTTTTCTCCGTTTTTCTCGTCCACACGTAAATGCAAAAACGGAGTTTTCAAAATCTCCACCCTGGCAGGCGTTTTTAGAAATCTCCGTTTTCAGTGACCGAAAACGCCGTTTACGTGTGGACGAAAGGTGCAAACGCATAGAAAAATCTGTGTTTTCAAAAATACCCGTGTACGTGTGGACGTAGCCTTATATTTATTTAAATTTACTTGAGCAGGGTTAGGGGTTTGTCACCTCAGCATCCAGTCTAGTTCATTAGTCTTGCTAATGACCTTTTAATTTTAGTCAGGTGTGTTGCAGCAGGGACATGTTTTCAGGACACTGGCCCCCGAGGCCTGGAGTTTGACACCCCTCCTCTAAGGCGTTTCTGAGTTTTGGGAATGGAACAGCGTCTTTTACTTCTGGAGTTTCTCCATGTTGATGTGCGTCTCCGTTCGTCTCCGGTCTCTGTAGGAGGTCTCTGTGGATGAGCTGAGTCTAAGTTCAGTGACTGTTGGGGAGCAGGTTGGTTTCAGACAAAGGGTTTGAGTTTTCCCCCTCCAACTCTCCACAGTCGGATGTTATTCCTCCTTACCCTGAAGCTGAATCTTTTAAGGAATCTTTTCCTCTACTGCTCAGCTGAGCCTTAAATCCAACAGATTTCCTCACATTAAACCAGAACCCTCCTCATGTTTGGCACATTTAAGATAAACTCCAAGTGTTTTTGTGTTGTGTGTTCACGTCACAGGAGGAACTCTGAGAACAGGAACCAGAAATCATTTTGTCCTTCAGTGAAAAAGGATGTGAAAGTCCTGAAGCATGAATCTCCTTTTGTGTTTGTGTTGTCAGGGAGCGTCCCTTGAATCGACCGCCAGAGCTGCTCTACCCGCAGGCCGATGTGGCGGAGCGCCTGGCGCTCGGCGGCAGCGACGACGCACTGGCCAACGGCATGAAGCCCGACCTGCAGGCGGCTAAACGTCTCGCCAAACGCCTCTACAACCTGGAGGGCTTCAGGAAGTCTGACGTCGCTCGCCAGCTCGGCAAGAAGTCAGTGTGTGTGTGTTAAAATTTTGGGCTCACAGAGTAAAGTGAAAAGCAGCGGACTTCACGCAGAACAGTTGATGAATTCAGTTTTATTTATAAAGCGCTAAATCACAACAAAAGTCGCCTCAAGGTGCTTCATACATACAGAGAAAAACCCAACAATCACATGACCCCCTATGAGCAAGCACTTTGGCGACAGTGGGAAGGAAAAACTCCCTTTTAACAGGAAGAAACCTCCGGCAGAACCAGGCTCAGGGAGGGGCGGGGCCATCTGCTGTGATTGGTTGGGGTGAGAGAAGGAAGACAGGATAAAGACATGCTGTGGAAGAGAGACAGAGATTAATAACAGATATGATTCAATGCAGAGAGGTCTATTAACACATAGTGAGTGAGAAAGGTGACTGGAAAGGAAAATCTCAGTGCATCATGGGAATCCCCGGCAGCCTACGTCTATTGCAGCATAACTAAGGGAGGATTCAGGGTCACCTGGTCCAGCCCTAACTATATGCTTTAGCAAAAGGAAAGTTTGAAGCCTAATCTTGAAAGTAGAGATAGTGTCTGTCTCCCGAATCCAAACTGGAAGCTGGTTCCACAGAAGAGGGGCCTGAAAACTGAAGGCTCTGCCTCCCATTCTACTTTTAAATACTCTAGGAACAACAAGTAAGCCTGCAGTGTGAGAGAAAGTGCTCTAATAGGGTGATATGGTACTACAAGGTCATTAAGATAAGATGGGGCCTGATTATTTAAGACCTTGTATGTGAGGAGCAGGATTTTGAATTCTGGATTTAACAGGAAGCCAATGAAGGGAAGCCAAAACAGGAGAAATCTGCTCTCTCTTTCTAGTCCCTGTCAGGACTCTTGCTGCAGCATTTTGGATTAACTGAAGACTTTTCAGGGAGTTTTAGTGTGTGGCCTTTACAGCAGCACACCTGCACTCAGAGCTGGTTCACAACATCACATTTCTTCACATCCTACGAAAACAGGAATTTCCAGCGTGCAGTGAACACATCACGGCCTCCTGCTGGTCACACTGCAGTGCCTCAAGCAGCTAACTGATGATGTCACAGCGCAGTTAGAGCAGGCAGATTCAGCAGCGCTGATGTCCTGATTTCACTTCCTTGAGTCTGAGTGACGCGTCACGGGACGAGCTGCTAGTCGAGCTTTAGTGTTACTTCCTGGTTCCAGGTTTAATATAAACATGCAGATTTTTACTTCCTGTTCACCTTTCAGGTAAAGTTCTGGTGTGCAGGTGGAGGTTTAATGCCCTGTTCCTTTCTTTAATATCCTCTCACAGAAATAAGGCAGCCAGTGTAGTGATACAGTGATAATCCTTTCTAAAACGTGCTCGTGTTACACCAACACGCCTGCTTCTCTCTGCAGTAACGAGTTCAGTCAGATGGTGGCGGAGGAATATCTCACCAACTTTGACTTCACGGGTCTGACCATCGACCAGGCGCTCAGGTGAGTCCCGCTTCCTGTCCGTGTCTATTTCAGAGCCTGCAGACGTGATCGTCTTACATTCGCTCACTGGCAGCACCTCCCGTCTCTTTGCGGTTCTTTAATGTTTGCGCATCTGCATGCTGGCCTCCTGAACATCTGCAGGAGGTCCAGATGTTCACATGAACCAGTCACGGTGTGCCGTGGAGTGCAGTCAGTCACTTCCTGCGTGCTGTGCTGTGACCTTTCTGATGGAGAAGCTCTGAGCTGGTGCGTCTTTAAAGGATCACCTCAGAGTTTAAACGTGGAACTTTTTCAGTTTACAGCAGGATTGGCACCATCGCAGGGCTTTTAATGTGAAATACCTGTGCAGTAGGTGTGTCTGTGTTCATCTCACCTGTTCAGGTGTTCAGGTGACATCATAATGAGCTTCTTTAACGTCTGTTTCTTCGTTCAGGACGTTTCTGAGGCAGTTTGCTCTGATGGGGGAAACTCAGGAGAGAGAGAGAGTCCTCGCTCATTTCTCCAGGAGGTACAGACAGTGCAACTCAGAGAGCCTGACCAGCGAAGGTACCGTCAGCCCTACCTGTCCGTCCTCTTTCACCTGTCCTACCCGTCTGACCCGTCTGTCTGTCGCTCTGTCCCACAGACAGCGTCCACACTCTGACCTGTGCCATCATGCTGCTGAACACGGACCTGCATGGAAACGTGAGTGAACCCGAGCCGTCAGGGTTTCAATGACAGTTTCATTTCAGCTGCTGCTTCCTGTTTCTCGTCTGTGCAGAGATTCATCCTCAGGTTGTTCACAGTGACCTACAGGAAATATTAGTGCGAATTTCACCAATAACAAATTAATAAACAGAAAAAAATAATAAAATTATAAATATTTGTTTCTAGAATTTCATTATAATGATATCATTTGAAAAAAGAAAGTTTTATAAAAATATGAATAAATATAAAAATGAGTAAAGAAATATTATAAGACATTAATGTGAAAATCCATTTTAAGTTATTGAAATATTGATCTAAAAATGTGACAAATATATGAAAATATTAACAAATAAATGTGACTCGTCATCACTGAGGAGCGCCGCGGGCTCATCAGGGCTCATTCTTCATTTCTGCTAATGAACTTTTTTAAGGAAGTGCTGACTGTTACCACGGTAACATGCCTGCGCGTTTCCTCTGACCGTTACAGCATGAGTGACAGGAAGGCGGTCACCGCTGCCCCCCTAGCGTCAAACCCGACTCTAGCACCGAATCGAAGGCTTTAACTCCACCTGGGCAGCTTTTATATCAGGTGAAACAGTTTCTGTTTCCAGATCGTCCTCAGCACTCCCGGTCTCCCGTCAGCATCAGCGAGGCGTCCTTTGCTTTGTGGGGTCAGATCAGATCCACAGCTGTTTTAACTTTGGGTAATTTGGGGTAAGACTAGCTTTCCTGCTAACACAGGTGACTTACTGTGTGCTGAGCAGGGGCGAGTCGTCCAACCTCAGCGAGCTGATCTGCTAACCAGCCGATGATTTCACATCCTGAGCTAACATCACAGATCAGCTGACTGTGGGTTCATCTTCAGTCTGTCACAATCACATCTGAGGTGTGTGTGTGTGTGTGTGTGTGTGTGTAGAACGTGGGCAAGAGGATGTCCTGCAGCCAGTTCATCTCCAACCTGGAAGGACTCAACAACGGAAAAGATTTTCCCAAAGATCTGCTCAAGGTATGTCACACACACACACAAGCACACGCCTGTCACTGATTAAAAGACTGCAGCAAATCCAGCACGCCTCGAGCGCCGGCACAAATGACCATCGGCCTGCGATGACATCACTGTTGGTGCTTGCAGCTACCGAGCCCACAGACCAGAGCGAGGCTTACCCAAGTGTGAACCCTTAAATGGACCGCTCCAGCCCAGTGGAGTCCTCGGATTTCAGACTTGTCCCCGTAATGTGGACGTGTCCTCAGCGTGAGGAGTTCAAAGTGACATCGGACCACACAGAGACACTAAAACATGAGCGCACACACATCCTTGTTTTCATTCCCTGTGAGGACATTACATTCTTCCAGCCTTACACGAGTCTTCAGCGTTAAATTGGATGATGGGCGCTGTGGGGACTGACTTAGTGTCCTGAGGAGGAGGTGAAGTCCCCGCAGTGTAGCCATGTCCCCGCAGCACAGGGATTCCTGGTTTGTGGCTGTCAGAGCAGAAAAAGTAGAGATGCATTAATTTCACTTCTTATGCCTGCCAGGCAGAATGAGTGTGTGTGTGTGTGTGTGTGTGTGTGTGTGCTTGTGTGTGTGCGTGTGCGCGAGTGCGCGCACGTTCGTGGATACGTGTGTGTCAGTCTCCCACTCTTTTGTTTCCGTCTCAGTTTTTCCATCTCAGCCTCGGAGCGATCAACATGAATCTGCGTCACCTCTTCACCTCCACCATCATCATCATCATCGTTACTCTGTGTTAACGTGTGTGCTGAGTGTTTTCTTGCCTTCAGCTTGGCGCTGGTTGGATGGCTGCTTGTTGATGAAGCGCTGAGTGTGTGGGCAGCAGCACCGACTGACTGAGAGCAGAAAAACAGTGAATGCTGAATATTTATCAGAGACAAAAACATGAATTATCTGCAGTCAGAGAGGAAGGAAAGTCCTCACACTGTCCACGGCTGAAACGCTCTGTCTGTATTTGGGACACAGTTTGTAAGAAAGGAAACGGATGATCAGATTCGAAGCTCGAGCTCAGACAGGAACACACTTTACTTCAGTAATAGTCCCAACAGGTGAACAAACTCCACAGAAACATCTTTAAATATTCACAAAGCCAATGACAGCTGTCAGTAGCTTCTGTTTGTAACGCCAGACGTCATCTTATTTTTTCACTCCGTGTGTCATTCTGTCTCTTTGTGGTCGTTCTGCGTCTCTTTGTGGTCGCTTGCGTCTCTTTGTGGTCGTTCTGTGTCTCTTTGTGGTCGCTTGCGTCTCTTTGTGGTCGTTCTGCGTCTCTTTGTGGTCGTTCTGCGTCTCTTTGTGGTCGCTTGCGTCTCTTTGTGGTCGTTCTGCGTCTCTTTGTGGTCGTTCTGCGTCTCTTTGTGGTCGCTATGCCTCTTTGTGGTCGTTCTCTGCGTCTCTTTGTGGTCATTCTGCGTCTCTTTGTGGTCGTTTCATGTCTCTTTGTGGTCGCTATGCCTCTTTGTGGTCGTTCTGCGTCTCTTTGTGGTCGCTATGCCTCTTTGTGGTCGCTATGCCTCTTTGTGGTCGCTATGCCTCTTTGTGGTCGCTTGTCTCTTTGTGGTCGTTCTGGGTCTCTTTGTGGTCGTTCTGGGTTTCTTTGTGGTCGTTCTGGGTCTCTTTGTGGTCGTTCTGCGTCTCTTTGTGGTCGTTCTGGGTCTCTTTGTGGTCGTTCTGCGTCTCTTTGTGGTCGTTCTGCGTCTCTTTGTGGTCGCTTGTCTCTTTGTGGTCGTTCTGGGTCTCTTTGTGGTCGTTTGTCTCTTGGTGGTCGTTCTGGGTCTCTTTGTGGTCGCTTACGTCTCTTTGTGGTCGTTCTGCGTCTCTTTGTGGTCGCTTGTCTCTTGGTGGTCGTTCTGGGTCTCTTTGTGGTCGTTCTGCGTCTCTTTGTGGTCGCTTGCGACTCTTTGTGGTCGCTTGCGTCCCTTTGTGGTCTCCTGGTCTCTCACTCTGGGGGATGGCGGCACAGCGAAGGTCAGAGAAGTGCTGATGCTAACGGGCGCTGCTGTTTATAGTAGGATTGTTTTAGGTTCGGGTGACGCTCTTCATCACGGCACTGTGAAAACGTCCTGAACATACAGCTGATTGAAAACAGTTTCCACAGTTCAATAATCAGGTCCTGAGTGTGCTTTAACTGAAGCTGAGATAAAACTGATTCTGTATTGATTATTGATTTTATTGGGGCATGAATGTGATTGGAGTTTTCGCTCACACGTCGTCGCCTCGCTGTCATATTTTTCACGTTCAGCTGAATTTGAGTTTTTATTGCTGACCGTCTCTCAGCTGCATTTACATTCAGCTCTGTGAACCCACCGTGACTGACAGCTCCAAGGAGGACAGAGGGCGGGCTGAAGCTCCCATCCCTGGCCTCCAATTGGCTGCTGCAGCTGAGGGAAAATGCGCATTGCGAGAGCGAGGGAAAAAAGAGAGAGGGAGACAGGGGAGGAGGGAGAGCGAGCAAACAGTCCTCAACAGTTCAGAGTCTCAGTGGGGAGGAGGAAGAGAAGACGAAGAAGAGGAGAAGAGGAGGAGTGAGCTCACCTGACCTGACAGAGGGATTCTCCTGCAGGAGGAAATCAAGTGAATGAGGAGGAGGAGAAGAGTGGGAGTGAAGTTGGAGGACGAAGAGATCAACAGAGATGTGAGGAAGAAGGAGGGATTCTCTCTCCTCATCAGAGTGCAACAGGAGAACCTCTTTTCTCTCGTTTTTTCCTCCTCATTAGCCTCTCCTGTGCCTCCACCTCCGCCCTCCGTCCGTCCGTCCGTCCTCCATCAGGGAGCTGGAGGCAGCTGACGTCAGTTTTGGGGTGCTCTCTCTCTCTCCCTGTCTGCCTGTGTGGGTGTGCTTGCTCGCCCAACCTCCCTGCTTTTCTTCTATTTTCTTTTTTGGATGTGAGAGCGAGCTGATGCCTCTCCTCCGTCACGCAGCTTTATTTGCAGTCCAGGGATTCTCCTCCACCAACAGCACCTCCACGGCTGCTGCATCAGGAGGCTCAACAGCAGCACAGACCCCCCAAAATCCAGGAGGAGCTCGGAGCTGTGGTTCGGATGGTTTTCATGTCACTGCCTCTGAATCGCTGATGGATTAGACTCACACACACACACACTCTCAGACAGTCTGGAGTGTGTGTGTTTGGAGGCGGATGTGTCGACGGCCGACAGCAACTTTAAAGTCTCAAATTTCCAGTTTTAATTGATTTTGAATTTGATCAAATGTATAAAAACCGTAAAATCTTTTTTTTTTTAAAATATTAATTTGTAGAAAACGTCAAACGTTTGATGTCGAGTTGATTGTCTGAATCGCTCATTTCTGCAACTAAAATAAATTTTCTGCTTTAAATAAATTGCAGTACAAACATATTAAAGCTAATTGTTTACTTGATTTTTCTTCTGAACAGCAGAGTTAAATATCAAATATTTTATCAGACATTGGCATAAATGTGATTTCTTTTCAAAATAAAATAATTTAAACTTTCCTAAACAGATATATGAGTTCATGCACAAAAAGGCTCATTTTCTCCTTAAAGCCAACATTAATATCAGCATGTTTGATTTAAAATGGGAAGAATGAAACATTCTGAGTGAAAGTCATCCCTCAGTTTGGAAAACTCGTAACTGCAGATTCCAGTGCGTTCCGCGCAGGTTTTCGTTTCTTGGCAGCGTCCTCCTGCTTTCGTGCTTTAGGCTGTGAACACCTGAGCGAGGCTCCGGCCGGCAGCCAGCAGGATCATGAGGCTGATGAAGAGCTGCTGTGTTTTTATGCATAATGAATAGAGCCGGATCCATAATGCAGCAGGCCGAGCTCGCCGAGGCACCATCCATCCAGCCGCTCGTCAGCGGCCGTCATTAGCCCGTCTCTATTTTACACACCCTCACCTCCTCTTTTCCTCGGCTCCTTCCTGAACTCATCTACAGTCTGGAAGCTCGTGACGTGGATTCAAGTCTGAAGGGACGCCGGCTGGCGGTCATCGACGGGCTGGACTTTCTTAGATCCGCCTCACCGTTCCGTGGAAGTGGTGGATGCTGGCTCACGGATTCCTCTGTACAGGAAACATAAAAAGTTTGGACTTTTTTTTATCTGTTGGATCCCGACTCAAACCGCCCAGATGATCGGCGTCAACAGCATCCACTCCACGGGCCGCATGCGCTCGCGCTCGCTGTGCTCGGTCCGGAGCGGGCGGGACTCGAGGGACAACGACCCGTTCAGGTATCCCAGGACCCCCCGCTCCCGCTCCCTCAAACCGCTGGCCTTCCCCGACCTGCTGGGAAAAACCCAGGATGGGCAGCAGCACCCGCAGAGCCGCAAGAAGAAGGTAGAGCTGGAGACACACCTGTGAACCTTTACCTGAACCTTTACCTAAGTTACCCCGTTTAAAAACCTGTAAAGGTTTGTTTTCGTCCTGAAGACGCTCTCCTGACGTGACACACAATTAAAAACCTCTATGAAAGCAATCCTCTGCGCCGACCGCTTCACCTTACACCTGTGTTCATACCTTTGTGATGACATCAGCAGCTCATAGGTTTCTTTATATGTCATTGGCTGGTTTTTGTTATTATTGTCGTTGTTGTCGCTCCGTGTCAGACCCACATTTACGTTCAGTTCATTAAAATTTTCTATACCAGCTGGTTTCAGGCAGAGGACGAACCAGGGCCAGGATCAGACACAGGTCGATGCTCAAGGAAAAGCGCGTCCACACAGGAAGTGACCCGCTCCTTCCTATGCTGCTCGCGGCTGGTCCATACTGCACGTGCCAGCCTCTGGTTGCCTGGGCAACTAGCTAATTTATGTACCAGCGGCTCATATGTCAATCAGCTCTCACTGCTAGCCGCTTCAGTCGCTCACATCAAAGTCTCCCACTTCCTGTCACCGGCGGTTATTTTGCTCGCCAGTGATCGTATGAGGCTGAGTGACAACGGCGTTCTCAGGTGATGGCGTGGTTTCCTGTGTGTACGGCTCTTTAAACAGGTAGCGCTGGACCAGGTTTGATGTCCCGAGGAAACTCGTCTCCGTTAAAAACTATGACCAGAGCCGTGAAGTCCACACAGCCAATCAGCACCCGGCTTTAGGCCATGTGACCAGCTTTAGTATGAGCACGTGAAAAATGTGGATTAAATACTGAATGTCCTATCAAGTAATCAGATTACTGTGAATCCTGAAATCCATATGAGCTCTTCATGTCCTGTGTGTGTGTGTGTGTGTGTGTGTCTGTGTGTGTGTGTGTCTCTCTGCAGACGCTGTACAGCTCCATCAAGAACGAGAAGCTGCAGTGGACCATGTGAGTTTCTGCGTCCTTCTGCTGCTCCGACACACAGCACGTACAAACATCTCCACTGTGTGTGTGCGTGTGTGTGTGCGTCTGTGTGTGTGTGCGTATGCGGGTGTGTGTGTGTGCGCGCATGCGGGTGTGTGTGTGTGTGTGTGTGTGTGTGTGTGTGTGCGCATGCGTGTGTGTGTGTGTGTGTGCGCATGCGTCTGTGTGTGTGTGTGTGTGTGTGTGTGTGTGTGTGTGTGTGTGTGTCCCTGCTGCCCTGACTCCCTTATTTAAGCCTCTGTTGCTGTGGTAACCGTTCCCTGCTTCATTCCTGACTGTAATTACAGGTCAGCATCCCAACGCCCATGCCTGACTGTGGACGCACGCACACACACACACACACACACACACACACACTCATAAATACATAGATTTACTGGGTGTCTGTATCCGTTCAGCATCTGTCCGCCCTCGTGTTCAGCCTGTTCTTTCTCCTAAACTGTTTCCTTCCTGTGTGACGTTCAGCTTCTTTCTGATAAATAACATATTTATTCAGGTCACGTTTAACGTTCATGCTGTTATGTACAAAAAATCATCTAAAAATGTCCAGATTCTAACTTGTAAGCATCAGCGCATCACCCGGCCAGCTGAAAGGTTCATGAAATCATTTCAGTTTTTTTGTAATTTTACTTTTAGTTCAGTTTGAGTTAGCTGTAATAACCTCGCTGCAAACAGACAGGAAATAAGTTTCATCCAACAGGAAGTTCAATAAGATCACATGACGTCAGATAGAAACCCTCAGCACGATGCTCAGAGAGGCGATGAGGAGAACGACTCTAAGGCTACGTTCACTCTGCAGGTCTTAATGCTCAATTCCGATTTTTTGATCAAATCCAAAGAAGACGTCACACACAACGCGCTCTGTTTAGACCCAGACCAACAGTATTGTTTGACTGATGGCCCTTAATATAAAGACTTCGGACTTTGTTTCCCAATTTTTGCTTTAAGTTATTCTGTTATTTACATAATAATGTAAATAACCTAATAATGATCCTTATTGCTGTTTTAGAGGAGCGGTGCTTCAAAGGATAGTCGCAGATTTCTGTCAGAATCTGCAGATTATACAGTACAAATAAAATGTTCACGTTGTCTTCCCAACAGTTTCACTAACATCTACACTGGATGGCCAGGAAGCGTTCGCGATGTCTTCTCCGGCGCTGATAATTGGCGTCCGTCTCGTGTCAGTGACGTAAAAGACGGATTTAATGCGACATGACCGTTCACACAGCAGTCGCTTTCTAAAACATCGGATACGTATCGGATTCAGTACCACATACGAAAGTGACCCAGATCGGATTTGAAAATATCGGATTTGTGCCGTTCACACTGTCAGACCATGATCGGATACGGGTCGCAGAGGGTCAGAAAAATCGGATTTGATGCGCTTTCGCCTGCAGTGTGAACGTAGCCTAAAACCAAAAGTCTAATGAGAGGATGAAACAGATCGACGAGCCGACACAGGAAATGAGGTCATTTATTCCTTTATGAGAATTAAAGAAAATGAGGTGACGATGAACTGAAAACATGAACCCAACGGGATGATGGAGGACGACGATGTTACCCGAGCACATCGTTAGCAATGAAACGTAAACACGCTCGGCAATGGCGACGAGGACGAGCTGATGCAGGCTCTTTAAAACTGTTTCCTCTCTTGAAGTGATGAAGAGGAGTTGAGGAAATCCATGTCGGAGCTGGCGGACGTTCGAACAGACTCCGCCTCCCACACCATGAAACGGCTTGGGAGTAGCGGAAACCCGCTGGTGGGCGTGGCCCATCAGGCCGATGGTGAGCTGTACAAGAGCGGCTTCCTGGTGCGCAAAGTCCACGCCGACCCCGACGGGAAGAGAAGTACGCAGCTCCTCCTCCTCGTTCAGTTTTCAGTTTTGTTGGTCCCGCCCCCTGTCAGCTGACCCCTCACTTCCTGTTTGTTTGGTGTTTGTGCTGTTGCAGCGCCGCGGGGGAAGCGCGGGTGGAAGTCCTTCTACGCCATGCTGAAGGGTATGGTCCTCTACCTGCAGAAGGTAAGCGCCTGCACGACGTTTCCCAGCAGCCCCTCTATCTGTTTGTGTCCCCTGAGTCGGACATATAGAGACGGGAAATGCAGCGAGCTGATTGGGCGTCAGCCTGTATTTCTATCTGTGCTGATTCAGGAGTGGCGGTTTTAATGTCTCCGCCCACCACCGCATTCATCTTTAATTTCAGAGCTTTGATTAAAATATCTGAACTAGTGAGGCCTGCTTTACACACTGCCGTACAAAAGTAAGTGGACGGGTTGAACTATAAAGCGTAAGTACCCGTCCGCATACTTATGGACTCCTCGCAGTGCCACGTTACCATGAAAACACAGATTTTGTGCTGTGAGAACTTTTTCTCAGAAACTTTGTCAGAGCTTTGAAAGAACTGTTTCTGTTTCAAAGATTTCTTTTTAACTCCTTTAATCAGGAGCGGCGAGCTTTTATAGCGAGACAGTCGAGCTGGGGTGTGGCGGGCATCGCGTTTAAGCGTCTTTCATGTTTGAGTTTTTAGAGAGCTGACGCCGATCTGATCCACAGGACGAGTACCGAGCTGAGAAGGAGCTGACGGAGGAGGACGTGAAGAACGCCGTATCCATCCATCACTCTCTGGCCATGCGGGCTGCCGATTACAGCAAGAGGCCCAACGTGTTCTACCTGAGGACCGCCGACTGGAGGGTCTTCCTGTTCCAGGCCCCGTAAGCACCTCAGTCCCTTTGTCTGTGTTGGGGGGGGGGGGTTTCCAAGTAGCTTGCAGGCAGTACAGGAAGGATAAACAGCTTAAACTAAACCGGACGAGACAGGAAGTTCAGGTGTTTTCCTGTGTTTCGTCCAGGAACGCCGAGCAGATGCAGTCGTGGATCACGCGCATCAACGTGGTGGCGGCCATGTTTTCGGCTCCCCCGTTCCCGGCCGCGATTGGGTCCCAGAAGAAGTTCAGCCGTCCTCTGCTGCCGGGATCCAACACTAAACTGTCACAGGTAAAAACGCCGCCGCCGTCCTTTTCACCTCTGCCCACTTTCACCAGAGACTCAAACCTCTCTCCCCACCCTCTGTCCCGACAGGAGGAGCAGGTCAAATCTCACGAGAACCGTTTCAGGGCGGTGTCCTCTGAGCTGTCCGACCTCACTGCCTCCACGCCGGACCGAAAGGTGAAAGGTCGCGAGCTGGAGGAGCAGAAACTCCGACAGGAGTACCTGGAGTTTGAGGTGAGGAGGTTAAAATAACACACGCAGGAACACTCAGCTGGGAGTATTACAGTACTTATACTCAGTACTGAAGCTGCCAAAACTAAACCATAACAAAATATTTTTTGAAATGCATTTAAATGAAATACAATATTTCATTAAAAATATTATTTCAAACTTTTTTTTAGCAGTTAAATTAAAACAAAGAAATTAATTAATTAATTAATTAATGATTTGTTAGGAAAAAATATTCCAGGCCATGTATGGAGGACCAGAGATGCCAAAATCCAAGTTAATTTGACTCACTACCTTCTTCTTGTTTTTGACTTTTGATTTTTGATCGAGTCACCTATTTGTGTGGGGGGGTTTTTGTTGTTGTTTTTTTTTAATTTTTTAATTTTATTTTATTTTTTGCGGTTTTGGTCCTCCGTACCTTGGAACCAAACCCAGATTTTATTGGAGCAGACGATAACCGGAGTCGTGTTTTGTTTGTGGCGGCGTTTCATCTTCGTCTCGTGTCGGGTTTTTTGTCTCCGGCTGAACACGAAGCCGTAAAATGTCCCCGAGGCCGGCGTGTCACTGCCATCGGCTCCTGCTGCCTCGCGTCTGCTTGTCTTCGTCACAGACGGTCGCTGCATCAGTCTGTCAGGTGTCGAACAGGCTGCACACACTCCAGCATGCCGTGTTCTCAGAGGAAGGAACACAGCGCCGTTTTACTGCCGCCTTCACACACAAGGTTTTGCCCTGATGTCACGTAACGACAGAGATGCTGGGAAACCGCAGAGAAGCACCGTTATTAATAATAATAATGATTTATCAGGTCAGACTCTGAAAAGCTCCCTGATTGGTCCTCGTTAGACCCAGAATGGCGTTTTCGTTGCTCACATCTCCTCCTCCTCCTTCTTCTTCTCTACTACAGAAAACCCGGTACGGTACGTACGCCATGCTCCTTCGGGCCAAGCTGGCGAGCGGCGACGAGGACCTTTCCGCCTTCGAGGCTCGGCTGTTTGATGACGGCGGCCTGCAGAGGGCGCACTCCAGCCCCTCGCTGCCCCAGGACACCGCCAACAAGGAAAAGACCCGCGGCTCCAAGACGTCAAAGAGCCTGAAGGTCACGTCCTCCTCGACCTCGACCTCCAAGGCCGGCGGCAGCAGCAGGGAGACGAGCAAGAAAAAGAACGGCGGCGGGAGCGGCCAGCGGGCGGAGCTGCAGAAACAGAGCAGCAAACAGGAAGAGGCGCCGTAACGGGGCGAGGACGGCGTCGTGTAAGTGTCATGTAGCTGGAGACGGACGCGGAGCATCATGGGTAGCAGGCTGACATCTTCCTTTAAACCTTTTCTGTTAAACCTCAGTCGCCTCCTGATTGGCCGAGACATTCGAGGTCCGCGGGAGAGGAGACCCCAGTCAGGACCGAGGGCAACCCGACGGGCGAGTCGTCCAGGAAACACTAACACGGTTCATCGCTCAGCTGTCCCTTTATTTCCCATCAGCCTCAGCAGGAACGGACAGCTGCAGACTTTCAGAATAAAAGCTTTACTTCCTGTTGGGGCGTGAGTAACCGCTCGGCTTCCAGCTGCAGCGGGAACTTTTTATTTTAGTCCTCGCCGCCGCCGCTCTGCTTCTCCCATTAACCCACGGGGGAGCAGGTTGCCATGTCGACGGTATGTGACGGACAGAGTGCGTGGGACTGTTGCCATGGCAACCGAGCAAAGGGGACAAAAGAGCGAGAGATGAACGAACGAACAAACAAACAAACAAACAAAGAGAGCGGCCACACAGGAACGCCGAACCTCCTCTTCCTCTGCACTCCACTGAGTGTGTGTGAGTGTGTGAGCGAGCTCGTGTGTGTGTGTGTGTGTGTGTGAGCGAGCTCGTGTGTGTGTGTGCACAGTAATCACAGTAGTGCTGCGTTGATGTGTAAACGCAGCCTGAACATGCTGGATGGAGACGGGTTTTTGGTTTTTCCGACTTCTGCTGGAAAAAAACAGGCTGTACGGAAGACCATTAGTGACCAAAATCTGCTGAGTGAACAAAATAAAACTTCATGAGATCACTCTGCAGGGAGCCAGGTGTCTTATTTATTCAGATTTTTGATGTTTTGTTGTTTGTACTGCTTTAAAATCTTTAACTTTAAAAACCACAAGTTAAATATCTCAGTGTGAACTTTTAAATAAAAATATGAGGATAAATCCTGGAGCCTGTTCAATCTTACATGAGTTAATTCTAAATGTTAAGAGAGAAATTTTGGAAAATCGAGCATTTTTTTGTGCGAGTATGTTTAAGTTTTTTCTCTTGTTGGAAAAGTCAGATTTGTTTTGCAGCTGGTTTCACTCTGTGGGTTTTGTCACTAATGGGCTTCCATAGTTTTCTGTGTGTGCTGGAGTCCATCCACCTCATCTTCATGAGGACGATGTTCTTCTTCATGTAAATCTCATTTAACACGTTTGTAAAGTGCTGTGGACCAAACACAGGTGACAGGTGGATCTGGTCACATGACTGTATGAGAGGAGGAGCTGAGAGTTATTATTGTGTAAACCTTTCTTGTTGTTGACGTCCAGGAAGAACCACCTGACAGTTTTCTGTTAAAGATACGTTTGTTTCTTCATCAAATCCTGAGCAGCGTGCTGATGTGTTCAGTAGCAGTTTCCTCTTTCAGCCACCAGGGGTCGCCAGAGTGCTGTTAGCGTCCACCAACATGTTCTTCACTGGTAGAGGTCGCCGTCCCCACGTCGTCAGTCAGCGTGTTAATGTGACAGCGTGGTCTCGTCTGAGATCAACGCTGTGTGGAAATGTTGTTTCAGACTTTCAGAGTTCAGATTACAGCCCAGAGCGTCTCTGTTACCGTGACTTAAAACGAGACGTGCCAAAAACTGAACACTAGTCCTGAATCACAGCGCTGATGGATGTGTTCAACCAGAGGGATCTAATCTGCTCTGTTTACATCCAGGTTCTGAGAATATGATAAATAATCTACACAATCCTAACGTTTCCCTCTGATCCTGTTCAGTGGGTCCTCTTTTAATCCTGAAATAAGTGCTGACCTTTATTTTTTAGACAGAAAAACTGTGACTTCAGGTGGATTTGAATATTGGCACTCTGTCTTCTGTACCTCAGCAGGTCTGAAGCTCAGGAACAGGAAGTTGGGTTTTTTATGTAAAGCTGCAGTGTTTGCACGATGCTGCTCATCAGGCTGAGAGTGACGGGATGGCCTCCAGGTGGCAGCAGAGGATCATTGTTGAACTCTAACGTCAGGGAAAGGCTCTGAGGCTCGTTTCTGCCACTGTTGGCCACGTAATGCTGGAACCGCAGACATCGTCTGTGGAGGAAACTCGAGGCTGTGGGGAAAAAAAGATGAAACGGCAGCTTCCACACTGGAATCAGACAAAACGTTCTGGATGATTATCTCCAGGAATTAGCCTCGTACAAGCTGGAAACAACGAGCATCTCCACGCCATGTTTCAGCTGCAGGTACAACGCCACAGAGGGAACATTTCAAAGGTACCGAACAGAAATCAGTCCTTTGTGAACCTTTTTACCTCATAACGTGAAACCTGGGTCAGTGGGAGTCTTTATGTGACTGAAAACAAACGCTTTTAAGTATTCTGGACACAAGAAGTCCGCTCAGTTTAAGCTGGCGTGTTTGGAAAAACCTGAATCCTGAATTCATTCCGAGTTTTAACCTGCATTGTGTCTAATGTCCAGCAGGTTTCGGCTTGTATAGAAGTGAACTTGTGGTCTCAGTCGCAGCTTTCAGGTCTTCGTTAATAAAACATTCACTCATTGTAGTCCTGTTGCAGTCAGAGAGGAGCAGGGAGGAGTCGGCGTCCAAAAACCTGCAGCGGGAGCTGCTCCTGTCGGACCTCCTGTCCGTGTTTGAGGTTTGCTCCCCTCGCCTCCTCGCAGTTCCTGACGTGAGGCTGAGGGCGTCTGTGGCATCAGCTAAAAGAGCACTGATGTAGAGCTGTGATTGGTCCATATCAGGACCACAGCCCGTAGTTAAAAGATGGACGGCGCTCTGGGGAACGACTCCTGTTTGGGGCACTTTAGAGGAACTGCGGCTCTGAATTGTTCGGCTCGGTCGCGACGTTCTCTGATTCCTGAAGAGTCAGGATCAGTTTGAAAATCCATCCTTCAGCTTCTTCTCTTCATCTCCAACATCAACACGCTGACGGCTGCAGGAATCATTTTTCCATATTTAGATACAGCGTGATCTTTTGGATTAGGATGAAGAGCTGCATGAGGAGGAGGTCGGGGTGGATGGAGGGTGAACAAAGCCCTCGGGTCTTCTGAGCTCTGGTTGAGGCTCAGGAAACCATTTTGGTTCAGTGTAAATAAAACGTTTGTGGGTTTTTCCTGAGCCTGGACCGGGAGCCGCGTGCAGGTGACCGCCAGGCGGCAGGATTTGGGTCGGCGATGCCGTGGATCTCCAGCCTTGCGGAGAAGTCGCTGCTTCGCCTCCGGCTGCTGGCTTTTCTCGTTTCTGATCCCGCGGTGCCGACTCCTATTTATCTCCCACATATCCCGTAACACTCTGTGTATTTCCGCACTGTGCAACGTGAAGCAGCATAGGATGACTTTGTGTGAGCGTCGCGGCCGCTTTCAGCTCTTTGTCTGTGTCCTGTAAATAAATGTACGCATTAACCTCGAGAAGCCATATCGTAGTTGGGCTGGACGCCTAGCTAGCGCTCGCTGCATTTTAGAGCACTTTGGTTTAGATATTTTAGATATTTTAGAGTGACGCAGAGGTTGAGCCTCTTTAGAGAGGCGGTGCCAACCGGTTAATTTATTCTGCTCGTCTCTCGAAGGACGACAAACTAGTTCCTGTGAAAACTTGCTTTGTTTTTGGGCTTTGCTGCGGCCTGAATGTTCGTTGCCGGCTCACCGATCGGTATCTGTACATACGCTGTCACTTCCTGTGAGGTTTGGTATTAGTGAAACACAAACAACTTGTTTGTATCATCCTGAAAGCTTCGAGGCAAAAAATAAAGAGATTTTCAAAAGAAAACATCGACCTTGAGTGTTTTTATTCAAAGGATCGTGAAGAGCTCCGTGCGAGTCCCCCACTCTACGGCGTGAACACGACTCGCTCCGTGGGCCAGAATCACCGCCATGTTTAATGATGTTGGCAACAAAACAACTGCAGCAAATCAAAGTTTGTTGCAGTTTCACTGAAGTTTAGTCCAAGCTGCCAAATGTGAGCGAGGCTCAGAGCTAGTGTTCATGACGTAAACACATAAAATTAATGTTAATTAATAAAGTACGACAGATTCACAGGGAAACATTTTTAAAGCTTCGATAGCAACAGCACCAAGTAAACCACGCCCACCTTTAGGTGCTTGAACCTTCAAATCAGCGTTTCTTTACCACGCTCAGACTTCAGTGGAGACTTTAACAGGCCCCGCTGGGATTCGAACCCAGGACCTTCTGTTTGCTAGACGGCTGCTTTTCCACAGCTGAAGTAGAGCATTAATGTCAGCGTGTACTTCAGCTTCAGTCTCGCAGTAAAGCGTTTAAACTCAATGACATTTGTTTCTTTTTCATTCCTCAAATTTGTATTTCCAGTTCTTTGGCTGTTCTGTGCCGGTGACCACGTCTGTTTACACCCATAAGAAACCACCACCGGGGGCGCTGTCACACCTGTGACTGTTTGTCTCTGGATCTGTTTCACACATGTAAGAGTAACTGTAAGGACACAGAGGTGAAAACACTTCAGAGAGGAGGCGCTGTGGCTTAGCGGGTCAAAGCATCTGTCTCGTAAACAAGAGGTCCTGGGTTCAAATCCCAGCAGTGCCTCGCAGGCTCACTCTCATGAGAGTTCTCACAACTGTGGTTAACTTCAACTAGAGTAAACATAACTTTACTTATAAATTAAAAGTCACAGCTCTTCTGACTCAGCAGGCACTGCTGGGATTTGAACCCAGGACCTTCTGTTTACAGGCTGATGTTTTAACCTGTTAAGCTGCAGAACCTCGCTCGCAGGACCTGATGCACCGACTTCAAAGAACCGTGACGGTCCAGCCTGTTCGATGTGAAAACATTCTTGTTATCTGCTTAATGTTGAGGTTTCCAGTCTCCTCTTAGTTTTAGAATGATTCCTATCATCTGGATGCAGACGCTATCATGTCTATTAAACCCTGTGATCTATCTGTTCTAATGGATGGCAAACAGTCTTCTGCAGTTTAATTCTGGCTCCAGAGAGCATCGAGACCTGCATTAGACAGCCACGGTAAAAGCTGCTGCTCTGCTTCATTTTTGATCTCTGTCACACATGAAGTCTGTGAAGAAATATCACTAAACTCAGGACTGTGGTCTCCAAAGGTGAATTGTTTGTGCCTTCATCTCCTCCAGATTAGATTATTGTGATGCTCTTCTCTCTTCTTCACCTTCACACGGTCCAAAATGCTGCAGCAAGACGTCACTCCAGTGTTAAAGTCCTTGCACTGGCCTCTGCTTAGGTACAGATATCAGTTTATTCATTCTTACTGTTATGGCCTTACGACCCATGTCATCGAACTTCTTCACCCTTAGTCTCCAAACCGGATCCTTAGATCCACTGATGGTGCTCCTCTGGCTATTGCACTGACCCATTTTAATAAGGGAGATCACGCCTTCTGAATCTTAGCACCAACACTGTGGAGAAACAGCGCCTCCTCCATGTAAAGGTTGGCTACAGCAGGTGACAGCAGGCGGCCCGTGGACGTCCATTTCTGTAGAAACACTCGTTGTATTCAAACATGTGTCAGAGGTCTGATTGGGTGAAGCTGGTTCTGCCGTAGATGTAGGTTACCACTGTCGGACTGTGCTGTGAACACTGAGGACGTTTACCCACACACACACGGACCAGTTCCTCCTCTTTGACTCCCAGCACCCTCGGGAACACAAACTGGGAGTAATCAGGACAACACAGAAAATGTTCCCTCTAAGCCTGAAGGGAAAACAAAGGAACACACGTGTAAAGGTCAGTGGGCCTTGATCAGTGGTCATGAGAACTGACCTCCCAGCCCATTGTTCCTTCAGTGGGCTGGTTTCAGTCATTGTGCAAATGTCCTGTTTATAAGATTGAAACCTGCAGTCAGCTGAGACTGAAGGAGTCACCTGGACGAGTGACGAAACATTTCTCCCACTGAAAACGTCCAGATGAACAGAATCAACTTCTGGAGCTGTAAAGGAGGCTCTTAAAACATGTGGTTATGATCAAATCAGCAAAGCTGCACAGAAACGAAGGTCAGACACCAACAAGGGAGAATCAGAAGGACAAACAGGAGTTCAGGTTTGTCAGAGACACTCAGTCTTCTCCCAGCACGATGTCCTAGTGTACCACAGACACACACTCAACAACACAGCTGTGCAGAGAGGAGTGCTCAGGCCTCTACACTGGAGACGCCAAACAGTTCACACACGGTCACTCTGAGGACACCAATGTCCGCATGGTGGACAAAGAAGACAGATGGTTTGAAAGAGGAGTGAAAGAAGCATCTATGTCCATCTTTGAACAGAGGGCGGGGCTTATGACACCAACTGTCTGCCATCCATAATCCAGTTCTGAGACCCTTCCCAGACTCCTTAACGCCCACTCACATCCTGGGTCATCTGACCTCAGGAAATCATATGATAGGGTGGGGCCAGGTTTCACAGTGGGTTCACCTGAAACTTGGCTGATCGTGACCTACACCTGTTTTCACACCTTGGCTCGTGTGATTAGATGGAGGATTGATAGGGGGTCAGCGACCCTCTTGGGGGGACACTCCCACAGGACTTTAACCCGTGACTCTCCACCATTTGACCCTAGAACTGAAGAAGCTTCTCGGATGAAACTTAAAGAAGTCCAGATGCTTTTTTTCGCAAGAATCCATGATCCAGTCTGAGCTCCTCCCCACACGTCTTATATCAGATAAGTAATCCGTCTCCAGGTGGATTAATCCTGTGCTGATGGTGCTGATGGTGATCCTCCACTTTCTGTTTGCCTCTTGGATCAGAGCTAAAATCCTCCTGCTGACAGATTAGAGTATCAAACCACCTGAGACCGCGAGCTTGGCTCCTCCTTAAAACTTACCTCAGTAAACGAAGGAACACTATTTATATTTGGTTTGTAAACGGCGACGAGGCCACGTGGCGGGCCGGTCGCCGTCTTTTGATTCTGGTAAACTTCAATGTTTGTTTGTTTTTTATTCATCTCTTAAGCACACTCTGCTTTGTGATTGGCTCATGTTTCACATCAAACTTATGCGTTTAGTTTTGGTATCATCACTTTATTTTTGAGGCACTGGGATCGTCCATATCAGGGAGCAGGCGTGCTGCGTTTCAGACCGGACAGAAAATGGGAAATTCCAGTTTCCAGACTGGAGAAGAAGCAGCTCAGTGTGAAAGTGAAACAACAGATTTATTGATCATTTCATCCACCCAACTTTTCAAACAGGTTATTGACACAACACACATACTCTTTAATAAAGTAAAATTATTACAGGAAAATGAAACATAAGTTAACAAAAAGAGCACGCTCTGGGATCTATGGTACAGTTTCAGCGTCGATTCGTCCATCTTCTGTGTTTCTTTTATAAAAAATGAACTTTATCTTGATTCGCTGAGCTGGATTTCAAATGTTCGTCTCGATCCTACGGGAAGCAAACGTTTACAGTCCGATCTCTGAAACCCGCTGCAGGTTTCTGATGGATCGCAGAAGGATGGCACTCGTGACGCACTCGTCACTGCACGCCCGCGGGCGGCTCCACGTCCTCCATTGGTTGGCTGCCGAAGCCGCTGTCGACCGTGACGTCTGATTGAAGAGAAGAATAAGAACGAGGTGAGTGCGTCTGTTGGACGTAACAAAACGTAAACAGCACTTCGATGTTAGATCTGAGACCAAAAACAGATTCCAGTCATCGCTGTTCTGCACATGCTCAGTACCGTCCTGCTCTATCGACTGTGGTGCATTTGTTGCAGCGTGTAAATTGTCAGATCTGACAGAGCTATCGGACGCCTCCGTCAGTTACCTGTGTTGTGTTTGTCGTCTCGGAGCTCGGCGTTCCTCAGCAGTCGGACTCCTTCTGTCAGACCCAGAGAGTGCAGAGCTTCAACCAGGCCTTCGACTGCACCTCCACCCAGCTGCAAACACACACAAACGTTTACTCTGAGCTGCAGCCGTCACAAAGCAGAGCTCTGCAGCTTAACGTGGAAATAAAGTCATTTTACAGAATCTTGCTCTGCTGCAGTACCCACATACACCACCAGGAGGAGCCCATGACATTCAGTTTGTTTCAGTTCTTATTCTACAGAAAATCCCCTCCAGGTGCTTTACGCTGTACGTTAGCGACTCGGCAGTAATAACAGACGCCTCGCTGCTCAGAGTCACAGGTGTTACAGGTGTGTCTGACTCGCTGATCGAGATAAACAGGAAACGTCACAAATGAGTCACATGTCCCTCACAGAACCTTCCTCTAAATAATAAACTGACAGCGATCATGTGACTGTGTGCGCAGGAAGCAGCAGCACAGCTTACTGAAACGGTCACCAGCGATACTTCCTGTTTGTGTCACAGAAGGCGAGAGCGTCGCAGAGCCAGGACATCGCTGACAGGTGAGCTAACAGCTGTTACCTGCAGCTGATTTCAGGGTAAAGACCCTAAAACGGTGGCGAGGACGAACTCCCTGTTAACATGAAGAGACCTCCAATTGACTCGGGCAGAGGAAGAGGCTGACACGTGGGGTGACATCACGTCAGACGTGACCCGACGCAGCCTCAGCGAGGCCCGTGTGTGCGGTGGGCGTGGCTCTTACCTTGTAGTGGTGCAGCAGCTGGCGGCAGGGCATGGGACTGTCCTGGTACAGGTGAGTCAGCGTCATCATGCCCAGCTTCTCCGCCAGTTTCTTCCAGGGGACGTCGCCGACGCTCAGCACGTCCACGAGCCGTGACAGCGTGTCCTCGTCGAGCCCCACGCGCTCGGCCTCTGTGGCGGCATCGCAGCTTCACGTTAGCTTGTTTTTAATAACATCTGAAATGCGATCAGCTAAAAAGAGAAGACAGACGAACCTTCAGTGCTGCTGGTTGTCGGTCTGATGTTCCCGCTGCCGCGGCGATCCGACTTCGGACTCTTAGAGGGCGACAACACTTTCCTGACCTGAGGAGGAAGAGGAGAAGGTGATGTAACCACACACAACAGTGTCCTCACAAACCGTAACGACGCTCAGAGAACGCCAAACGACGCACACAGTTGACCTCCCTGAGGGTATACTCTGATTACTCTGAATCGATTACCCCGTTGTGTTTACGTTGTTGGTCAATCACCTGTACATCTGCCGTCTCTACATCTGCAAAAGATTCTTTTATTTTGAAAGTACAACTTACCTTTTGGCATTTAGCCAGGTCCAGGGGGGTGTGGCCTCCCGCAGGTCTCTTGCGGGGGTTGGATGTCTTTGGGGCGACCTCTCGCTCTTTCTCTTCTTCTCTGATTGGTTCATCTTCATCATCTGAGGACGAGGAGCTGAAGAAGAGCGGCTCATCGTTCTCAATGGACTTATCAGCACCTGAGGAACAGCCCACCTTTAATCACCTGTTCGGTAAACGTGGCTCTGCCTCCCCATGTGTGTGTGTGTGTGTGCGCGTGCGTCTCACCTGCAGCGATGAGCATGGAGCAGAAGGTCGGCGAGCCGAGGCTGGCGGCCAGGTGGAGCGGCGTGTTTCCTCCAAATGTGCAGGCGTTAACGTCAGCTCGGAGCTGGAAACACACAAAGACGTTAATGACATCAGATTCGCACGCACGCAGAGACGCACTGCAGGTTGATGTAAAGAAGCTCCGCCCCCTGCTGTGTCTCATTACCTCGGTGATGAGTAGGCAGGCCACCTTGAACAGGTTTTCTCTGACGGCCAGGTGGAGGGCGGTGTTCCCGCTCTTCTGCTCAGGCTCGTTTATTTTGGCTCCGCCCTCCACTAGCAGACGCAGGCAGCGCTCGCCGTCCCTCCTCACAGCCAGGTGGAGTGGGTGGAGACCTGACGGAGAGAAACATTTCGGTTACTTCAGCCTTTTACATTTCTGGGTGGGGGTGGGGAGTGGAGTGGGGTGGGGAGGGGTGGGGTGGGGAGGGGTGGGGTGGGGTGGGGTGGGGGTGGGGGGGGGGAGGGGCGTCCTCTCACCATGGAAATCGGGCATGTTGACCAGGTGGGCGTGGCATTCTCCCAGGTGAGCCAGCAGGAAGCGAAGAATGTTGTGGTCCCCAGCCAGCGCCGCGAGGTGGAGGGGGGTGCGCCCATCTTTGTCCACCAGGCTGGGGTCGGCCCCCGCCTTCAGCAGCACCTCCACCACCTTCACCTGCCGTGTGATCACCGCCAGGTGCAGGGGAGTCTGCAGAGGAGGAGGAGTCAGCGGTCACGTGACAAGGATGTTTGCAGCTTCCTGCAGCACCCTAACCTGCCTGACAGGTGTGTGCTCCGTGCTCTTCCAGTGAATAAACGGCAGCAGGAACACAAACACTCCAAACAGGAAAAATTTCCTGGAACTTTACCTGCGTGTCTGAAAACACCTGATCTGCCAGTTTCTGAAGGAAATAGTTACCTGTCCTCAGACCTGCAGCTAAAAAAATGAGGTCAGTTCTAGTTTACCTAGCAACCTGTAAACTATGCAGGATGTTATTACCTGTTACAGGTGTGTTTACTCATTAACTACATCAGACAGGAAGGGGAGGAGCTTACCTGCTGGAGGTGGTTGGCTGTGTTGATGATGCCTTGCTGCTGGCTGCTGAGCAGAGTGTGGATCAGCTGCTGGATCACACCTGTCTGATGATGGATGATGGCCAGGTGTAAAGGTCTGGAAGGAGAAACAAACACGTGAAGCCACCAAACAAACCGCAGAGGAGAAACCTGCTCTGATTGGTTCTCAGAAACACTCACGTGTCTCCGTTTCCATCTTGGATGCCACACAGGTGTCTCTGGATGGCGAGGAGGACGCGAGCGTCTCCGGTGCTGCAGTACTGCAGCAGGGCAGCGGCGGTCTGCCGGGCGCTCTGAGAGACTCTGCTGTTGAGGGCGGCGGCTGGAAACGCAGCAGAGGTGGAGGTTCAGGTGAGAGAGCGTACGGCGGCGTCATTCGCGTATGACAAGAGGAGAACAGTTTCGTTTCTTACCGATCTGAAGCAGCTGCTGACGGAGCGGCGAGTCGCTCTGTCCTCCCGACTGTCTGTCGCTCTGCTGCTGCTGCTGGGCAGCACCTGACCGAGGGGCGGAGCCTGACATCTGAGCCCCTCCCCCATTACCGAAGCCAGGGAAAGAGACATTAAAAAAGCCTCCCGTTCCTGCTCCTCCCCCTGCTCCGTTCATCTCCTGGTGGAACTGAAATCCTGCAGAAAGAAGCGAAACCTGCGGCTGAACCCGACATCGAAGATTCAACAGCAAAACTCGGCCGAGGGAAGCCTCAGCGCCGCCTCCATTTGAGTCTCTCATGTTCATGCGAGGAAATCCCCATTCTGATGCCAATCTTAGAAACATTCCTACCTCCTCCTCCTGATCCACCAAATCCCCCGGCTCCTCCTCCTCCTCTTCCTCCTCTCCAGTGCTCGTAGTGAGGCAGCGGCTTCTGCTTCTTCCTCAGCACCTCCTCTTTGTCTGCAAGGGAGAGAAGACGAGACGACGGTGACGAAAAGCAAACATCGGAAATTCAAAAACTAGAAAGTGCGCTTCGTGTCTCTCGCTCCATTTTTCACTTTCATGACGCTGCTGCTGTGTAATGAACACCTGAGTGAGTAGGTGAGGACTGAAAGTCTGTGCATGCCAACAGTTTCCACTGCGGGAAGCCCCAGAGCTGTGACCTTTAACCCCAAACATCTGCGAGCCTCTGTGGGGATTTACCGGCAGCGCCTGGTTAGAATGTGCTGTGTGCTCACCTTGGACTTGAGGGATGTAGGTGAACTGTTTGGGGTCGCTGCTGTCGCCCGCCTTCTTCCTCCTCAGCTGCAGGAAGACGGTGACGGGCCGCTCGATCTCTGTGCTGTGATAGGCCGGCGTTTTGAACACGATGGCGTACTGCAGAGAGGAGACCAGTTACTCAGCCAGTTAATCCTGAAGCGTTTTCTTTTTCGTGGCCTCCATTAGACCAGGTTTGCATGACTGACGGCTCGAAATAATCCTTCTTTACATTACACAGCCCCTCAGATCACTCTCGGCCTAAAATAAGCTGTTGGAGCTCCTCCCCCTTTAAGACTTCCTGTTCCACAGGGGGCGCGCTCGAGCTAGTAAAAGTGTTTTTAACAGGCCGGAGAAAAAAAGTTCACTTTTACATGTTTTGCTGGTTTCTGTGAGTATCAGGAACATCAAAGCAGCACAAGCCGCTTTACAGCATCCTAAACCCTTAACCGACCAATCAGCACGGAGTAGCAGAACAGCAGTGCCTTATGGGAAACATCAGCTCCACTGCGAGGCAAAGTAAGGGGCTGGTTCCATTTCAGTTCAGACATGTGATCCACGATGGATCTCTAAGGAATAAATGCGTTATTCCTCTCTGAGCATGCTCACAAATGCAAGGCTTTAAAGTGGGTAGGGCTTCTCTGGCTGCTCTCTATGACATCATACAGAGCAGGAGTAGAAAAACCTGAGGTGACTGCTGTGTGATGAGAGCAGTCCGGGCTGGTCTGTGCTCTTTAAACCAACATTTAAAAAACACTGAGAGTCGTCTGTGTTCACTGTGCACAGCTGCAGTCCGTCACATGAAGGCGCCCCCTTCCTCTTTAATGATGCTACACATGCTGTGCAGTGCGCGGGGGCTTTCCTGCACACTGAAAAAAGCCACCGACACTTTATTCATATTATTTTCGCCATTTTTAACGTAACACACCACAAACCCACAAACTGCAGGTTTATTGTGTTGAAGGCTGACTCTGTTTGTCTCTCAGTGACTCACACATTTCCTACGAAGCAGATCTGAGACACAATTTCTGGCAGAGCTGCTCCTCACAGCTCCCTGCTTCCCCCAAACTCAGCCAAACGCAGCCTCAAGGTGAAGCTGAGGCAGGTGAACTCGTCCAGCGGGCAGATGTTTGGAACGATGTGTCTGCAGCCCGTTTGGAGGAATTCCCCTCAGAGCGTGCGCACACACACACGCGCACACACACACACCGTGTTTACATATCCTTGTGGGAACATCTAACTGACACAAAGCTTTCCCCTCCTGCTTACCTAACCATACCCCAACTGTAACCCTGACACTAAAACCACATTTTGAGTCTCAAACATGCAACTCGTGGGGACGAGATTTTGGTCCTAACAAAGATAAACACGGTCACACACACACACACACACACACACACACACACATACACACACACACACACTCTCTCTCTCTTACCTGTTTGTGGACGTCCGTAGGTGAGAAGTCCCCAAACGCCTCCCAGCATCCATCCTCATCCTCCTCGTAAAACCGGATCTCGATGTCATCTGAGGAGCACAGAGGCATGATGGGATACGTCTGCAGCCTGAGCGGCGGTGAACACAAAGCGCTGAAGGTTTTTTTTTTTTACCTTTCTGGACTTTGTCGCAGAGCAAGAAGATCTCGTCTCCTCCGAGCACCGAGCCGCACGTCTTATCCATGCGGGAGATCTTCAGGTTGGAGGCGTTCGGAGACTCTGCAGGAACAACAGAGGTTTTTATGAGAGCTGAGCTTCTGTCAGCGTCTGCAGTGCGGTTCATTTGCAGCTTTTTCATCAGTTACATCGTTTACTTTAATAAACAAACTGGTTACTTTGTCTCTTTAGTGTGCAGCCTTCAGCACTAAACACGCCTGAGAATACAGCTCATGGTTACAAAGTTCACTGCGCTCAGATCAGCTGAGCAAGACGCTCAATCCTCTATCCAATCAGAGGCCAGAGGGCGCTGCATGGTCAGCATTGATTTCGTCCACCTCTGCAGCACAGCGAGCTCTCGTCTAAGCAAATCTTTACTGAGGACTCACTGCTGTCGTAGATGGGGTTGGAGACGACGGGCTTCAGTGCTCTGGTGAAGGCGCCGGTGCTGTCCTGCAGGTAGGCGGTGAACTTTAACCTGACGATGTTCAGGTCCATCGTCTTCCCCAGCTCCTTGGCCTCCTTCACGATGGCTGACTCCTCGACATCTGCAAACACGCATGAGTTCAACACCTTTATTCTGCTCGTCCCGCTGAGCTGATCGTTACGTTTATGGTCTGACGTTTGTGTGCGGACATGACAGCACGACATGTTCTGATGCTTAAAGAAACAGGAAGTTCAAAAACTGAAAGGAGAATTCTGACTTTCTGTTTCTCAACGTCTGAAACCAAAACAATAACTTATCGCCTCTGAAGACGAACAGAAAACCATTTTAAACGGTGAGAAAGTGAAACAAAGACTCTGGACTGAGGTGTTCAGGTGAGTCTACCTGTCAGGTGACAGTGCGCTCCTTTGAGCCGCTTCTTCTCTTCTCTCAGCCTCCGGGTCAGAACTTCAACCACACCCTTCTTGGTCACATGGAGGATCCCCAGGTTACTGAACCTACAGGAAGTGACATCATGCATTATCCACAGGGTCTCTTTTCTACATAAAGGTCGTGACTGCAGTGAAGACGCAGTCAGCGCTGTGTTCAGCGTGTTTTTGTTTTTCTCTCAGGGTTTTTTCATCACAGATTCCCGACACTTTGGTGGATTTCATCTGAATCTCAGAAAGAAAGCTGCGACTTCCTCTTTGGACTTTTCCCTCACAGCAGCACAAAGAGGCACAAACACACAAACCTTCTGCCTCTCTGTCTTTAAACTGTCTGATACCAAATCCAATTCAACTTTATTTAAAGAGCATGTTGAAAACAACATGAGTGACCGAAGTGCTTCCAGTAAAAAACACACACATCAAACTGACAAAGAAAATTAAATAACAATAAAATAAATATTCAATACATAAAAAAGATTCAAAGTTACCAAAGACTGACTAGGAGCTGACTCTGACTCCGGTGAGACACCAAATATAATGACCTCAGTCTTGTTTTCATTAAAGTTTAAAAGTTCAGAGTCAGCCATGCTCTGGCTGACCCCCCTCAGGGGTCACTGTGTTTTTTAATAATAATAATAAGGCCAAGGGGAGGTAAATAAAAAAGGGAGGGGGGAAAAAAGCAGCGATGTGATTGGATACTAACGAGGCAGTGAGGTCGTTGGGGCCGATGTCGATGGTGCAGGTGCCGTTTTCGATGCAGTGGCGTCCAACCAGACTGTGGGCGTGGACGCGAGGAGGGTCGGTGTGCGTTACCAGCTGGACTTCGACTCGGGCCAGACCCACATAGTTATTGATCTGAGGAACAAAGACAGCATTACGGTCTGCAGGTTGAACAGCTTTAATAAAAATGGTGGATGTTCTGGTTAAAGGTGTGTAAAGATGAAGGCTGGAGGTTCTGCAGTGGTGAACTTTGGGCCACGTGTAGCACGTTCATTACACAAACATCAGAAAACGCATTGTGGGAGAACGTTTCGAAACCTGCTTTAGGGCACGAACGATAAAGAGCGGGTGGGCCCAGCGTGGAGCCCTGTGGGACACCGGGTTTTACATCATTAACCCACACGCGTGGCTCTCTGAGGATCAACATTTATCATGTTTATTTTTGATAAGAGCTCCTCCGAGTGTCTCCATGCACAGGGAGATCAGGTACAGTACCGAGCTGTGGAGGGATTTCCCCAGACGATTCCCCCTGCTCTCTCTGCCCACATTTCCTGTCTCCCTCCGCTGAAAATACCCGATAAAAAAAGTTCCAAAAAGTCTTTAAATATGAATGCAGAGAGACAGCGCGAACAGGGACGCTCATGTACTTGGATTCACTGGATGCAAACTGTCACCGATCAGCCTGCGTTAACTGTTGTGAAGATCGGTACAAATGTGACGCTCGCCCCCACCTGGCTGGAAACAGGTGTGATTTCACGTCCACATTTCCTGATCAGCACTGATGGATTATTGGACCGTTTATCCAGAAATAAACATCCCAGGGTTTTTTTTTTTAACTACCTGACTGAGTTCAGTTTTAGGTCGATGTGCAGAAACACTGACCACAGGAGAGGTGAATGTGGCGAAAGGTCATGAGTTTGTTATTGGCGTGTGTTACCCACCCTCACTGTGGGGTACGTTCTCTTGTTCTTCTCGCTGGAGGCCCCCGGGAGCCCGCCGTGTGATGGACCCTCGCACTCGTAACGGAAACGAAATCCCCTCTGCAAACACACACACACACACACACACACACACACACACACACACACGGACACTTTAAAGATAAGCACAGCAGTAAAGATAAGGAAACATCTGTATTTGTTTCCCTGAGTTCACAGTTTCACTTTCTCTTCATGATAAAAGCAGCGCATGAATTCAACAACATTTAAAAGAAGACGACGGGTCTGAAACTACCACTGAAAAAACTTCATTTCATTACAAACAGCTGCTGTTGATGAAGCTGCGAGCTTCCAAGCTGCAGTGTGTATGACTCATGATCTTAAACTTTATCCTGTTTATTCTGAAGAAAAGCTAAATACGCGACTGCATATCAGAGCCGGTGTGCAGTCTGTGGTGCTGTGAGCAGGCGCGAATCCAGCCCGAGTGTTTGCGTCACTACTTCAGCACTGGTTGCGTAAACTCGGCACTTCCTTTGTCTTCAGAGCAGAAATGAGCGATTTGCATAGAGACGGTCAGCAGACACGAAACCTTTAGCAGCAGAAACTCCCTGTTTGTGCTCGTCGGCTCTGTCCCGTGTTCTTATATGACTGTTGGGAAAACCCTGGATAAAAGGAAGTGACTGTTGCATTAACATGTGGATCAGCCCGCTGACGGGGAAGCACCGCTTTGAGTCTGAACTAAAACTCTTCTTCCTGTTTGAGCTTCAGCTCAGGTCGGAGCTCACTGGATCACCTCACGCTCTGTTCAAATACTTTCTACAAATCCAAATATTTTATTGTTAGTTTGCTTTGTGAAACGTTCTATAAATAAACCTGCAGGGCATCGTTCGGCTTCACGTTACACACGACAACAAACACATTTTTGTGTCGTGCTGCTCGTTTTACGTCATCACGCTGATGTTACTTTAGCAGCTACACTGCACCCTAGCAGAGCTGCAGACTTTGTACTAATAATAAAAACTGTCAGAGCTTTTCTACTTTAAGCTTTCTTTAGAATCACATCAGGATAAGATGTTAACGTTATGATGTAAACTCGTCTGTGGTAGGCTCAGGGGAAAACTCATGGGAATATAACTGGACTGGGACAAAGCATGAACCTAACACTGATCCCTGTGGGACACCATCAACATGCTACATAATTTAATGGACCTTTCATCGGTAATGCTGGCGTCTGTTAATTACTCCACCTGTGAATAAAATTCAAATGAGGACTAACGAAGGAACAATCCCGTTTAAACCAGGAGCATTTTTAAAGATCTGAACCACCAATAATCCAGGTTTATCGGGCCGTCTGAGTCTTACTGCTAAACTATACTGTTATCGCCTCACTCCATGTTTCCACTGCAGTTTTTATCCACCCACTGCTGCCTTGTTGTGTTTGTAGAGTAACTACAAAGACAGGAAGTAAGATGTGAGTCTCACCTGTTTGGGCTCTTCGATGATCTGAATGTACGGGCCGTGAGCTACAACACAAACACAGGTGAAGAAAAACATGAACGCGACACGTTTAAAACATTCGTCAGTCGCTGTGACTGATCATTTCTCAAAATCATCATCAACTTTCACTATTTCATCAGCGAGAAGCAAAATGTTACAAGACGTGAGTAAATTGTAGAAGGTTCTAGATGACCAGGTGTTATTCGTTGGAGTTTTGTGGAGTTTCTTGTAACATGATACAGTACTGATGCCCACTAACCTACCTACCCCCCCCCACACACACACACTTTTCTGGGTATGAAACCCAGACTGTACATGTTTCTAAAACTGAGGGAGGGTACTGGGGCGCCCCCAGGGCAGGATCAGAGCGCTGAGTCCATCCTGGGCTGTTTGAGGTTGTAGCAAGACTCAAAGATGGTGAAAGGCTCTAGACTTTACAAGGCTTGGTTTCAAATACACTCGTGTGTTCTCAGGAGCTCCTGACTCCAGCCTGACTGTGTTCTCAGTCAGACTCGTTAATGGTCCACCTTTGACCTTTTTAAACCAGATGTTGTGACACCCAGTGGTGCAGTGAGAAGCTTCAGACAGGAGGTCAGTGTGTTAAAGGCAACGAACAGGCTTAAATAACAGAAAGACAACTGAGTGTCTGCAGATTGATGTTGTTTCCTTGCATGCATCTTTTTTTTCTGATTAAGGAAGCAAAAAAGGAGTTGGGACTTCAACCTGTTCCATAGTTTGACGTGACTGTGACATCGTCCTGAATGCTCACCTGTCTCAGGCATGAAGGGCTCTGTCTTTATGTCCACTGGAATATAGTCGTACGGCATGAACTGCTGCAGCTGAGAAAGAACAAGCAGAAACATCTTTAACAGAGTGTCGTCAACCGATCGTCTTTACAGCTCAGACCTTTCAGTACCATCAGACTGTGCTGTCGGTGTAAAAGCACATTTTACAGTTGTGATGTAAAAAGGCAGCGGGCCCAATGTCGATCCCTGTGGAACACCTCCACCCGGGATATTTGAGGCCGACCACACAGGAAGCGGCTCGTTCGTTGTGCCTCACTCTGTGGCTTATGATTGGTCGCTGGCGGACATTCCAGACTCCAGTTGCCTAGGTAACCCTTGTAAAACAGTTTCAGGGGCTTCATAACATTCCTGTGAATCATCGATTTATCAGTAAAACTGACACATCTCTGGTATCAAAATGATGATTGATCAGTTAAACGATCACATGAATCATTAGTGCTGTAAACCCCCTCGCAGGCCTCACAGCCCCTCAGATTTCTGCTTTTTAACGAGTTTCAAATGAATCGATTACTTCTTACCGTAACTTAAGCACTCTGTTCTTTAACAGCCTCCACTTGTTTTACACCTTTCCGCATGATCGCATTCAGCTGCACAGAATTCACTCATATAGAGAATGAAGAAGATTTTCAATGTAGTTTTTGGGATGCTTTACCAAATTTAAGCCAGTAAGTTGCACGTCTGTGAGCGCCCCGTTAATCCTGAGCCATGTTTACAGGGGCGACAGCTGCTGCCATCCTGATGAACGCACCACACTGGGCTCGTACTCCAGCAGCTAATCTGAAGCAGTCCAGAGACCCAGTGCAAACATCTGGAGCCTGTTTGGCCTGTGGTGGGGCCCCTTAGTTAACGAAGAGCAGGAACAACTTTACTCAAACGCGTTGTTGTTGCATCAAAGCGAAAACGAGCAGCAACCGACTGAAGCTCTGCGACGCTTTGGTGTGTCACCTGCACCTCTCACCTGGTTAAATACAAAGCTGTGCTTCTTTGAACGAGGTTGCAGTTACGCATGCAAACTTTTACTCTGCAGCACTTAAACAGTAGTGGCTTCCTCTTAAACTGGAAACGGTGTCATTGCTCCTGAGTCAACATCAAACACTTATCCGATCCTCGCGCACCGTATGAAAAGTTTTCTGAACGGAAAAAAGAAAAAACTGGTTTTGTGTCGATGCTTCCTGCTGAGGTCTCCACAGGTTTACAACAAAGAGCCCACCGCAGGCTTTGATTTCAGGCTTTGATGTAAACGCGTCTCTGTTTACAGCCACGGCGTTAGACATCAAATAAAACTTCACAGATGTGCAGAAAGCCTCCGAATCCATTCAGGATGATGTAATCAGAGGAGACCTGAAATCATTTTCCACATTCTCGTGTCAATACGAACGGTCAGAGTGAGGCTCAGGCACGCTCGCTGATCAGCTGGATTAAAAACACACTTCCCGTAATCAAGAGAATGAAGAGAAATGTAGAGAAAGGACTTACTTCGTGCTCGTAGGTGATGAACTGGGCTTCAGTCATCCTGCAGCACAAACAGAGACAGTCAGTGAGAAGCGTCGAGAAAGTCAGAGGCGTGTTGGAGGAACCATCGGCCGAGCCGAGTCACTTTAAACCCCCTCAGGCTGAAGCTGAAAGTCCCGAGAGGCGAACAAAGACACAAGAGCGCAGCAAAGCGATCCAAAGTTCAGCAGTTTCACTTTCACGCACTCAAACACTGCACGACCTCTCTCCTTCCCTCCTTCTTCTTCTCTGCTGTTTGTCTCTAATCTCCCCCTCCCCTCCCCTTTCTCTCTCTCTCTCTCTGTGCCCCCTCCCCTTCCCGTATCTCGCTCTGCTTTCAGTCACTTCCTGGAAGTGGCTGAGCTGAGGAAAACCCCCAGAATCCCAGGCCTGCTGAGAGAGGAGGCGGGGCTACAGTTGCTGACGTCATTCTGCTGCTGCCGCTGAGGCAGACGAGGAAGAAGAGCAACAACAAACAAAAAGAAAGACGAGGCAGAAAAACAGAGATAAACATTCAACCTGAAAAATAAAGACAGAGTCAACATCCTGAAACCTCCGGTGACAGTTAAACTCTTTAAATGACACTCATGACGGTGTGAACGACTTCTACAGAAACAGCTTCGAGTGGAAGCAGCCGTGTGGAGCTTAAAGAGCAGTAAATAACTACAGCTGCACTCTCACAGCTTATTTCACCTCAAACCATCAGAGCGCAAACAGCTGATGAGGTTTGCAGCACAGTCACAAGAGAGCAGACGAGAAACCCGACAGCGTTCAGCCTTCAGACCAAAGCGGTTTAACACTGAGAGAAAGCGGCTGATTAAAGCTGAAGCTAGCGTGAAGCTAGAACGAGCAGACAGGGACGAACCTGCAGAGGTTACAGCTGCGAACGACGCTCTGTCACGGCCGGGCCTCCGGCTCCGCTCTGCTTCCCCTTTGCTCTGTTTTCTGTCTTTTTGCTGATTTCTCGTTCGACTTCCTGTCCCTCGTCTAACGCCTCTGACTCAAAACTGATGTGAAGCTCACTGCTCTCCCAGCTTCAACCCGCTGTGACGGGACAGCCCCTCTCAGCGCATCGGCCAATCAGAGAGCTATGCAGAGACAAACCCACAGAGGTAGAGTACGAGCGAGATGAGAGAAAACCCGAGGGGAAGTCTGCAGGAATCCACAGAGGTTATTTCTTTCATGTTTCCCTGAAACAGCTTCAATCATTCGCTTGAATTAACCTGATGAAACATTTCTTCACCTGCAGCGTGAGAAGGACCGAACGCATCAACCGCTCAGACACAACACGATGCAGACACACAAACAACAGCTGAGGATGCCCATGCGACACACTTCATGTTTGTGACCTCGAGCAGACGTCCCAGGCTGGTTCCAGCTCCTTCAGCTTGTTTCCCGAAGCATCCGGACGCTCTACAGCCGAAGAGCTTCAATCATTCACCACAAACCTCAGAAGAACAGCTGACAGCAGCTGCAGGAATCTTTAAGACCTGCAGTTTAACTGATGTGTGTGTGTTACCTGGCTTCATGGACAGATAGAGCTGGGTGTCATCAGCATAGCAGTGAGAATGTATGCTATGCTTAAAATGATACTGCCTAAGGGAAGCATGTATAATGTGAACAGAGTTCGAGCACTGACTGCCACAGCCGTGCGCTCAGTTTGTGAAACTTTATCTTCAGATACGAGTTTGACGTTTGTGTAATACCGATTTGCACCAGCAGATGGTACAAAGAGTCATCGTCACACGCACATTATTAACATCTGTATTTAAAAAACACATGCCAGTGCAAAAGCGATGCTACGTCCTTCGTTTGTGTGTATTTAACCAAACTGTGGATCCTGATTCATCTCACCAGTAAATAAAAACGCTGCAGGTTTGAATGGATCTGAAAGCTTCTTCTACCTGCTGATCGTGCTGATTAGAGCTTATTGATTACTGCACATTGTTCCCAGTTTTGTTTATTTGTCTTTTCTTTGTATTATTTGTTTGATTCATTCCTCTCGTGTCTTATTCGCGGTTTGTGAGTCAGCTGTGAAACTCAGAGCTGCACTGACCTTCATGAAACTTGTGCAGCTTGAATCTGGTTATGTTTGGTTTATGATGGTTATTAATAATCAGCCTGAGACGTTTGACGTTCGAGCTGCAGACTGAGTTTCTGCTATCGGCCTGACTGCTACTCCTGATTCTGTCGCTGCATTTCTACCCCACACTGAAGCAACGAGCAAACTGCTGCACGACAAGTAAAAATAAGAACAATCGTTTAATAAAAAAGAGAAGCTGAACCCAGTCTGAAGCTGAGCATGATGAGGAGGAGAAGGGATTTCTTCAGTTTGAAGGCTGGTAATGAGGAAGATGAGCTGACCTGAGGAGGAAGACAACTCTGGAGTTTCAGAACGCCCGGTCAATCAGCTGCTAGTGGGCGGACATCAGTGAATGACACGCGACTTAAACGAAACTCGTAAAGCAGTTACCAACAATATTTCAGGCGATCGTGGCTCAAGAGTTGGGAGTTCGCCTTGTAATCGGAAGGTTACCGGTTCGAGCCCCGGCTTGGACAGTCTCGGTCGTTGTGTCCTTGGGCAACACACTTCACCCGTTGCCTACTGGTGGTGGTCAGAGGGCCCGGTGGCGCCAGTGTCCGGCAGCCTCGCCTCTGTCAGTGCGCCCCAGGGTGGCTGTGGCTACAATGTAGCTTACCATCACCAGTGTGTGAATGTGTGGGTGGATGACTGGTTGTGTAAAGCGCTTTGGGGTCCTTAGGGACTAGTAAAGCGCTATACAAATACAGGCCATTTACCATATTTGAAACGTTTGCGTGCACGTGCACAGGAAGCCAGTGCAACAATCAGAGGATGGGCCAATAATGGCCACGCCTCCATATCAGCAGCATTATGAACTCGCTGCAATCATAATATTAGACGTTTCTACCAGAAACAGATGGTTTAACCTCAGTTAATGTCTAAAGTAAGCTGCTTTATCAACGTATTTGATACTTGAGCCAAGTGAAAGAATCAAAGATGACAAACATTACCTGATGTCAGGGCTCCAGATCTGAAGGAGGAGTTATGGAGAGTGCGACCGGCTGCTGAACATCGTGATTCGCTAAAACTTCACTTTTTATTTTCATTAAGGTTAACAAGATTTTGTGAATTATGCATACGAGATGGTGTGTGGTTTAAGGCGCAGATAAATCAGAGCATCATTAGCAGAGAAATGATGCACAACATGTGGCAGCACATGCAGTGAAGACAGAAGTGGTCCCAGACCTGAACCCTGAGGTATGCCACATGCCACAGAGACAGTATTAGACAGTTCAGGAGATCCAGATCATGTGGTCCACTGTATCAGAGCAGCATCACCACCATCAACATGCGATCATTAACAACAGACATACGAGCAGCCAGGCTGAAAAACCTCAGCGATGTCTCTGGTAAATAAGAAAGACCTGCAGCTGCTGGAAAACCACTTCAACCAATACATTAGAAGGAGAAGACGAAGAGCAGGACGGGGGTGGAGATCGCTCTAGACCTGGATGTGTAGGATGAACATTTGTGTTCTAGAGGTGGAGCATTTCATGGTTACGTAGACCGGCACCATCCCTCAGACTCACAAACATTTCTAAATGTTAAAACAGATGAGACAGTGTGATTTACAGGCAGGAGGATTCGACCTGTAAGTGATATTAGTTAGTAAGAAATGCTGAAAGTGATGGATCAGAGCAGCAAAGACAGAGGAACAGCGTTACAGCCAATTTGAAACTGGAATAATCTTAAATCAGCTCCAGATTTTTAACAGAGCTTCTGCTTCTTTCATGAAAGCAAACATCTTCTAACCGCCTCGAGTAGAGATTAAAACCTTAAAAGCTGAACTTTAACTTTTCCATTCAGATTATTTCCACACAGATAAACGCATTTATGTTCTTTTTACTGCAGTGATACGAGTGTCTGAATCCACTATTGTTCTGTGATGAGAAGTTCAATGGAGGCGTGTAAAATCAGGAAATATTTGCCATGAGTCAGAGAATATTCCCCACATATGAACTTCTACATGTAACACCAACAACGTCCTCTTTGCTGCCTGTCAGCAGAACAACTGCCAGAAGAACTTTAATAAACTTTAAATAAACCAGGGTGTGTGTGGGCTTCACGGGGACACACAAACGCTGCACTTTAAGTTTCTCATCAAGGAAAAATGAACTAGAACGACTCGTTCTATACACCTGTTATTATTCTCACTACAATATTATTATTTACTGTTGTTATTATTATTGCATACATACACTGAGCTGATACAGGAGTCATGAAGAAAACCGACAGCGTCTAACGTGTATTTTTACCTGACATGTGCGCATCACTTATAATCCAAATCTGAGGACGTGATGGTTTGTTATTTTTTATTTTATATTCTGACCTGTATTTTCTACAAAACGTAGTAAAAACTGGTCCCGGTTGTAAACATCAGGGTGTTTCCTGCAGCTTGGCTCTGATGGAGGAAGAGCAGCAACAAACTGAACGAACAGACCAACGTCAGTCTGCATCAGAGGTTCCCATCGCTTTCAGGTGAGAGCCATATAGAGTCAAACTTTCCGCTGCGCTGGGATGTTTTGTAGCAACCGCTGTTTCAGAAACAACCTCCATGTGACTTAAAGAGGTGTTAGTCATCAGCTGCTGGTTGTCACGGAAACACAAAACAGATTGAGGTCTCAGCTGGTCAGACGATTTATTTAATCTAAAACAGGCTGCTGTCGGCTCGGGACCGAAGCATCAGTCCATCCTCCGTCTCAAACAGGCTCCTGTCTCTTTAAAAACATACTTTTCTCTGATTGCAGGCTTCCACAAGTTGTCCAGAGGGGCAGTACATACCTACATGTGAGTGGTGCTGAATGATGATTTATGCAATCTACGACAGAAAGCATGACGTGCTTCAGAGCGGCGGTCTGTTGGTGGTTTAAAAATTATTTCTTTACTGCAAATCAAGTCGGGGGGGAGGGGGTGGAGCCTACAGCCGGGGACGCAGCCACCATGCAGGTTTGTGTACATTTCCTCAGGTAATCAAACACACCTGTCTGGAAACCCACGCAGACACGTGGAGGACAAACACACCCGGAGTGCACCGAGCGTGATGCGTCACATTTTCACGACCTTTCACCTTTTGATTCATGTTTGTGTTTGCTCTCATTCTCACATGACTGCTCTGTGTGTGTGTGTGTGTGTACACTGTATAAAGCGCTGTGAGTGCAGTCGGTGTAACGTTCAACTGAAGTCGTTCTGATTAAAAACTGTGAAAAGAACATGAACCCAAACGCATCATAATTAGTCTTGGGTTGCAGCAGATGGCCCCGCCCCTCCCTGAGCCTGGTTCTGTCAGAGGTTTCTTCCTGTTAAAAGGGAGTTTTTCCTTCCCACTGTCGCCAAAGTGCTTGCTCATAGGGGGTCATATGATTGTTGGGTTTTACTCTGTATCTATTATTGTACGATTTACTGTGCAATATAAAGCACCTTGAGGCGACTGTTGTTGCGATTTGGTGCTGTATAAATAAAATTGAATAGTATTAATATTACTAACAACAACAACAATAATAATAATAATAACAAAAATAATAATAATAGTGCCATGACAATTTAAAACAAACCCTGGCGCTGCAGCGAGCAGGACGGGAAGTGAGACGCACAGCCTGCCTTAACTTCAGTGCACAACATACAAAACAAACCAAAATAAAAATCACTCTTTGGAGCTTCAGGGCTTCCGTAGAAACCACAGAAACATTCCTGTGCGTCGCTGAGGTTTGAGCGACAGGATTCCAAAACATCTCATCACAAACAGGAAACGCATCACAGCACATTACAGGGTTAACAGCAGACGTACCGCAGGGCTCCTGCCATGGCTCAGCGCTGACGACGACGATGATGATGATGAGGAGGAGGAGGAGGAGGCAGCTGACCTGTTCTTCCTCCTTCAGGGATTTTCCTGTGGATGGTAAGTGAAGGGTTAATGACACAGCTCGGTGAGGGCTGATGGAGTCACATCAGTGGGAATTTCCACCCTCCTCCTCCTCTCTGATGTTTGGGGACGATCAGGGAGCTCAGGCCCAACAAACAGAGTTAAAGGAGCAGTCCGGCTTCAACACAGCCTCAGCTTCATGGGGTTAGCTCAGCACAAATGCTGAGAACCAATGGAAACTGTTAGCCTAAAAACCCAACAGAGACACTGAAGTGTGCCTGTCAGCTGAGAGGAAGAGGAGGAGGAGGAGCTCTGGAAAGGTCACATTTACATCTGCTTTCATGTGTTTTTGGAAAAATGTTTTTCAAAAGTTTTTCAAGCAACTCAGAAAAATTCATCTTTCAAAGAAAATGATGAATTTTTTTCAATGATTTGCAAACCAAACGAGGCGTTTAGGCGCCATCGGAACTTTCTGTCCTACACACAGATGATGAAGACGTGCTGAAGCTTTGCTGCTTCCTCCAAATACAGTTTTCTGACTCTCGAACCTCGGCCTTATTTAAACTCTCCTCAGCTTCTTTAATCCGCTTTGATATTTTCATGTCTGTCAGGCAGAAATTCTTCTTTCATTCATTTTTCCAGAGCGCACAGAAAAGTTCATTTAATGTAGCACTATCATCACGATCGTCACCATATCTGTGCTTGGCGAGTGTCACATGATTGTTGGCTGCTGTCTGCTGTATAGTTGTGGGTCTGTGAGCACCCTGAAGTGACTGCTGTTGTGTTTGGGGCTTTGTAAATAAAACAGAAGACATCTAGATGATTAAATATTGTGAACATCTGTGTCTAGAAAATTCTATTTTGATCATATTTACAGTAATGAAGTCTGTGGATGTCTGTCATCAGAGTGCCTTAAAGGAAAACGTCAGCGTCAGAGTTCAGGAATAAAGGTCGGACTGTTTTTAACCTAAAATCATAACGATGAATGTTCCCTAACCCTGCAGATGTCTGACATCAGCACGGCTGTTTCACGGGTTCGTTTTGGGGAAATGTGCGAGCAGAGCCACACGCGTTGGATCCAACGTGAACACCTGGATGGAGATGATGCAGGTGTTGTGGAGCGCCTGGAGCCGCCTCGGGTCACACGGGGTAAAACGGCCGACAGCAGGGCTGGCGTGCAGCACACTTCCTGTTAGAAAGGCCTCGTTTCCTCTTGAACTTCTTTCAGGTACATCTGAGACGCAGGTGGGACACAATGAGACCACCACACGCACTGGAAGTCCTTACTCCGCGGCCCCTCGGCAGGCTTCCGGAAACTGGCGAATCCGAGGGCTCGGTATGCGGTAAAGGATTATTTGGAACTGTGAAGCAGCTCAAGAACAAACCCCAGGGGCCGAGCACTGTGGCTAACTATTGAACTGGATTATTTGAGCCTGACAACAAACACGAGCCTGGATTATAGAAGCAGCACGAGCCAGTTTAAACATTACAGCGCAACCTCAACACCTCCAACACCTCCACACTTCATCTGCATCAAACACGGCCAGCACTGAAACACCCCAATAATCGATCATCAATAATCCTCAGTGATCGAGTAACAGCTGCTCACGTCACCCCGACTGTTTGTCACGGGAAAATGAGGCATTAAAGTTCCGCTGTGGTGGAATCACCAGAGTTACAGGTGCGTGTTCAGCGGTGGGTTATTAATTTATTGATTATTGATCAGCAGTTTGACTTTAAATCAAGTTAAAGAAACATTACCTGCGTGCAGCTCACAAGGTTCACTTCAGTCTGGAAACTCCAAACTGGATTCAGCAACAAGACCAAAATCACAACCCCAAGGTCACTTCCTGCTCCCAAATTTCAAAATAAAGGAAAGAACCCCGCACCTCTGATGTGAAGCGAACAGGAGAGAAATCAGCATGAAAAAGATTCAGAGAAGAGAAAAAAACCAACAAAGGGAGAATAATAAAACAAAACCAATCTCAAAAACATATTCAGGGAAATTATAAAACAGCATTTCAAATGGTTTTTTTTAATCAAAATTTCATATTATCTTAATTTTATTTATTTCCTCTGAACTCTGCACTGTAATACATTCAATTTCGAGATATCACTATTCCATTTGAATTTTTTAAGTTTTAGATTTTAGGTTTATTTAAAATTCTCAATATAATTTTATACTAATTATTAAAATAATTAACATCAAAAAGCACAGAAAGCTATATCAGAAAAATCCCCCAATAAAACAATTTTAAGGAGAAAAGTGAAACGATAAAACATTTTTACACAAACAGAAAAATTAGAAATATAAACAAACAAAAAAGAAGGTTTTAATGCTTTTTTATAAAAAATACTTAAACTAAATTATATCCTTTCAAAATGCGGTAAAATTATGCTTTTGTTTTGATAATCATTACCATACCGGAAGTCATGTCCCGCCCTCCGCAACAAACTTGATTTAGCTCGGCTCGGTTGTCATGGTGACCGCAGGCAGTCAGTCAGAGTGGAAAGCCCCGGAGCTGAAGGGGAATTCCGGCACCACGTGGCAAACTCTGCCCTCTAATTGGTGGACGGTAAAGGGGAGCCACGCCCACCCAGGGAGAAAAACAAGGAAAAAACAAAAAGGAAATGGTTTTAAAAATATGATTAAGTTAAAAACTTTACAAAAAATAGTAAAAACAAATGAATGATCATACAGAGAAGAATACACAAACATAAAAAATATTACATATATTCTTTTATAGCTCTGTGTGTGTGTGTGTGTGTGCGGTACGTGATTGCAGTGTGAGCTCAGGTGTTATTAGGATCACAGCGCCGTGGCATGAGCTGAGCCAGCCTGTGCAGGTCACACTCCGGGAAGTACCCTCTGTGTCTATGAAATCACTGATTCGTCAGATAAGTCGTGAGCTTCATCACTCATCAGCTCAGTCTGAAAACGGTGTGGAGGGAGCTGCACGCTGTTCCTAGATTCACCAAACGTGAATCCAGGTAACAGGGTTCATACGCCTTTTTCAGGGTCAAATTCAAGCACTTTTTAAGCACTTTCAAGGTCCCTTTTCAAGCTTTTCCAGCACATCCCCCCTCCCGCCAAAATAAAAAAAAAGAATGCATGTTTCAATTCGCATCACCTCAGTAACGCCATGTGAAAAATAAAACAAATCATCCTAGGTGAACTTAAACACCTTTGTTCTCTTTTTGTTAAGACATAGAAAAATGCACCACACAAAAATACTGCAAAAGGAAACGGCCGCCTTATATGCATATAGTGTATAAATTGAAAATGCACATTTCACTTAAAAATTAAGATGTGAAAATGTGAACAAATCAACTTATTAGAGATATTCATCTCCTGTTGAACCCCCCCAAAAAGACATAAGTTTTCTCATCAGATATTGATGCTTCTTTCCTGTATGACACAAAAAATAGGAGACAGATGTTTGTTTGTTTGTTTTTTAAGTTAATTCCCAATAAAACTAACTGTGAGATGTTTAACTACATTGCTGTCTGTATTATTGCTGAAGTCCTAAATGATCACCTTTAAAGTGTTTGTGCTAATAACATCATGTACAGTCAGACAGGCATGGAGAACAGCACTGACTGGGAGGCTTTGAATAGATCACATAGTTCAATTCAACATATAAGACTTTAAGAATGCACAAGCATCTACTTAAAATCTATTTATTTAATCTGTCATCTATGATATTATTATGTACAATTCCAATGTATTTTGTTCATCTCCCTTAAATAAACAGGCAGCCTTAAAGTATGAAATATTCATATACAAATACATATAAATGTGTGTACTGTCTGAGTGGCTGATAGTGCCCCACAGGCCTCAGTGTGAGCTTGAAGACATTTATAATGTTTAAGTAGTTTAATGTGTCGGTGCTGACCATAAACACATTTTGAATGAAAGCCGGGGAACTTTGGAAGCACAGAAACAAGTGGCTATTCTTTGTGACCATATGGATCACTCATATCACCATTATTTCACCCAAAGGCACCAAGTTAATACTCAAAAAAGCTGCAGCAATACACACAAATATAAACTGTACTTGGTGACAACTTTGCTTTCAGCCTTTAGCCCTCTGGGGTCCAGGGTATAACTGGCTGCTTTTGACTATTTTTGATTTGGCCTCTATATTTCACCTTTAAAAACTGTTTATCTTGCCAATCTGTTATTTTCTCATTTTGACAGACTGTATCAGCACAATTTATCTAAATTCAGACAAAATTTAATATACGAGTAGAAAAAAAGTGATATTTTTGACAGTAAAAACCACAAACATTCCTAATGAATCATTTTCATAACTTGAAATGCAAATACAAATTGCACATTTTTAAAAAATATGCACCAGTTTTGCAAACAACAAAGTTATATGGTACTATTTACCAAAAAATGCAGCCAAGGCTCAGACGTTTTTTATATAACCATTTAAAATTATTTACAGAACAATCAGGTGTTCTGCATCAAATAAGAAGGCACACAAATTATTTATGCAACTCCAAAAAATAGTTTGTGTCCACTCTAAGACAGATGAGAACAGCACAGGGATAAACCTGCAGGTCTGACAGCAGGTGTGTCACTCAGCGTTTACACTGCAATCTGCCTTTGGTGGCTTTAAGGCAGCAACTGTGACGTTCACTAGTAGAACTGACACACAAAACAAAACAGTGACTACACCACACACTAACTACACAAGACAATGCACTAACTTGAGACTCCAAACACTGTAAACGTCACAAATCTCTCACGTATCAAAACTCGCTCCCTCTCTCTCTCGCTGGTGTCACTCTTAAAACTTCCCCCTCTTCCTAAACAACCAAATGCCACATGTTGCCATATCATTTTTGATATGAGTGTTTGCTAGTGCTGTCCGTAGAAAACGCAGTTTTTACTGTTTCTTCCTACTGTGAACACCACTGTGTTATTCAGAAAAAAACACTGCGTGTATTTTTTATCATAACTCTGGTTTTACGTGACCTATCAACACAATTTAAAAACTGGTATATAGCTTGAAGTCCGCACGTTCAACCCAAGTTGAAACTGAGACATCTGACTCCGTCAACCCCAGAGGGTTAATCAGAAAGCCTTAAGTTAGCTAGTTATGTAACGGGCTAATGTTTAAAGCTTTCACTTGAGTAAAGTAACTCATATTACTGCTAAGTAATGTTAGCTAAGTTCACAGCATATTCCATAAATCTCCATGCCATAACTAACTGTATAATAGCGCTGTCGTATTGCATCACACTCAGTGCATTTCAATCATTTCTCCAGCGAGTTTGAAAGCTAGCAAAATAATAATCAAAATTTTTTAAAAATAGCATGTGTAACGTACACGTACTGGAAAATTATTTACTAGGACTCACCTATCATGCGACTGGAGAGCGCAAACTCCGCCATTGTTGTTTTCCATCAAACACTCATTAAAACAGCAACCTACAGGTATGTTAGCGCACTCATCCCCGACTGTTAGGGGGAGGGGCGGGGTCACACGTTGAAACAGACAGAGGTGCGAGGCAGCCCAGGCAGGAAATTTTGCTTTTACATTTTGCGACTTATTTTATTTCTCTATCTGATAAGAAAACTATCCAGTCAGATAGTTATTTGTGGTGAATGAAATAGTTATACTTTCAAGCACTTTTAAGCACCACATCTGAAATTCAAGCACTTTTCAGACCTTGAAAAGACAATATTAAAATTCTAACATTTTCAAGGATTTGAAGCACCCGTACGAACACTGAGGTAAACGTCTCAGGTGTTTCTGCGCCTGCAGCGAGTGCTGATGTCATGCTGAGCCGGTGAACCAATCAGATTCTGTCTTCAGCTCGTTCAATCATACCAGTGTCCATCCTTCAGATACAGTTTTTGCTGTAGTTCAGCAGGTAAACTTTATTTAAACATCAGGACCATGAACAGCAGCCAGTGATGCAACACTGCCACCGTCAGGTCAAGCTGTGAGACGCCACCTGCACGTCCACAGATGTCAGTCAACAGGAGGCCGTGCTGCCACAGCGCCCCCTGCTGCCTCCTCTACAGCACTCCTTCACACAGCTTGTTTCCTTGTTACGACCCAACGACATCATTTATTGACTTTTGGTGGTCAGAGTGACTCATTCTTCCTCTTCTGTTGATTTGATTTTCATTGTTTGTGTTTTTACCAGCATGTAAACAAACAAACGTCTGTAACGAGCTCGCTCCAGTGTGTGACGACCAGCTCTACAAATCAAACACTTTAATAACATTAATGTTTTCATATGATTTGGCAACATGACAAAAACAACTGGAAACAAAACAAACTTGGACTTCAGAGATTTTATTTTGACACCAATACAAATGAAACTTTTTGCATTTTTTAAATGATTATTTTCCAACTCGACCTACGTGCAGATGGGACCCTGCGCCTCTTTTCTTCTTAAATATAAATTTTATTTGCACTGAAACAAGACGCTGTTAGCTGGAGACTGAACAATAAAGCTTGATTTAAAAAAAGAAACACATTCAGGCGTCACTTTGTTTGGACTCTTTAACATAAAAACTCAGAGTCCACAGGGAACCGTTTGTGTTTGCATAGTTTGTAGTCTTACAGCAGGTTTCTGAATTTTCAAATGTGAAAGAAGAAGAAACAACTTTTGGTTGTGGTCATTATCAGAAAATAAAAACTAAAGATGGAATGAAACAGACGTCCTCACTGAACGGCGCAGCAGATTTCCCCTCATTTAACAAAAACAAACTTTTGTGAAATTTCAAATTTTTGAATAAATTTTGGTTTTTATGTGCAAAGTGAAAAAAGCGATGAAATCTTCTAAATTAATCTACAGATTTCAAACAGTGAAAAATAAATATCGGCTCTTTGGTCGAGTTTTTCCTGACCTGAATGTTTTGGGTCTCAAGCTCCGGTGGCTGGACTGATGATAAGATGATGAAGTTTTCTCTGCTGTAAAGCAAACGTTTGCATTTTTTAATCTCAGTGATGGCAGTAAACGAGTTATTGCTCTTAAAATAGACAAAACACCAGAATAGTCCTTTAATAAAGGATCTGTGGGCAGAAGAACAAAGCGACAGTCCTGAGGTACACGCGCACAGCGTCACAGCAGAAGAAGAAAAGCACGACACATGGTCAGAAGTATGTGGACACCAATAATGACCTGATCTGGGATCAGCATTTGCAGCAGCAGCCGTTCCCTCCATGACACGAACCGGGCCGCGGTCCCGTTAACTGAACACATGCATGAGCCTGAAGGAGGCGACCTACAGACCACCGTCACTCGTCCAAACAGAGTTGAGCCTGGTTTCAAGTTTATAACCTTTCTAAAGATAGAAAAAAAAAAAAGAGACTAATTTAATCCTGAATTTATAATCTCTCACAGGTTTGAACTGTGTGTGATCTCTGTGACATCACTGATCCCAGTGTTCCCACAGAGCGCCCTCACTTTTCCCCACATTTACAGAACAAATGAGGAAAAGGAAATCATCTCAAGTGTGCCAACAGAAAGGTCCCGCTGCACGTCCTTAGCATGGTTTATTCAGTGATTGCACCTTTCTCTAATCATTCGTGTTAAGCCGACACTTTAGCTCAGTCAGTTCAACCTGAAAATATTCAAAAAAACAATAAAAAAAAACAAAAAAAAAAAAAAAACACACAAATATTCTGTTTTTTCCTGAAATGCTGAGCTCATTTTATGACTCGTCTGCTCGAGGCTTTCGGGACAGTGACACTCCAGAGAAAGGAATGATTTCATCTGAAAGGCTCCGCCCACATCATCTGTGGGGTGTCCACATACTTTTGGCCAGCGAGCTCAGATAATTTGTTGTTTCTGTGCAGGAAGCAGCGATTCAGGTGAGCCACTGCGGCATTAAAGCTGCCGACCGCAAGTTTCTTTGGTTTTTTTAGTTTAAATTCAAAGAAGAACGCACACATGAGGAGGAGGAGGAGGAGGCGGATTGACCGCACCAAGACGAAGAATCCCAGAGACTTTCAGATGCTCATGGAAACTGAACTCTGAATGAGAAGTGCAGGAAGGACGGACAGACGGACAGGTGGATGGAGGCGGGTTTATGTGATGATGAGGCCGGCCTCGCTGTAAACCTTGAACACCTTCTCGATGGCGTTGACGTACGCCGCCGTCCGCAAGTCCAAACCCAGGTTGTACTTGTTGGCTGTTCTCATGATTTGCTGCATCGGACAAGAGACAGGAAGTGACTCAAACACGTTTAAAGCCATTTGTTTCATGAAATCAAATATTACAGACTTCTATCAGCGAGCATGTGACGCATTGATTTATCTACTATCAGTTTCTGATTTTAATAAGGCATCCATGTGTTTATTACAGTTGGGTGTATATTTATTATAACGATCCTGACACTGCGTTTAAACTGTGTTTTCTCGTGTCATAAATGATCCGTCAGGAGTTCCTGGCGATGTGCTCACTTCCCTCCCCCCCTCGGTGGGAGGAAGCGTGTAGCCGCTAACACTTGTCTGTCAGCAGCTTCGTTTTTAAAACTGTCACATTCAGATTTCTTCAGAAGGAAGCACAGGAGAGATGTCTGTCGTTTCAAAGATTTCACTTGTTTTGACAGTTGAAATGAAAAGTTACAGCTTCTGTTTAACTTTTGTGTCACCGTAGAAACGAACCAACAAAATCAGGTCAGGGTCACGCCCTATGGGAGAGGTGTGGTCTCTGAGGGCGCTTACTAATCCAGGTGTTTGCAGATGTGAGGTATGAAAGTCTTAGGCTACGTTCACACTGCAGGTCTTAATGCTCAAATCCGATTTTTTCGTCTGCTTGTTCACACTACAAATAAAATGCGACAACAAACGCTCTCTAGTGTGAACGCTCAAAGCGGCCCGCATGCGCAAAAGAAGACGTCACACACAACGCGCTCTGTTTAGACCCAGACCAACAGTATTTTTTGACTGATGGTCCTTAATATAAAGACTTCAGACTACACGTTTCCCAATTTTGCTTTAAGTTATTTTGTTATTTACATAATAATGTAAATAACCTAATAATGATCCTTATTGCTGTTTTAGAGGAGCGGTGCTTCAAAGGATAATCTGCAGATTTCTGTCAGAATCTGCAGATTATACAGTACAAATAAAATGTTCACGTTGTCTTCCCAACAGTTTCACTAACATCTACACTGGATGGCCAGGAAGCGTTCGCGATGTCTCCGGCGCTGATAATTGGCGTCCGTCTTGTGTCAGTGACGTAAAAGACGGATTTAATGCGACATGACCGTTCAAACAGCAGTCGCTTTCTAAAACATCAGATATGTATCGGATTCAGTAACACATACGAAAGTGACCCAGATCGGATTTGAAAATATCGGATTTGTGCCGCTCACACTGTCAGACCATGATCGGATACGGGTCGCAGAGGGTCAGAAAAGCCGGATTTGATGCGCTTTCGCCTGCAGTGTGAACGTAGCCTAATTTAACCTTTGGGTCGTCTGATCAGCCGCGTTAAACCGGGATCAGCGGTGTTCTTTACTACGAGTAACTTCACCTTAAACTGGGGTTAGGGCTTAAATAAACCAGTATAAACTGTGATGAACTCGTCCGACCATCATCATCATCGTGTATATTTAACACGCATCTTTATCTCAGTTCCACATCGACTGTGTTATCATTTTGAGTCATAAACTGGCCGCAGTGATATTTCCTTCGTGCTGCGCTGCAGGTTTGGCGTGCTTACCCGGGCAGAGCGCTCCATGGTGTAGGCCAGACCCGAGTGAACGATGTCCTTCTCAGACGCTCCCTGAAACCACAGAGTGGGGTTTACACACCTGAGGAGGAGGAGGAGACAGTACTCGAGTACTACCGAGTATGTGTTTACTCACGGCGATCCGAGCCTGGAACTCAGAGGTGGGGACGATGGGGACGGAACCGCCGTGTTTGCCAAACTTCCTCTCCAAACTCTCCTGGACCGACACTGCAGGGAGACGAGAGCGTTACTGACAACAAAGATCAGCGTGTCAGTGGGAGGTTTCCCGAGTGGATGCTCAGACTCACTCAGCAGGTGGTAGTTGGAGTCTCGCTCGTATTTGAAGGTGAGTCGCCCGTAACTGACGTGGTTCAGGTTCTTCAACCACTCGAAGTAGGAAACGGTCACACCGCCGGCGTTCAGGTACATGTCCTGACCCATGAGAGGAGAAGAGGGAGGGGATAACACAGACATCTCGTTTACTTCAGTCTGAGACTAATTAACCTTTGTCAAAGGTCACGAGCATTTGCGTCCACTGACCGGGATCACCAGGATGTTTCTCTCCAGGAAGATCCGGTCAGCTTCCGGTGTGGTCGGCCCGTTGGCTCCCTCTGCGATGATCTGAAGGTACCACAGACTCCAGGTCAGTTTACTGATGGAAACCCAGAAACTGTTTCCCAGGACGGACATTTTTTAGTAGTATTTACTTAGATTACTTGAATTTATCTGAAATGTATACGGCTTCCAGCCTCTGGACCGGCACTGGTCGGATTTTTCATGTTCCTCATGTGTGGATGAGACACCGCGGTATGCAGGGGTGCATATGGAGTTCCTCAGGGCTCCATCACTGGCCCACTACATTTTAATATAACATTCATCACAGTGTTCATCTCCAGCTGTAAGGATGTGTTTCCCTGTGTTCGGCAGCTGTTTCCAAATAGTCAGAAAATTCAACAATGATAATTTTTAAAAAATCAAAAATCTTGTTTGCTCAACTTCTGTTTGGTTCTCTTTATAATTTTCTGCTTTTTCGACTTTTTCAAAGGTTTTAATTGATTTTTATTTGCATGTTTATTTTATGTAAAGCACTTTTTTCTCTTCACGTGTGAGAACATTCACTCCTTTAAATTCATACATACACAGTATATTTATAATCTACTAAACCTCTTAATAAGTTTGTGGGTATTTTTCTTCTACTTCTTGCATGAAGGATTTTGTTTTCCTGCCAGTGCCGTTATTCCCGAGAGTCGGAATAATAATTCGTGACTAAAGACTGAATTAAATATTTGCGTGCATCAGTTATCGTCGCACGTATACATGATGAGCTTATCTGGTAACCGTGGCACCTTGGCCTTGATCTTGTTGGCGTTGCTCTTGGTCAGCTGCTTCTCGCTGGCGGCGGGGATCAGGATGTCGCAGTCAGCCTCGAGGATGCTTCCTTCGTACGGCGTCGAGTCCGGGAAACCCACGATGGTCCCGTTGGCCTGGAAACGATAAACCGTTCAAACTGATGAATAGAGCAGCTGCTTCACACGAATCATAAAACAAACCAGCTATGTGAGAAAATAAATGACAAAATAAAACTGGACTGTTAGTACACTGCAGTGACACAGTACTGCCAGCAGGTGGCACACTGCTCCTGTTGTTTCTGTGTACCCACCAGTTTGTAGTCCTCCAGCTCTTTGGGGTTGATGCCCTCGGGGTTCCAGATGCTTCCGTCCACTTCTCCGACTCCGACGCACTTCGCTCCAAAGCGGTGAAGGTAGCGCATGGTGTGAAGACCCACGTTACCGAAACCCTGCAGGCAGAGCAGAGGGCGCATTAACCCATGTGTCTGCTTCACGGTCGGCTGTCAGAAATCACACAGCGTTCTCCTGAATATGAAACTGCACATTTTTATAAATGGTAAATGGCCTGTATTTATATAGCGCTTTACTAGTCCCTAAGGACCCCAAAGCGCTTTACACAACCAGTCATTCGAATTTCCCACATGTGGGACTAATAAAGGTTATCTTATCTTATCTTATTCACACACACATTCACACACTGGTGACGGCAAGCTACATTGTAGCCACAGCCACCCTGGGGCGCACTGACAGAGGCGAGGCTGCCGGACACTGGCGCCACCGGGCCCTCTGACCACCACCAGTAGGCAACGGGTGAAGTGTCTTGCCCAAGGACACAACGACCGAGACTGTCCAAGCCGGGGCTCGAACCGGCAACCTTCCGATTACAATGCGAACTCCCAACTCTTGAGTAAGGATCGCCCCATCATACCATATGTAGAGTTATTAGTAGCTGGGTCAGTCATTTGGTGGACAGAGAAAGAACTGGTTTTGGACTGGGCACCAGCACTGTATAGGTAGAAAAAATAAGTAACTCTGATTCTGTGACAGTCTAAAGTGGCTGCATTACTGTGGTGAGGATCCAGACGCTCATCCATCTCTATCCAAGTCATTCGGGCCCTTTGAGGGAAAATGTTCCAGTGTGTTCAACCAAACAGTGCCAGAAGATAAAAACAGGAAGCATGGTCACAAAACTTCAGGAAAAAGTTGATAGCTTCAGTTTGCCCTCTGACCTCACTTGGTCCCGAGGCGGTGACGTAGAGGAGCACCACCTTCGGGGCTAAACCTGGAGGTGCGTCTGTAAGCTCGACTGAAGTCCTCGGTGGTTGTTCTGTGACTTTTGTGGTTGTTTGAGTTTTCGCAGCAGCAGATCTTGAGGGCACGACGTCGCTGTATCTGCTCAGGCCTGTTTTCAGTCAGTGTTGTCTCCTCGTGGTCCTCCTGCGTCTTAGTCGCTGGACGATTTGCCTTTTTAAGAAACCCAAACATCAGCAGCACAGAGTCTGGATGGAGCCTCCTCCCTGCTCTCCAACAACACTTGTGCTGAACGTCATGAAGAGCATCCTGAGGTTTCTTTGTTGCGGTCGCCTGTTGATTAAATGAAAACATGCGGCTGGAGATGAGTCACAGCTGAGGAGGGAAGGATGGAAGAAGTGACGAGGAGGAAGAAGTGCTTTTCTCATTTGTTCTTCATAAATGGATCCAGACCGAGCCGTGGTCTACTCTCATACTGTAAATAAAAGATGGACACGGCTCTTTGATGTCCCCGTCTGAGCTGCATGTGTAGTTGCTGCAGTGTGATGTCAATCATCCACAGCTGAGTCAGTGTGGTCACTAAGAGCAGGCCGCTACACGGACATCTGCAGGTTCCCTCATGTTCGCTGTCTGATGATGAGATTTACATCACTTGGACCCGAACGGACGAGGAAACATAACTTAGGCTTAATGTGCTCATCATTTATAACATGAGCAACACTTCTTCACATCTGCCCATTAAGCGCAGTGTCAGGATTATTATAATGATGACAGAGCAGTCCAAGAAGACTCCCCCTGACCTCCCTCAGCGCTTCTGTGAGAACTTTAAATGAAGGTTTCGGGCTTGTGGTCATCGCGCTGCGTTCACTGTTCATCCTGCTTTTAAACGAACTGTGAGAAACTCGTTAGAATGCTGCAGGCGTTCTGTTGTGACGATGGCGGGGCATACCTGGATGACGAAGGTCTTGTCCTGGAACCCGGGATACATCCCGAGCTGGCTCATGTAGGACGCCTCATTGATGAAGTTCTCGATGCCGTGGAAGACCCCCCGGCCGGTGGCGGAGATGCGGCCGTGGATTCCTCCCTGACTGATGGGCTTCCCGGTGACGCAGGCGTGAGCGTTGATGTCCTGAACATGGACGACAAGCCGAGGTCAAAAATGAAAACAACAGCCTAATTCTGAAATAACACATGAAATGCTCTTGTGACTCTTTTTATAAATACGTGTAATCGTACGCATTTGGACGTCATTTCTTTTTTGCTGGGTCAGTACTCACATTGTGTCCCATGACGGTGGCGAAGGTGTCGGCGATCCAGGACATCTCGCGCTCCCCGGTGCTCATATCTGGAGCAGGAACATCGATGCCGGGCCCTGCAAGAGCGGATCGGTTCAGGACGGACGTGAAGTGAAAATTAGCCCACGTCAGCTGATGCTGTCTGAACTTCCTCTCAGTAACATTCAAGCCACTTTAACCTGCAAGCCGCTCTGCAGCCCACCTCCTGCTCTAACTGCTGCTCTGAGAGCCGCACCACCTTTAGTGGAGCTCACAGGTGTGACATCGCTGTGTGCCATCACTCACCGATGAAGCCCTTCTTGGCGAGCTCGATGGTAAACCTTCGGGTTATCTTCTCCAGCTCGTTGTCCTGAAAACACAATTAGAAAAATACACATATTTTTATTTTGATGCATTTCACCTTTCAGCCGTGCTGGCTGGAGTATCTGTTTTAAGACCACGTCTGGATTCCAGATTCAGGAATGGTGGGAAACCAGCAGAGACTGGATTGCAGCACGCACCCCAGTCTGACCCCCATTAAACACACCGGGCACTTTTGTAGGACAGCACGAGTGCTCCCCTGCATTTGTCCGGCCTGTGTCTGACAAGGGAAACCAAAGAGCAGCAAATGGTAACATGGAGGAAAGTCCCCACTTCCACAAACTACGTGTTGCACTATGATCAAAGGGAAATGCTTGGTGTGATTCTTGTGATTTTTCCATTGCGGCACTTTGTAGGCGGTCCCTGAGCGCTGTGGTCACCAAGGGTTTGAGTGAAAATGAGCTCTCTGCTTTAATGACCTGAGGAAGGTTCTGTTGACGTTCCGATATGGTTCCTCATGAGTTCCTGATCTCAGGAGATCAAACTGCTTCGTTTGTCATAAGGGGTCGTCACCGCGAGTGGCACAGTTTTAAACCGGACACGGGATCTGTGTCTCCAGGAGGAATTCAACCAGCAACCTTCAGGCGAACAACAGCATAAATCACTACATTAAGAGGCACCCCGGCATCTCTGGAGTTTATTTCTTATGTAACTATGAAAGTGAAGCAATGCAAACATCTGTATGGCATTACAGTAAATATGTTGCCTGTAACTGCGCTTTACTTTTTATTTAAACGATCAGTCTGTCTTTAAACAAAGGAGAAAACACGATCATCGAGACAAAACAAACTCTTGTGTGTTTTTTCCTGTGGTATAAATCAGACTCTTCCTCTACAGCGACGACATTCACACCCACAGGTTGAAACTCACTCGCTGTTCTGCTGCTGCACTGGTCTGCCAGTCCGACCTAGCACTCGGCAGGAGCAGAGATATGACAGGAAACAAGGACAACAGCTCTACTTTAAACAGGTTTCATCATGTCTGTCCTTCCATTTCCTGCATTTCTCTCACATCAAGAGGTCAGAGGTCAGCAGTCCCCCCCAGTTATGCTCGTGTCAGCTGATCGATGTTTTCCAGCAGCAAAGAGCGAAGGTCGAGCAAACATTTAGAGAGGGAGAGGGTGACAGAGGGGCCTGAAATCAGTGTGGGGAGAAAGTCACGAGTCATCATGTTTGAGAGTGAATCCCGGCGTCTCTCTGCCAGCTGATGGCTCAGCGTTTCCGCTCAGGTCGAAACGTTTACTGTAAAACAGCAGGCAGCTGCTCTGGGTTCTCCATCTACAGTCGTGGAACCATTACAAACAACATACTGATGAGCGAGGCTGACTAGAGCATCATGGGAGAGAACAGAAGCAGCTGATGCATGCTCGAGCATCGTTCACTTATCATAAGACATTAGGTTTCCACGGCAACACAATCACTAGTCTTATAGGCGACTATAAGGATGGAGGCTCTGTAGCACTAATCCTATTTACAGGTTAGTTTGAGGCCGAGCGCTGACCAAGAAATAAAACCACAAGGATCACAGAGGAGGGATGGCCGGCGTGGAAGCGTCACACTTACAGAGTACTTCTTCGGGTTGATCTTCACGCCGGCTTTGGCTCCACCAAACGGCACATCTGGAAACAAAGTCACTTTAGTTCACACAACAACAAGCAGCGGCAGATTCACTCAAACACAGCAGAGGACGACGGGATGGAGGGTTCAGTGTTTCCTCACCTACGACGGCACATTTGTAGGTCATCAGCGAGGCCAGAGCTTTCACCTCGTCCACAGACACCTCTGTGCTGTAACGGATACCTGCAACAGACACACGGTGTTATTTCATATGAGACTTTAAATGGTTAAAGTTCACCTCACTGACACTTTTTTTAAAAATGAAATTATGAAGGATCTCTGCCAGCCCACCTGCACTACCTGCTTTGCCCACCAGGAGGCTTCTGCCCACACTTTGGGCAGCAATCTGTTTTCCATAATGGAAGTGTGTTTGAGCTTTAAGGTGGACGTGCAGCTGTGTGAACATTTATAAAGGTGGCCTGAGCTGCTGAGGCGAGCAGCGTAGAAAATAAAACGGTCAGAAAGTGGAGGGAGGTCAGCGTGGAAGTGGGCCAGCAGCTGTCACGCATCACTGCAAACACAGGCTGCAGGGACAAAATGTCTGCGCTGGGAGGCGAGTGGAAAACAAAACAAAACACATGGTGGCAGGTTTAGATGTGAAAGCAGCGGCGGGAGGGAGTGACAACGTCATGGATGAGGAGACAAAAGCAGAGAAGGAAGAAGGGTGAAGTGAGAGGCCCACAGAGAAATGCAGAAGTGAGAAGGACGGCGTGGAGGAGGAAGCAGATACACTCGGTGTGACTCGGAGCGGGTGTGGCCACCTCGCCTCAGACACAGGCTGCTTTAAAGGAAAACAACCACACCCTCCACCTGCTCCACCAGGTCTCTTTACTCACACACAACACTGGCTGTGATGAGTAAAAGCTGTAAGCTGGACTCAGTGAAGGACCTGCAGACACAGAGCTGACCACACAGCAGCAGACAAGAATCACAGGAAAGACGTTCCAAGCTGTGACCAAACCATCAGTGCACCACAACTCCCAATCTACTGATTAAAACACGTCTGTGCACATACAGCGCCGCTTCTCTACCAACAGCAAAGCTCCTTGGGACAAATGTATGCCAATAAACAGAAATAAAATCAACCCTCTCTCATCCCAGCAATCAACTCCAACTGCAGACTGTATATGAAAGATATACATCATTAATGCAATAATACCGATGACATCAGGTTAGAAAGTCTGTGAGGAGCGTTTGCAGCATCTTGTTGAATCGTGAAGACTTGAATATTAGCAAGATGTGCCTAATAAAGTGTCCGGTAACTGTATATTAATCACTTTGATTATGCGAGTGAATTTGCCACATTATAAAACTGATTAAATGATGTGCCGAAGCTGCAGACGTGAATAAATCCCGAGTTATTACTCTGACCGACTCTTTGATTTCAGAGCGAGGCAGCATCATGTGATCCTTCAGGTTCCTGCGAGCCTTTGAGGATCTGCAGGGTCTCTGAGGACAGTTAAAGGTGGAGGCATCCATGACGACAGCTGAGGCGGGGTGTGAAAAAGCTCTGAGCTGATTGGACGGCTCTGGTCTGTTTGTTTGGTGGTTCAGGTCACATGAACGCATTAAACAGGTTCTCTGTGTTCTCATAAATCGTCTAACTACAATCTACCTGAGGGAGAACATTTCCTAATAATCACTTCCCTCCTTTCTATAAACTTTGGTCCAAGCTCCGCCCCCCTGGAGGCCGCTGACGGCTTGCGGTCGTTTCCTTGGCTGGATTTTTTCCAGGAAACCTTCACTGGGCCGCTCGAGGCTCAAACTGGCACCAATTTGTCAGCAGAAACATGAGCCGAGTAAATCTTTAACAGCAGGAAAAGCTCGTTCAGGTCTGTGTGCAATTGGAGCCAGCAGGGACGGCCTCACAGTGGAAACCCCAGTAAAACCAGCGTTTCCACTGTGAGGCCGGGGTGTGACCTCAGAGCAGGACAGTTTTTATCCAGCACACAGGAGGAAACTGATCATCATTCACAGCGTGTGGGTGGATTAAGGTGCAGCTCAGGCAATAACCTGACACCCCGTCAGCGTCATGAGCTGACATGTTAACGAGTGAGCGCGGCTCAGGCTGAGGTGTGTCACAGCGAGTCTGCATTCAAAGTCATTCAAAGCAGCTTCAAATCCACCCGTGTCCACTTAGTGTCTGCAGGTGGGAGCAGCCGAGATCTCTGCTGCACCACATCTGTTCAAGTCTCCAAACGTTCTCTCTCGTGCTCCGAATACACCCAGCATTTCGTTCGCGACACCTCCACCTGTCAGACCACTGTGACCCCCGCCTGCTGGCCCTCACCACGTTCGTGCAGTGTGAACATTTGGATGCTCTCTCCACATGTGCTGCAGAGTTTGAACCTCGGACCAAACATCAGAGCGATGGCACAGAGAGAACAAACACACGGCGGCGGTGCCCTGAGCACACATCAGGACGCTCCGTGAGCTCGGACCGGACTGACAACATTCCTGCCTGAGGCGGAAACGTCAGCACCACAAGACAACGCTCCTTTCAGCATGTACATACGTGTCTTACTCACACACACACACACACACACACACACACACACACACACACACACACACACAGGTTTTAAACCTGACAATGATTAGTCGATTCATTAAAAATGATCTTTCTCTGATTAACACTTTGAAATGAGCAGGTCTGCACAATATGTTCGACTTTTTAATTGTTTCAGTGAATTATACTGGACTCTAGGTTAAAACTAAACAAAACAGAAACTTATTAAGAAATACAAACAGATTCAAACTACAGAAAAAACTAATCTGTGGTCTTTTTAAAGTTTAAAAATGTAAAATAAATAATTAATGAATACTTAACGATTTAACTGTTTAAAAGAAATAACTGAAAACAATTTCACCTGCAGTTATTTTTAAATAATTCCCCAAAAATGTCTCTGGTTAAATTTGAAAAACTTCCATGAAATATGTGCAGTATTTTTCTTCTACAGGGAGTAAAGATTTAGCTGGAGGGATGTTGTAGAAGTGGTTTAGCTAAACCCTGCAGGCCTCCGCCGACCTCCATTTTTCCTCATACTGCAGTTTCATCGTCTTATTATTTGAACTCGTTTTAAAATCAGATGAGGAGTTCCTCTGAGCTCATGGCTGAGTCTGCGTTCATATTGTTTTTAAAATGTTTTACAGCTGCTGTTTAGCTTTTGTGGGGTTGCAAAATGCTTAATAGGTGTAATATTTCAGATTGATCTGGGTGGTATTTGTCTTATTTACAGCCCAGCACATCTGTCCAGCAGAGAAACATCTGGAGCCTCAGCTCTGCACACTGAGCACATCCACCCTGCTGTTTTTACTAACCTTAAAATTCATTTAATTGAAATTTATCGAATATAATGAGCTGTTTCAATGTTTGTTTTTTATTTTTTTTTAAATCCTGTCCGGAAGCTTTTGCAGTCAGAACTGTGATCGGCAGCAGGCAGTGGACCGCTACAGGCCAGGAACAGAAGCCTCCAGCAGGGAGCGAGGCCACGTCCCACAGGGGTCAGGGCTCAGCAAGCCCCAGACCCAGCCATGCACACACATACAGCATTCGCGCCTCACTCTCGTCCACCCCAGCTCTTATACTTCAGCTTTTTTACAATGCAATATTTGCATTATTGTTCATTACCGTTTGCTTGACGTCATTATTGGTTTAGTTGAGCTGTCTTTGAACCTTTACCTCTACCATCTGATGTTATTAAAGCTGTGTTTCAGGTTCACACAGGAAATCCCTGCTTTGGGAATAAATGCACATTAATTAATGAGAGGAGAGTAAAATCTTAAAGTGGCTGTCTCATTGGACGAAAGCTTCCTCGGCTGGTGTGAATATCATTTCCTGCACATCTGATTTTAGTTTCTTTGCCCATGCACAATGTGGTTTTAACTGGTTAAAAGACGGGAGTCTAGTTTTAATTCACTGCCAAAGCACAAAAATGAAGTCTTTCTGAATCTGGATCAGACTGCTTTCAAACCCTTTACATTCATTTTCATGCGGGTTTAAACCGTGTCACGCCCGCTCTGCGTGAACGTCGCTTAACGTTGTTCCCTGAAACTTTTCACAGCGGTGCTAACAGGACCCGGACGCGGCAGACTCACCTCCCTTGCAGGGCGTCCGGTGCTGGCTGTGCTGAGCCCGGTAGCCCTCGATCACCTCCCACTCCCCGCTGTCTCTCTTGATGGGGAAGCTGACGCTCAGGACGTGGTTGCACGGCTTGATGATCCGCAGGATCCCGCGGACCCGGCTCCTCTTCTGCTCCGCGGTCTCTCGAGTCTTCAGGTCTTCCACCAGCTTGTCCTCCACGATAGCGGCGCCCTTATCGAAGAAACCCTCCACCATGGTGAAGAAGTTCGGGTCGTCGGCTGGGTCCACGGCCTGGCTGTAGCCGCGGTGCCGCAGCAGGGACACGGACGCCGGCAGAACAGAGTCAGCGGCGGCGGTGGCAGGGGGGCACCCCGAGGCCAGGACGCCGCCCGCTCCCCGGGTGAGTAGCTCTCCGAAGTACCGGTACATTTTCGCGGTTTGTAGAAATTCGCCGTCCCGGGGAGCTGAGACGAGACCGCGGGGAAGACGAGGAAATGGAGCCGCGTAAACACAGAGCTGTACCGCAGCGGCGGCTCCTCCTTCCCGCCGCCCCTTCCTGTCAACCTACACCGCCGCGTGCGGCGCCGGGCAACACGCGCACGTGCGGCTCAATTTCATACACAGAAACCCGCACGAGACTGTAACGGCAGCGCCGGGAAGAAGGCACGTAGCTTAGCTCATCGTTAGCCTTTAGCAACACCCGGAAAAGTCGTTAAAACTGAACTACTTATTAAATAAAGTGCAGAGAAACACAAGGAGAGGACCAAATACCGCTCTAAAACAGAAGCACCCACCCAGAAATTGACATTTTGACGGTATTTAACACGTTTAGCGTTTATTTGTAGCGGTTTAAGCTAGCATCGCCACAGTTGTGCATATCCGGTCGTCTGGACTCAACTTTCAAAATAAAAGCACAAAGTTCACTGCAGATTTTCAGCCATTTTTCTCCTGATAACTGGACATTTGACTGACCAAAAACTGAAGAAAAATAACCCGTAATGGTTGTTTTTTTTTAATAAATGCTAGAAATGCTGTCAAATTCTGTCTGAATTAAGAATCAGCATGTCAGTACTTTCATTCATTGCACTTTATTACAGCTAAATGTGAAAATATATAGCTTATATTTTTATATTGTTGCTTCTTCCGTATGGGCAGAAATCTGTGCCATCAGAAACTGAATTTGAATAAGTTGAATTTGAATTGCTCGGATTGAATCTGAATTGTAACTTGAATAAATGCTTTTGAAAACTGAATTTGAATTAGTCTAATTTGAAATTGAATTTATGGTTTGAAAATGATCATCACTAAATTGAAATTGAATTTTATATATTGAAAATGAATTCATTTGCTTTGAAACTGGATTTTATCCTTTAAAAATTCAGCTCTCGAATATTTTCAGTTTCAGTTCCAAAATTCAGTTTTTTGGAACTTACATCCGGTTCCGTTTCAAGAGTAAACGAGCGCAGATTAATAGAACTACGTTTTACTAGCGGACCGAAAGTGTTACTGACGGGAATCTACAGCGTCTTGAGCTGAATTAAGACTTCAGAAGTCATTCGTCATGTCGAATGACCAGCGGATAAACTCTCAGGTTGGTAATAAATGTATTACATGTATAAGAACAAGCGTCATGTTAACAATTGATAGCCGTACAGTAACTTTTATGCTTATTGTAGCTGTTAGCTAAAAACGCTAATTTAGCCTAGTTTGCCCTGGATTCAGCTTTGACAAACAAATATGATCGACTGTTTCTAGTAGAATTCCAAAGTTGTCATCTTGTACCCTGTCAGAGCCCTGTATGCTTGCAGAGACCCCTACAGTAGGGAAACATGCAAAACAGTGTCCAAACCTTTGTATTTGAGCTTTATTTATGTCTTACACAGCATCCCAACTCTTTAGCTAACTTAATAACTTTAGCTAAAGTGAATAGTTAGTCTAATTCATTAGTGCAGCATTACTGGATCACCTCTGTTTGAAGTGATATAATATGATATAGAACTATCACTGAAACAGCAGACTTTGTAAATAAACAACACTTCTCATTCTCTAAACGTTTGGCCACAGCTGTAAATTACACTATCAGTGCTTTTTCACTCTTGACAAGAATTACATTTCTAAATTCTCTTTGTGCATTTACAGGTAAACAATATCTAATATTTTATCTAAATGACTGCTTTGTCTTTGAAAAGGTGAAGAGCCTGAGGCCGGTGACAGTCCAGTTCTACTCCAAGTACATCCTTACGGTGGCTCACAGGACAAGGCTACATTCCTGTCCTGCCAGAAGAGAAGAGAAACTTCAGAGTCTTCATGCAGTTCAACCACACCTGTCATATTCCGTATGACAGGGGTCTCAAACTCCAGTCCTCGAGGGCTGGTGTCATGCAACCTTTCCATGTGTCCCTGGTGCAACACACCTGAATACAATTAGTAGGTCATTAGCAAGAGTATAGAACTTGACTGCATGCTGAGGTGGCAACCTCTAATCCTACCTACTCAAGTAAATTTAAGTAAATATATGTATTTGGAAACATATACTTCTAAAATAATTTTATTGCACCATGTTCATTCACTCATGAGCTGCTGTAACATGAATCAAATGGCTGAATTGCCAACTCAGCATGCATTCAAGTTCTATAGTCTTGCTAATGACCTACTAGGTGTGTTGCAACAGGGACACATGGAAAAGTTGCAGGACAGCGGCCCTCGAGGACTGGAGTTTGAGACCCCTGCCGTATGGTGTTCATGCAGTTTTCTACCCCACAGTTACAGCATGTCTGACTGCCTGTTCAGCATATGCAAAAATATGAGTTTAAGCATGTGATGACAAAGGCCTTCCATTATGGTGTTTGTCATCACATGTCACAGACATCTGGATGATCATTTGGAATAAACAAAAAACTAAAATCTTGTTACTTCATCTTTTATCTTTATTATTATTATTATTATTATTATTGTTCTTATTTTACATTTTTCATTGTTAGGCATTAGGTTTATTTGTAGAAGTCCTTTCCAACTTCTTTCCCTCTTCCATGTTACTGTGTCAGCATCTATTTGGGGTTGGGAGTGGAACAGAAAGTAAGGAAATCCAAAGTGCCATTAAAACCAGGAGAGGTTCTTATATTTCAGAAGAAGGGATTAATTAAAAAGAAATGACCTCAATGCCATATTTTATTTCGGAACCCTAGAGAGCACTTTGCAAAATAACACATTCTTATAATTTCACCCTCAGATGAGCCAAGCTACGATTGTCAGGGAAGGCGATGTAGGTACAGAGCATGTGAGAGTGGTTAAGTTGATGTCTCTTGTCTGCATCCATGACCACACTCTGCGTGGTGGTTTACCGACCGCCTAAATATAGCAAATATTTTGTCACGGACTTTGCTGATCTCCTAGGCTCCGTTCTTTTTAAGTATGGTTGTGTTCTCATTGTCGGTGATTTTAACATACACACTTGCTGTAAGGATGACCCATTTGCTAAAGACTTCCTTGCTTTAACGGACTCTTTTAACCTGGCTCAGTGGGTTAATGACCCAACGCATGTTAAAGGACATACTTTGGACTTGGTTCTCTCATATGGTCTGGACATTTGTATCAAGGATATAAGTGACGCTGGGATCTCGGATCATTTCCCAGTTATATTTGATACTGGCTTATGCACTAATGAACTACATCCTGCGGCTCCCCTTCGCCCGCTACGTGTAATTAATGCCGAAGCGGTGTCAAACTTCTCTATGTCTTTCTTGGATTCTGCATCTGTCACTCTCGACTATTGTTCCTTTCGCTCGGTTGATGACTGTGCTAATACCTTGTTATCGCTACTTTCTTCAATCCTTGATACTGTTGCCCCCATTAAAATGAAGCGCCCTAGAACCTACTCTCAGTGTTGGCTTAATGACACTCGCCGCTTTTACGTCACGTGTGTCGGTAGCTGAGAGAAGGTGGAAAAAGATAAACTTCAGGTTTCCCTCGACATGCTACGGACTAGCCGCTTAAAATTCCAAAGTGCTGCTAAAACGGCCAAAACGTCCTTCTTGTCTAAAATCATCCTGGCCAATGACCATAACCCCCGTACCTTATTTAAAATTTTTAACTCTGTGGTTAACCCTTCCCCAGACATGCCTTTAATTTATTCTCAGGCTCTCTGTGAGCGATTTCAAATTCACTTTTTAGATAAGATCACATCTCTTAAGTCCTCTCTTCCCCCTATTTTATATCCCCTCCCCATCCCCGAGTGCACTTCAACTTTCCACCAGTTTGAGCCTGTGTCACTTTTGTCTCTTAAGTGGCTAGTTGTTCAAATGAATAACACCAATACTGTGCTTGACATTCTTCCATCTCGCATAGCTAAGGACTGTTTTGATGTAATTGGACCTAGTATCCTATTTCTTATGAACTTTTCCTTGCTCTCAGGCTGTGTTCCTTTGGCTTTTAAGCATGCTGTAGTCCACCCGATTCTTAAAAAAAGAAACTCTGACTGTTATGACCTTTCAAACTACAGACCGATCTTTCAGCTTTCGTTCTTGTCCAAGATCCTGGAGAGACTAGTTCTCTCCCAACTCCAGGCGTACTTGGACACGAACAATATCGCTGAGAAATTTCAATCTGCCTTTAAGCCATTGCATAGCACTGAAACAGCGTTGGTTAGAGTTCTTAATGACATTCTTGTAATCACTGATACTGGACGCTCTATGGTCCTAGTTTTACTGGACCTCTCTTCGGCCTTTGATATGGTGGACCATAACATTTTATTATTAAGACTTGAGCACACTGTGGGTATTAGAGGCACTGCCCTCGACTGGTTTAAATCATATCTCGCTGATGGATCCTTTTCAGTTAACTTAGGCACCTTCTCCTCTTCCTCCGCTCCGGTCTGTTGTGGTGTGCCTCAAGGATCAGTTTTAGGCCCTATTCTCTTCTCATTGTATTTGCTCCCTCTAGGCGCAATCTTTGAAAAATACAATATCGCCTTCCACTGTTACGCCGATGACATACAGATCTATTTTGAACTTACTGACGACCTTGCTGTGTCCCTACACTACTTTCAAGAATGCATGCGGGAGGTCAAAGACTGGTTCCTGAGTAATTCTCTTGTTTTAAATGATAAGAAGACTGAGATTGTGGTGTTCAACAGTAAAATCCCTCGTGCCCGACTCTGTGCTGCCCTGGGTTCCTTTGCTAACTTTTCTTGTGACTATGTCAGTAACTTGGGTGTACTGCTGGATAGCTCGCTCAAAAACTCGATAAGCAAGTGTCTGCTGTAGTGAGATCTAGCTTCCAACTGCACCTTATCTCTAAGGCTAGGCATTATGTTCCACATGAGGACCTGGAGAAGCTTATTCACGCTTTTGTGACCTCCAGGCTGGATTATTGTAACTCCTTGTACTACGGTCTTCCCTCTTCTCTTCTTCTTAGACTGCAAACAGTCCAAAATGCAGCAGCCCGCCTCTTGACTGGTACCAGGAAATTTTGCCCTATTACTCCTGTTCTAGCTAGCTTGCACTGGCTGCCCATAAAGTACCGTATTCAATTTAAAATATTACTCCTCACATTCAAAACTATTAATAAATTGGCGCCAAGTTATCTTAGTGAACTTCTCAAACCACATATTCCTGCTAGAACGCTTAGATCTGCCACTCAACAACTTCTGACCCAACCCAGATCTCGGCTGAAGTCCCGGGGTGACCGTGCGTTTGCTCTGGCTGCCCCGGTACTGTGGAATACCCTTCCTCTCGACCTCCGCGCATCTGATTCCATTGCACTGTTCAAATCAAGACTAAAAACCCACTTATTCAATCTTGCCTTTCCCTCTAGTTAATATTTCTTGTATGATTTTATACTATGCACTTTTATGCTCATTTAATTTCTTGTTTGCTCTGTACCTGTTGCCTTCCTATGTATCAGTGACAGCTACCTGCTTGCATACTTAGTACTTGCTTTGGTCCTATTTCTATTATCTTCCTTCTATTCTTTATGTTACTTGTTAAGCACCTTGGCATACCCTTGGTTTTTAAGTGTGCTTTATAAATAAAGTTTATTATTATTATTATTGTCTAGATGAAGGCACAAGAGGGATCAATGGCAAGGCGTAGAGATTCAGTATCTTCAGTCTTCAGTGGACACTCCATTTCTGGCACAAAACACCTGTAAAAGAGGGTCGATTTAGGAGGTGACCCGACAACTTCAGCCTGTCAAACATAGCAATGGAGCAGTATGTTTAAAAAAAACAACTAATTAAGCATGCACTCAGTACCCTAAGAATTATTATGGTAGTTAAACACAGTGATAGTCACATATCATATCACTTCAAACAGAGGTGATCCAGTAATGCTGCACTAATGAATTAGACTAACTATTCACTTTAGCTAAAGTTATTAAGTTAGCTAAAGAGTTGGGATGCTGTGTAAGACATAAATAAAGCTCAAATACAAAGGTTTGGACACTGTTTTGCATGTTTCCCTACTGTAGGGTCTCTGCAAGCATACAGGGCTCTGACAGGGTACAAGATGACAACTTTGGAATTCTACTAGAAACAGTCGATCATATTTGTTTGTCAAAGCTAAATCCAGGGCAAACTAGGCTAAATTAGCGTTTTTAGCTAACAGCTACAATAAGCATAAAAGTTACTGTACGGCTATCAATTGTTAACATGACGCTTGTTCTTATACATGTAATACATTTATTACCAACCTGAGAGTTTATCCGCTGGTCATTCGACATGACGAATGACTTCTGAAGTCTTAATTCAGCTCAAGACGCTGTAGATTCCCGTCAGTAACACTTTCGGTCCGCTAGTAAAACGTAGTTCTATTAATCTGCGCTCGTTTACTCTTGAAACGGAACCGGATGTAAGTTCCAAAAAACTGAATTGTAGAACTGAAACTGAATTGTGAGAGTGAAACTGAAATTATTCGAGAGCTGAATTTTTAAAGGATAAAATGCAGTTTCAAAGCAAATGAATTCATTTTCAATATATAAAATTCAATTTCAATTTAATGACGATCATTTTCAAACCATAAATTCAATTTCAAATCAAATCAAATCAAATCAAATCAAATCACCTTTATTGTCACATCACATGTGCAGGTACACTGGTACAGTACATGCGAGTGAAATTCTTGTGTGCAAGCTTCACAAGCAACAGAGTTGTGCAAAATACAATAACGTGCAACAAGCAAAATATAAAAATGGTTAATCTAAAAAGTAATAAATATATGTACCATATATAAAGGTATATACATTACTGAATGTGTGTACTAAATATGTTTTTCTACGTGTGTGTGTGTGTGTGTGTGTGTGTGTATATACATGTTTTACAAATGAAATAGAGTAAACAATAAAATAAGATATATAAAATATAAAATATACAGAGGTAGGTATGTGCAAAACAGTGGCATTAATGTACAGTATGGAGTGCATAATGTTGAAGTTCCAGTAGTGAGGGTGAGGTGTCTATGACGTGTTCAGCAGTCTGATGGCCTGGTGGAAAAAGCTGTCTCTCAGTCTGCTGGTGCGGGACCGGATGCTGCAGAACCTCCTTCCTGATGGAAGTAGTCTGAAGAGTTTATGGCTGGGGTGACTGGAGTCCTTGATGATCCTCCCGCTTTCCTCAGGCACCGCTTCCTGTAGATGTCTTGGAGGAGGAAGCTCACCTCAATTATCCGTTCAGCACACCGCACTACTCTCTGGAGAGCTTTGCGGTTGTAAGCGGTGGTGTTGCCATACCAGGTGGTGATGCATCCAGTGAGGATGCTCTCAATGGCACAGCGATAGAAGGTCCTGAGGATGCGGGGGCTCATGCCGAATCTTTTCAGTCTCCTGAGAAAGAAGAGGCGCAATTTCAAATTAGACTAATTCAAATTCAGTTTTCAAAAGCATTTATTCAAGTTACAATTCAGATTCAATCTGAGCAATTCAAATTCAAATTTAACTTATTCAAATTCAGTTTCTGATGGCACAGATTTCTGCCCATACTTCCGCTCTTACAACTGCTACTAAATCTTTTGTCATAATATATTAATATTAACGTTAATACTTTAATATTGTATCTTTCTTATACCCTTATCACTACTGTGTAAACACATCATTCATATTTAAAAATAAGAAATTATTAAATTATAAAAAAAACAGCAAAACATAGTTACTTTGAGTGAGGCAAAACAATGTCACAGAATTATTATTATTATTATATATTTCTGTTCTCATATTCGCCTGTCACTGAAACTGATTTTTCATATTTACAAAAACAAACAAACAACAAAAAATCTAGTTGAAAACACGAAGTAGAGAGCTAGCTCTTTTATTTTGAAAGAAAAATGTAACTTCCCCCTTTCGTGAACGCCTCCGGAACGCGCCTCATTTGAACTAGTGATGGTAAATTCGATTCTTTTTACTGAATCGAGTTTTAATGAGTCACTCACCCAAGTGTATCGGGTTTCTTGAGTCATTTGAGTCACTGAGTCAGTTGACCAGAGAGTGCAAAAATGTATATTTTCACTCAAACTTAATTTGTTTCTCTTTTAATGTAAATCCTACTGCTAAGATAAATGATTGTAAAAGAAAACAATTTTTTTTTAGAGCAAAAAAGAGCAAAAAAAATTCTAAAGGGAACATTTATTTATTTTTATTTTATTTTATTGGTATTTTCCTTAAATGTGTCAAATATATATTTTCTCCTCTAAATGTCCACTGAGCTGTGAGCCAGGGGGCAGTAAAGCACCTTAACATTGGTTGTCAACCAAGAAGAAGAAGAAGCTGTGAGCCAGGAGGGAGGGGGTGAGTGAGTGAGTGAGTGATTCATAACAGGAAGGGAGGGGGTGAGTGAGTCAGTGATTCGTTCAACTCGTTTGAGCTGTGAGCCAGGAGGGAGGGGTGAGTGAGTCCTGAGTGATTCGCTTATGCTATGATTCAGCACAGCAAGGAGGGGTGAGTAACTCAAATGTGCTGTTAGCATGCTAGCTGAGTGATGCTACTGTGAACCGAGGAGCTATTGTCTTGATGTGAGCTTCTACTCAGGGTTTTTTCTTCCAGTTCAGAGCAGAAATGTTTTTGTTAAGAAACTGGCTGATGTTTTTTTCCCCACAATTTTAATTATAAGCTAGATATATTTCTACTAATGGAATTATCTTGCTAACAGCAACAGGGATGAGTCAGTGAGTCAGTTGCGCTTGTGAATCATGATTCACGAGTCAGTAAAGTGATTCTCGAGTATTGAACGATTCGTTCACGAATTGAACATCACTAATTTGAACCAAATCCTTTTTAGACTCATTCAATTAAATGTCAAAGTCGAAGAATTCTCAGTCCACTGAGTGAAACTTTACATCCTTTATTTAATTTTTCATTTTTGGCCCCTACTTCACTTTGCACATAAGCAAAAACCCCCAAAACATTTGAAAAGTGCTCAAAAAGTCACCACAGTTTTCCTTCTCCCTGATTTGAACGTTTTGTTTATCAGTAAATTTAATGAAGTGCAATAAAAACCACAAAAATCCTGGAGTCGTACGTAGGTGAAAGTACAGACGTACTAGCAGCAAAATCTATTTCAGTTTATTCCAGCGCTCCCCAACACAGGGGTCAGGTTCCTGCTAAAGATCGCCAGCTAAATCTGTTGGGTCGATCATTTTAAAAAATGTCAAAGAGAAATCAAAGCAAAATCCACAGAACCAAAACCTAAAAAGGTGCGAAGTGAAAGTGCTGGATGTCTGCATCACATGTGGCCAACAGGTTCAGTACTCATGAGCAAAAAGCTCAGGTTTGACAGCGTCTACACGCTCACTTTACACTAATTTTTCTTCTACGGCTGGCCAATCAGAAAACAGTGGGCTTTTAGGGAGGCAGATCTCAAGTAGACGGGCGCTAAAACACATTTTTTTAGAGAAAGAAGATAAAACGGGGGCTGAATATCACAAAGCCTGTACATAAAAGATGGACTTTTAAAGCATTTTACCCTCCATCTTTCTCCTGTTGTTGATGTTTTTATTTTTATTTGTTCTTTTGTTTTTGGCTACCATGACATTGCCCATAGCAACAGTAGTCAAAGGAATTTGCAAAGAAAAAGCGTCTGGACTTCTTTGAGTTGCTTGAAGACGTTTCACCTCTCATCCCAGAAGCTTCTTCAGTTCTAAGGTCAAATGGCCGAGAGTCCCAGATTTAAACCCAGTGGGAGTATCCCCAAGGAGGGACAAGGGGGACCCCTGGTGATCCTCTAATCACATGAGCCAAGGTGTGGGCGGGTGTGGGACCTAATCAGCCAGGGTTTGGGTGAGCTCATTGTGAAACCTGGCCACACTTGTGTCATGTGAAATTCCTGAGGCCATCTGACTTCAGGAATTCACATGACAAGGTGGCGCCAGGTTTCACAATGAGCTCACCCGAAACCCTGGCTGATTAGGTCCCACACCCGCTCCACACCTTGGCTCATGTGATTAGAGGATCACCAGGGGTCCTTTGTCCCTCTTTGGGGATACTCCCACTGGGTTTAAATCTGGGACTCTCGGCCATTTGACCTTAGAACTGAAGAAGCTTCTGGGATGAGAGGTGAAACGTCTTCAAGCAACTCAAAGAAGTCCAGACGCTTTTCTTTGCAAATTCCTTTGACTACGATGACCTGGATGACTGAGAACCTTCACAGACATAGCAACAGTAGCTTCATAGGTGATGTTTTGCACGGGAGGGGGGGGGGGAGCTGGAAGTTGCCATTTGAACACACCCACTGGTAAAATGCTGCCACCTGGTGAACGTTGTACTTAACTTCTGAAGAGGGTGATTAGGAAACGTGGTTTTAAGGAATCACTTAAACTTCATTCAATAAAGTTAAATGAGACAGCTTTACAACGTACTTTATGCAATCTTAGTTTGGCAAATTTTAGAATAAAACTCAGAAAAAGTCACTATGAAGCCCAAGAGTGTGTGAACACAACATTTACACGATAAGTAAATATTGTCAGTGCAGATTTCTCAGTTTACAAAAACATTGTCTTTGTTCCCTCATTTTTCCAGTGCTGGTTAGGATGTAATGTACCTCTGATACCAAGAGGGGGCGGTAATGTGTCCATAAAACAATTATTCACCCAAACTGTGGCGTTCAGGCTTCTCACCTGGACTGAAACAGGTGTGCCGCTCACTCACAAAGTTAGCTGATAATTAACAAACAAAACACTAATGCTGCCTGAGCTGAAGGCAGCTTGACTTCTCATTGTCTCGTGTGACAATACAAAATGCAGTGTACACCTATGATGCTTAGACTATGTTGCCCCCTGCTGGACATGGAGAGAATGGAGGTTTAAACCACCAGAAGATCAGGGAGGGAGCGCGCTCAGGTTTGTTTTGACTCCCAGAAAGTGCAGGCTTACAGTACCTGCGTGACCTGGAGGGAGGAGAGGGAGAACCTCTATGGAGAGATCGAGATCGCCCTGTGATTGTTCCCAGCTGTGAAACACACCATCCGTCTTCATTTCCAAGTTTCTGCTCAGTCATGGTTGTGTAACATGTTGTTGAGTTTGAAGCTTCTAACGAAGCTTCGGATTCTCTGACGTCGGAAAACTGCAGACGTCCTGGCTTCCTGTCAGATTCCAGACTTTCTGCATGTCTCAATAATCGCACAACAAAAAGCTTTGGTCTCACAGTCTGAGACTCACAGATGGGTCGTTTAATCAATATTTTGTTGGTTAAACTTATTTATTATAATTTTTTTGTGCTGGGCTTCTGTCTGCATTAAGCTGATTTAACTCCAGAATAAAGTGCATTGTTTTATGTTCCTTTAGATTAAGAGAATTAAACATTTTTATTATTTAATGTCTTCTTTTAGCCCAACTAAATACTGACTGTATGAGAGAGAAAGACTTGTGACAGCTAGTTTTCATACTTTGAAGTATTTAAAGGACTTTTTAAGGAAAAACAGTTATGCTTTAAAGCCTGAGCAACAAATCACATTAGTTTGCAGGAACCAAACCGGACCAAATGACCACAGGACTGTTGTTGATGCTGAGACACATTTCCTTTTTCAGGCCTGTTTTGAAAAAAATGCACCAAATGTTCTGACCACCCGATCACAACTGAATGCTTTTTAATTTTTAGTCATTTTACGAGTGCTGCTCTTATTTTGAAAGGCTGCGTGGAGCAGCAGCTGATGATTGATCAGTTACTTATGAAAAAACATCCATCCTTGGATTTAGAGAGCAGTGAATAAACGTCCGTTCGTGTCCGCCTCTCCAGCAGCGAGCATGTGTGACCGGAAAAAGATCCACGTCTTCCTCGGGGCTCCTCCCCCCTCCTGCAGTCCAGCCTCAGAGCCCGGAGCCGGGTTACAGGAAGCCGATCGTGCCCCTGTTCGCTGGAGACACCTGGAGCTCACCTGGAGGGACGGGCAGCTCAAACCTGCAGGTGAGGCGTTCAGGGACCGAACAGGGGGGAGGAGCAATCACGGTGTGCTGCTTTGGTCTTTTTATTACGTGAGCTGTAAATGTGCCGGCAGCCACAGGCCATGGCTGTCTCGAAAACGAGTCTCTGTGAGGACACTTTGTGGCTCTGTGGTTGTCTTTATGGGCTGCAGCTAACTTCAGGTTTAAAACTCACCTGTTAGATTTACTGATCACGATCACTCAGGAGGTCGACTCGTGAACGCTTCTCTGAACGTCAGACTAAGAAAAATAATCCAGGAAAATTGTAAATTTTTCAGGTGATCCTGGAAATGAGACAGGAGAGGCGAGTATACACCATGATCCAAGAATCACTGAAGCTGATTGGACAGAAAACAGAGAAGGACAGGAAGGAGAGACAGGAAGTCTGAAGGAGGATCTGTGCCCTGAGAAGAAGGTTCAGGAGTCAGACGCTGGACGGGACGATCAGCCATCAGCTTTGGTTCACGAGTATCTGGACCGCTGCTTCCCTGCCGTTCAACCAGATCATCTAAAACCTGAACGACCGCCAGCCGCCCCCTCTCTTTCCTCCCAGACTCATTACCTCACCACCTGGACTCTGAGCCAGGCTTTAATCCTGAGAGGCAGCGTCCAATCAGCATCCAGCCTAGAGAAAATCCCGCCCAAACACACCCAAACGCCTCCCTCTGTCTCGTCCAGCACCCCAGAGCTCTTCAGCCCAGCGACCCCATCACCTGCAGCCTCTGCCGAGCTCTTCAGCCATCCCTGTCTGACCCCGAGGGTGGAGGAAGGCGGTGTTGTCCTTGAGGCCACCACCGATGGGGTCCTCTGTTCTCAAGAGTCCACAACTGACGCCGAGTCCCCCACCAAGTCCCCCGCTGAGTCCCCGAGCAGCAAAAAAGCTAGAGTCTCCCCAGAGTCACCTGACAGAGGCACCACCACTGAACTCCACAGTCCCACCACACTCCTGGCCCGATGTGACAAACCAGGGGTGCGGTACTCAGTTCTGGTGGCGGTGGTTCACCCCTGTCACCTGAAGGAAGTCAAGGTGAGTCCAGGTGTATTTCCCCCTTATGTTTTCAAGTAATACCAGTTTGTACCACAACGTGCTGCAGTGGGATGATGCAATGTCCAATTTAAGGTCAAAGGAAGAAAAAAAAAAGTATGACGGGACCACCTGGAAAGCAACATTAACACCATCAGCAACAACTCCCAGTAAAGAAAAAATGTTTGGTTAGAAAGAAATGAAATAATAAACACCTGGATAAAGAAATAAATTCTAATCATGAACATGAGATGTTTTATAGTGAAACTTAGAGTGTACTTCCTCTGATATGAGGTATGAGAAAGGCAGGATATTTAACTTTAGTGACCGGTTTAGGACAACCTCTGAAAAGCAGTGATGCTCTGGACTGGTCAATAACTATATGACCTTGGTGACAGCAGTATTTAACAAAAGTGTGGGGGCAGAAAATGTCAGGGTCCTGGGCTTTTTGTTGAAGTGTTTTGAGTTTCCTGTGTTTTTTGTCACTCTGTATTGTGAATTATGTTCTCATTGTTGGTCTTTTGTTACTCCCTTAAGTCTAGTTTCTTGTGTTTCAGGATTTCCCTCTGTGTATTATTTATCATCTCTAGTCTTTTGGTTCTTTGCCTTATGGTTATGTCTCTGTGTTTCTTAGTTGCTGTCCCCACCGTGTCAAGTTCGTGTCTCAATGTTATACTTCCTGTTTTACTTTGAAGGTCTGTGTCTCATGTGAGTGTATCCTACTTTGCTTCCTTGTCTCGTCAGTTCTGATTTTCCCCAGCTGTGCTCTCCTTCTGTGTCTCATTCCCTCGTTATTCCCCAGTGTATTTAAGCCCTGTTTCTCTGTGTCAGTGTTGCGTCGTCCCTCATTGCTGTGTGTTACTCTCTCCCTGTGTTTCCTTGAACTTAGATTTCCCAGTGTCGTTTTGTTTTGTATGCATCTTCCTTGCCAGCCAATAAAGCTGTGATTTTGAGTTCATCCCTCGAGTCTGAGAGCCTGCATTTTAGGTCCAACTCCTGCCCGCCACACAGCTCTTCTCGACAGAAAATGCCCTAAACAAGCAAGCAAGGGTAGGGACCAGGGGCCCGTTCTTCGTACCTCGCTAAGTAAGTTAGCCGGATTTGAATGTTGACGATTTGGCGTGATCTTGGATCGTTCGGTTCTCCGAAGCTCATCTGGGACTTGCTGTCATAGCAACAGATCTGTAAGCGTAAACCTGCTCGGGAGCAGGTTTACTTTATGTAAACAGGATTAGATCGCGGCCACTCAGGTATGTCCGCTGCAGTTATATGAAAGCAAGAGCGATATTTCGCCACTGTTTTTCCATAAATAAATATTATCAATGTAACTAAAGATAATGCAGCATTTGATTCTTTTATTGATTTCATACAGATACATACAGGTCATTTCCGAAAAAAAGGGAAATGTACTATTAATCATTCTATTACATGTAGTAGATCATGTCAGATGTAATTCATATTTTAGGGTAGTAATAGTAAATTACTACGTGCAATCAAGATGACAGACCACGACTATAAAAGCGAAGGTGGATTTGGGAAGTCTGTCGCAGCCATGTCCTGTCTGTTTGTACGCGAGCAAGGAAGGTGCAAGATTGATAAGGAGAGTTTACAGAATTTAGCGTATATTGCGGGATAGACAGGATCCTTTAGCTCGGCGCGACGGTGTGCTCATAGAGAGATATCGATTCTCCCGTGAGGGTATTATTTACTTATCTATCTCTCTCTCTCTCTCTCTCTCTCTCTCTCTCTCTCTCTCTCTCTCTCTCTCTCTCTCACTTGCTCCCGACTTACTGTACATGCTTCAGTCACTCCTTGCATGGGAACAGGTAAAAGTGATGGAGTGTTATGTCAAACTACACACAAAAAAACCCGCAATGTCAATAAATGTCACAGTACAAAAAGGGGTGTGACGAGGGGGTGCAGGACCACCACCTGTCTTTATTTGCTCTGCCCTTTTCTTGGTTGCTGTTATAAACAAACAGATTATTTCAGGGTCTCTTGTCATAGACTAAAAGCAATATAAGTGATAAATATTACCATTCTGTGGAATATTCTTATATTTCACTTTTACTTGTTCCCATGTTCTAGTGGGTCCTGTTGTGGCTCTAATGTGAAAGAGGATATGATGTAATATAATATAATGTGGTATAATATAATATCACATGATATAATGTAATATCATGGATCACTTACGAGTTTAATTTGTCAGCAACTTTCTGCCAGCCCTCTCTCCTTGCTTTTGCAGCCTTTGCAGTGTTCCCCTGCGTTTTAATTAAACTCTGAAACTCCTGATATCCCTCAATCAAGAGTTCTTGCTCTGCTGCCGTGAAATACTGAGCGCACTCCTTCGACATCTTCGCCGACCAATCACAGAGTTGCCGATCAATGTTTCTACTATCGATGCGTAGCCCCTTTTAAGCCACCCAGTGATCTCAGATTACTTCATCCAGCTATACTAATCGTCAACAACAGGTGCGTTCGGAGAACCGGATTAGCGAGCTCAAAGTTAGCGCGATGATTTGATCTTGGATGTGGTAAGCGAGGTACGAAGAACGGGCCCCAGAAACATAAAGGATGATGTCATTACCATATAGATGTTTGTATATAAAGAAAGGAAAGCAGGCCCAAAGATCGAGCCCTGGAGAGCAGGACGGTGACTGTTAATGACGATGATAATGCACACCTGGGATTTAGGCTCATCAGTGACGACTGCTGAAAGGGCATTGGATGGTTTTTAACAGGAGGTTAAGACCAAAGATGACCTGGTCGAGCATAAAGGGCAGTGTCATCAGCGTACAGGTGAACAGATGTGAGCCCTGAGGTACACCTTTAGTGATAGAGGGGGGCTGAGCTTAGACTTGGCTGGTAAACTAGAACTCTGATCACACTCTATCCATCTACTGGTGAAATATTTCTGATGGTCAAAAACTGAATTCACGAATGTTTGTTTAATGTCTACAGGTAAAGTCGGGGCCGTCGGCAGGCACCTCTGTGCCTTTAGCATCTATTGTAGTGACAGACCAATCTGGTGTTGAGATGAAGGTGGTGCTATGGCGGCGGGCTGCATTCTGGGCACTGACTGTGGGTCCTGGAGACGTTCTGCTCATCACAGGTACACAAACACCGCTGACTGGTTTAGTTTGAACACGATGCTCTGTGTCAGGGATGGATGAAGAAAAGACGTTAAAGCCACCAACCCTTCAAAACAGGACAAGACTTGGAGGCAGAAAGAGAAATGACTCATGTTTGAGGTTGTTCTGCTCTTCGTGCTTACTTTTCAGTGTCTCTGTTACTGTTTGAAGTGTTTGCAGTGTAGTATTAGGAGGGATCCATGTTTCTCTGGATCACTGAAGAAAACAGGTCTTCCTCCATCCTGCAGTGTTCCTCCCACCTTGGCTTGGCAGCTTTGTCCATCTTTAATTTACAGTCTGGAACTGTTCTTCATAAATGGGCGGGGCTGTCACCTTCAGATGGTCACCGCCCTGTCATGATGGAGTTGTGTCGTGTGCCTACGCTCTCTGTGTGTTTTGTCATCTCTGTCAGCGCTGCAGGTGAACGAGGACAGGTGGCGAGGGGAGATGGTGCTGCAGTCAACCTTCAGCAGCAAACTGCTCAACGTGGGACAGATCACTTCCTCCTCCACGCCACCAGGTAAGGCGAGCCTTCGTCCAATCATGTGCCTCCAAAGCTGTACTGGTTCAGTTACCTCTCTCTTTCTTTTCAGTTTCCCAGCAGGTTAATGCTCGCTCTCTCAGGTCTCTGTGCAGCTTTCTCCGAGAGCGGCGCCCCCTCTTGGTGTCTCTGCCACGTCGCCCCCCTCAAGACCTGAACCGCCTCCCCTACGCCACCCTGACGTCACTGAGGGCAAACGCACTGGTTCACGCCCTGCTGCGCGTCACACATACACACATCAGCCCAGGTGAGTCTCACCTTTACCTGTGCTGCTCTTATTGAAGGTCTGAGTGTTTCAGCATTTGGATTGCTGTCGAGTGTCGAGTCAGTGATTTAGATTATTTAAGTCTGGTTGGCTGAACTGTTCACTGCACGCTTCCTTCCTTCCCTGTTTTTCAGAGTGGCGTGCTGAGGCGGACTCTCGCAGCAGGTCGGCAGTTCAGCTGAATGCTGTCCTGACTGTGGAGCAGCCAGAGGACCAGCAGGGGGCGGTGTTACTGTGGGGAGCAGCTGTGGATTGGCTGCCTCGCTTCAGCAGAGACAAAGGTGCGCTCTGGAACAAAGGCTGTACATCAAAGATGGACACAGCTGTCACCAGCCCCCACTGTGTGGTGAAATCCCACTTACACTGTAGTCTCTGTGGGACAGTAGGAGCACTGCAGTACTTCTACTGTAGGGATGAGCCTTTGGACACTTTCACATGTAGCACAGCTGGTGAGAGGAAGTTCAAATGGATTCCTTAGAAATAGACACAGGAGAAAAACTTTGTTGATACAATACTTAAGAGGATGTCTGATGTCCTGGTACCACAAAACTAAGAAACTGTCACTTTAGATTCTAGCTTTACTTTAAGGGTTTGTTGCTGTGAATCACATCAACAGTAAATCCTGCCTCCTCAGGGGCTGTTTGGGACTTCCGTGTCCTCCTGGTAAGGGAGGGTCTGACCTCTGACCTTCCAGAGCTGCACTCCACCCCCTGGAGCACCGTTCAGGCCATGGACCCGACTGACCGCCGGGTGCAGGACTTCCACCGGACACGACGGTGCCAGAAAGGAAACAGCAGCACTCCGGAGCTGGACTTGGACACGCTGCTGTCCCAGAAGTACAGCGGTGAGTTTAGTTTCTCGCCTGAAACGTCCACAGCAGATTTATCACCACGTTTAAGGAGCCGCGGAGCTCCTCAGGGTTCCATGCCTGGTCCTTTTCATTTTTATTTTTACATTTTTAAAATGTTTTCTTCTCCGCTCCATCAGGTGACGTGGAGCTCAGAGTCCAGGTCATCACGTTCTGCTTTCAGGATGCACCGGCTTCCCAGAATGCACCTCAGCCGGTCCTGGACAGCTCCACGTCACTGGAAGGCATCATGGTGGCGCTGAGCGGTGACATCACTTACACCGGCTGTGGGCGCTGCTCTGCAGAGCTCGACACAGACGCCAACGACATCTACAGGCCGTGTTACCCCTGCCTGCCCCACACCGCTGTACGCCGCTACTACAGGTACTGATGACATCATGAGATGATTAACGGTTTTCTTTATTTTTTTAGTTTTTATTATAAAAAATAAATAAATGAATACAAGTTTTAGAGCCTCAGATAAAAACACCAGGATGTGTTGGTGTGTTTTTCAGACCAGGTGTGCTGACAGTGAGTGGGCGGGGCTCCATCCAGGTGTGTGTTCAGGTACCTCCTGATCCTCTGCAGAAGATCCTCAATGCTCCGCCTGATAAACTCCATCGTAGCTCAGGTGAGACTGTCGTTCAAAGAGTGAAGCTTTATTCGAACCAGGCATGCGGCAGCACAGGCGTGACCCGCAAGCTGCCGCCACAGCTGGGTCGGTGTCCAACCACAGAGCCCGACCTCCTCATCAGTTTCTCTGGTCTGCTGCTGTCTGCAGCTCCGATGCAGAGTGATGGAACATCTCCGACTGGCTGAAGGAGCTCAGCTTCCTCAGGAAACAGCCCGCTCTGTGCTGCTTTTCCAGCTCAGCCCGAGCTCGATGTGGACGGCGAGGTTATCACACTCCTCCACCACATCTTCCAATTTCACCATCTCTCTGGTCAAAGCAGATGAAGTATAAAAACATCCACTAGTAATCAGTCCTCCTTCTCCTGCCCATCGTTAGCACACCCAACACTGCAGAGTATGTCTGCTGGTGTGTCTCACTGATGTTGCCTTCCTCACTGTTGACCACTTCCTCTGATAGGTGAACCGAGGCCTGTGCTCACCTGGCTCAGCCCTGCAAAGTTGATGTCAGTCCTACCGTCTGAGGGCAGGAGGAGCTGCAGTTACAGAAACTGTCCAGCAGAGGGAGTCGCTGCTTTGCAAACCTGCTGGAAATCAATGAATATGTAGGACAGTCAGAGGATGTTGATTCAGCTGAACATCCTGGCTTCTTAGAAGTCATTTAATCGTTGTAATGACACAGTGTTGGTGAAAAATATGGATTTACTGTGTGATCTGCATTCCTGAAACAAATCCCTGCACAGATGTAAATGTGTGAAACAGCCTGAAGTTCGCAGAAAGTGTTTGCAGATCTTAATGAGTGGCTGTGCTTCCCTCATGAATGAATCCAACATGGACTGACTGCTTGTTCCTGTCAGCGAGAGGATTATAAAAGGAAAACAAACGGTCAACCGTGGAACATGTCAAAGCTTCTGGAGTTCCAAGTCTCTAAAACACGAAATGCACAAGAAGACCAATCCAAACCAGCGGGATAGAAACGGAGCTCAGAGTGTATAGAGGAGCCATGGTGGACCATGGATGGATGCATGGATGAATCGGGGTCTGGCAAACCGATTGTTAAAGCTCTTCCTCAGAGTCTGGCGCTCAGATCGAACATTTCAAGTGGAAAGGGAATAAAATGGTGACGAGGCTCCATCCTCCATCTTTTCCATGGAGGAACCAACTTCATTGTTATAAAAGCTCAGAGAGCTGCACCGTGATGTTCTCTTTGGTGATTACATCATCGTTAGTCATACAAATTCTATTTTTGAGGTGTGTTTGATGAAGCCAGAGTGTTAAAATAGTTTAGTAGTAATAATAATACATTTTATTTATGGCCTCCTTGAAGACCCTCAAGGTCACCTTACAATAATATATTAACGGTAGCTACAATACAATATGGCAAAATAAAATTTAACATAAACAGTGTTGTTGGTTTGGTTCAAAGACAGAAAGCTGAGTGAGCGTCCTCCTGGTGATTTCCTGTAACTGTGCTGTCACGTGTCCACGTCCCGCAGCCGGCTGTTTCCACCCGATCAAAGCTGAATGTGTACACACAGATTCAGACTCACTGAGGCCTTAAAGGCAGTGCGAGGTAGAAAATGTCTGTAACCCAAAATATAGGATCCATTCTGTGGTAACTGCACTTTTTGGGTTACAGTACACTGAGTAGCAGAATTATCAGTCTCAAGGGGAGGAGTCACAGGAGGGAGGAGTCAGGGGGAGGAGTCACAGGAGGGAGGAGTCAGAAGGAGGAGTTACACAAGCAGTTCTTGGTTTCAGATCCTTCTTGGTGTGACTTTGTGCGGCGCCTCCGCTCATCCTGTCTGAATCTGTTTTGTTCCTCAGCTCCGGGGTCAGAGGTGAAACACATCCAGGTGGCAGCAGAGAGGATCCACACCCTCCTCTCCCTCCCGAGGAAGACCTTCATCGCCACCATCAGAAGCAACTTCCTGTGCGATGAGAACAGCATCCCCATCAGTCAGGACTTCATGCTGCTGGACCTTCAGTTCCCCCCTGAGCCCTGCTGACCTCACAGTGGACTGCAGACCTGATGGCAGCTTTGGGATCTGTGGGTCCTGAGGACAGGTGTGACATAAGTAAAGAACAGTGTGGGGCTTATCAGAGGTCAAAAGTCAATAAAAAAAAATAATTTTCAATGTTTCAGTGATGTTTTCATGTTTCGCATTCATACCTACAAATGATAAGTACTCTATATTCTGGAGAGACAGGATCCAATCCAAATGAAGTTGTGTGGAAGGGCGGGACGAGTCCTGCTCGCTCCCTGTTACTCTTCTTCTTGCCTACCAGCACGTCCAGCGATTTAGCTGAAAACATCGGAAGATCCGTTTTGTCGGCCATCCAAAGGTAGTTCACCCTCACAATCACTGCAGCAAATGTCCAGCTAAACCGCTGGACATGCTCGTAGGCAAGAAGTGAAGCAGCTCATGGCGGTGAGAAGTGACCATCAGGGGAGAGCAGACACAATCTGACCAGTACCGGCACACTTTTGCACCGGAGGATTTCGTAAAGCTTTTATTTTGGTATTTCCGTTGATTCGTACAATAAATTTGCATGTTAGCTAAATACTCAGTTTCCTGTAACATTTACATTTAAATTTAACACTTAAAATTGTGTTTTAAGTATGAAAAGTTACAAATATTTTACTAAATGTTGTAAAAAATGACTCAAAAAACATGTTTTTGAAAGGTTTTGAGCTACATGTGGAAAAATGTTGCCGTTAATTTCAGCATGTTTCACTTTACAAACGTAGCCCCATACAGTACCCATGTAAATCTCACAGTCTAAGAAGGCTAACCTGCCACTGATCAGTGTTGTTGATCAGTGGCATATTATTGATCATAAACTGAGCTCCCAGCCCATTGTTCCTTCACTGGGCTGGTTTCAGTCATTATGCAAATGTACTGTTTATAAGATTGGGGAAACCTGCAGCCAGCTGAGACTGAAGAAGTCACCTGGATGATGACGAAACGTTTCTCCCACTGAGAACGTCCAGATGAACAGAATCGACCTTTTTGGACACACAATATCTAGTCATCTGCAAAGAAACACATTTCTTCATTGTCTCCTTTGTTCTTTTAATCCTGGACCTGCATCATCCAGTAATCTCATATTGAGCTAATCTGTCTGAAACAAGCAGCTTTAGCTTAGCTCTCATTTAAAGATTTAAACGGTATAAAAACACTGAGGCAAAGACTGCAGAGCTGACAGTTGTTCAGACGTCACTGCTGTTCCCAGTGTTTCATCGAAGCATTTTAATGCCTTTGTCTTATTCTAATATCTGAGATACTCTTATTTCTGTGACTACTTTTACATTTAGGTTTGAAATGTTATTTAAATGATCTAGTTTATTATGAATCAAAGTCTATGTCAACATAAGGAAAAACATCAGAAGCAAATGGAAAAACACATTTTCATAAATTGCCATCAATTTTTGTTTAATTCTGTTATGACAGTATTTATTTCAAATTGCTTTTATTGATTTTCAGTGATCATATATTGAAATATCTGTGTAAGATTTTTATTTTTCTTAAAATTAAAACTAATATATGATTTAAAAAATCCCCCATGGAGGTTACGAGAAGCTTCTATGATACAAAATACTGACAAACTGACCAAAAAAAGGAAAAGTCCCCTCCAGTAAAACATTTAAATTTATTTGTTCATAACATCTTTGCTGGTGCTATTATTATGATAAAGTTAAACACACTGACTGGTTATCTCTTCATCTGCCTGAGTTTTAAAGCAGAAAACACGATGAATGAAACACGATGAATAATAGGCTGATAATGCATTAAAATCTTTAGTTCTGTGCAAAACTGTAGATCAGAGAAAAATGTGGGTGCGCTCGTCTTTCCGGATCTTCTCTGAGTGGTTGTGGTGGAAGTCGGGGTTTCTTCCTTTTGCTTCAGTTCCCTTTCATTTCTTCTCCCAGCTCGAACAGATCATCCATCAGATCTGAGACGAACCAAAAAGACAGAGGATAGGTTACTAACTCTAAACAGATTATACGTGAGTCTGGGCTGCTGATACGTCAGTCGGAGGTTCACTAAAGACAATTTAAACCAGTCAGTGATGAAGGCGTAAAGTCATGATATACTTAAACCAAAAGATGCAATATGTGTGTGAATATATCTGCTTTGGATTTCTGGACTCATCCAGAATCCCAGTACCTAAAAACCCCTTTAACTTTTATTAAGGCTTCCTCTGAATGGCTGACTTCAGGAAGCCTGCTGAGGGGCAAAAACTGTTGCTTGCAGCGAGCACCCTGCCTGTTGCTGATTCTTTCTTTTGTCACTCCTCTGCTGTAGGCTGAGACATGAAGCCCGTCTTCCTGACAAATGCATCTTTTCTTTTAGCAACAACTTCCTGACTTTAAGCCTTCATGGCTTCATCTTCAGTGAGTGGACAGCTGAGCACCAACAGGAGAGTCTCTTCATCCCTACCTCTGTCTGCTGTGACTCCTCCCTGTGCTACAGGTCCAGCTGATCCTCCACTTCCTCCTGCACCTCCTCCCATCATCGGTCCCACGTTCCCTCCTGCACCACCTCCTATCGTCGGTCCCACGTTCCCTCCTGCACCTCCTCCCATCGTCGGTCCCACGTTCCCTCCTGCACCTCCTCCCATCGTCGGTCCCACGTTCCCTCCTGCAGTTCCCGCTAGATTCCCTTCAGGTACTGGTTTCTTGCCCCCACTACCATCTTTGTTGGGCACATTTGGGAGGGGTGCTCCTTTATCGTCTTTCTTCTGTTTGTCATCTGTTTTGTCCTTGTTTTTGTTCTTGTTGCCTCCAAACATCGAGAAGATGCCGCCTCCTCCTTTCTTCTCATCTTTGTTCTTGTTGGCTGAATTCAGAGCTCCCTTCACTGCCCCCTCCACCAAGCTACCTGCTCGGAAAAAAGAAACACTTTAGGTTCAAAAACATATTTTCTGGATCTCCACTTCCCACCTCCTCTGCAGCTCAGTTTTCCAACACATTTTCCTCATTTAAGGTTTTGAAGGCTCTGAGGAGGAACTCCGTAACGTTCCAAAAAATTCACCCAGAGGTGAGATCCAACAGCTCTGTCTCAGACTCTGCAGGCCTCAGTAAAGGTTAAATTTCATGACAGCCATACTTGTCCATCAAATGTGGGTTGTTTGGAGGGCTGCAGGAGAAAGCTATATTCTTTTCTTTAAAAGAACACGGCAGCATGGCTGCTTCTGAACAAAGCAAAGACTGCTGGAACAAACAAGACCAAAGTGCAGATGTTTGTCCATCATGCACAGCAGCACGTTTGGAGGAAACAAACACCTCAGAGCAGCTGTGAGCACGGTGGAGGAGGAATGATGATCTGAGTGCACCATGATCTCCTCTCTGCACCAAAGTATTCTAGAGTCAGCGTGAGGCCGTCTGTCTCACAGATAAAGTTTGGACCAAAACTGGTCACCAGCAGGACAAAGCTCTGAGCACAGCTGCAAATCTGCCACAGCACGTCTGCATGGAGCTGCTGCAGAGCTCAGAGCTGAGCATGAATGAATGCTGCAAACCTGAATGAGCTGAAGTGACGCTGCTCAGCTAGAACAAGTGCCCTTTATTCAACACAGCACATACGTTTACATAATGAAATGCAGCAGGGAGTCACATGTCTGTTTATCAGTTCGTCATCTTGGCAATCTCTCGCTGGACGACATTTTCTTCCTTTTTACAGAACCACCCTGTGCTGGTGCCGTTTTGGTATCTAACACTACAGGACACAACAGAAACCATCACTGCAACTTATCGCTGCTGAATCAGGGGGCGGAGTCAGTTTGCTTTAGTTTTTGTCAAATAAATGCTGACATGATGCAATGTGTCATGCTTTTGTTCTTCTGAGGCTGTATCGAGTCATTTTAGACCCGATAATGACCAGATGACCTCACCACCTCCTCCTCATCTTCTGGTGGACACTCAGGCGTGCCCCAGGGCCTCACCTAAGAGGTGCCCAGGAGGTGCCCTCAGATGAACCCGTGTCATGACGTGGAGAAGTGGCGTCTCTACTCTGAGCCCCTCCCAAATGATTGACTCCTCACACAAACAGGTTTTTCAGTTTTTCTAGGAATTCCTCAGCTCTGACTCGTCCCTGACGAGGGAGGCGTGGGACTCACATCACAGTTACGGTCAGTTAACAGGTCAGGTATGCATAATTAACAATCATTAATAAATGCTTAAACACACAACTTGATTGAGTTAACTTAATCTGAAAAGGGGAATATTAACTAAAACTGCAGCCTTCTCACCTGCACCAGGTAAAGGCAGGTAACCTGAACAAAAGGATGTAAAAATGGACAAAAACTAAAGAAAATATGAGCTGTTTTTTTTCTTGAAATACGCAGAATAAATCTGCCTCTCTGAGCCTGTTTCTAACAACAAAGCAACAAAACTGACCAAAGGAGCCAAAGAGGAGGTGAAGCCCAGCAGGAAGGAGCTGATCTGAAACCAGTCTCGCCAACAACAAAGGCTGCGAAAATCTCAGGTTTTACTAAATGAAACATCATTTTCTCTTTAAATGTCTGCAGTAGAAGAATTTATGTGCCAGTTTCACTGTATCGAATCAGAACATGAACGGGTGGTTCGTTTTTTTACTCACCCACTTTTTGGCCGGCCATCTCTGCGAGGTTGTCCATCTCTGTGGTGTTTCTGTCTCTGGGGTGCACTCAGGTGTGCTTTAAGTTCAGCTCTAAGGTGAGAGCGCAGCCGGCAACGCCCCTCAGGTGGCTCAGCTGAGGAATCGGGTGTGTCTGCAGAGCAGCCCGACCTGTTCCACCGGCTAATTCATCATTCACAGAAGTGCTCTCCTTTTCTGTACTGACGTTACTTCGTATGTTTCTGTGCATCGAACTACTCCCAAAACATGAGCCAACACAAACCGCCCATCACTGAACGTGAGCTCAAAGTGCTGCCACGTTCTTCAGGCCAGAGACACTTCACACTTTAACAGTTCATACACGGTTATTTAAACTGTGACTCACCTGAGAACAAAAGCAAAATCAATGAGTAAGTATTTCTATGATACGCTACTTTCTGTTTCTACTTCTGCTCTATTTCAGCGACTGTTCTGATGCTCAGATGTTATTTGTAGTCTGTACCAGTGCACGTGCACAGTACACAATGTGCAAATGTGTGTACAATAACAAATCTGACCCTAGAATAAAACTAGTTCATGCATTTATTACTTCCAGGCTGGACTACTGTAATTCATTATTATCAGGATGTCCTAAAAACTCCCTGAAAAGTCTTCAGCTGATCCAAAATGCTGCAGCAAGAGTCCTGACAGGGACTAGAAAGAGAGACAGATTTCTCCTGTTTTGGCTTCCTTCATTGGCTTCCTGTTAAATCCAGAATTGATTTCAAAATCCTGCTCCTCACATACAAGGTCTTAAATAATCAGGCCCCATCTTATCTTAATGACCTTGTAGTACCATATCACCCTATTAGAGCACTTCGCTCTCACACTGCAGGCCTACTTGTTGTTCCTAGAGTATTTAAAAGTAGAATGGGAGGCAGAGCCTTCAGTTTTCAGGCCCCTCTTCTGTGGAACCAGCTTCCAGTTTGGATTCAGGAGACAGACACTATCTCTACTTTCAAGATTAGGCTTCAAACTTTCCTTTTGCTAAAGCATATAGTTAGGGCTGGACCAGGTGACCCTGAATCCTCCCTTAGTTATGCTGCAATAGACGTAGGCTGCTGGGGATTCCCATGATGCATTGAGTTTTTCCTTTCCAGCCACTCACTATGTGCTAATAGACCTCTCTGCATCGAATCATATCTGTTATTAATCTCTGTCTCTCTTCCACAGCATGTCTTTATCCTGTCTTCCTTCTTTCACCCCAACCAATCACAGCAGATGGCCCCGCCCTCCTGAGCCTGGTTCTGCCGGAGGTTTCTTCCTGTTAAAGGGAATTTTTCCTTCCCACTGTCGCCAAAGTGCTTGCTCATAGGGGGTCATGTGATTGTTGGGTTTTTCTCTGTATTTATTATTGTGCGATCTACTGTACAATATAAAGCGCCTTGATTTGGCGCTGATCAGTAGTTTTGTCTCTCTCTCACCAGGGCAGAACTCACTGCGGGTTCACGCCGTCGGCCCACGCCCCTCTGAAGAGGAAACACCTGGGCCTCATCAGTGCAGCCGGCACTTAAGCCAGGGAGTGACTTCTACTCATCGTGGGATCGTTGTGTGTGACTCGCATCAGTGCAGCCTAGCTCAGAGTTCACTCTCGCATCTCAGCACATTCCTTCTAACGTGTGTTTCTTCTATAGATCCCCTGGACCCGACCTTGTGTTCCCTGAGTGGATTCCTGTTTTGTGAGTGTTTGGAGAGAGACTGATCGCGAGTGGAGAGTGTCTGAAGAGGCGCGAGTGATTTTTCCCTACCTGGATTCCCCGGGGCCTTTTGCCTGTCACAGTTTAGTGGATAGCACCTCCCCTGCACTACTTGTATATACACCTGGTGGAACTGTAATAAATACCCACTGTGTGCCTCTAAGCCTCTGAGTCCTGCGTGTGAGTCCTAAGCGAATCGTGACACTTAGAGCAAAATGTCAGTCATACAGTGGCTTGCAAAAGTATTCGGCCCCCTTGAACTTTTCCACATTTTGTCACATTACAGCCACAAACATGAATCAATGTTATTGGAATTCCAGGTGAAAGACCAATACAAAATGGTGTACACGTGAGAAGTGGAACGAAAATCATACATGATTCCAAACATTTTTTACAAATAAATAACTGCAAAGTGGGGTGTGCATAATTATTCAGCCCCCTGAGTCAATACTTTGTAGAACCACCTTTTGCTGCAGTTCCAGCTGCCAGTCTTTTAGGGTATGTCTCTACCAGCTTTGCACATCTACAGACTGAAATCCTTGCCCATTCTTCTTTGCAAAACAGCTCCACAACTGCCCTGTGACGGCCTCAGAGGTTGTCTAAGAGAATATTGGGAGCAACAACACCATGATGAGTCCAAAGAACACACCAGACAGGTCAGGGATAAAGTTATTGAGAAATTTAAAGCAGGCTTAGGCTACAAAAGATTTCCCAAGCCTTGAACATCCCACGGAGCACTGTTCAAGCCATCATTCAGAAATGGAAGGAGTATGGCACAACTGTAAACCTACCAAGACAAGGCCGTCCCACCTAAACTCACAGGCCGAACAAGGAGAGCGCTGATCAGAAATGCAGCCAAGAGGCCCATGGTGACTCTGGACGAGCTGCAGAGATCTACAGCTCAGGTGGGGGAATCTGTCCATAGGACAACTATTAGTCGTGCACTGCACAAAGTTGGCCTTTATGGAAGAGTGGCAAGAAGAAAGCCATTGTTAACAGAAAACCATAAGAAGTCCTGTTTGCAGTTTGCCACAAGCCATGTGGGGGACACAGCAAACATGTGGAAGAAGGTGCTCTGGTCAGATGAGACCAAAATGGAACTTTTTGGCCAAAATGCAAAACGCTATGTGTGGCGGAAAACTAACACTGCACATCACTGTGAACACACCATCCCCACTGTCACATATGGTGGTGGCAGCATCATGCTCTGGGGGTGCTTCTCTTCAGCAGGGACAGGGAAGCTGGTCAGAGTTGGTGGGAAGATGGATGGAGCCAAATACAGGGCAATCTTGGAAGAAAACCTCTTGGAGTCTGCAAAAGACTTGAGACTGGGGCGGAGGTTCACCTTCCAGCAGGACAACGACCCTAAACATAAAGCCAGGGCAACAATGGAATGGTTTAAAACAAAACATATCCATGTGTTAGAATGGCCCAGTCAAAGTCCAGATCTAAATCCAATCCAGAATCTGTGGCAAGATCTGAAAACTGCTGTTCACAAACGCTGTCCATCTAATCTGACTGTGCTGGAGCTGTTTTGCAAAGAAGAATGGGCAAGGATTTCAGTCTGTAGATGTGCAAAGCTGGTAGAGACATACCCTAAAAGACTGGCAGCTGTAACTGCAGCAAAAGGTGGTGGTTCTACAAAGTATTGACTCAGGGGCTGAATAATTACGCACACCCCACTTTGCAGTTATTTATTTGTAAAAATGTTTGGAATCATGTATGATTTTCGTTCCACTTCTCACGTGTACACCACTTTGTATTGGTCTTTCACCTGGAATTCCAATAACATTGATTCATGTTTGTGGCTGTAATGTGACAAAATGTGGAAAAGTTCAAGGGGGCCGAATACTTTTGCAAGCCACTGTACATATTTCACCTCTGTAATATTCTTGATATTTATAATTGAGCTATTTGTTCATATTAGAGCTATGCCTTATACTTTGTAATATACTGTATTATTTAATGGTTTCAGTCTGTTACTGCTATTGTCTCAACATCCTTATGGATTATTAAAGTATTCTGATACCATTTAATTCAAAGCTTAAGTTGATTATTATTTTCCAGCTGCTTGTAAATAATTAAGTCATCAGCCTCTGCAGTGATCCGGTCCTATAATGTCTATAATTCTAATGAGAGTCATTAAAGTTTGGAATCTATTATTTCATTTTAGATGTGAAACTGTTCAGTGTGTGTTTATTGTTTATTTTCATCGTTTTCTCATTTCTGCTATTAGTGGATTAACTACTCCCTTCTATGCACATTCTCTCTGTAGTTCATTCTAATTTTAATGGATAATAATTATTTATTAAAATATCAAATACTTCATTATTTTATTATTTATTTTATTTGAACATTAAAAGTAATTTATACACTTATTTCATAATGAATTTTTTGTTATACATCTAATTTATGTATTCATTTATTACATGTATTCACGACCCCCCATCTTCTCCGCATCAGGTCACAGAAAGGTCATTGATTGGTCACCTGTGTCACAGGACTGTTATACCAAACAGTACCTGTGCAACGTTTCAGTTATTTTCTCCTCACATTTAGATCAGTTCACAGAAATGAATTATTTATGTGTGTGATGAGCTACCTCAGAGACTCCGTTTGACCAGAGTAATAATTCCACTTAACTAATTTATTCATTTAATTTATTCAATATTAAAGGACAACCAAACCAGAAACAAGAAATGAATGTATTTAAAGTCCATGTTCAAGCATTTTAGTTTTTGTTACCCAACAATCATATGACCCCCTATGAGCAAGCACTTTGGCGACAGTGGGAAGGAAAAACTCCCTTTTAACAGGAAGAAACCTCCGGCAGAACCAGGCTCGGGGAGGGGCGGGGCCATCTGCTGCGACCAGTTGGATTGATCCATGTTAACGCTGACAGCTCTAATAATAACAAATGATTAAATGCTGATTATTAGAGATAGGTTGATCATATTTAAGATTGAAGCATTAATTAATGGCAGGACTTCTTTGAGCAGTTTTGTAGGAATGGGGTCTAAAAGACACGTTGATGGTTTGGAGGAATTAATTATTGAAGTTAACTCAGAAAGATCAATTGGAGAAAAAGAGTCTAACTTAACATCGATGGTACTAAAAGTAGCTGTAGATAATATTACATCTGTGGGATGATTATTGGTAATTTTTCCTCTAATGGCTTGTGGCACGCCATTTCCTTTTCAGCTTACGAGTTATCTGCCTCAAGCTGTGCGTTTCTTAAAAGACAGACAAAAAAGTGGATTTTTTTTCAGTTGTTTCCTCGGAGGTCGGGATGTACAGCTTCCTGTTTTAGTTTCCTCGAGATGTTTCTTCAGCCAATTCGAAAAGATCATCCAGCAAATCTGAGAAGAACCAAAAGTGACAAATTACTGAATGAATTCATTCAGCGGCACAGCTTGTACACTTCCAAGGTTGCCATATACAAAGAGGCAGCAGAGCAGGCTGTGGCTTCAGTGTGATGGAGCGATGTGCAGTGCTGCTCCTCACACGTACCTCCATCGTTGGCAGAAGCACTTTGTGGTTTTTCTTCACCTTCTCCTTCCATCGCTGCTCCGCCACCACCGCCAGCTTCAGGGAGCGGCCCTTCAGTGAAGAGACCCTTGAATCCGGACTTCCGCTCCTTCTCATCTTCGTCCTCTCTGTGGAAGAGTCCTCCTTTGCCTTCGCCCTTGTCCACCTCCTTCTTTTTGTCCTTGTCGCCTCCTGTCCGTGAGAAGATTCCTCCTCCACCTTTCTTCTTATTCTTGTCTTTGTCTTTGTTCCCTAAATGCAGAGCGCCCTTCACCGCATCCTCCACCGCATCTCCTGTACAAAAAGCACAACACCAGCACGAGTTTAAAATAATGGGTGTACACGACATTCTTTCCTGTACTTCCACTTCCTGCTCCTCTTCCTCAGTTTCCTTTATAGCCGCAGAATCAAATGTTGTCCCACTGCAACTCGTATAAAGGCTTTATGGGTGTTAAACCATGCCAGGTAACTATTAATACTGATAATACAGTCAGTCACACCTCAGCTGAACCCAGCGAGAGTCGTTTTCCAACTATATTTTCCAGCTCTGGAGGCCATCTTTGAAATGATGATCTCACTTGAACTTGTGAGATCACAGTGACCATGTTTGCAGTGTCACAGTGTATCATACTGGTTTAGATAGGTTGTCCAGTCTTGACTTTAGCTGTAAAAGTATTTTTTACACATTGAAATGCTTGAACATGAAAATATCAAAAACTATTAAAGATAAAAGAATTAAACTGTCGTTTGTGTTTCTCACCATCAAAGTGAATCAGTGTCTGTGATGTGTCTGAGTATTGTGAAAAAAGCTGTCCTGTTAAGTCCAGTATGTGAGCGCACTCTAAAAGAGTTGTTGTTACATCAGCTCAACTAAAAAAACTGAAGTTTGAGTTTCCACCTGACTGCAGTTCCGCCTGCTCCACCAATCACAGCAGGAGCAGAAAAACTAATCAGCTTCACTTCTTTTCCATTTATTATTATTACTGTTTTTGCACTCACCCACTTTTTTCCCGACAATCCCTGCCAGTTTGTCCATGTCTGTGATTTTCTGTGTTGCTGTGAGGAAACGTTTCCCTTCTCAGGCAGGTGGAGGTGAGACCGGAGCCAGTGACACCTCTCAGGTGTGTTTGCAGACCAGCTCGACCCGTTCCACCTGCTGTGACGCTGCTCTGACCTCACAGAAATGTAAAACACAGAGTGTGGTCTGACAGCTGAACTGCTGTTTGCTGTGCTTCAGTGATGGTTTTGTGCATTAGTTTGGAGCAGTGGTGTCCCAGCAGGACAAATCTAAAAGTAAAGCGCTGTCCTCTCCCTGTGTCCCACAGCGCTGTCGCAGACATTTTACTCTTTTACTTTACAGCCATCTTGTGGAAGAGTGTTGACTTTTTTTTGCCAATGCTTCATTTTTCATTTACATTTTAATAACCCTGTAGATCCCAACAGTTAACCATATCCCACACAGCTCGAGCCTTTTCAGCTGATTTCTTAGATATGTGGACATCCACACATGATTGTCCTGCGTGTCATGTACACACACGATTTATAGAATACGATGCAGAACATAAACAGAATATATGAAGTATTTAAAATGAGCTCAAAGTTAAACACCTGCAGCCGTCGGAATATTTTACTGCAGAATTCATATTTTTACCTTTAATATTTCATCATCATCATCATTGTTTATTTGTATAGCACTTTAAAAACACACCAGGCAGACCAAAGTGCTGAAGAACACAAATCAAAACAACAAGCAAAATTAAACATACAATAAAATTAATAAGAAAGGTGTCAGTTTCCTAAAGAGTTAAAAGCCAGGAATAAAAATAGGTTTTCAATCTGGATTTAAGGACCTGCACTGATGACGCTTGTCTAATATGGAGGGGAAGCATCGGAGCCGCAATTGAGAACCCTCGTTCTCCTCTGAGTTTTGGCCGCGACATAGGTACCGACAGCAACAGCTGATCAGCTGAACGCCACGAGTGAGGAGGAACATGTGGCTTCAGCAAATCAGATAAGTAGACAGGAGCCAGTGTCACCGGCCTGGGTCTGAAGGACCCAGGGATTTTGAATAAGCATGGATGTGTATTTTTGGTGCTGCTGCCCTTTGTTTCCATGTGTTTGTGTATAGGTGTGTGTGTGGGTGTGACAGAGCACCGGTTCTTCAGGCCTGGTGGGTGTGTCTGCCAGGTGCCTGGCCACACCAGCGGAGGAGAACCACACACACCTGAAGCTGATCAAGCCTCGTTGGGGAGCTATTTAACAGTGGCTGAGTGCTCCTCGACGTTGGATTGTTGCATGAGAGTCCACATCAGTCTTCTAGCTTAGTTAAAGTCTGTGAGCGTGTGTCTACTGGAATTAAGTGTCTTGACAGGTGCCTCTGTTATTTCCCCTCAGGAGGAGCGTGGAACACTGGAGGGCAGCAAGCACAGGGTGTGCAGACAAACGGGAGTGGAGAGCACGGACTTTTGAGAAGACACGACACGGGAGCGCACGGGGATATATTGTCATTTTGCTGCACTGTAAATAAACACGCTGCTCAGCATAAAGAGTCCAGGGTCCTCATTCCCCTCATCCCCACAGTCTGCCACACAGACTGTGACAGCCAGACCATTTAAACATTTAAAAACCAATAAAAGGACTTTAAAACGAATCCTAAATTCAATGGGAAACCAATGTAAAGAATCCAGAACCGGAATGATGTGATCGAATTTTCTACTACCGGTTAAAAATTGTGCTGCTGCATTTTGCACTAACTGCAGGCTTGACAAAGTGCGCGACCCAACCCCTATTAAAAGGGAATTACAATAGTCCAGACGTGAGGTGATAAAAGCATGAATAAGAGTTTCCGAATTGTGTTTGGAAAGGAAAGGCTTGACCTTCGACAGGCGTCTGAGGTGATAAAAAGCTGATTTTAACACCCCATTTACATGACCCACGAAGGTAAGTGTGCAATCAAATTTAACACCAAGATTAGTGATCAAACTCTTCAGATGGGAGGTCAAAACACCAAAATCGACATCTGGAGAATCAGTAGAACGATGAGGGTCAAATAAATGTGTTTCCGAATTGCGATCATTAAAATATAGAAAATTATTTGCCATCCATGATTTGACATATCGCTAAGACAGCCAAGCAGAGATTGACATGGGGAGGTATCCAAATGACTAAAAGGTAAATAAAGTTGACAGTCATCGGCATACAAACAAAATGACACTCCGTGTTTACAAAAAATCGCACCAAAAGGGAGTAAATACAGCGAGAAAAATATAGATCCCTGGGGCACACCCCAAAGCAGAGGGGCCACAGAGGGCCAGCTTAACACAAAAACTCCTTTTGGAAAGATTTGATTTTATCCATGACAATGCCAAATCAAAAATTCCCACACAGTGGTGTAAGCGGGAGATCAGCAGGTCGTGGTCCACTGTGTCAAATGCAGCTGTCATGTCCAATAACACAAGCACAGCATATTTACCACAATCAGTTGCAACAAGAATGTCATTCATAACCAGAGATGGGCAGATTACAGTAACGCGTTACTGTAATCCGATTACTTTTTTCAAGTAACGAGTAATGTAAGGGATTACTATTGCAAAACCAGTAATTAGATTACTGTTACTTTCACGTAGGAACGCTGCGTTACTGCGTTACTAAAACCGTGATTTTCTCATGACAGTGACGTAAGCGAGTGCGACCTTCGTGACAACAGCTGTCTGCAGATCAACAATGGATAATATATGAGTGCGGAGAGAGTATGAGCGTGCAGCGTTTAAAGCGTGGAAGTACTGACCTTACTTTGAGTTTGATTCCATAAAAAGTGACAAAAACATTAGTGTCCACTGTGCGTGGGAAGAAAACTTCTTTTTACAGTGTTACGGGTCCGAAATTGAGGACGAGAGTAAAACAATGATGGTCCAGAAGAGGTCAATCAAACAATTGATTTTAATGAATACACGCAGCGTGGGGAGACGTACACTGGAAACCATCAGTCGTAAATCCCGTCCCAAAATACACTTCAGATTGCTTTTATAACATCAGGGTATTGTAACGCCCCTCATGCGTATACAAGCACATAATTTGCATCTTAAGAACATTCTTTGCCCCTTGTACAGACAATGATCTATTCTAAGAGATAAATGCAGAGACAGAAGTTCCCTTTCTGGCATCCTCTTTCAAATATGGTGATGATCTCAGGCCTTTGAGGTCCCCATGGACTTGTCCTCCTCTTTGCGTCACCTGTAACTAGGCAAACTCAAATGCAACAAGAAGCTGAAGACATTCAGGCCTTTGCTCAGCTACTATTTTACTGTAACAATATACTCAGCATATAAGCTTTTAAGATTATAGATTTAACTCAACGATTTAAAGTGGTTATAACTGCACCTGTAATAAACATGTTAATATTTGATTATGATAACCTCTGTAATACCAATTATAACATAATGCCAGCAACTTCAATAAATGCTTGGATGAAATGATAATTAATACAATGATAAAGATGATGGTTATGTAAAATAATCCCTATAATTCTACAATTCCCTCTCTTGACGTCTCTTCCAGAGACGTCACTCCTCGACCCACTCTGTCACCTCTAGATCCATTAATGGCATCATGGGCCCCGAAACCACCATTCCCAGGTCCACTGCCTTCGCTCTGACCCTCTCTAGCTGTCCCCTGACTCAGCAAATCAGACAATAACCTCATGTCATCTAGGTGGTCCAGTAATAAAACGCCAGCTCCCACTTGAAAACACTTCATGCTTAAGTGGGAGCTGCTCCTTTCCTGGGTCCCTCTCTAGTGGAAATCTAGTGGAATGGACCCTCGTCATCAATCACTAAGTAAACTGAATTCACGCAGGTCTCAAATAAGAAGTAGAAGACACTTGGGCCCTCGCTCAGGCCTGCTACTAGATTTATGTGTATTGTAAGCGTGCATGCAATTAACCTGCTATGTTCTCATCTTCCCTCAACATGTATCACCTGGACACTCTCACCAGTGAAGCTTAAAACCCTCTTGGATAGAACATCAACTCTAAACAAGCACAGATATGCAATGTGTATAAAATGAACTAAACCTGTGAATAGAATGAATGTGATGACAAACATATTCAATGCAATATGAACCCTGTAAACAAAATTACTGATAAACAATGCTGTAAAACATGTTCCTAATGCAATCATAATAATGCAGATTATATAGTAGGAATAAAAGAATTTCTGAATCCCCACAGTTCCTCTTCTGACATTCCGACAAGGAATGTCACCACACCTTATGTTGTATCACTCCGTGCCCCACTTTATGGGTTCTAAGTTCATCTAATAGATTCCCTCAACCCAACCAGGGTTCGCAACCCTTGCCATTATCTTTACCAACAATCCTCTGACACAAGGAATGATACAACAACTAGCGATGACCAGTATTCCCAAAAATACAGTCAAAGAAAACATCACTGACATAGCCACACCTTTCCATTGTCCAAACACAGATGTCATCCAGGACGCCAGCAGATTTTCGATACCTGAGTCTTCACACATAATTTTAGACAAAGTTTTCAAGCCCTCCAGAGCTCGGGTTACTGAGCCATCTGGGGCAGTATTATTAGGGATAAAAGTGCAGCACATGTCGCCGAATATGGCGCACCCGCCTCCCTTCTCATGTTAAGGGCCATTCGATTTCCCATCAGCAAACTCGGACCCAATTGTTCTGCGAACCCCATCATGGCATCCCTGGTTAGGTTAGAGAGTCTCAGCAGATTGCAATGAACATGGTTAATGCGATCAACATTCTTATTAGGTGTCACCCAAAGAAATATACTTTCAAATTCTACCACTATCAGATTTACCAGCTTGTACTCATTAGGAACTCCCCTGGGCACTCCTATGGAGTCTATCCAGGTCGGCGAGTTCAAACGAGGATCATCACAAATCAAATGTGAATGCGCTGGTAGACCCTTTACCATAATTCAACTCTATGCCATTATTCATGCTGAGACACTCATCACCTTTACCTGACACCTCGCGCTTTTGTGTTTTTACCGATCCTGTTTTAGCAACTACAGTCTCAGGAAGTGCTGGGCTGGACTGGCCTCCGTGTTCAGACAAGTGGTTCGGAGCGCCCTGCAAAATATAGACAATAAACAACACAGCCATAGTTAATATCATTGCATACAATAAACATGTAGTTGTAAGGAACATTCTAATCAGTTTTCTCCTTACGTGTCTCTGATTCGTGTGTTTCTCCTGGTAAAAGGTCCTACATTATTTTCTCAACCTCTGATTTCTTCGCCCCCTTTAACGGGTAGCGCATATCCGGTCTGAACACTGTGTTTGGGCAATTTACGAATTGTTGCAGGATTTCTATGTTATGTAAAGTTCCTCTCATCCCTTTTATGCTTCCATTATAACCTATGTCTAACAAGCTTTTGATCTTCTTTGTAATATAAACAACTAGGTGTCGTGGTGAAGAGGGAGCTGAGTGTAAAAGCGAAGCTCTCAATTTACCAGTCGATCTACGTCCCTACCCTCACCTATGGCCACGAGCTGTGGGTAGTGACCGAAAGAACGAGATCGCGGATACAAGCGGCAGAAATGAGCTTCCTCCGAAGGGTGGCTGGCCTCTCCCTTAGAGATAGGGTGAGAAGTTCGGCCATCCGGGAGGGGCTCAGAGTAGAGCCGCTGCTCCTCCACATCGAAAGGAGCCAGTTGAGGTGGTTCGGGCATCTGACAAGGATGCCCCTGGGCGCCTCCTGGGTGAGGTGTTCGGGCATGTCCCACCGGGAGGAGGCCCTGGGCAGACCCAGGACGCGCTGGAGAGATTATATCTCTCGGCTGGCCTGGGAACGCCTTTGGTGTTCCCCCGGATGAGCTGGAGGAGGTGGCTGGGGAGAGGGAGGTCTGGGCTTCTCTGCTTAGGCTGCTGCCCCCGCGACCCGACTTCGGATAAAGCGGATGAGGATGGATGGATGGATGGAGGTGTCTTTGTGCTCTGTTTTTCTCCTTTCTCTGGTTGGTTCCGTTCGGTCTGGGGCTTCCAGGATTCTCGCCCCCCTGTGGTCGCTGTGGTCCTGAAATCTTCTCCTGTAAAAGATAGAAAACAAACAGCCTCTCTCTGCTACACCTCACTAATCTACTGTGTTCATCCAATGTTCCTTTAGTTATTCAAACTTGGTTCACAATATCATGTTCTGGGCTTTATCCTTTTTATTAACTTTACTTAATCTCAATGCTCTTTATGTGTGTGAGCAACACTTTTAGTTTTATTAAACACACCCCAGGTAAAATATACACCGTCCCCATGTCAGCCTAAATCTGCACTAGAAAGCACGCTTCAAACTTTCTATCAGGATTTATGCCTCTTTTTGCTTCAGGCATATACATAACATGCAAAAATTACTGTTAATGCCAGTTAGACAAGTTTCCATTATCTACAACATTTTGTTTCACCCGGCTCACCCTCACATGTTTCCTGTTCACTTATTGCATACTTATCTTTAACACCGTCTGCCTCACTAGTTGCTAAGCAGAAACAAAGCAACATGTGTTCCACCTTTGCCCTATAAAATAAATCTATGTCCTGTTTGTGTCTGTAAGCATGTTTTGCATTCATTCATTACACTCCACGCCATCCCTGCAAGTTAAGAGCTATACAGTTAAAAGCTACAGGCCTTTGGCCTCGCCCATTTTAAATAAAGCAGGGGAGTTCCATTTTACTTTAAAAATAACTCTATTTAAAAATAACAATTTCTGCCTCAGTTTTACCATATCTAAATTATCAACAACCCCACAAGTCATAAAATGATCCTAGAACTCATTTCAAATTACCCCTTAAATACCCTCTTTTTATTTGGACACACCAAATGTGTCCAAATAAATAAAAACTCAAAAAACTCAAAATGCATCACCCGGGCTTAAGAAATTAAAGGAAAACGGTTAGTCATATCATCTCATTTCTCAGAACACTTCAGCCATCCTCCTCCCCGGTATTTTGCTCCAGCCCTGAAAACCTGTGTTTAAGGAACAAAATCAATTTTATTATTATGTCAAATCTTCTCCAAATCGTTGCTCCATGCAAAGTCTGGATCCTTGGAACTTCCTGGAAACAAAACCTGTACTTTACATTTCATACTCTCCCTCTATGATCCAGTCTGTGTCATGACAAAAAATAAACTTAAACAGAACAGTTATTAATCATGTATCACCTCAGTTAATGGTAACTTGAGTTATATCAAAAAATGTTTTCCCTTTTAGCATTTTATAATGTAATAATATGGTCTAACCCAAATCAACAAAACAGAAATTCACTCAAAGGAACATCAGCATCCCCAGATTTAAGTCTCCCACTTGTCCTGCTCATGGCAAAAGCAAAACAAAGCATCCCCTTTCTTTTCCTCACATGGTAAATTTGTCCACATTTATTCATTCCCACCTTAGTCCAGTCACTCACATTCACTCACATGCATTCACACATGATATTTTTTGCTGATCTGCAGCCTTCTGCGCTCGTCATCAGATGCTCCACATCAGCAAAATGAGCTCAATCATTTGTTTTATTTCGTTTTCCCTTTTAGGAAAATAGTTCTCTATACTTTTGACTGGATTGACTCGCTGCAATCCTTACTTGGTAATTTGTCCGCGCCGTCAGTTCACTCTCTTCCAGGCCTGCTTAGAACAAAAATGAAAAAGAGAGCTGATTATTAGCTCATCAAAGTACAAAACAAAATCACCTGACAGGTTTTTTCTAAGTGCACTGTTACAAAAACTATGGGCCCTTTTAGACATGTCCATGTTTATCAAAACTCCCTCTATTAAAATGAAAAACAACAGCCCCAGAAAATCTTAAACCATCTTAAATTTCACCCTTTCAACGCACTGAAAACCTCGTCAAAAGATCAAAGACCGTTTGCACAATGTCTCCCTCCCTCACTTTGCCATGTTTTCATTCAGCATAAGATATAGACCGATTTTGACAACGTGTCATCACTACATTATAAATTTCCTCTCCAAATCTGCACCTCTGAACAGACCTGACCACCGTAATCAAATATCCTGATACTTTACCATTATATATTTCGCCAAATAATCTTCAACAGCCACCGCTCTCTCTTGAACTGAAAGCCTCCGACACACACGCACACAGGAAGTGTCTCTGCTCCAGCTAATTTGCATACTGAGTCATAGCTCAACAGCCAACTTGACAAGAGAAATACATGTTTAAACCTTATCACATTATTGAATTATTTTCATTTTCTTTCTATACTAATCACTGGTTTTAATCACTCAGTACGAGAGCACTCCTAAGTCACTCTTTTAGACTACTTTAGTCACTTTTCTTCTGTTAATTTCCATAACTCACTCCCCTGTCATATAACTCCTCTGAGTCAACTTCAACTTCAAGCTGTAAGTCTATTTTATTAAACATTCACACCATTCTATCACTCATACTAGTAGCAAGCTGATCTTCATTGCGTATGCTTGTGTTCTTAGCCAGGTTTTTAATCAATATCTGTTCATTAATCTTCATGAGCTTGTCTCTGTAAGGTTAATGCATTCTCTGTTTGTATGTGTATGTGTATGTGTTATTTTTGCATATATGGCTTCACAGTCTCCCAGACACTTCCCAATTCTCCAGTTAAACAGTCAGTTTTCTTTTTTCCCCGAATTACTAACCCAAACTTTAATTTCCCACCTTGAATAAAAGCACTCCTGGTCTTCAGCCAGGTGTTAGGGCTTGCTTTTCAGGTTCATGGACACATGATTCTGTGAACAATTCAACCAGAAACTTGCCTTAACTTATCCAGTGATGTTAACCTATAATTTTCTTCCGACTGCGGCCGTGGAGAACTGGTCGGGGTCTGCTTTACTCCTGAAAATAACAAAACTAAGACATTTTCATTATTATCATCATTGCTTAAATGACCCATTTCCCTCTCTCTGGTCAGAGATACCAATTATGCCATGCATGTAAGCGTGTTCTTCCTCGCCATCTACATTAATTGAATGTAAGCTGCTTCTTCATTGAATTAATTCATTGAGTTCTTCGTTGCATTTCTATGTATTCATGTTAATGTACTCTACGTGTAAGCTGTTTCTTCATTGCATCTTAAATTATAATCAGTTTTACTTCAGGCATTTTTCACTGAGGTTTAGATTCAAACTATCTCACTTCTGATTCATTTCAAAAATAATCTCACATGTAACAACTTGTGTATGTGTGTTTTCAATTCATTAAGATAATGACAATTATTTTCTTTCATTATTCTTACCTTTTCTAATGTTTACCTCTTTGTTATGCTGTGGTGGACATCCCTAAACAGTCATGAGTTCAGGTTTCAATTTTCAGTCCAAACATATCCTGTATTCTCGCAATTAAACTCGTCCAGCTTCATCTCTCACCGGTCCTTTTTCATCCACAGTGTCCTGTTCGGGCTTCAAAGCTCCAGCAAACACAGTCTGTTTCTTCTCTGTTCCTTTACAGTCTTTCTTTTAGGTTAAGTTCCAGCATGGCAAATATCACATTCAGTGCCTTCAGTCTTATTTTCATTTGCTCTGTTTTCTTCTCCATTCATGGCAAATATGAGAGTCAGTGCCTTCAAGCAGACACATCACACTGTTCTTCACCAGCATGCATGTTGCATTTTTCATACTGCTGGACTCATCAGTGGTCGTCAGTGTTACTGCTTTCGCTTGCACTGCTTTTAGCTTCAATTAATTCTTCAAGTCCACGGTGTTCTGTCGGTCTTCATCAGGAAATTGACTGTCCTTTGAGTTTCTTCTCAGTTTCAGGGACAAAGTGAGAGATCAAGCCGCACAACTTCGAGCCAAAGACTGGCTTATTCTCCCAATTCTGTTAATCTATTGTTATGGCGCTGCACTCAAGGTTCCAATGTTGAGAGAAGTCCACCTGTATGGGCACACTAAAGCATACAATTAGTATTATATTCATTTTTTCTTAACGGCTTCATTTGCTTCATGTGCCTAGAGGTAACTCATCTGTCTCTCTGTGTTCTTTCTTTACACACTCAGTTCCTTTTATGGGCATGCAAAGTTCCTGTCCCAGACACACACACACACATACTTCCTGTTTCTTCAGGCAACAGTCAGACTCTGTCTCCCTTTAAATTTCACAGTCTACAAACGATCAGTAATTCTACTAAATCTTGATCTAAAAACAATACACCTTCATTTCATGCACACTTTTAAATAGAGCTCTTTCAAACATAAAAATAAACTCAACCTCTCATACCATCACTCATGCATTTCTTGAATTAAAAGCACTTGCAAACTTTAAACATCCTATTTTACCTCACAAAAGAAATATATTTCACACTCCTTTATTTCATACACACTTTTTAAATGTTCTAACCTCTTTCAGACACCATGAATCGTCTCACCCACCCTGCCTTTTCTCTCACTCAGACAACTCACGCAGAGTCACTCAAATCAAATACTGACAGCATTCACACGGTTAAAATCACTCAAAATACACTTTCCTATGCGTATTTTGGACATGCCTTCCATAATCAGAAAGAGCAAGTCAAAAGAAAAAGAAACTGAAACCTCTCATCATTCTCACAGCTTCTCACCACACACACATAACTGAAAAAATAAAACACACCAGCATTTGTTACTCAAGATATATACATCTATCAAAATTCAGTCATTTACTATACATCCACACTAATATATTCAAACTGTATTTATACTCTCGTAATAAGCAAAACCAACCTCTTAATTACAGGCATTTAGCAATATTGGCAAACAATAGTTATAAAGCTCAATACTCTCGAAACTGAAACCACCCTCTCTGCGCGTCACCGCTCCTCATTTGCATTTACACACCATCAGTGCACATCCGGCTGTGCATTGCTGACACAGAGACTGATCTTACTCATAGATCTCATATTTTATATTACACAGAGACGTCTTTATATTTACAACTGCAGTATTAGGCCTGACATTTCAAAACCTACACAATTTCGACAAATTTAAATTAACGGTCCAACCGATAAACTCCCTGAGTTTTTTGTCATCAATTAACCAGTCTCGGCCCCGGACCGTGGTCACATATCTAATGCCCTAACACAATATAAAGCCCGGCTTTATATTCAATTAAGACTTAACTGTCACAAACACTTCGCCAATAACCTATAACTCTAAATTCTCTCTGCAGTCCAACTGCTTTAAATACACTTATTCTCTTTACTCTTTACTTATTTTCAGTGTTTCATTATCTTTACTTCAACTTATACTTTAGTTCTCATGAGATTTTCACCAAAATCAAAACAGACATTTAGCAGTAATTTCAGTGAGTAAACTTTTAATTTGGAATATCCAATTGGCACATTTTGGAAATAATTCAACAGGTAGTGCCTTACCTTTGAATAAGCCGGCTTATGTCCACTCACTTCGACCACTGACTCGTGTCTGCTCGTTCGAGCGCCTCGGACCCTCTCGGTCTCAATCTCCAACTCTCTCCCCCTCAACCCTCGGCCAATGCACCAAATGTTACGGGTCCGAAATTGAGGACGAGAGTAAAACAATGATGGTCCAGAAGAGGTCAATCAAACAATTAATTTTAATGAATACACGCAGCGTGGGGAGACGTACACTGGAAACCATCAGTCGTAAATCCCCGTCCCAAAATACACTTCAGATTGCTTTTATAACATCAGGGTATTGTAACGCCCCCTCATGCGTATACAAGCACATAATTTGCATCTTAAGAACATTCTTTGCCCCTTGTACAGACAATGATCTATTCTAAGAGATAAATGCAGAGACAGAAGTTCCCCTTTCTGGCATCCTCTTTCAAATATGGTGATGATCTCAGGCCTTTGAGGTCCCCATGGACTTGTCCTCCTCTTTGCGTCACCTGTAACTAGGCAAACTCAAATGCAACAAGAAGCTGAAGACATTCAGGCCTTTGCTCAGCTACTATTTTACTGTAACAATATACTCAGCATATAAGCTTTTAAGATTATAGATTTAACTCAACGATTTAAAGTGGTTATAACTGCACCTGTAATAAACATGTTAATATTTGATTATGATAACCTCTGTAATACCAATTATAACATAATGCCAGCAACTTCAATAAATGCTTGGATGAAATGATAATTAATACAATGATAAAGATGATGGTTATGTAAAATAATCCCTATAATTCTTCAACAGCAAAAACCCCCTAAACTTCCAAGCAAGCAGCGAGTGTACTACGACGTAATGTGAAACTCACAGAGAAACTCGCAGAGTCTTCCACTGACCGCTGCGGCACACCTGCACCAGGGTAAACCTCCGCCTACCCCAGTCCTGCTATACAGGTGAAAATAGAGCAACAGGACCGCTAGTCTTTGATTTTATTTATTTTATTTTCTGCTGTGTTTTACTTGCATCTATTTGAAAGAGTGAGTGTAAACACAAAAACATATTTTATTTTATGTGCTGGAATGTGCAGAAAATAGGTTTAAATGTCAAACAAATTTCTTACAGTCAGAGAATGTTGCATATAATTAAGTTTTTGCTTGATGTATAAAGTTAAAAGATTAAAACTAATAAAACAAGTTTTAAAAAGAGACGTTTCCATTTGATTACATTTTGTATGATGGATTATGCAGAAAAAGTAGAATTGGGCTGAAAGTATACAAACACATGACATCCTTATAGAATATGATGTAACACTATAGATCAACTTACCTCAGAATATATAAAGCATACAAACAATTACAACAATATGATGCAACAAACTACTAATCCAAAATACTCAAAGCTTCATAGAACTGAAACAAACATTTATCTTTAGCTCCGTTCTGCTGCTGATACATACTTTAGGTTTCTGAATATTAAACTTGTTGCTGCCTTTCATAGTGTGTAACTTGAAGGCCCTGAGTACTTTCTCCCACACTGAAAACACTGGGATGATCACATTATTTGAACATTACCTAATAAGACTGATTCAGGACAGACAATTAGTTATGTTAAACTTTCCTAGCAGTCCTTCACAAACAGGGAACAGTCTGTCTATTCTCTCCATCTGTCAGCTGCTGCTGGCTCTTCCTCCTCCTCTTCCTCACACACTGCTGAGTTTGTCCTGGTGGATCATCAGGGGTGCAAAGCCTCACAGATGATGTGCAGCAGTGGGTCCCTCAGTCTGTACACCTGAGCCATCCTTCAAATCCGGGGAAATGAAGGATGCATTTATCGGCCGCATTTGGAGCAGCCTTCATCATGTCGCTGTGACGTAATCGGCCTTCAAATGCAGCCTCTGAAGGATGGAGATCCTGATTTGGGACACTGCTTAAATCTGACTAAACAAGACCGGCGACTGACAAAATAAAGCAGGAAGTAATGCACACTGAGACACTGGTGACAAAGCTCTTTTAATTGACCCTGTTTATTAAAGCAGGACAAACAATATAATGATAATAATCATAAAACAATCAGACGGAAGAATTTGAATTTTCTGCTGAACATGAAGTGAAAGAAGATAAAACACAGCAAACATGATATGATGGAGTCATCTCAGGAGGCTGCAGGTGGAGGTTTGATGAGGCTGAAGGAGGTTTTCTATTTAAACAACCCGCCAACGATGTTCCCCAGACCTGAGAGAGAAACGAGAAATTTATATAAGACAAACACAAATGGAGCCGACGCGGGCTCGTCTCGGCCTAAAGCTGCAGTTCCTCTAACGTCCAGCAGAGGCAGCAGCGAGTCAGTTCCCACACTGACCTCTGTGGATAATTTCCTCTTTCATAACAGCTGTACAGGTTTGATTTTTGGATGATAACACGACAGGCTGCCATCAAATTCAAAATGAAATCATATCAAATTTAAATATTTGATCTATTTTCCATGTTGTAAATCAGCTTTCTGCTTTCATCCTGCACGATGCCAAGTCACATGTTTAAACACAAAATGTTTAAAAATGCTGCTCAATTAGACAGCGCTCACCTCCTCCACCTCCTCCACCTCCTCCTCCTCCCTGACCCTCGTTTTTGTTTCCACCGTCGAATGACAGCACGTCGTCGATATTTACTCCTCCTCCTCCTCCTCCTCCTCCTCCTTCCTTCTTCTTCTCACCCTCCTGGCCACCCTTCTGCCCCTTCTGCGCGTATGCATTCATGGCCTTCTTCACTCCACCCTCCACCACCTTACCTGCACAACAAACAGCGTTTAGGCATCCACACCTGAAGGGCTCTCACCATCACAGGTTGTATATATGTACTGATTATTACTGCTTATTTCTACTTTCAGTTTGAGCTATTTCATCTGTATTTGGCCATCTGTAACCACGTACCGACACAGCTCCACAGCCACAGACGGACGGTTTTAGGGACGAAACAGGAGCCAAGGCAGCTGAAAGGTGAACCGTGTCTGTGCGTGTAGTGCTGCTAGTTTGTGGTGACCCTACTTTTGGAGCCATGCTGAGCAGCTAGGTTGGAGCTGGTGGCCTCAGCTCGCTCTCTAAAGTTTCTGGCCTCACGTTAGCGTTGCTGTGGAAGGATACGCGTGGATCAGTTTCCCCTTTTTGTGTCTGCAGTACCTGATGGGCGGTGTGACTGTGCGTGAAATGGGCGTGTACCCGCTGTGCTTCGTGTCTGCTCCCTGCGCTTCAGCGGCTGAGTTTGCAGAACAGGCTGAACAACGACGGCCGAGTGCGATAATTACACTTACTTTGCATTGACGTTTCTATGACAACATGATTGTTTGCACTGTAAACAAGGCCACCCTCACTGACACGGCCGTGTGGAAAATTCCTGTCAGTTTCACGCAGGAATGTGGACGGACAAACCGACTCCACAAAAAAAGGGGAACTGCCGGTGTAGGTGTTGTAGGTGTTTGCATCGATATTGTTGCACACCTCGTCTTCTTAACAAAGTCTAAAAATGACGTTAAATATTTACATTTTGTTTCTGCAGACTGAAAATTAAATGACTGCTCATTCATAAAGTCTGTGATTTAGTATCAGATCAAACTCAGCCGTGCAGACAGTGTTATCGCTTCCTGATTGTGAGTCTGAAGTAAAGTGTGAGTGCTCAGTCAGCTGATCGCCACATTTGTAATGAAGAAAAGATGAAACACGAATGAAGAGATTCAACTAAACTGTTATAACCTAATTACAAATCTTTCATTTTAGCTTCATATTTTGAACCTTTTGAAGGAAACTCTCTGAGGTTTGAAGCTGTTGTAGACAGCAGAATAAAAACTTCTCTTCTTTGAAATAATATTTAAAGCTGATGAAATCTGAGAGATTTTTCTCAAACTCACCGGCTTGCTGTCCCACAGCACGCGCAATCCCGTCTGACATGACTGCTGCTGCCCGGAGTGTGTCTGTGGATGCTGAAGCGTCTGTCTTATACACGAGGGTGCGCTCGTCCCCTCAGGCGATGGGGTATGAGCGCCGCTCCCGCCCTGCTGAGGAATCAGGTGAGGCTGCCACGCAGGGCTAACCTGTCACACAGGTTTGAGGCCAGGCGGCAGCATCATTTATCTATTATCGTATTTATACAGTGACAGCTCACGACAACTGCTGTTGTTGTTAGTTACTTCAGACTTTTAATAAAAGACCTGCTCAAACAGGAACGGTAGTTTGAGAAGATGGCAGCACTGAGGTGAAATACACCTGTGATGGTGGGAGCCCAACAGGTGACTGAACAGTTTCCTCCAGTTGAGAGACAAGTGCAAACCTTGCTCATAAATAATTTGTAGACTATGAATGTAAGGACAACAGCATGAAGGTGAAAGACAGAGATCTGGTGGTAGAGCATCACTTCCTGTTCCTGCTCAAACACAGTGGTGTTTCTGAGTAGCTTTTCTGCTTAGCAATTTAATTTAAATCTTTTGATACATCCCTTTTTCATAGTATAATCTTAACGTGCTTCATCTGAATCACCCTTTCTGTGTGCTCACTGCCTAATTTATAGCCAAAGTATTCACTCACTGTCTCTTTACTGTTTCGCTAGCTTAGCTCGTAGCCGACTCGTTAGCACCATGGCTACTTCACCTGTCCCTCCTGCACTTTCCTGCTCATTGTGTCAGATGTTTAGTTACTCCTCGGCCTCCTTTAGCAGTAATGATACCTGTAACAAATGTAGCATATTTGCAGCTCTGGAGGCCAGGATTACTGAATTGGAGACTCGGCCGCACCCTTCATTCACCCGTAGCTAGCCAGGCCCCTGTAGCTGGTGCAGCCGAAGATAGCGTAGGCCCCGCTAGCTGTTCCCGGCAGACCCCAAGCAGCTGGGGAAAGAGGGCGGCTGGGTGACGGTGAGGAGGAAGCATAGTCTTAAACTGAAGCCCCAGGTACACCACCAACCTGTTCATGTGTCTAACTGCTTTTTCCCCACTCGGCGACACACCCGCCGGGGTCAAACTCTGGTAATTGGTGATTCTGTTCTCAGACATGTGAAGCTAGAGACACCAGCAACCATAGTCAATTGTCTTCCAGGGGCCAGAGCAGGCGACATTGAAGGAAATTTAAAACTGCTGGCTAAGGGTAAACGTAAATACAGTAAGATCATAATTCACGTCGGCAGTAATGACACCCGTTACGCCAATCGGAGGTCACTAAAATCAATATTGAATCGGTGTGTAACTTTGCCAAAACAATGTGGGACTCTGTAGTTTTCTCTGGTCCCTCCCCAATCAGACCAGGAGTGACATGTTTAGCCGCATGTTCTCCTTAAATTGCTGGCTGTCTGAGTGGTGTCCCAGAAACGATGTGGGCTTCATAGATAATTGGCAAACCTTCTGGAGGAAACCTGGTCTTGTTAGGAGAGACGGCATCCATCCCACTTTGGATGGAGCAGCTCTCATTTCTAGAAATATGGACCAATTTATTAAACCCCCAAAATATGACTATCCAGAGTTGGGACCAGGAAGCAGAGTTGCAGTCTTACACGCCTCTCTGCAGCTTCTCTCCTCCTGCTACCCCCAAAACCCATCTCCATTGAGACTCTGTCAGCTCCCAAACAGACAAAAAACAAACTAAAACCAGCAATAAACAACTTAAACATAAAAATCACAAAGAAAGAACAATACAGTATCCACATCTGAACCAAAGAGTAAAACAGTGAAATGTGGATTATTAAATATTAGGTCTCTCTCTCCAAGTCTCTGTTAGTACATGACTTAATAATTGATCAACAAATCGATTTACTCTGCCTTACAGAAACCTGGTTGCAGCAGGATGATTATGTTAGTTTAAATGAATCAACACCCCGAGTCATTCTAACTACCAGAAACCTTGAAGCACAGGCCGAGGGGGCGGTGTGGCAGCAATTTTTCACACCAGTCTATTAATTAACGAAAGACCAAGACAGACTTTTAATTCATTTGAAAGCCTGATGCTTAGCCTCGTCCACCCCAGCTGTAAAACTCAGAAACCAGTCTTACTTGTTATCATCTATCGTCCACCTGGGCCTTACACAGAGTTTCTCTCTGATTTCTCAGACTTTTATCTGATTTAGTGCTCAGCTCAGATAAAATAATTATTGTGGGTGATTTTAACATCCATGTAGATGCTAAAATGACAGCCTCAACATGGCATTTAATCTGTTATTAGACTCAATTGGCTTCTCTCAAAATGTAAAAGAACCCACCCACCACTTTAATCACACTCTAGATCTTGTTTTAACATATGGCATAGAAACTGAACATTTAACAGTGTTTCCTGAAAACCCTCTGCTGTCTGATCATTTCCTGATAACATTTACATTTACAATAATTGATTACACAGCAATGGAGAGTAGACTTTATCAAAGTAGATGTCTTTCTGAAAGTGCTGTAACTAAGTTTAAGAATATAATCCACCCACTGTTATCATCTTCAATGCCCTGTACCAACATAGAGCAGAGCAGCTATCTGAACGCTACTCCAACAGAGGTCGATTATCTTGTTAATAATTTTACCTCCTCACTACGTACGACTCTGGATACTGTAGCTCCTGTGAAAACTAAGGCCTCAAATCAGAAGTACCTGACTCCGTGGTATAATTCTCAAACACGTAGCCTAAAGCAGATAACTCGTAAGCTGGAGAGGAAATGGCGTGTCACAAATTTAGAGGATCATCATTTAGCCTGGAGAAATAGTTTGCTGCTTTATAAGAAAGCCCTCCATAAGCCAGAACATCTTACTATTCGTCACTGATTGAAGAAAATAAGAACAACCCCAGGTTTCTCTTCAGCACTGTAGCCAGGCTGACAAACAGTCAGAGCTCTACTGAGCCAACCATCCCTTTAACGTTAACTAGTAATGACTCAGTGTTTAATATGGCAGAGCTGAAGTGACTGAATCTTCATGTTTTGACAAATGTGAAAAGTTTTTGATTGTTGAGAGTCTCCTGCTCTGTGTGTGTGTTTTCTAAAAACCCTGCATGAGTCACGCTTTATTATTTATGTTCATAATAAGCTCGCTGACAAAGAGCTTTTTCGCAGGACTCCAGGGTTAAAGGTCAACAGGACATCATCATGTGGGTACCTGCAACGTCCCAGGCCTCAGTTTGTTGATGGAAACTCAAAGATTCATTACAAAAGGTCAAACAACGAAAACCAAAAGACAACAAACAAGTGGAACAGAAGCTGGCCACATGTACACCATGACCTCAGAGATATGAAAGACCTACATTTATCTCGCAGTTTGTTGGGAATGAAGTTTCCACTGGGACACAAACAACATGCTGGAAGTTAAACTGGGATCTTCTGCTGTTTGCAGGATTGCTTCACAGCTCTCAGCTCAGGAATCGTTCAGCGTGTGAACTCAGCGAGGACTCGGTCATATCCTGGTGTTGGTTTGAACATCTAGAGACAGATGTGTGTAAACGTGCAGCCTGCCTTATGTTTCATAATCTGAAACCTTTGGGATGTTTATGCAAAGCAGTGTGAGTTCACTCATCAGTTTCTGTGAAGCTCGTTGCTGTTTATTGACCTGTCAGACCGGTCGATTGGCTTTGTTTCACGCTCTTCTGTTGATGGAGGCGCCAAGGATAATCCGGTGTCTGATTGGCTGCAGAATCCAGGTGTTGCTCCGGGCAAGCGCATTAACATTTATGGGTCTGACTGTAGCTGCCCTGCTGTCACTGAACGCCTCTCTTTGTTTGTTTCATAAACAAAAGTGGGTTAAGTAACCACGGAAACCAGGTGATTCCGTCCTCATTCCCAACGCGTAACATAACGATGATTTGTCATGTCCCGAGGTGTCCCATAGCAATACGAAAGGCAACCTTCTACATTCCTATGATACGCCCGGATTCTGGAGGGAATCCAATAGAATGACTGAGTTGGCTGAGGAGTGCACTGACATGTAAAGGAGGTCTTCCACATTATGCTGTCTGTAAGAAGAGCAGTAGTCATCCTCCAGCCTTATGCAGTCTTAATCCGCGACTGATAGAAAACTCCAGGCCTTCCTTGAGCTGGTGATGAGACTGAGCAAAATAAAACCGGAAGAATCTAAAGAGCAGACACAGAGAAGCTACGTGGAACTGGTGTTTGTGTCTGTGTGCCAAACAACAGCTCAGAGCATCCTCATGGAGGGTGCTCCATCGTTCTGCTGAGGGACTTCAACACTTATGTGGGCACCGACAGTGTGACCTGGACAGGTTTGAATGGGAGAAACGGCCTAGTGTGAACCCGAGTGGTGTTCTGTTATTGGACCTCTGTGCTAACCACACATTGAACACTGTGTTGAAGAATAAAGGTGTTCATATTTGCATGTGGCACCAGGATTTTGTAGTCATACCATCGGATCTGCAGCTGTATATTCTGGACACGTGGGTGAAGGTAGGAGCTGAGCTGTCAGCTGATCACCACCTGGTGACGACTTGGTTGGGGTGATGGGAGAACAAACATACAGTAAGGGTGGGAATGTCTGGCAGAGGCCGCGAGATCTTCAACTGCTGCCTTGTTGTTGTCGGTGAGGCAGTGTGTCATCGTCAGGGGGTCCTTGACAGGAGCGTGGCGGATCTTTGACCTCCGTCTGCGACAGTGAGAGTGCAAGTAGTGTTTAGTCAAACCGGTGATGATGGAGTGAAAATGGAAGTTCATTGGTTTACAGAAAGCTTTACTATATTCATGCATTTGAAATTCGCTCAGGAGTTCTAAGATCATACCAACATGTAAATGTAGAACCTTTCTGTAAAACACTGACATTGTCATGGTACAGAATGACTCTGTGTTTGTGATTATTAATACTCATCGTTTGAGTTTCTGGTTATTTGTTCATTATTTCTGGTGTTTAGGTGTTCCTCTGCCTCCTTCTTGTCTCCACGTTCATGTGTTTCCTGTCGTACTTTGGAGGGTTTCGCATCCTGGGTTCAGTGCTTTGAGTTTTCTTTTTAATCAATGTCCCTCTTCACCCACGACTGCAGACCTGCTGATGGTTCCAACACCATCATTAAGTTTGCAGATGACACCACGGTGATTGGCCTCATCAGTGACAACGATGAGGCCGCCTACAGGGAGGAGGTGGATCGTCTGGCTGAGTGGTGCGACACAAACAACCTGCTGCTTAACACCGAGAAGACCAAGGAGCTCATCGTGGACTACAGGAGGAATGCTGACCCACATCCACCCATCCACATTAAGGGGACGGCTGTGGAGCCTGTGAGCAGCTTCAAGTTCCTGGGAGTCCACATCTCCGAGGATCTCATCTGGACGACCAACTGCTCCAAGCTGGTCAAGAAGGCTCACCAGCGCCTCTTCTTCTTGAGGACTCTGAGGAAGAACCACCTGTCCTCAGACATCCTGGTGAACTTCTACCGCTGCACCATCGAGAGCATCCTGACCAACTGTATAACAGTCTGGTACGGAACTGCTCTGCCTCGGACCGGAAGGCGTTGCAGAGGGTCGTGAAAACTGCCCAGCGCATCGCCGAGCACCACTTCCTGCCATAAAGGACATCTACAGGAAGCGGTGTCTGAAAAGGGCTGGGAAAATCATCAGAGACCCCAGTCACCCATCACATGGACTCTTCACCCTCCTGCCCTCTGGGAGGCGCTACAGGAGCCTCCGGACTAAGACCACCAGGTACCGGAACAGCTTCTTCCCCACAGCTGTCAGACTCCTGAACTCTGCCTCCTGACATCTGACCCACGTTAAACTCATGGACTGAACATACACACACCCACAACCACCTACACACACACACACACACACAATGGACAACTGTACCCTCATACACACAATAATAACATGGACTGAACCATCACTCACAACCACTAGCACTTTATACAGCCTCTGTAGAAATTATCCACATATCTCACTTATCTTAACTGCACTACTGTATAGTTCTGTGTAAATAATCATTCTGTACATACGATAATTTTTAATCCTACAACTGTTTATAACTTGCATAGTTCACATTTCTGTATAACTGTATATCTCATATTTCTGTATAGTTTTTATTTCATATTTATATCCTGTACATAGCTTGTACTCACTACAGCCTGTACATACTTATAGTTATAGAATATTCATAACATACTTCATACCGTGTACATTATAACATACCATAATAGACCCATTTCTGTAACATACTTACATATCTATATTATTGCTAATATATATTGTATTATATCTATATCACTAAAGCACTTCTGGATGGATGCAAACTGCATTTCGTTGCCCTGTACCTGTGCATGTGCAATGACAATAAAGTTGAATTCTATTCTATTCTTTTTATTGAAAGAGATTTTTATACAATCACAACAACAAAGAAACATACAAGCAGAGGGACACCCTGCTTATAAACTGAAACCCCACCGTCCCATCTGCCAGAATTAAAGGAAAAGAAAGAAAAAAAACACAGAACGGATTATATAAATTTGACATTTACAGACACATACATGCACACAGTTGTACGGAGGCAGCTATTGTCCATCTTTCCATTTGCCAGTAAATGTCAGAAATGTTTGCCAGTTAGTGTAAAAGCTGGACGTGGATCCTTTGACGGAGCCTCTCATCTTTTCCAGTTTAAGTTACTGCATAACATCTATGATCCACTGTGAACATGAAGGAGAAGAGTCAGTGCTTTGAGTTTTGCTTCCCTGTTGTCTCGTCTGATTAGTCTCAGCTGCCATTTCCTCGTCTCCCTGTGTGTGTACACACAGTGTGTGCTTCCCTCTCTTCTCTGTCGGATCGTCTTTGTCGTCATCCCCGCTGTTTCATCCGTGTCCCCTCCTCCTCCTCGTGTCTCAGGCTCCATGCTCATGGTTGTAAGCTTTTTGTAATGTTTTCCATGTTCCTCGTGTTCTTTTGTTTAGCTGCTCCTGGTTTACGTCTTGCTAGTAGGTTTCAGTTTCGCCGTTGTTGTTGTTTTGTTGTGTTTTTGTTGAGCCTCCAAATAAAGACTTGCTCTCAGTTTAAGCTCCGGCTACACCTCCGTTTGTCTGCGCTCTCTCATCATCACACGGTCTGCCTCACAGATATAAATATTTGCCTGAGCAAATGAAGTAGATCCTGTGCGCACCTAAGAAACAAGACAGAAAGTGGAGCTTGGACTCTGTGGTTATGGCTCACCAAGTAAACAATTATTTTGTCACTGATGCTGAAGCCAACGGGTGGAGAGAAGGAACCAAGTGCACTGATGGCTGGCGTCCTGTGAGTGAGCTTTATTTACAGGGTGGATGAAGTACAAACACAAGTAGAGAATGGCAGTGTCATAAACTAAGAAAAACCTAAACTGGTAACAAGAAACATGCAACCTGAGACAAAGAACGAGAGAAAACCTGAACGTTGGCGAGAATGACAGCAGGAGAAACAGCAGCAGGACCACGAGAGGATTGGGAACAGCTGGGAAAAATCAGACATAACGAGAAAAAGGAAGCAAAGCGGAATACACTGACATAGGAAGAGGACTACACTCAGAAAAATAGAGGTGTCAGCTGGAACCAAAAGTGGTTCTTTAGACTGATGCCATAGAAGAACCAGTCAAATAATGATTCTATGAAGAACCTTTAAAGGTGACCCAAAGAACCATCAAGAAATGGGTCTCTGGGGCACCTTTAAAGGTTTTTGAAGAACCTTTTTTAAAATGGTTCTTTACAGAACCATTTTAAATCTTTCAAAATAAAATGTATCATAAATGGAATTGTCTTGATTAGGGTAAAAGAAATACGAGTACATAGACTACTAACACATGTCACATATTAGTCATTTAAACAGTGATAAATAAATATCTTTACTATACTATAAATAAAAACATAAATAATATACTATAGATAACACAACAATTAATACATGTATTGTGTAATTAATAAAACATCAAAAAGTGATAAACACATTAGAAATAGCAATAGCTTCATAACAGACCAATAAATCAGCACATTTTCATCAGCAGATGTTTGCATGTTCAGTAAAAAACAACAGTATGAACTTCAGTGTTATATAATTCCCTCGAAGCACAGGCGGTTTTCTGTCACTGGTTTATTTGAAGACTTCTCTCCAAAGCCACCGTGAAAACTATACAGCATTAACAAAATAAAACTCAGCGTAAGACACAGCAGTAAAAATAACACTGTACGACAAACACGATAAATCAATAAATACCTCGTTGGCTGCATGCTGCAAAAAGGGAATTAGCCGCCGTTCTTCTGAGGTTTCCTTTAACTGTGTGTAGTTAAAGTCCGCTTAACATGTCTGTCAATAAAAACCATCCTTTCTGCGCGCTTACAGGTGTTTTTCTTCTTTCTACCCAAACAGGAAACTAGCGCAACTTGTAAGAGAACTTGACTTTCAAAATAAAAGCACCAAAATGTTGACTACAAAAAAACAAACAAAGTAATGTACAGCTTAAACAATTTACAATCATGACATGGATCTTGACAAGATAAAGAAATAATCCAAATTATATGCACTGTCATCATGCCAACAGCTACAGTGTTATGTAAGGTAAGCTTCATGTTGGACTCATGGTTCTTTGTTAGTCCAGTTTAGGACAATGTCTCTGACGTATGTATCATATCAAGTATATGTCATATCAAAACAACCCCACACCTGCAGTTGTATCAGTTTTTCACAGGTGTTTCCTGTCAGCTGGTCAACTGGACATCCATATCAGCCAACCAAACGACAAGCTCCTCCCTTTGTGCTTCAAACCCCTCCCACTCTGAGACAAGGAGCTAAGAGAGAGAAAAGAGTCAATTATAAAGAAGAGAGAAAAGTGAAATCCTCCTCAGAAGATCTGACTCGCATACCTGCAGTCGGCACTCCCTCACTGTTGCCAGCAGCCGAGTCTGCAGGGTGCCCTGGAAGAGCCGAGTTAATGTTTGATTCCTCCTGGTCAGGCTCTCTAGCTGGCTGAGCCGAGGTCTCCCCTCTGGCTGCAGCCTCTGAACACAAAAACACAAAACTGCATGTGAAGCAGGAGGTGCAGATTTGTCTTTTTGCTAATCTTTCCAAATCCAGGCTTGATCACGTGGAGGTATTTGGAAAACTCTTTTGGCCAGCAGATGAGCGACTGTTGTCTTTCAGAAAGAAAGACTGGAACCCAAATCAAATGTATGCGATACACAATCAATTCACCAGATTTTAAAACACATAATAAAAGAAAGTCCTGTTCTCGCCTGATTTCACCTGAATTCTGCATCAGAACAGAATTAAAACAAGTGTTTGCAGCAAGTGTGAGCACAAAGCCTCACTTTGTACAAGCGTGTTATTAAAGTTTACCATTTAATCGTGAAATAATTAACTGCTGGGTCCTGACGTGTAAGAGAGCATTGCAGAAGTGACACAGGTGGGTGAGCCAGACACAGGTGCTCTGTTTTAAATGTTTAGGAGGAGGACACAGTGAGCAGGTCACTGCTGGCATTGCTCGGTCCATATCACCTGTGTGTGATTCATTTTAATCCTCTGCTCCAAAAATGTTGCGTGTCTGCCAAAAAGTGTCCAACCTAATACTGCAGGTAGTGAGTCGTTAGTTAGCTTAGAGACGAGTTTCTGTCTTGTTTCCATCATCGTCACATGATCCCTCAACCCGAATTCAAGGAAGAAACCCCAGAAAATTGTCAAACTGTGTCTTAAAAGCAGGAAGCTGCTGCATACATGTTCATCTTTGAAAAAATCAGTGACAGAAAGTATTTACTGAACACTGCCATAAAAACATTTTCTATAATAACACTGTGCCAAACATCTGCAAACTAGTGTAACTTTAAGTGTAACCTAAACATTTGAAATCATTTCCACTCGATGAAATGATTTAAGTTAGAGTAAAAACTCCCGGTCAAAGGTTTTAGAACAGCCCAATGTTTCCAGTCATTTATTGCAGTTCAAGTCGTTCCAGTCCAATGAATAGTTGAAATAGTACAAAGGTACGTGGTGAGGTTACCCAAAACTGAAAGATAATGTACGTTTCAGAATTACATTTAAATTGTGATTTCTTTTTTTAACTCCAGTTACTTATTTGTACTGTGCTCTAATTTCGGAGACATTAAACTCCATAATTTTCAATAACAAAACTGGAAAAATTGGGCTGTTCTAAAACTTTTGACCTGTCATGTTTCTGTTTAGTTTATTTAGATCTGCTCAATTTTTCTTGAAAGGCACTACACAAATCTAAGTTATAATAATAATAATAATTATTATTATTATTAAAGAGCATGAGGATTAAAGAGCAAAATATGATGGCCCCTTTATATGTTTGTAATTAACTGAAACGGAGCCCAAACAATGATGGAGCTCTCAGTGTTGTAGCGCTCTCCTGACCTCATCCCTACACATCGACAATATTTTTAAAATTCGTCGCTCCATAAAATCCGTTGTTAAATATCTTTCATGAATGATTCATAATTCATTGTTAAGTGGCTTAAACAAAAAACATTCCTGTGCAGGTCTGCTGGACTGAAAATTATTTAAAAACCTTCTGATGTCAGTTCACTTTTCATCCATCCATTCTCTTTCACTTACCTTTGTCAGGGTCAGAGAGGGGCGGAGCCCAACCCGGGTACCACATTGGTCGCTGAAGCAAAGAGGCGGTTTCCTCGGAGGCCGGTAACACCACGTTCTTACCACCTGAAGCTCTGCCGTCCTTACACAATTGAATACAAGACTTTACAGTCCACGGACTTTCTCACATTCCACAATTGTGGGGACAGCTGGCAGAGATGAACTCACCGTGTGGGCTTTTCTTCCTATGCTGGGTTAGTAGGTTGCATTTAAACCGTTGGTGCACACTTTGCTCGCTGAGTGTTACCGCCACTGATTACTGTGAAACAACCTGCGCCATGCCACCAACGGCCGTGTCATGTGTCCAACTAGACTTTAAGCAAATAGTAAAATTGTCCTTTGTTGATGCTCTCTTGTATTGGACACATTATTGTTTGTATTACTGCATCACACATTTAATTCATTCTGTTTGTGTAATTATGTAACCACACAATCACTCCACCCCATACACCATACACATCCACACACTCAGCAGCATATTAGGAGTGATGTCTCTCCATGAACCCAGATTAAAAACACCTTCAAATGAATAAAACCACATCATCATCCATGTTATTTGAACAAGTTTATTTAATTTTTCACATAATTTTTTTTTACCTTGTGTACATTTCAGAAGTACTTATTTTAAAGTATTCCCAATAAAGGATCTCTCATTCAGGATTTCCTTTAATAGATGAACATATATGAATATATACATTTTCAGAGAAGCAGTTTCCCATCAGTTCGGTTGGACACTTTCATATCAGGCAGCTGCAGACGGAGGTTTGAGGAGGCTGCAGGAGAATCTGGACCTCTGGCTTCCTACTTAAAGAGCCCCCCGAGAGCGCTCCCCATACCTGAGAGAAAAAGGATCCGATTAATAAAAGACACTGAATGTGAAAAGACATCAACAGCCAGGGCCCAAACCTGCAGTTTCTCTAGTGTCCGGCAGGGGCAGCAGTGAGTCAGTCTCCATAGACTCCCATGTTAAAACTTTGCAGCAGAAACAAATGTTTACAGTCTGATACACAAACTGCCTGACTTCCCTCCTCAAACAGGGTTTCCTTGCATCAGGAGGAACTCAGAGGACGTTTTGTATTGTTCACATGTTGAATTTTTTAAACCTGCATCTCCAAAAACAGCTGGGATGCAACGATTTCATAAAGCCACAGAAAACATGTTCAGCTGCTACCAAACTCAAAATGAGTATTTAGTTAGTTTAAATGTTTGACATGTTTTCTGTGGTCTATCGTTTATGAGGAAACTGCATTGTGCTGTTATTTATTAAGGTTTGTGATCCACTGTTGGTCATGAAGTGTGTTGTTTAGTGCAAATTAACCTGCACAACATAAGATGAGTTCTAAACTTGTTTTACTTTAAAGTAAGAAAACGATGCTGTTACAGATCCTATCACAGCTGGGATCTTATCACATACATCCGCATCAGCTGCTGACAGCTGTGAGCGTCACAGTTACAGGAGGAAACGAAAAGGAAGTTAGAGAGCGCTCACCTCCTCCTGCTCCTCCTTCACCCTCATTCTTGTTTCCACCGGCCAGATTGAGGACGTCTCCCACGTTGAAGCCTCCTCCTCCTCCTCCTCCTCCTCTTCCTTCCTTCTTCTGCTCACCCTGCTGCTGTTTGTTTCCACCCATGGCCTTCTTCACGGCACCCTCCACCACCTTACCTGCACAATAATAAGCGGTGCAGTTTATCAGCACCTGATTGGCTCACACCGCCTCACAAAGCTTCAGGTCATCCTCACTGATGTCATCTTTTTATCATCTTTCCTTTTCTTTTTGTATTTTTATAATTTTTGCTAAAACTGTTGAACTGATTCTGCTTTATATGATTTATTAAATATGTTCATGTTTTGAATGGAACCTGTTTTATTTAATAGTTCTGTAGTTTCTGTGTCTGATCATCTGTCTCTCATCTTTGTTTTTAAACTTGATCCATGAATAAAGTTGTGCTCATTGTCATCATGGTTATCATTGAGGTCTGTGTATGAAACATGATGTCAGATATGATGCGAGTAAGTTTGACTCTAGAAAAACATCCCAACTTTAAAATGTTTGTCAATAATCTCAGTGCCTGTAATAAAGTCAAATATCATAAATAAACAAATGAGAGTGTTCGTGTTTGAATGTGTGGCCACTTTAGAAAACTGCATTCAAAGTTCAAAGAATAATAAAGAGAATAAAGAGAGCTTGTAATGCAGTGATGTGGACCGATTCCTACAAGTTTACATTTTTAATGAATAAAAAAATGAAACACGATCTGATGATGAAAGAAAAAAATGAAGAGATTCTTTCATAACATATTAAAATCTTTGCCTTCAGCTTCTGATTTTGAATCTTTTGAACTAAACTGCCTGAGGTTTGAAGCTGTTGCAGACAGCAGAAAGAAACCTTCTCTCTTTAAAAGAACATTTAAGCCAAACTCACCGGCTTGCTGTCCCACAGCACGAGCAATCCCATCGTTACCCAGAGCTTTGCCGAACAAGTCTGCCATGACTGCTGCTGTCCGGAGTGTGTCTGTGGATGCTGAAGCTTCGGTCTTATACACGCGGGTGCACTCATCCTCTCAGGTGATGGGGTACGAGAGCCGTTCCCGCCCTGCTGAGGAATCAGGTGTGGCTGCCACACAGGACCAATCATGTTGGTGTGAACCCAGGCGGCAGATGAAGAGTGATGGAGAGGAGCAGTAAATAATGCTCCACATGTAAAGGCCACATCGCCTGCAGTCAGAGCTACGCTGATACTATGAGCATCACATACTGGCTCTAAAAACAATGAGAGGTGTGTCTGCATATTTAAGTGTGCATGAGTCACGATGACACGCTTTATTATTAATGTTCATAATAAAAACCTGTTTTCATAGAACTGCATCAGGACACAGCAGGAGGGACTGTGGGGTTACCTCAGTGCAGCATCTGCACACTGAGGACAAACGCACAACAGCACCGAACACAACCTGAAGATGAGCCTGTGTGTCTGTGTGTGTGTGTGTGTGTGTGTGTGTGTGTGTGTGTGTGTGTGTGTGTGTGTGTGTGTGTGTGTGTGTGTGTGTGTGTGTGTGTGTGTGTGTGTGTGTGTGTCTGTGTGTGTGTGTGTGTGTGTGTGTGTGTGTGTGTGTGTGTGTGTGTGTGTGTGTGTGTGTGTGTGTGTGTGTGTGTGTGTGTGTGTGTGTGTGTGTGTGTGTGTGTGTGTGTGTGTGTGTGTGTGTGTGTGTGTGTGTGTGTGTGTGTGTGTGTGTGTGTGTGTGTGTGTGTGTGTGTGTGTGTGTGTGTGTGTGTGTGTGTGTGTGTGTGTGTGTGTGTGTGTGTGTGTGTGTGTGTGTGTGTGTGTCTGTGTGTGTGTGTGTGTGTGTGTGTGTGTGTACGTGTGTGTGTGTGTGTGTGTGTGTGTGTGTGTGTGTGTGTGTGTGTGTGTGTGTGTGTGTGTGTGTGTGTGTGTGTGTGTGTGTGTGTGTGTGTGTGTGTGTGTGTGTGTGTGTGTGTGTGTGTGTGTGTGTGTGTGTGTGTGTGTGTGTGTGTGTGTGTGTGTGTGTGTGTGTGTGTGTGTGTGTGTGTGTGTGTGTGTGTGTGTGTGTGTGTGTGTGTGTGTGTGTGTGTGTGTGTGTCTGTGTGTGTGTGTGTGTGTGTGTGTGTGTGTGTGTGTGTGTGTGTGTGTGTGTGTGTGTGTGTGTGTGTGTCTGTGTGTGTGTGTGTGTGTGTGTGTGTGTGTCTGTGTGTGTGTCTGTGTGTGTGTCTGTGTGTGTGTGTGTGTGTCTGTGTGTCTGTGTGTGTGTGTCTGTGTGTGTGTGTGTGTGTGTGTGTGTGTGTGTGTGTGTGTGTGTGTCTGTGCGTGTGTGTGTGTGTGTGTGTGTGTGTGTGTGTGTGTGTGTGTGTGTGTGTGTGTGTGTGTGTGTGTGTGTGTGTGTGTGTGTGTGTGTGTGTGTGTGTGTGTGTGTGTGTGTGTCTGTGTGTGTGTGTGTGTGTGTGTGTGTGTGTGTGTGTGTGTGTGTGTGTGTGTGTGTGTGTGTGTGTGTGTGTGTGTGTGTGTGTGTGTGTGTGTGTGTGTGTGTGTGTGTGTGTGTGTGTGTGTCTGTGTGTGTGTGTGTGTGTGTGTGTCTGTGTGTGTGTGTGTGTCTGTGTGTGCGTGTGTGTGTGTGTGTGTCTGTGTGTGCGTGTGTGTGTGTCTGTTACTTCTATGACTGTGTGTCATGACACACACATGCCTTCTCTCTTTGGTTCCTGCTGGTTTCCTGTCACATGGCTGCTCGGCTCGGTTCTCACACTGTTTTGTTGATGGAGGCAGTGATGAGGATTCGATACGTGATTGGCTGCTGAATCCAGGTGTTGCTCTTAGCAGATGGTTTATGGGTTGGACTGCACCCGCCCAGCTGTTGTTGAACGCCTTTCCACGTTAGTTTAAAGTAACCATGGAAACCAGGTGACAGGACAAACTCACCTGCAGCCTTTTACACACAACATGTTCATGTTGATCACATTAGCTCATTCACAGAAGTCAACATAATTGAAGCAATTCAAGCAACATAATTTCACATCTTCAGTAATAAATTTTTTTTTAAAATGAGATAAAAGCAACATTTTTAAATTTTAAATTTTTAAATTTGAAAAAAAAAATATATATATATACATATATATATATATATATATATAAAAAAAACTCAAAATCTCAAAATAGCATAATAAAATTATGAGATTAAATTGACGTCCAAAACATTTCCTGATAACATTTACATTTACAATAATTGATTACACAGCAGTGGAGAGTAGACTTTATCACAGTAGATGTCTTTCTGAAAGTGCTGTAACTAAGTTTAAGAATATAATCCACCCACTGTTATCATCTTCAATGCCCTGTACCAACATAGAGCAGAGCAGCTATCTGAACGCTACTCCAACAGAGGTCTCTCTGTTGGAGTAGCGTTCAGACTCTGGATACTGTAGCTCCTGTGAAAACTAAGGCCTCAAATCCAAAGTACCTGACTCCGTGGTATAATTCTCAAACACGTAGCCTAAAGCAGATAACTCGTAAGCTGGAGAGGAAATGGCGTGTCACAAATTTAGAGGATCATCATTTAGCCTGGAGAAATAGTTTGCTGATTTATAAGAAAGCCCTCCGCAAAGCCAGAACATCTTACTATTCGTCACTGATTGAAGAAAATAAGAACAACCCCAGGTTTCTCTTCAGCACTGTAGCCAGGCTGACAAACAGTCAGAGCTCTACTGAGCCAACAATCCCTTTAACGTTAACTAGTAATGACTTCATGAACTTCTTCACAAATAACATTTGAATTAGAGAAAAAATTGTTGTATGTTCACACTGTGGTTGTGACATGATTGTCAGCAAAGGCAACAAGTCAACTTTTCAAAGTAGCTGTGAGTGCATCTACATAAAAAGGGACAGTGTTTGCATCCCACCATCCACTGTAAGGACACAGAGATGTGGAGCTCGAGGTACCTGAACTGAAACTAGTTGAGGTTTAGTCCTTATACAGCACAGCAGAAAGAAGTAGGCAACCTTTTCTGTGTCGTCTGGAAACATTTGGTCTATATTAACTTTTCTACGTGTGTTGTGTACTTGTGTTGATCTTCACAGTGCAGCAAAAGTGGCCCAAGTATGGAGTCTTGTTTGACTCCTACACAGGATTCAAGCTCAGCAGATCTTCGGTATACACTGTTATGATTAAATCCACATTAAATCATAACAGCTTCAGAAAGATGAAAATGTGTGAGTTTCATAAACAGATTGCTGACTGGCAGTATCAAATGGTTTTAGTCATTTGCTGTTTTTTCCTGCTATATGTTTCTTTATTGTTGAAACTCAGTTAATCTTGACTTTTAAAAATTAGCGAGGAGTTTCTTCAGCTGCCACTTTGTGACAGAAACACCCATCAGCTGCTCTGCAGAGAAACAGGTTTCTCTTTTGTTAAGTGACAGTTTCATACAACCGTCAGCAAGAAGTAAAAATGCTCATCAGGAACGCCCTGCAGACTGGAACATACCGACACATCACTGCACCTGAAAACATCCAGTAAATCTGGAACACAAAACTTAATCAGGTCAGGAAACAAAGAGCAGACAAAAAACTAAACTAGCAAAACTGAAAATAGAACTGCATCCCCCAAACACTGGGAACATTCAGCAGCTCATCAGATTCATCGTCAGCAGGTCAGTCACATGATCGGGTCTGAAAAGAGGATCTTAGAGTTGTTCAGAAGAAAGAAGAGCCGAGGTTCAGCAATCTGCAAAAACTCTACTGTGAAAACAATTTATAAAAATCAAACATCTGACATTACAGCTTTACAGAAGTCTATGTTTTGGGTCAAAACTCAGATTCAAAGGAAAAATTCAAAGTCCAAGAAAAGTGCAGATCAAAGCGTCAATTACAATTAAATTACTATTTAAAATTATGATTTAGAAATTAGGCAGCACGGTGACACGGTGGTTAGCACTGTTGCCGCACAGCAAGAAGGTCCTGAGTTTAATTCCACCATCAGGCCGGGGTCTTTCTGTGTGGAGTTTGCATGTTCTCCCCGTGTTTGCGTGGGTTCCCTCCGGGTACTCCGGCTTCCTCCCACCGTCCAAAGACATGCAGCTTGAGGGGATAGGTTAATTGGATAATCCAAATTGTCACTAGGTGTGAATGTGAATGGTTGTCTGTCCCTGTGTGTTGGCCCTGCGACAGACTGGCGACCTGTCCAGGGTGTACCCCGCCTCTCGCCCTATGACAGCTGGGATAGGCTCCAGCGCCCCCCGCGACCCTGGAAAGGATAAGCGGAAGTGGATGGATGGATTTAGAAATTCAAATCAACACAATAATAAAAAAGATGATATAGGTTCATAATTTCAAAAATGATGAAATAAAAATTCCAAACTGAAATAAAGTTCAATATGAAGAAAAAAATGTAAAATAATAATTTAATGATTTAATGTTAAGACACAATGATGATGATAGGAATCAAAAAGCTTCGCTCTCCTCCCGACAGCAGGACGAGCGTGTTGCTGCACATTTCTGAAACTGTGGGTGACGCTGCAGCAGCTCGCGGACCTTCAGAGAGCAGAGGAGCAGCAGCGCCTCGCGCATGTGGCAGCTTTAACATTTAGATTATAAACAGTGTTTAGATTTTAGCAACTCTGTTAATGGAAACACAGAATCGCTTTAAAATTAACAATAGTTAATCACTCAAATATTTAACATAAAGAGTGGAAATCTACACATCAGTTTTAGCACGGGCCTTATACCATGGAGCCACAAGAGCCACGTGCATCGAAATAAAGAATTCTACGCTTAAATAACGAATTGTAGAATAAAATTCAAAGCATTTCCTATTTATAATGCGAGTCTTCCTTTCTGAGTCTGTGAAGAGATTTTTTAGGATTTTGGGATTTTTATTATGTTATGCTTAAAAGTACGTTTCATTATCTAAATGTGTTTGCTCTTTTCAGTATTCAGCTTAAACTCTGCAACTCTGTGCAGACTCCGAAATGGGGAAGTTACACAGGAAGCCTGCAGTTCTATTTTCTCTCTTCCTGTATGTGCTCTCTGAATAAAGACTGTTTCTTTTTATTGCACAGTGCGAGTCTCCCTGAGTCTCGACCGTGTACACGTTAAACCTGTCCGAGCGTTTTTATTCCGACCTGAGTTGCAATACAGGAAAACTCCTGACAGAGTCCTACAATAAAAATCATTTTTCGAACGGTGGACCGAGTGACACCCGGGTGAAGATGAGAACCAGAAACCTGCAGCGTCAGCAAAAGTAAAAAATATTCTATTGGATAACAATCAGAGCTGTTTTATTGTGTTTGCTGACAGGAAATCAGTCACATGTTTACTCTGAGCCCCAAAATAAAAACTTTATTGATAACTCCAACTGAAAAATCATTTCATCAGCTCATCTGTGCAGACGGAAAACACGAGCTGAGTGTCTGTGGGCGACTGAGACGTTTGCTTTAGTGATGAAACACAAACACGAGGCTTTCAAGTCTTTTTGTTTGTTTGTGTTTTTGGTTTTAAATTTAGCAAATCAAAATTCATTTTTGTAACAAATGTTCCCCCTCAGACCGTCCCGGGAATACTGCAGACACATGAAAATGCTTGTCAGGAGTTGCTGAGTGGATGTGGAGAAGAGGACTCAAACGCAGGACTCACAGTGAAGGTTCAGGGTGTTTATTGTGAGGGACGAATGATGAGAACAGGAGATGGCTGACTGACTGATCTGAACTGAAAGGCAAACACATGGAATGGACAGCAGTGACAACATCAATGACGCGACAGTGAACAGAAGGAAACTGAGGACTTAAATACTCTGACAGATGAGGATGGTGATGAGAGACCGGTGAGTACATAATCTGGCTAATGACACGAGAGACGGGCTGACACAGGGAAAACAGGAAGTGAGGACAACATTGGTGTGGCAACATAAACTAACCGTGACAGAACTGAAAGCACTGGGTCAATGACCCAGGAACCCTGACAATGCTCCACAGCAGGTAAATAAAATATGAAGCAAAATAAAATCCTATGAATAAAAACAAGAATGAATCAACGTTTTGTGACACTGAAGACGACGCAGCTCAGAATTTTAAAACATTTTAATTTTGTTGTTAAAAATCAGCAACACATACAGGAAGTGTGTGTGTGTGGATTAATCATTTCAGTGTGTGTCAGTAAAGCCACGTGCATTTATAAGGCTTCAGGTATCCCTCTGTCAGGGGGCGGAGCCCAAAAGACACCTGTGGTCCACAACAGCCAATCAGATGAAAGTGCGGAGTTGTTAAACTGACATGTAAATGATGAGCGGAGGCGGCGTAACCATGGTGCCGGGGGCAGGCGCGGGTGATGAGGAGGGTTTCTCTTGGTTAATGAGGGGTCAGAGGTCAAAGGTTGAGCAACAGATAAAATATGAAGATTCTTCTTCTTCTCTTGTTCGGTGACGGCAGGAAGTTCAGAGTCTGAGGGAAACCAAATGAAGAGGAGAAACATTTTGTTTAAAGCAGGTGAGTTAGGTCAGCTGACGTGAACCTTACCTGTGACAGGTGATACAGTGCAGCACATATATCCAAAGGACATTTTAATCAAGGACTTTTGACCTGTAATGGATGATTTTTGTGTTGCATTGATGCTGAGCTGTGGGCATCTTTCCTGGTGACTCGCATCACCGAGCTGCTTTTCTTTTCTGTATGTTCTCATAATTATGTTGTGCCTCCTGGTGGCAGCTTCATGCTGGTTTATTTATACTATTTATAGCGAGAGGTCTTCCTGCCGCCACACTCTGTCAGTTACGTGTAGTGTGCTGCACAGAAATGCCACCAGAGGGCAGTAAGTGCCGGTCTGCTGAGCTGAGAAACTTACAGATATGTGCGCCATCAGCACCAGCAGCTCATTCTTGATCTGCTCACTCATGTACCATCAGGATGTCCGATAAGAATCTTTGAACCAAGGTAGGGGTGCTGTTATCTACTGACCTTCTTGTTTAAAAGGATGTTTGCATTTGGACGAGTTAACTGATCTAAAAGTGAACTGCTCCTGCAGTTTGACCTGCATCTTCTGGATGGACTGGCCATCGGGCATTTGCCTGGTATGCCCGATGGTGATTTTTCGTTTTTATGGGCCGATTTTTTTTTTTCTAGGAATGGTATAAACAATGAGAGGTGGTGGATTGGCCAGATGCTGTGGTGGCTGTGGCGGAGCTTCCACAGAGGCCAGCAGGTGGATGAGGGAAGGGGAGGCAGGAGGAGGACCCGAGGCGGCCGCCGGTCCGAGTGTCAGGTGAACTGAACTTCAGGTAAGAAGTTATGACCTGCAGTCTATCTGGGTCAGATATAAACCAAGTTTAGGTGGAGTTTATTTTCGTTATGCTGACTTTTTACCGTCAGTTACAATAACTCGTACTGCGTACTAGCTAGCTGACGGAGTTTCTATACAGCTGGGTGGGTGCTATGATGTTAGTGATGGTGAACTTTATTTTATTCATAAGGTTAGTTAGTAGAGTTGCCAACTGTCCTGTAAAAAACGGAATCGTCTCGTATTCAGAGAAAATATGACGCGTTTTGTGTTGAGCTGAGAAGGAACAGTTTGTCCCGGACTTTAAGTAGAATGAAAAAGACACAAAGCTGGATTTATTCTGTGTCTTTGCTGCACAGCTGCCTCTTCTTCTCTCATTCTCCCCCTCCCTCTCCTGTTTCTACTTCAATCACGAAACTGATCAATGATCAGCTGATCGGCTTTTCTCTCTTGTTTATTTATCGCCCACTTTGCGCCAGAAAGAGGAAACCAGCGGATGTCGCGTTAAACAGCAGCAGCACGTTTAAGCTTGATCAGCTGTTGTTAGAATTTATTTAATATTAATTTCTAGTATCAGCTGATGTTTGCTGGAGCCACAGCTGTAAAGCTGCTGGTCATGATATCGGTTTGGTTATCTGGTGAGAGGGAAACATGCAGATGAAACCAGGAGATGTCCTTACTGAATCATCAGAGCTGAACAGGTGATGGAGAAACAGGTTTACCTTTTAGGTGACATGAATGAGTTGAAGGGAAGTTATGAACTGTTTCTGAGAGACAAATAACACCAGGATCCTTTTCTACGTAGCTGACAGCTGGTAACTGTGCAGGGGCGGGTCTAGCAAAGTTATGCCAGGGGGGCAGGTAGGGCATTAACAGGGAAAGGGGGGGACAAAGAAATACTTTTCTTTATTATTCTCATTTAAAATGTCTCGCTTTAAACAAATAATTATCTGAATCTTAAAAGCAAAGTTTTTATCTGATGTAAAATGTATAGAAATCATACACATACCAACAACATTGTACATCACTGTCACAACAGCATTTGTTTTCATTCAAAGGCTTTATGGCTTTAATACCTGGGGGGCCGGTCTGTAGTCAAAATGCCCAATTTTTTGTCCCAGTCATTTTGCATAAGACTGATTAACTACTAGGGGGAGTGCTTTGTCAGAAAGTCCAAACTCTGCAAAAAAGAGAGAATGCACTCTGATCGTATGAGAATCATTATCATCCTGCTTCCCCTAAACTCTGCAGATTCATCTGCAGCTGAAACTCAGCATCACCACACTTTCATCGTTTTTCTCACCTACTGTGCAGCTTGTTCAGTCTGTTCTCCTCCTGCGTCTGGCTTTTGGAGCTCAGTCTACAAATCAGAGAGAAAAGAGGTCAGCACAACAAATTTGTCCATATACAAAGCTGCATTTCTCCCCCAAACAGAAGCCATTAACACACCACTAATGACATGAATAATCTCCTTGCGGTTTGACTCTGAGACACCACTTTAAAGGTTTGCTGATGTAGAATAGATGTAAATAGAAGTTAAGCCACTTATTTTTGGGAGAAATGAAACTTCATTTGGAGCAATCAGAACGACAGCAAGGTGTTCAGAAATCCAGAAAAGTAAGACGAAACCAAAGTTGAGCAAAGGTGAAAGAAAAGCTCGTGTTAGTCAGTGTAAACAACCCGCTGAGATCATCTGTGATCATTTCCAGCTCCTACTTTGGTTTTTGTAGGCTCCTCAAGAAAACATGGCTACATATGATACCATACATCAGGAAATATATTTCAAAGTTACATGTAGTCATTGTCTTCACTGGGTGCAGAGTTGTCAGTTGTGGTTAACAGAATAAAGAGTATCATGCAGCCGATTCCTGTTAGTTTTGTTATTCATCGTCAGCTTTCAGCCTCTTTTTTGCTTAAACACCCTTCATGCAGGTTTTGTTTCTTATGTCGTAGGAGCGGAGATCATAATTACTGTTCGATTCCCTCTAATACTTCCATACTGCCACCGCTGTCACAGCACACATACAGTTTGAATCAAGCCCAGCTCTCAGAGTGTGCTTGTAAGCATTAAACCTGGAAATACTGAGACGGATTTAAGGGAGAAACGAAAGGTCGGAGAGGGATCTTTAAGGCTGTCAAACGTTCAATTCAGAGTTCTCTAGATTCTACTGTTTTTCTTGTAAATATGCTCTTTTTCCACATTAATTTTCCTTTGTTTTATTTCCATATATCTGCCGGTTGTTTTACTGTAAATTCGCTGGTTTCTTTTCTTTTAAGTTTACAGTGTTTTTGCTTGTTATTTTCTTTTTTTCCTTGTCCAGGAGCTTATTTGTCTGTTTTGACTTAATACGCAGTGACAGTAGGAGAAATGATATTTTACTGATGTCCAAAAAATCCCTGAAGTCTGATCTTTTCTGATCTGAAGTGTCTGATTTGTGAAGCTGTTTGATGTCAGATAATCAGGCAAGAAGCTTCATGCAATGCCACCCCTCCCCCTCAACCAATCAGGCACCTCCTCAGGCACTGGCTCCGCCTCCTCCTGTTCACATCCAATAACCAGAGAGTTGGAAATGACAAAGGACAGAAAAAGTTACACACAAAAAACAGACTATGTGAATAATTACTGCATGAATGCTGAACAAATGATTTTGACTCAGTAATGAATATAATGAAACGTGCCAAAATTTTGTTACGACTTTCAAAATTTGGTTTAGAAATATAGTTTTTAAATTTTGTTAATGTGCAAAGTAGAAGTCCAGTTAATAAATTACTTAAAAACAGAAATTGGAAATAATTGTATATTACAAGTATAACCTTTATCTATAACAGATGAGAAAATCAAACCCCAGGTTACATAAATAAAATAACAACATCACAAAAACAAAAATGTAAACGAGACGCCTCAGACACTTCTCATTTATATTTAAAATTTATAATAAGCTGACGTCACTCACCGTGCTAACGAATCTGGTTGCCGCTGCTGCATTCTCCACCCCCTGCACCGTTGCCTGGGCAACCTCATTGGCCCCAGAAACAGCGGTGTCGGCCACGACGTTAGCCTGTTCGGTCGTCTTCTGAGCAACTGGGAGACAGGAAACAGGAAATCACTGTTTTTTTATTGTTTACGTTTTAAAATAAATGAGAAAAGATGAATTTACAAACTCATGAATGACTTCAATTGTTGCTTCCAGCATTTCATAACTTCAGTATAGTAAGTGCAGTTTGCACTGCAGGTGCTTTACCTGTGTTCACACCTGTCACAACTCCCTCCATCGTCTTACTTCCTGGAAAAAAAAGAGAGAAAACCTTCATGAGAAATGCATCGATCAGAAACAGAGAGTTTGTGTGTTCACATCATTAGTTATTATTCCTCTCTGGCTCTTCCGCACCGTGCCACCCCTCCCTGAGCCTGGTTCTTCCGGAGGTTCCTTCCTCTTAACAGGGAGTTTTCCTCTCCGCTGTCACCGAGTGCTTGCTCATGGGTCTGTTTGTTGGGGTTTTCTCTTTACTGTACAATATAAAACAGCATAATGCAACACTTTTTGTGTTTTTGTGCTATATAAATAAAATGAAGTTGATTCGATTCACCAACAGTGGCTGGAGACTTTCTCACTGGCTTCTCAGTGCTTACTTTGCTGATGGGTTCATATAATGTTCATTCTTCACATCAGCGCAGCAGCACAATCACAGCCGTGTTCATGGACCTGATTTTATCAGTTTGGATTTCAAACCCTTCCTGCTGTTTCCAACGATTTAAAAGGCTTCAAAGAATCAGTCCACAGCTGTTAGAGGCGACCAGACAGATGAAAATCTCATCTCTTCACCTTTGTTATAATCTATTAATATGTTTCATGAAAAAGCACCATTATCAGACTCAGCTGTTTTGCACGGATAAAGGATGATGATTGTTTATTGGTATGAGTAAAAGGCCATTCGCTGACAGCAGCCAATCCGCAACCTCGTTAATTATGCATCATCTTTGCATCTTTGAGCTTCTTCCTTCCTGTAACTGCGCTCATGTGCAGCAGCCTCAGCTTCAAACATCAGCCCTGCTGGGAAACAGCCGCCGAGTTTCCACGGTGATTGTGAGATCAGCCGACAGCAAATCACAGACAAAGAGTCCGTTCACTGCGATCCGTCACATGTCCGAGCAGCTCGACGCCCACTGGCTGAATTACAACCGAGTCTGAATCGTTTCCAAACAACACGAAGAAGAATGCTCAGTGTTAAAGTTGTCCGTCCACCTCGCTGTCGTCTGATCAGAGGCAGCGCGCCGTCCCCAGAATGTTAATAAAGAACAAAACAAGGAGAATGAGAGCGGAGAGTGGGCTGCCTGGGCGCAAAGTGGGTGACGTGAGTGAATAATTCAGAGAGCTCAGTTTATCTGTGAGGTAGAAACCAGGTCAGCCTCCGTCTGGACGTTTAAAAACAGATGTTTGCTTGTTGCTCCCGATTTTATTCCCCCCACATGAGCTGTGGTTTGTGACTGAACAGAAGAAAAGTTGGAGTAAACAGAGCAGAGCTGCTTTAATGTCATTAAATATCAAACAGCACACACTGTCTGTTCATTTAAACCCCACAGATGACGAATTATCCTTCAGCTATCAAAAGCTTTTACTTTGAAAAGCAAACCCTGAGCTTGCTGGGAACCATTTTGCAGAACAGGTGAGCACGGTGTGTTGGACTCATCTCTGACCCTTCCTGCTCGTGGACAGGATCCGATCTGCGGATCTCTGAATGCAGATGATGGGCTTCTCTTCTTCATAAGCACACGACCTTCAGCATGAACCGGCGCCGTCTGCAGCCGAGCGTGAGCCGGATGACTGCCTCAGGTAACATCCACCATAAAGGGTCATAATGGGCGGGGCTTTGGTTGTGTTTTGGCCACATGCTGAACAAGCACGTTTTCAGAAACTATGAAGTCGCATGCATGGACCTACATCCCCGCAGTCGCTGAGAGTCTCTGGATGAAGAAGAGTGAGAACTCATCTGAGGGACTAAATGTGTCTTCCTGCCTGGGAGGGCCTCGCCACGCCTGCTTCACCTGCTTCACCTGCTTTGGATAAATGGACGGATGAAATCGTGCTGCCGGCCAGCAGCAGGTCAGGATCCGGTCGCAGCTCTGACAGGTTACGCTAACCAGATCCATCAGGAAGAGCTGCACTTTAAATCATTTAACATTCAGCTTCCTGTCGCCCGCTCTCTCCATCCCTCAGGACGTATTTTAATGTCCTCCACTCAGCCCTCCTTGATTTTCTACACAAGAAATCTTTTTCTTTCCATTTGTCTGTTGTTCTGTTTTTTAATAAATGCCACTCAGTGTTGGGGAGTAACAGAATACATGTACCGCTGTTACATATTTAAAATACAAAATATGAGTAACTGTATTCCGTTACAGTTACCGTTTAAAAAGGTGGTATTCAGAATACAGTTACTTTGTTGAAATAAATGGATTACACGGCGGTACTTCCCTGTTTCATATGTTCGGCTGTCCCCTCTCTGTTTTTGGTAATTCCACGTCGGTGGAAACCCAAACAAAACACGCATTAAGAGGCTCCAATGCCTGTTTCTCAATCTCACGTGTCATAATGACGTGAAGAAATATTTTTAAAAATGATTTAACATGAAGGCAGTAGGCAGAGTGTTACAGGCATGGCCCTAAAGAATGTAGCCTGATGGGCAGTGTAGTCCAGCTGTAAGTAAGCTGTTAAGACTCGACTGTACACTGTGTTCGTGTTTTCCTCAGAAACAATAAGTTCCGTTGGAGCCTTTCAACGCCTCTCTCTGTTTCTCGCTAGCAAAGTTGACCCAGACAACAAAGTAAAGCTAGTTTTCGGCTACGAGCCCGACACGAACCCGACGTATTAGCCAGAGGTCCCTTTACTACGTTTGAGCCGCATGGACCTGTTTTATATCTGTGCCGATAGTTTTCTGTACGAGATCGCTGCAAAAACTGCAGCCTTACCTAATGTCCACCTACTGTTACTCATTTATATTAAGATTTAAACACCTAGCTGGTATTGGTATGGAGATAACTTTCAGTAATAGTAATAAATCACATTCATGTAGTTGTAAAAAGCATGATAATATATTAAGTAATCCAAAGTATTCAGAATACATTACAAAATAGATTTTGGGGCATGTAATCTGTAGTGGGATACATTTTAAAAGTAACCTTCCCAACACCGATGCCACTCTTCCTCCACCTCCCCTCATCTTCCTATTCTCCCTCGGTCTGTTCCCCATCATCCTTTCATGATACTTTCATCCATTCTTTGCTTATGTTTCCTCCAAAGATCCTTAAAAAAACCTTTAAATTGTTGAAATTTGATGTGCAAACTTTGTTTTTTTCTGATTTCTCATGAATCAGTTTTTTCATTGCTAAATGAATGTGGGATGGAAGGAGGACGAGTGAAATTTGACAGCAAACGGGGATGAATAACAGGAAGGGATGGAGAAGGGACAAGAAAGAGGCAAACAGCAAGAAGAGGCGAGATGGAGGATATACTTTTGGTGGTGAATGAATGAAACGAGTGGGTGTGTCTGCCTCCGTCCACTGCTGTTTGTCCTTTGGTGTTGGATTTCACTCGTCCTCCGCCCATGCTTCATCCATTGTCCACTAGGAAATGTGAAATTTCAAGTGCAAAGTAGTTTTAGAAGAGAGTGAAATTCAAAGTTGGAGCAGAAACTGAATCCTGAAATATTAAAAGAAGCACACGGACGACAGGAAGTGGAGAGAAAAGTGCAATTCATCCTGACGCGGTGGGTTAAATCTGACGATGGAAAGATGGACGGATGGTGTTGGCATTCACTCCGTCCATCCATCGCACGGTTTCCAGCAGAAAGATAAAAGTTTCATTTCTCCCTTTCACTTCTTTATCCCCCTCATCCTCTCATCCTCTCATCCCGCCATCTCTCTTCCTTTCATGCACAGCGTCGGGATGAATTGTTTCCCTGATCTGTCCCGTCTGTCCTTCATTTACACTAAAAATACTGAAGTTTAACTTCCTGTTTCATCCCTCTGCCTCCTTCTTTCCTCACAATGCTGTGATTGTTTTTCACTTTTTCATCATATTTGGATTTTATTATTCAGCTTCATGTCCTCCACCCGCCCCTCCCTCCGCCCCTCCCAGTTTGTCACACATCCCTCCTTTCTTTTATCTTTTCTTCTTAAACGATAAATTATTTAAATGCAGCTTCTGTCCTCGTCTTTCTCTTCCTCTTTTCACCACAAATCTAATTTTACGTGCATCCATCTCCTCTCACCAACGTAGATGACCCCCTCCTTGGTCTTGGCAGCTGCCTCCTCCACTCCGGCCTTCGTCTTCTCGGCGGCAGCGACGACTCCGTCCTTCGCCATGGAGAATCCCTTCTTGAAAACGTCCATGATGCTTTGCTTGTCTTCTTCTTCTGCTGCTCCGTCTGCCTCGGGTGTCTCGCCTCTTCTCGTCTGCTGGGATCTGTTCCTCCTGCTAATGCATAAGTGAGAGAGAGGGTGGAGAGAGGGCACGTGAGGAGAGAGGGCTGCTTACGAGAAAGGGAGGGAGGGTAATATGTGCAAACAACTCTGGATTCATGTGGTGCAGTGGAGCCTACAGAGGAGGAAAGTGAGTCGGAGATAAGAAGGAAAAGGAGAAAACAGAGGAAATACTAAAACCATAAATGTCCCCAGACCTGGAGCTCAGACTTAAACACACAACAGAGACATTACTGCTCAGAAACACCTGCAGGGGCTAAACACTGGCTTAGGTGTTTTAAACTGGGGGTTTGTGGGGACTGACTGACTTTCAGAGCCTCGTGTGGACAGCAGGGGAGCATCGGCTTTGGTACTTCCTCCTTTTTCAGGTCTGGAGGACGATGCTTGGTTTAATCAGGAAACTGAGTAATGACGATGTCCCACAAACACGTGAAATATAATAATCTTTATCTCAGGACTGTCACTTTACTCAGGCTCACGATTTTAAAGGTAACTAAAGCTAAAGGACTCCTGTTTATTGGACTGTTGAAGTGAAACAGTGTGCAGAGGCTCCCTGTCGTCTGTAGCTGTGCTTTCAACTCCATTAATATGGAAATTCCATCAAAATATCTGCAGGATTTCATGCTAAGGATTCACTCAACAAAGAGCTGATATTCGAGAACGTCTCAGCTTGAGAACTTCTTCTGTGCTGTTCAAACCCTGTTGGACCTTTCCTTTGGTCATCTTTCTAACAGCTGCAGGAGACCAGAGTCCTCCCTGAACGAATCAGATCTATCAGACATATAAAATGAGTCTCCAGCTCACGAGTTTTTGGTTGGGCCCACATTTTATCTGCTGTAGTGAAAACTTCAGTTGCACACGGAGCAGAAGTTAATCACTTAGCTGCTGTTTGCTGAGCGCTGAGCAGAGCCTCCAATCAGATTAAAGGAAGCCAGCCTCCATCTTTTCTTCTTTAATGGTGAGATGAGACGAGGACACTGGGAGAAAACACAAAGCCAACTTCACCGTCCTCTATTTTTAGCTCAAAGCTTCTTCCATCAAACATTGTCCCTGTGTGCATGCTGACACGGTTAATCCACTTAGACCAGCCGGCTGTGTGTGTGTGTGTGTGTGTGTGTGTAAAGATGTTGGAATAAATTATAGATTGTACCATGTGTTTAATGTGTGATAGAAGAGTAGTGGGATCTTTTCATGATTTAAAGTGGATCTGCTCCATCTCTGCATTTTTACTCAAACAGCTTTGCATGACTGATAGTTCAAAATAATCCTTCTTTATCTGATACTGGCCTTTGTTCATTCTCTGGGAGCTGTTTTACCTCCCGTGTCTTTAAGGCCTCCCTCCCTCAAAGCCACATTCCTCTGGTTGGCCAACTTCTGGAAGCCTGCCGAGGGGCAGCACTCAGCAGTGTTGTGTCCACACAAGAGAGAAATGAGAGCTCACTGTCAGGTCTTTACCTCAAAGAATAAAACCACTGAGCATGGTCCTTTATAAATAAAACTGATCTGAATTACAGATTTAATAAATGTTGTTTGATTAAAAAAATGAACACACAAAAAAATACAAATGTAATATCTCAGGTTCTCCTAAAGATCGGCGTGAGGCGTGTGATGTCCCAAGTTATTGTCATCTTTAACATGCAGGGCGACTTTTTAAAAGGCCTGACCAAGTACTTTAAACCTAAACAGTGAGTGAACACGCAGCTACAGAACGAATGAAAAAGAACCAGTGACGGAAGTAGACGTACATCGATGACCCTACACCCCTCATTTTTAGAACTTTACAGAACTTTGTTAGCCTTTGTTGGACTTTGTAGAACTTTACAGGCCTGAACTTTCATCAAGGTGGAGAGAACCATGATCGAAATGTTTCTGGAGCTCTCTGGTGTCGTGTGGTGAATGTGGAAGTCCCGTTTGACCACGGCGAGTCTGGCAGGTTTATGGAGGACGTGGCAGAGGAAATGATGAAGGAGTGGATTCATCACCTTCGTCCTCTGTAAAGAACCCGAACGTGACTCAGCAGAACACGCAGCTCTCTCCCACACTTACCCTTGGCTGCCTCACCTCTTCTCTTATTGGCTGACCGCCGGTGCCGAGCTATTTTTAGATGCACTTTATTTCATGTTTTTCCCCACACTGATGGGCGAGGCTCATCAGCAGCATTATGTCTGTTGTGGGTTACCGTGGCGATAAGAGCTGTCTTCTCAACAGTAGTGATCGATGTTGACCATCAGCTCTGCACACACACACGCACACACACACACACACACACACACACACACACACACACACACACTCGTGAAGAATTCTCTAATAGCTGCACAAAGACGCCTATTGATGGTTTGTGTCATTGATCCTCGTTGGGAAATGTGACCTGAGAGCAAGAAGCAGATTCTTCTGTTAAGTGAAAAAAAGAAACTGTAAAGGAAAGCTGGTCTGATCGTCAGTGAAAGGACTGCAGCGCTTTGCTTATTCACAGCTGATCAGGTTCCAATATGTCAAATATAAAACGTCCAAAAGGTTTTCAGCTTTGTGGCTGAAAGAAATGAACGAAATGCTTCGAAAACAGTTCACACCAAATCACTTTCCAGCATCGTCTCTGTTATTAGTGACAAATCTCTCTTTACTGGCAACAAGCAACAAGAACATGAAAACCACAGTTCTTCTGACGTCCAGCAGAGGCAGCAGCGAGTCCATCCCCATAGACTCCCATGTTAAACCTTCCAGCAGAAACAAACGTGGTACACAAACTGGTCTCTGTGGATCACTTCCTCCTTTATAACACCTGTACGGAGGGACAGTGTTTTTATAAATCACCTGCTAGCTGTCTGCTAGCTTCACCTGAACTGGGTCTGTGGACCGTGTTTGTGCTGTTGGAGCCTTTTAGAGCATTTTTAGTTCATGTGACCAATGACATGGCTGCTGTCAGGTCACTGTGAGGAGGCGGGGCTCCAGTTTTGGTGCGTGAAATTCTTAGAATCATTTGAATGTTGCAGGTATCACCAAGCTTACTGAGCATTAGCTAATAACATCACTTTATGGTCCAAACATGGTCACTTCTTAACAAACAGCCTAAACCTTCAGAGCCAGGAGGTGTGGCCTCGTGTCGGCTCAGCTTGTCGGTTCTCTTCTGCTTGAACTTGGATCCCAGCAGAACTAAAAACCATAAAAACTGAACTGAGATGTGTAGTTAAATGTCGATTAAGTGCTTTTCAGTGAGTGTGATTATTCTATCAGATATCACAGATGTTTTTATTCACACTGCTTCAGCTGCTCGCCTTCAGTGACACAGACAAAGGGCTCTTTAATCCAGATGAAACAGAGGATAATGGACTGGAAAATGCCTCCAATACAACATCACGCACTCATAAACAAACACACAGACACGTCACGGAGTTACTGCCACCACAACAATAGAATAAATATGTTTTCAGTGTAATTATGACTCATATTTCAGTATTGGCAAAGTGGATTATTGATGACGCTCTTAATAAAAATACTAAATGCTGTTTGGGGACTGTAAACGTCACTGTGTGCTTTTAAAGGTCATTCACGTTAAAGTTTTAATATGAAAAGTCATAGACAGGAAGTTTGATGGTTCAGTGGAGCTGAGAGTGTCATAAACATGTTTAATACTTACTTTACAGTTTGGTTGGTTGAGTCCGGCGTGTGAGTGAAGTGTGTTAAAGCTCATGGATGAGTCACCGAGTCTCATGATGTTTTCCTCTCGACGAGCTCAGGACTTAACCTCCGTGAGGAATCTGACAGCTGACGGCTAATTGAGACCCGCCGGGTTTAAGTGTGTGTGTCTGTGTGTATGTGTGTGTGTTTCTCACATGCCTGTTTGTGTTAATTATTTTTTCACAGCTGTGGTGACCTGCATGTTCCTGCAAAGACAGCAAAAACTCAGTGACTCTTAACTTTAACTCAGCACCTTCAGTTCGACCTCACACAGACACACACACAGACACACACACAGACACACACACAGTTTCAGACTCGTGTACTTGAAACAAACACACGAGTCTGACCTGAATCACAGTAAATCCAGTGACCGTGGATCAGAGCTGGAACAGCGTTCTGAGTCTTTGAGACTAACGATCAGTTAAATGTGGATCACTGAGAACGAGGATGGCCTGGTGATGCGTTCACTGACAGTGTGGAGATTCTTGCTCAGTAATAATAATCCCGTCGTGGACCCAGAGATGTGTGCCTGAGTTTTTGGTTTTTGTCTTTAGTGCTCCGAGTCTTTGGGTTTCACGTCCAGTTCAAACAGTATTTCCTGGTTGGTGTCTTCATGGTTGGATTTTTAGTTTTGTCTTCAGCTTTTCTTCGTTTTCGTGCTCTTCGATCAGAGTTTCAGTTGGAGCTGACTGTTTCTGTTCACAGGTTTCTCCGTCTGTGTTCCTTGAATTTGGATTCTGGACTCTAACTGTGACACCGCTGCCCGCTCATGCCGTCACACAGCAGTGATGCAGATTTAAATCCAACATTTCAAACAGCTCAACACACACGAAAACAAAGTTTCAGTGCAGTTCCTCACAAAATGTGAGACTGAGAGATGGAGAGGTGTGTGAGGACGGGGGAGGAGGAGGAGCTCAGCACATGAAATCTAACAACTTACCTGTAATGTTCTCATTCATTAAATCAGAGGTTGGATCTGCACGCGACGCGCTGCTGAATTAAGTTTGGTGAAATTTTAATAAAAGGATAAGACCAGCTAGTTAAGCTGGTTAGTTAGTGCTGTGGTGAAGTTTACAGGTGTGCAGAGCAGCCTGTGGTGTTCATGGTCAGTGTGATGTAAAGAAGCCTGCAGGAGGCGTTTCTTCAAGAAACTTAAAGTTGAGTTTTATTTATACAGCGGTGGATCTGCATGCAGGCGCCTTAAGGTGCTTTATATTTTAAAAACTCGACAATTATACAAAGAAAACTGAGAAAACACCAACAATCATATGACCCCCTATGAGCAAGCACTTTGGCAACAGTGGGAAGGAAAAACTCCCTTTTAACAGGAAGAAACCTCCGACTGAACCAGGCTCAGGGAGGGGTGAGTGGTTGGGGTGAGGTGAGGAAGTCTATTTCTTTCCAGGCTCCTTAGGCTGCCGTGGTGGCAGTAACGGGATGAGCCAGAAATGTGAAATCTGTTTTTACTACAGTTTAGTAATTTTCCACACTCTTCCTGCCATTGAACACATCACTAATAGTACCTTATTTACATGACCCTAATCACATGGCTACGCTCAGCCAATCAGATTGCATGTATTTGTTAGCTAATCCTGCCCTGCCTTTCTCCCCTCAGGTGTGCCAGGTGACAGAGCTGTTACAGGTTTGTATTTTTCCTATTTTAATGCGTTTTTTAACACCCACTATAACATTATATGATTTAGACTCTGAGGCAGAGCCGTGTAGTGTCGTCATACAGCGAACAGAATGGGATTAGTCAGTTTGAATTGTTTATTAGTTGTTTGTGACGCCAGCGGCTGACGCTAATTGGCTGCTGCCGGTCCAAACAATTGAACGATTTTGATTGATTGATATACCTTTATTAATCCCACAAGGTGAAATTTCATGTTAAGGCTGCCGACCTATTGCACGCAATGGAGGCGCCATCTTACCCATCCGACCATACATACATTACACAAACATCACATGGGGAAGACAGGTCAGAGGGGTATAACATGGAAAAGCACAACATGAGGAAAGATAAGGAGAAAAAAATAACTCCCCCCAGACTGAGCTCCAACAGGGAGATCAGTTTGAGAACAGAAAAAAACACCTCTGCACATAGCACATGAAAAAACTCTAATACACCAAAGAAACACATGACAAGCAACAGGGGTGGGTAAAGGGTGAGAGACAGCCAGTGTAGACAGTACATCCGGGCCTGCAGCATAAGCGCTGGTCTCCATGATCCACCGTCTGCATTGGAGGGGAATAAGCATCGAAGGCATTTGGAGGGGGGAGGGGGGGATGAGTGTACGTGTGTGTGTGTGTGTGTGTCCAGAGTTCAGCTGAGACAGTGTCCTTCACCCTGCCAGGCTAAGTAAACAGTCTTCCAGCCAACCCAGGTGGCCTTGCATAGAATGGGAAGGAACAGACTCAACACAGTCGTTATCAGGGTGTTGTTGTTCAGCTCCAGCCTTGAGCCCACAGCTGGCGCCGAAGGGGTAGCCGCATTATGATGGTGATTTTTCTTTTACAAACAACTCATGAGAATTTCGAGCTGTTTTTAACACTGGTCTCTCAATCTCCCGTTGGATAGCTGCGAGTTTCTCCATGATGTTATTAGCCGAAGATTCCGTGATCTTGTCACTCTTTTGCTCACAGAGCAGATTCTGAGACCTCACGACCGCAGCCAACTGATCCGTGATGTATTCCAGCTTCCGCCCATAGGTGTTGATCTGAGCGGATTCTTCCCTGATGTATCCCAATATCCGCTCAGAGATGTTATTCTGAGTATTCATTGCAGCCGCAAGCGCCTCCAAGCTCTAAACCATGCTGCCTTCCGTGAGCCCTGTCTGAGAAGCCGCACCTTGTCCCATTGATTCAATCCCAGCGGGCAGCCTTGGTGGGGTTTGAACAGCCGGTTCCGCTTTCTTAATTCTCTGATAAGCCAGGGCCAGGCCAGCTCCGATCAGCAAGAACCCTGTTATCATGGTTCCGAATAGGTAGATATCTTCAGCGTCCTCGATCGACAGTCCCGCCAGGCACACGATCCTCCATTTCTGCCACCCGTCCATCGTGTATCCGGCAGGGAAAGTCCCTCCAGGGCACTCGGGCTCTCCCGAGCCCAGACTTCTCATTGAGAAAAGGGTGTCAGTAGCATTCAGAGACCAGTTGATCAAATCCATAATTCTCTTTTAGGTTTTAGACACAGACTGTGAGAGAGTGTTCCAGGGAAAGTTATACAAAAAACACGAGACTAGACAAGGACATAAGAACTAAGCAGGGAAGCTAAGGGAGAGGAGAGGAGAAAAATGCGACTGCCTTCGCTGAGAGCCAAGAGAAGAGTTTGTTAGTTAAGTAAACTTAAAGTAAACCTGTGTGTTGAGTTTGACGATATGTTTGTTGGATAGCAAATGTTTTAAAGCTATGCAGTCTATACAGCAGTTTAACTGTGTAGATAAATCTTTATTGCTTATATATACTGTTTATTTATGAATTTATTGTTTACACAAGAACAAGATTATGAAACTAAACTGGCTGACATCTTTGCATTATTCCTGCGAATTCTTATTGACCCGGTTTATTTATTACAGGTCAGGTGACCCTTTTTGGGTTTAAAGGGATGGCGAGCCAACAAGCGGCTGTGAGCCAGAATCTTCCTCCACAGAAGCTTCCCGCTGGTCTGGTAGGAAGTTGTCAAAGACGACGCTCTGTCCCCCTCCCTGAACTCATTATTCAGTTACACTGATTTTCACAGCCTTGCACATCATTCCCCCCGTTTATGGACAATAGAGCTGGGACATTTCTCATGGACACTTGGATAAAGTCATGGAAAGAATATACTCCTGTGTGCACCAGTGTTTTTGATAGTGACTGTTATTTATGGGGAACAAGTTTGAGAATCTGTATTATTTGTTCTAAGCTGAAACATTATTCTGTCTTCTTTGTGCACTTTAAACCCGTTTTGAACTATTTTCTTTCCATTTCTTTTAAATATTCCTTGTTTTTCTTTAAATACATGGTTGCTGCATAAACGTTTTGTGTTGTGTGTATTTACTGATTATTGACCATCAGCTCCAGTAGCTGTTCCTAAGTCTTCTGATCAAGTCAATTAATAGTAGCCCAATATCCTAATATTTCATTTTTATTAAGTCATTAATAAAAGCCCTTCATCCGTGTTAAAAAAATCACACTGTAGTTGACGGAGCAGCAGGTCAGCTGATCACAGCCTGGGTGGGGGTCGTTTCCGTGGAAAAATCAGCTGGAGCTCGTAAACAAATGAGTTTGATTATTTCTAATTGTCAGAATCAGCTGACGGGTTTCCCTGACCAAAGTCTGAGGCCTCTGCTTTTTAATGATTGAGATGGATCATGATGAACCAGAGTCCAGAAGAGACCTGCAGGAACTGTCCGGAGACAGTGTTTGGACTGATTGGGTCGTCCTGCAGGTCGACAGTGTTTGTTTTGAGTTTTAGTTAGTTTTATTCTCTGCGTTCAGGCATCCACACATGAGGAAGTCTTACTATTTTTCACTCTTGACTACTGAGAAAATCTTCAGTTAGTCCAACAAATTGAACCGTGAGAGGAAAGTAGCACTGGGATGAGGTCTGCCTCGAGTATGGTGGTTCTTTGGGGCCGGTAGACTCTGAGGCAGAGCAGTTAATGTGCAGGAAGAAGACTGTTGAGCTCATTTTGTTATCGCAGCGAGCAGGAAATGTCCAGAACCCCCCCCCAAGGGGGGGCCATGTTCTGCAAAAACACGAGCTGGGACAGCAGAGGAGGCAGAAATCTTCATCCTCCCCCAGAACTCAAAGCTACAGTCAGAGAAGCAGAGTTTAGGGAGCTGCTGCCCCCTGCTGGTCACATCTGCAACACACAGCGTGGGCTCAGAGTAGTGACTGCAGAGAGAAAAACACAGGGAAACATTTAAAAAGCACCCACTTCAAAGAAAAATGGATCAAACGTCACATAAATAAGTAACCATTAAAAAATACATGTGACACAAATGAGCCCGACTTACAAGAAATCCCACAAAATGAACACTTGGGAAATAAAATCTGTTGAGCATTTTTCTTGGCCTTCAGACAATAATTCTGATTGGTACAGTGCTGGACAGGCAAAAGGGAAAAAAGAACAAATGTGACCCGAGTATTCATCACAAAAGCAAAGGATAACCACAATAAAATGAGTCAAAACAAAACAAAAGCTCAAAGAAAACCAGACTTCCTAAAAATAATTTTATCCACAATAAATCACACAGATAACATAAATGTGGCCCACATGTGCACAATCTCTCATTAGTAGTAACCTTTATTTTTTCATTCCTCCTCCTCCCAGCTCTGAAACAATCCACGGAAACGACCCCCACCCAGAAGACCAGCCGCCCCCTCCTGGCTCTGGCTCCGGGTCGGCCTCCATCACTGTGTCCTGCTTCACTTCACGTTAATCAGCTGCGAACATGAGAAAATAAAAGCTTCAGATTGAGACGAGGTCCCATACCTCGTATAAAATCAGCTTCTAATAAACGGATTTTAAAGTAGAGTTTGATTCAAATCCAAACTGAATTAAACAGAAAATCTAGGAAATAAAAATCAAGTTTTAGTTTCTGCATCTCAGCCAAGATCAAGACTTTAGTTATTTTACATTTCTCTGTATTTTAGTTTTGTCTAAAAATGTGCATAAAACAGGTGCACAGCAGCGCCCTGTGTCCTGCTGCAGAAACAACGACCTCTGCTGCCACAGATGGGTACTGCACACAAACTAAAGTTTAAGAGGAGCAGAGTTTTAAACAGACCAGTTATAAACACAGAGCTGGACCTGGTCGGAGGAAGAGGGGAAACATGTGACTAAACCCTTTCCTCCTGCAGAGGAAACTGGAGGCGTGGCCTCCTCCCTCGCTCTCCTCCAGCTGTTTAAAAGCAGCTGGCGCGCAAGGCCCACAGACGGAGACATGACGGCGGTGGGAGAACTGGTGCTGGTGCTGGGATTACTGGTGAGCGCTCACTGCGAAGTGAGAGCGCGAGACCCCGAGGTGGAGGAGGAGGAAGGGGAGCTGGGAGGAAGAGGAGGAGGAGTGTTCCCCCCTCACCCCAGGACGAGTGAGACCACCCCACTGGGAGAGACGGGGAACAATCCGGCCCGATACGGGTGAGTCCACAAACCACTGCCTTCTCACTTTGTCTGCAAAAGAAAAATAATTTCATAGAAAAAATGTTTTTTTTGTTTCAGTGAAACTTTTCGTTTCTTTGAAGTTTTTCTTTGGTTATTTTGGATCCTATTTATTTGGCATTCCTGCTTTTTGTTTTCATTGTTTTGGAACATCTGTTGATTTTTACTCCTTCATGATTTAACATTATATCTTTATTTTGCACCCCCTTATTTGTGAGTTGCACCACTTTGTCCTCATTTTGCATCCCCTGTTGTTTGTGTAACATATCATTTTGTTTATTTTGAGTTTGTGTGGTAATTTTGCATCCCATTCTAGGGTAGAATAAATCCACCTCTCTTTGGTGTTGGCCACAAACGTGACATTAGCACGAGGCTTTAATCAGCGTTTGTGTCGATGTGTTCAGAACTAAGACGTCTGGTTGGGATAATATTTCCTGCTCTTGTTTCCTGTGGAACATCAGGAACAATGAGAGGCACTGAAGGCTGTAACTTTGGAAAAGGCGTCCTCTGATTCAGCTGAAGCTTTAGATAATCTTTGGTTAGTGTTTGCAGAGCTTTGCAGGAAGGCTGTGGACTCACAGTGAGCACGCTGAGTGTGCAGAGAGAAGCTCTTTGTCTTTGAGGCTGTTCCGCCGTTTGTTTCATCGGCATGTTCAGACACGCTCATCGCTCTGGACCTCACACGCTGATCTGCATCTTCTTCACGTGCAGGGCCTCCTCTTCATCGGCTCTTTGTGATAGGTGTAAAGTTGAGAAACAACTTTGCCCTCTTGACTCTGTTTTGACTGCCTTTAACAGGCTGCAAACACATTCATGAATGATGTCCCCTTAAAGCCTGTGCTCCAGCTGATGGTGAAAGAAGAGTAAAAGTCCTTTATTCAGAGTCCCACCAAGACAGTGTAGTTCAGATTAGAGATGGCACGATACTACTTTTTTGTGTCTGATACCGATATCATAAATTTGGATATCTGCTGCTATTTCATAGTTCAGCAACACTGATCAATCTAATAAACTTAAACCTGCTCCATCCTCCCTATTCTGGTATATTAAAGAGTACTTAGCAGAAATATTAAGCAACCTAACTAATAGGGTTGCAAACTCCCAGCAAAAAAAAATAGGGAACCACCCCCCACCCTCCACCTCATGATGCTTAATCGACTTAATCAACTTTAATTTGATGCACTTGTAAAACAAAAAATGCACAGAAATCAATTATTTTTCAAGAATAATTAAATAGATTCAACATCTTTCTTCAACAGAATTGCAGACTGCACAGATGGTATCTTCCCAAAGGAATAAGTACTATAGCTTACTAGGGTATATTAGACTTAACAGTTACTATATACAGTAATGGACTTCTATACATTTTACATCAGATTAAAACTTTGGGTGTAAGATTCAGATAATTATTTATTAAAAGCTACATATTTTAAATGAGAATAAGAAAGAAAAGTATGTCTTTGTGCCCCCTTTTCCCTGTTCATGCCCTATCGGCCCCCCTGGCTACACTTTGCTAGATCCGCCCCTGCACAGTTACCAGCCGTCAGCTACGTAGAAAAGGATCCTGGTGTAGAAAGTAATATTAAATACATTCTAACAACAGCTTATCAAGCTTAAACGTGCTGCTGTTGTTCAGCCGCTGGTTTCCTCTTTCTGGTGCAAAGTGGGCCAAAAACAAAGAAGAGAGACGGACTCGCGACAGAAAAGCCGATCAGCTGATCGTTAAGCAGTTTCACGATTGAAGTAGCGGCAGGAAGGTGAGAGAGAGAGGCAGTCATAAGCTTAACGTGGGAATGCTTTACAAACATTCAGAGATGAACTTACACACTTGCTTTACTTCTCTCTGGGATAACTTCCTCGGAGATGAAATGCTGGTTTGGTAGTGAGGCTACAAATACACACAGCCGCTCTATCACGTGAGCACACTGCTCCGACGTGCTACGGTTATGAGCCGAGTTACGCCGTGTCGCAAGTTTTGTGAGGTGCTTTTGTGATATTTAATGGATCGGATTACATTTTTTATTTCTCTCCGATATCCGATCCAGTAATTTACGTCAGTATTGGACCGATACCGATACGTAATATCGGATCGGTCCATCTCTAGTTCAGATATGAAACAGGGTCTTTGGACACATTAATCTCTCATATCTTTGGACTTAAGTAAACATCTCCTGTCTAATTCTGCATGTGATTATTCATCACTTTGGTTCTTCGTGGCTTTGTCATCATTTTGCATCGCTCTTTTACTTTGCTTGTGATTGCGGTGTCTTTGCATCCATCTGAGGTGTGGTAATTTTCTTATTTATGGAGTAACTGCTACATTTTATCATTATTTTACTTGGTTTGTTTTTGCATTTGTAGATTTTCTGTTTTGTGTGCACATTTAAGCAGCTTTTCAGTTATTTTACAACTTTTTTATAATTAAAAGATGGCGGCGCGCACAGACGCAGCGGCTCACTGCTCCTCACGTTCGGTGTTTTGTTTTTTACTTTTTCTACGTGTATCTGTGTGGATGTGTGTGTTTTTTATTATTATACAACGAGTAGAGTCCACTTACAGTCGTCAGGACCTTCTGAGTTTGGGATTACGCTGTGCAAGGAGCATTACATCGGACTACCACCATTTTCACGGCATTCCGGAGGACATAATAAGAGCTCCAGGGTCTCCGTGGTTGGTTCTTCCCAGCGGCAAGACAAAGAGGAAACGTAAACAAAGGAGGCAAAAGCGTGGCTGCAGGGCGGGCCCACTAGCACGGCTAAAGAAACAGCCATTTAAGCCACCGCTTCCGGTATTTTCCTCTCTAACGTCAGGTCCATAACCAACAAAATCGACGAACTGAGATTACAGATTGCAATCAACAAGTGTGTGCGGGACAGCAGCATAATATTACTCACAGAGACTTGGCTGCAGCCATCAATTCCGGACTCGGCTATTGAGCTAGCAGGCTGCACGGTCCACCGTCACGACAGGAACAGCCACTCCGGTAAGAACAAAGGAGGGGTTTATGCATCTACACCAATGACAGCTGGTGCAAAAACACAAAGATTGTAGACAGCCATTGTTCCCCGGTTTGGAATATTTGACTGTGAAGTGCAGACCCGTCTACATACCTCGCGAGTTTACTGTTGTCATAGTAACGGCCGTGTATGTACCACCCGATGCCAATGCTAACTCGGCCATGGAGGAGCTGCACAAGACAATAAGCAACCAGCAGAATTCCCATCCAAACGCAGTGCACATTATAGCTGGGGACTTCAACCATGCTGACTTAAGGTCAGTATGCCCCAGATTTGAACAGTATATTAAATGTGCAACCAGGGGGAAAAACACATTGGATAAAGCCTACAGCAACATCCAAAAAGGCTACAGAGCAACCCCTCTACCACATCTAGGTTTGTCAGACCACATGTCCATGCTGCTGATCCTGCATACACTCCCGTTAGGAGAAGAGCCCCCAGTCACAAAACTGTGAAAACCTGGCCAGAAGGCGCATCACATCAGCTGCAGGACTGTTTTGAAAACACGGACTGGGCGTGTTTGAACATCAGGACCTCGAAGAGCACACAACATCAGTGCTCTCATATATTAACTTCTGTGTCAACAGTGTCACTGTGGACAAACGTCTCCGGTGTATTCAACCAGAAACCCTGGATGACTAAAGAGGTCCAGGTCCTGCTGAAGCAACGTGATGCCGCTTTTAGATCCGGTGATGGTGTGCAGTACAGTGCAGCCAGATCTGAGTTGAAAAGAGGCATCAGAGAAGCCAAGGCAGTGTACAAGAGAAGGATCGAAGACCACTTCAGCACCAACAACTCACGACAGGTATGGCAAGGAGTTCAGCACTTAACCAACTACAAACCTTGCAATACCACGTTGACTGAGGGCAATGCGGAGCTTCTGCGGAGGAGCTGAACCACTTCTTCGCACGCTTTGAGGTGAAGGGACCAGAGGCAGCAGCAGCAAAACATCGGACAGCAGCAGCAGCCCAAGCCTCATAGTGCAGGAATATGAGGTGAGGCGCACACTGAGGGCAGTGAACCCCAGGAAGGCCGCCCGGACCAGATGGGGTAACCGCAAAGGTCCTAAAAGAGTGTGCAGACCAGCTGGCTGGGGTCTTCACTAAGATCTTCAACACTTCACTGTCCCAGTCCTGCATCCCGCCGTGCCTAAAGTCAGCCACAATTGTCCCACTGCCAAAGCGTACTAACATTAGCAGCCTCAACGACTACCGACCAGTTGCTCTAACACCTGTTATAATGAAGTGCTTTGAGAAACTGGTCCGACGTCACATCATGTCCTGCCTGCCACCCACACTCGACCCACTCCAGTTCGCATACAGAGCTAACAGATCAACTGAAGATGCCATTGCTACAACGCTCCACACCACCATCTCTCACCTGGAAGTGCAGGGCCGTTCGCCAGGCTGCTCTTTGTTGACTTTAGCTCTGCTTTCAATACGATACTCCCGGACAGACTAATAGTTAAACTGCTGGAAATCGGACTTCCTTCTACCACCTGCCGCTGGATCAGAGACTTCCTGTCAGACCGTGTACAGAGAGTTAGAGTGGGGCCTCATCTTTCCTCAGCCCTCAGCCTTAACACCGGCTCTCCACAAGGCTGTGTACTGAGTCCCCTACTGTACACTCTGTACACACATGACTGTGTTAGTACCCACCCAGACAACGCAGTCATCAAGTTTGCAGATGATACCACCGTGGTGGGGCTCATCTCAGGGGAGATGAGGCGGCGTACAGAGCTGAAGTTCAGAGGCTGTCAGATTGGTGTGTAGATAACAACCTGGACCTCAAAACCACCAAGACAAAAGAACTGGTAGTTGACTTCAGAAGGAGGAAGTCCGAGCTGCAGCCTGTCAGCATCAACGGGAGTGCGTGGAAAGGGTCTCCAGTTTCAAGTTTCTGGGTGTGCACATAGACACAGACCTCCAATGGAGCTCTAACACCTCTGCGGTCTTAAAGAAGGCCCAACAGCGTCTCCACTTTCTGAGAATCCTCAGAAAAATGGACCTGAAGAAGGAGCTGCTGACCGTCTTCTACCGCTGCTCCATTGAAAGTGTGCTGACATATTGCATCGGTGTGTGGTTCTCCAGCTGCACCACAGCACACAGAAAGGCACTCAGAGGGTCATCAATATGGCCCAAAAATCATTGGACATCCTCTTCCCTCCCTGAAGGACCTGTACAGCACTCGCTGTCTCAAGAGGGCACGCAGCATCCTACGAGACTGTACACACCCAGGACACCGGGTGTTTTAGCTGCTGCCGTCTGGCAGGAGGTTCAGGCTGCTGAGGTCCCGAACAAACAGACTCAGGGACAGCTTTTACAACAGGGCAATAGCCCTAATCAATGCAAACAGCTGACCTGATTGGCTACCTGCCTGGACTTTTTTAGGGGAGGTAACAATGTTTAAAACAATAACAATAATAATATTTATATTTATAACAAGGTGCAATAATAATTAATGTGCAATAATAACAGTGTGCAATACACATAACACTTATTCTTCTTTTTTATTTCTAAGTTAATATACTGTGTTGTGTTGTTTGTGTTGCGTTGTGATGTGTCATATCGTGTCGTGTTGTGTTATATGTAGTGCCGACGTAGGACAGTTTTTCCAATTTCATTGTACTACTGTACTATGTATGACTGTGCAATGACAATAAAGAATTATCTTATCTTATCTTATCTTATCTTGGGGCCATTTGGCATCCCCCTGTAGGTAGTTTTGTGTCTCGTTTGAATTGCCTTTGCGTTTACTTTTAGAGTCTTTTCTAAAAGACAACAGTTATATAAGGGAGGACTCTCTGACAGTGAGGATTATCTTACAGTGTTTGTTTTTCCTTCAGTCACATTTCATGATGTCTTAAGAATAGTGGACGCTGAGACGTGGACGGTGTTTGTTGGAGTTGAGACTGACAGACTAAATAAGAGGATTAAATCTCCCAAAGGGTGACTTTTTTTTTTGTTTTTTTTTTTTTGAGCACGCTCAGAGGCCTCGGTCATTATTCCGACCCACATCCATCATACAGATTCCCAGATAAAACAGTCCCCCGGGCTCTCAGCAAAACAACCCTCTATTAGCTCTTTAAGTGCCCCCATCAGCCCCCATCACCACTTTAAACGCTGCTTTAATGACACAGGCGGAGCTCTTTGTGCTGTAACGATAACAGCTCTATTCCTCACAGAGTCGGAGGGCAGCTGACTGTGTACATTTTCATCAGAGGTCAAAGGTGAACGGATTGTTAAGCACTGATGAGGTTTAAAAGCTTGTTGCTTCACTCCAAGAAGAAATGATGCGAGGCTTGAAAGGAAATGAAAGGAGCATTTAGTGTTTTTATTCCACGATGAGGAGTCCTGACTCCTTCTTGTCGAGGCTGCCGACCTTTTCAGGTCCTCTAAAACAGATCGGCTCAAAACTGCAGACGTGCTGCAAGAACACTCAGACCCTGAAATAAACACACTTTATTGTATTTTATTCAGTTTTTTATTTACATTTTCACATAACAAAGTGAGCTCTCTCTTGTTTCTTTTTTTTTTTTTTTTTTAACCCTTTGACGTTATTTGAACAAGAGACTCCACTGTGCAAAAGTCTTGAGCTGGCCCTCATTTCTTGACAGTTTACTTCCAAGGACTCGGACTTCCTTCCTGTCAGAGTTCTCCGGCTTCCTGAAGCTCTTCCAAAGTTCTTCTTTGGACATTGGCTGCTTTTTCACCCATTTTCATTCCAGTCCTCACACCTGAGGGATGTTTTTTGAATCTCGGTCATACCAAATATTTACTTAACTCTGTGTTTACATGGGAAGACTTCCATAGATGCATGCTGTGCTTTTCGGCTGTCCTCTTGTTATAGGATTTTGAAATTACGTGTCTGCGGGAGAAAAATGGACTGAGCGCGCTCAGATTTTTGAATCCTTTCTCTTCGTGTGGTTTGTGTTCGCATGTCCCCAGGTGACTGTCATTAAAGAGAAGCATAGCGTTCACATAACATGTCCTCGTCATCGTCAGCGCTGTAATCGAAGATCACGCAGGTGTGTCAACCTGATGTTAAAATAATGGTGCAGGATGAGAAGTTGAAAGTGTTTAGGGGCTGAAGAGGATGAGATCAGGCTTGTATCTTCCAACACAGTCACATGTCTGAGCCGCACATGATGATGGGTGCAAAACGTTATTTAATATTCATCTTGCTTATTTAAAGTGTGCACAAAGTCTCAGGAGAGCACCGCCGGTTCATCCAGCACCGTCTGCAGCCACATTTTCACTAAACTGACTGCAGACCCTCCTGATCTCGGCGGGATGAAGCCTTCACATCTTCCCTCAGGGCAAACTTCACGTCGCTGAGAGTGAGCTCTGTGTGGTGTTATGACAGATCTGTCCTGACCTCCTGCAGCCTCGTTATTCAGATCGAGGCTCTTTCACAAACAGCTTTCAGATATGAACCTGAACTCTCGGCCTGCAGCAGGAACCTCAGCGGCCTCAGCTCATTTTCCTCCGTGTCTCTCGGGATGACTCTTCCTCGGAAACGCTAAGATCTTGTACGCTGACCAAAACAAATGCGCACACAGCTAAACGCGGTGGTTTAACAGACCACAGCTGTGACGCCGAGCAGATTTGAGGATGTTTGGTCCACGATGTTTAAAACACAGTGACACCTCCTCCTTAGAAAATGACTGACAGAGTGAAATTAAACCCACTGGCTGGATGTTTGTGTTGGAAAAGCCCAAATCTCTTCAGGCTGACTCACACTGAACATGTCAGTGCTCCTCTTAAAAGTTCAAAAACACACTGTAACATCTGTTGCCAACAAAAAATACCAAAACAGCTTAATAAGCTGATAAGATGACAGCCAGGAACGAGTAAAACTATTACAAAATGCTGTTATTAATAATGCAACAATAATTATTAATAACTGCAAGGAGACACAAAATAACTTGAAAGATGGAAAATGATCACAAGTAGAGACAAAATCTCAAGAGGATGGAAAATAAAAACCAAATGACAGGAAAAAAAATACTATGAAGATGTAACATGATCACAAAGAGACACCAGGTAACTGGAAATGGGAAGCATTTGTTAACAAAGAGATGCGCAAGACATGAAAAGGGATGCAAAATGACTAGAGGGAAAAGGCTAATAGAAAAATAAAAAATAGAAAATAACGACAAAGGGACGAAAGTTTGTGCAAAGAGATGGAATATGGCCCAAAGTTAACCACAGGTCTAATGATGAGAAATAAATAACCAGAATGAATGATAAATAACCAAAGGGATGCAAAATGTCCAGAGTGGCGACACACAGTGACTTCAAAGGGGGACGCTAAATAGATTTATGAGGAAAATGACAGAAGAAAAGCCACTAAAATGATGTAAAAATGACGATAAATATACAAAGTGACCACAATAGCATACAAAATGAGTGCAAAGGGGGAGCAAATGGCTACAAGGATCCACAACTATCACAAATGGACCCAGAATACAGGCACAGGGATTCAGAATGTCCACAAAAAGGACATAAAAATGACTTTAATATGCAGGTATATTAAACAGGTACAAGGATGTGAAGTGATCAAAGGGACACCAAATATTGCTAAATTGGTGGACAATAGGCACAAAGATTAGAAAAAGAATTTCCACAAAATCCCAAAGGGATGCCAAATAGTGACAAGAGCAACAAGTGTTATTGTTGGCAGACATTAAATGATCACAACGGAACAATCATGTCTGATCACGACATGTTTTAAAGAAACTACTAGAATGATCCAAAATGAACAGACTCAGAGGCCAAGGGATGCTGAATGGGCACAGGGATGCAAAATGATCACAAAGAAATACAAAACCTGTATAAACAGATGCAAAATGGTTACTAAAAGTTGTTAAAAGGTCTACAACGTGAAAAGTACAAGATGTAAAAAGAGCTCAAATCTCTTTATCTCTCATTTCTTTTGCGAACACTCGTTCCCATCATCCTTCACTCTCCTGCTACAAGTTCAAGAACAAATTTCGAAATGTGTTCTAGGAAAATATCGTCTGCTCTCAACTATAGGAAATTACAATCATTCATCACAGAAGTAATTCCTGGCATGAGTCAAACATCCATCTAAACAGCTTCTCTGCAATCCAACACAAACAAAATCCCCTCATTTAGTTTCACTTTGTTGCAGCGGCTCATGTTTGTGGAGATAAAGTGTTGAAATGAGTCGGAGGAGTTTCCACTTCACTCTCAGACCTGCAGGCTCTCACTCTACTCGCACATTTGAGGAGTTTTCTCAGGATAAATGACAAGATTAGCCTGCATCATGTGGTGCGGAGCCCCAGGTTCAGTCTGATGGGTCAAATGAAGCTGAAGGTGGAGATTAAAGAGTCGCTCTCTGATGTTGTTGCACCGTCTCATACTCACCTGTGAGCTTAGTTTCCTGGAAATAACACGATGACCCAGCGTGCCGCGAGCACAGACGGGCCCCCAGCATCCTACAGAGGAGCCACACTCCCCCCAAATACAGAGATTTGTGCTCTTTTTGCAGTTACTTTGTTTTTGGATGTTTTTGTGTCTTTGTGGTCAACTCTTTTGTGTTGCTGTGTTGTCTCATTGTAGTTCACAAGCTTCCTAATCTGCTCCTTCAGCTCGCTCATGCATCTGTGTTTCAGTTTAGCCTGGAGTCGATCTGTGAGGTGTGTGTGTGTGTTTCTGCTTTATTTGTTTGAAAGTGTGTGTTTCGTTGTTCAGGCTCAGCAGCAGGATGAGGGGAGACTTCCTGTATTGAATTACTCACACTGTGAGGACAGATTGTTGAGTAGAAGTTCAGCTACAGAGGGGGGGATTGTCACATGCTCCTGAATTAAAATGGACCAGGTTAGCCTATTAAATCAAACCTTATCTCAACATTCTTTAAGGTGCAACGAGAAACCCCGAAGACTCTGAGGACATCGATTTAAATGATCCACAAAGGAAAACAGCATGAATGTGAAACACACAACAACCACAAGGAGATGTCAGACATTTAAAAAGAGGATGCACAATGACCAAGGCTGGAACTTTAAAAGATGAAGGAGTGAAGAAATGCCCTTTAAAGGGAAACAGCCACAGGAAGGATCAGGACATTTACGAATGGATGCACAATGGCTGACAGGCGGGGGGGGGGACAACCGCAAATGAGTCAAAGTTACGAGAAAATGACCCCCCCCCCTCCCGGGATGCAACTGTGGAGGCTTCAGAGGCCTCGTGCATCAAAACAGGGAGTCGTGTTTGTCTAAGACTCGCGTCCAGGAGCGCAGACGAGGTCGTGAAACATGAAAATACAAACTCTGAGAGCTGCTGGTGCCACCGTTCGCCAGAGTCAACAGACAGGAAGTCCCGAGATAAACAGACAGAGGCACACACACACACACACACACACACACACACACACACACACGACCAGTAAACTGTGGACGCTCTCTGCATTCACACAAACTGACGCCGTCCTCGGGCTTCACGCTGTGACTGCTCCTTTCTACACATCCTGTACTCGTCACTGAAAGCCTGAAAGCAGGATTACACGGAGAACATAAAGAGAACGTTTTTCTTTTAAACTGGACTTAAACTGGACATAGATGGCCTCTTTTACTCCTCTTTCAAACCATCTGTCCTCTCTGTCCAAAATGTGAACATTGGCATCCTAAAGGACAAAGGTCAATGTTCACATTTTGGACAGAGAGGACAGATGGTTTGAAAGAGGAGTAAAAGAGGCCATCTATGTCCACTGTGAGCGACCATCTTTGAACAGAGGCGGTGGTTTACGACACCAACTGTCTGCCATCTATAATCCAGTTTTGAGATCTTTTCCCACTCACATCCTGGGCCATCTGACCTCAGGAAATCACATGATAGGGTGGGGCCAGGTTTCAAAATGAGCTCACCCGAAACCCTGGCTGATTAGGTCCCACACCCGTTTTCACACCTTGACGTGAGTAATTCAATACAGGAAGTCTCCCCTCATCCTTGGCTCATGTGATTAGGTAGAGGATCACCAGGGGGTCCATTGTCCCTCTTGGGGGGAAACTCCCACAGGGTTTAAATCTGGGACTCTCCACCATTTGACCTTAGAACTGCAGAAACTTCTTGGATGAGAGGTGAAACGTCTTCAAGCAACTTAAAGAAGCCCACACGCTTTTCTTTCCAAGCTCCTTAGACTGCACTTGGTAATATTGCAGATCAGGGAGACAGTTACAACTGTGTATGGGATGTGTATGTGTGTCTGCACGTGTGTGGTCATCTGCAGAGACCGTGTTGTGGAGTCTGACAGCAGTGGGGAGGAAAGACCTAGGGAGTCTCTCCGTCCCACAGCGTGGGTGCCGCAGTCTCCCACTGAAGGAGCTGCTCAGTGCTGTCACAGTCTCATGCATGGGGTGGGAGATGTTGTCCAACAGGGATGACAGCTTAGCCACCATTCTCCTGTCACTCACCACCTCCACTGGGTCCAGAGGGCATCCTAGAACAGAGCTGGCCCTTCGGATCAGCCTGTTCAGTCTCTTCCTGTCCCCAGCAGAGATGCTGCCATCCCAGCAGACCACACCATAAAAGATGGCTGAGGCCACCACAGAGTCATAGAAGGTCTTCAGGAGTGGGCCCTCCACTCCAAACGACCTGAGTCTCCGCAGCAGGTACAGCCTGCTCTGCCCTTTCCTGTAGAGGGCGTCTGAGTTATGAGTCCAGTCCAGTTTGTTGTTCAGATGAACACCAAGGTACCTGTAGCTGTCCACAGCCTCGATGTCCATACCTTGGATGTTCAGTGGTTGCAGTGCAGGATGTTTGTGCCTGCGGAAGTCTACCACCAGCTCCTTGGTTTTACTGGTGTTGATCTGGAGGTAGTTCAGCTGGCACCAGTCCACAAAGTCCTGAGTCAGTCCTCTGTACTCCTTGTCGTCCCCATCAGTGATGAGGCCGACTATTGCAGAGTCATCAGAGAACTTCTGCAGGAAGCACTGGGTGGAGTTGTGGGAGAAGTCTGCAGTGTAGATGGTGAAGAGGAACGGAGCCAGAACCGTTCCCTGTGGGGCCCCCGTACTGCAGACGACCCTGTCTGACACACAGCCCTGAGTCCTCACATACTGTGGTCGGTCGGTGAGGTAGTCCAAAATCCAGGTAGTGAGGTGATGGTCCACTCCAGGTTGTCCTTCAGGACTGTGGGCAGAATAGTGTTGAAGGCACTGGAGAAATCAAAGAACATGATTCTCACAGTGCTCCCAGCGGTCTCCAGGTGAGAGAGCGAACAATGCACAAGGTGAATGACGGCATCATCCGCTCCGGTGCCAGGCTGGTAGGCAAACTGAAGTGGGTCCAGTGATGAACTCACCAGGCGCCGAAGCAGAGCCAGGACCAGCCGCTCCAGGGTCTTCATCAGGTGGGATGTCAGGGATTAAAACAAACCCAAAGACGAGCCTTGTGTCTTTTCACAAAACAAAAAAAGAATCAAAACTTTAGTGATCAGATCCCAAAGAGATGAAAACCACGTCAGAACAACTAAATTCAACACAATGAAAAATGTCTTGGAGCAAAAATATTCATGAAGGGATGCCAAATGGTCACATGGGGATGCAAAATTAACATAATGACGGCTATAAATGAATCTTTTGTTTGATCGTTTTGCCTTCTTTTTCAGTTTTTAGTTATTCTGGTGTTACTATTACATTAACCGTTGTCTCACAACAAAAAATAAACTAAATCTGCATTTTTGGACTCAGCTCACGTTTTTATTCTTATTCTGTGGTTTTCATGGTTGATTACTCTTCAGAGAGTGGAAGTGGGGCTTTTCCTTGAAGCTGAGTGTTGGTGGCCACTGAGAAGAGGGCACAGTCTTTGACCTCTGACCCCAAACAGGAATACAGAACAACAAACTGTGTGTCTCTATGTGTGTGTGTTTCCATCTTCCTGTAACGCTGTGGACATCTGGGGTTTTCCTGGCTTACAACCGGCCTTTAAGAGGAGCCAACTACACGTCTGTGCACATACAGCAGAGGCAGTTAGACCGAGTTAGACACAAATATGTAATCTTTCCTTAGGAGCAATAACATTTTTTTTTAGCAGGAAAACTGTGGACATATCACACTACATCCTGACTGTGTGTGTGTGTGTGTGTGTGTGTGTGCGCGTGCGCGCGCTTTGTGCAGGAACTGGTGTCCGTTCGTGCATAACCATGTGCAAACGATGGCAGTTAAGTGTGGAACAGAGAAGTACACCATCAAGTCTCAGAGTCCATGTCCGAGCGGGACGCCCGACTGTCACCTGACCATGTGAGTGTCTTTGGTTCGTGGCTTCAGCTGAAGAAGTCTGTGACTCATTCGTTGATCATTTTAGTTTTTCTCATTGGGGATCGTGAGGTTTCTATAACATCATTAACTCTCGACCCTGCAGTGTAAAGTGTGTTGATCTTTGCTCAGTAACTTCCAAATCTGTTTAATATGTAGATATATATCATATCTATGTAATAGACTCCTATTTGTGCATGTAAATGGAGAGTCGTCTTCACACACTAAGGTCAATTATGGTGTTCCACAGGGTTCAGTGCTAGGACCAATTCTATTTACATTATACATGCTTCCCTTAGGCAGCATCATTAGAAGACATAGCATAAATTTTCACTGCTATGCAGATGACACGCAGCTCTATCTATCCATGAAGCCAGGTAACACACACCAATTAGTTAAACTGCACGAATGTCTTAAAGACATAAAGACCTGGATGGCCGCTAACTTTCTGCTTCTTAATTCAGATCAAACTGAGGTTATTGTACTCGGCCCTGAAAATCTTAGAAATATGGTATCTAACCAGATTCTTACTCTGGATGGCATTACCTTGGCCTCCAGTAATGCTGTGAGGAACCTTGGAGTCATTTTTGACCAGGACATGTCCTTCAACGCACATATTAAACGAATATGTAAGACTGCTTTCTTCCATTTGCACAACATCTCTAAAATTAGAAATATCCTGTCTCAGAGTGACGCTGAAAAACTAGTTCATGCATTCATTCTGTTTCTTCTTATTAATCTCTGTCTCTCTTCCACAGCATGTCTTTATCCTGTTTTTCTTCTTTCACCCCAACCGGTCGCAGCAGATGGCCGCCCCTCCCTGAGCCTGGTTCTGCCGGAGGTTTCTTCCTGTTAAAAGGAAGTTTTTCCTTCCCACTGTCGCCAAAGTGCTTGGCGACGGTGGCATCAGATCTAAAAGCCTCCTGTCACTAATCATCTTCAAATTACTTTGATGTGTGTGTGTTTTCAGTGTAACTTTGGTAGACAGTAGAAAGCATGTTTTTATCCCTTCACTGACCTGGGTCCAGATTGATTTTTCATATTTCTCATGTTTTCCTGTCTCAAAATCCTGAATCTGAAAGTTCAGAGTCAGAACAAACCTCACCTGCATGCAGATGCAGAACTTTGGGAGTCAACCCGCCCACAGACGTGACATCTTTGCTGAAGGTGATGGCTTCTATAGAGGCCGAGCAGCAGTAACCACGGTGTGTTTGTATGTGTGTGTGTGTTCATGTGCAGGTACAAGCTGTCCACACGGCCGATTTACAGGCAGCAGCAGAAGATCGTAACCTCTCTGCTGTGGCGCTGCTGTCCGGGACACGGAGGACACAACTGCGAGGACACAGGTGAGTCAGCAGCATCACCATCACCCGAGTCCACGTTAAGGATGTTTTTGTGAAGCAGACTTCAGTGTTGCGCAGGTTGTAGCACAAACCTCAGACTGACATCAGAGAGTTATCCATTAAAAGTCCACCTTAAGAGTTCCTGTCCTGTTTGGTCCCCTTCCTTTTTGGCCTTCAGGTGGCGCCTGGTCTGCACTCGCTGGCTAAAATCTGCTCTGGTTTGTTTGGGTTAAAAGCAGCCTCATTACATTTATCCACTGCACTTTAATGTGGTTCCAAAATCAGAAACAAGTGAACAGAAACAGCCTGAATAACAGTAACGTATGAAAATGGGTTTTATTTATATTATTGTCCTTTAAATGAGAGAAATCCTTTTCTGTATTTATGATCTAAAATATTTATTAATATTTATGTTCAGTGAGTTTGATTCCGATGCCTACAGTGAGCCTGAAAGCAGCCGCGGTTATTCATAAACTGCTCGTTTTAATAAAGGAGATGAGGATGGAGTATATTTAGAGTTGCTCTGAATGGACGCCTGGTTCTGGTTTCCCTCCGCTGGAGTCTATTTTTACTTTTCCAAGAACAGGCTGGCTTTAGTATCGCTCGGGAACTTAATGTGCTCCAGATTTTCTCAGCGTGTGGGAACAGCCGTGTTTATCTGCAGGAGGACGTCCTCTGCTCTTCGCTTCTGTTTGTGTGACGCTCAAAGTTTATCAGCGGTCGTCTCTCAAAGCTCTCAGCTCCTCCACAAACATGCCACATTATTGCATGATCTTAGCTGGCTCGGACAGATGTGGCTGCTGCCTGCATTTTTCTGTGTTTCCAGTATCTGAGGCACAAAGTCAAAGCCATGAGTTCATGAATCCATCACTGAGTCTCAAATCAGGAGCTCATGAAGAGAAACATGAAAGTCAGTCATTCTCTGCCTCAGATTTTTATTATTGCTGTTCATTTGTTGCTCTGAGCCCTTGATGTGCTCGGACGTCAGCTCGAATATTATCTAAGTTTACGGGAGGAAGAGGAGGAGGAGGAGCGGGTGTCTCAGCTCGGACCACTGCCTCGAGGATAATTAATTTTTATTGACCATCTCTGAGCTGACTCTTTCTCTTTGTTAGTTTAAACTGCAGTTTTACAGCTTGTTCTGTTTCTTCTCCAACAGTCTCAGGTCCTCGGCAGGATTCTGAAAGCTCGACTCTGATTGGACGATCTGGAGCAGGCACAGCAGAGGTCAAGGCTCCAGGTATGCTCTTGGAAATGAAACATTTTTGACTCTTCAGGTAACTCTTGTCTCAGACTGTAGAGCCACAGCGAGCCAATCAGTGCATTGGTCATAACAAACAGGAAGTGGTCATCGATGGTGTCAACAATCAGACTCCACCTCGGGATGATCGATTTGAGACTTTTCCACTTACAGTCGAGACCCAGAACTCAGCTTTCTATCAGATCTGTTTGTAGTAACTCTTCTTAAAAGCTTACAAGTACTGCCCCTCAGCAGGCTTCCTAAAAATGACCAATCAGAAAAAGAAAAAGAGAGACAAGCTAAATTGCTTGTTTCAAACAAAAGATGCACTGATGATGCACCGATCTGAGAAAGAAGTATTATTCTGGACTGTGAATCATGCAAAGCTACTTCAGTCGCATGAGTCACTTCTTCCTATGACAGTTTTAAAAACAACAGGAAACGACCCAAATGAGTCTCCAGTCATAAATCATTGAAAATCACACAAAGATACACAGAAATATAAGCATATTATTAAAAGTAAAGTAAAACGAATAATATTAAATGAATAAATATGAATAACTGTAAAGAAAAGATCAGGTAGAGGGAACAATAATAATATATATTCATTAAGAACAACAAGTGAAAAGATCTGGTCATTAAAGGGTGGAGGAGGGGTCCTGCAGTGAGGATGACCTCAGAAACCTGGAGGAAGAATAAGCTGAGAAAACGCAGCTAGAGGAGCCGCCTCCAGCTGCAGGAGGTGCTGCTGCGGTCACACCGGGGAAAACTGGTTACGGCGACCTCTGGCTGACCTGCCGGTCTCTGTTTGCGGTGGTTTTCGACTTCGTGTTTGCTCAGAATAAATTGGTTGGCTCTTGAGTTTCACCTTCACTCTCTGCGTTAATGCCGCCCTCTGACTCATTACCACTCTAACAAAGTGAGGAAGCACCGCGCTCACATCGACAAAAGGTCAAGTTCCCTCCACCCTCCTCTCCCCTGGAGAAGAGGGCGTGGGTGCGCCAGTACCAAGGTCACCCCCCACCCCCTACTCCCACGTTCGCAACATATAAATAAAGAGTGAGTCATCTTGTAAACGGGGAACCACAGACACACTGTTCAGAGGTCAAAGGTCATACTGGCCTGATGAGAAGATTCAAGTTGGTGTGAGCTGATGGAGAGGAGAAGAGTGCAAGTCAAGTGGCTTTATCATCATTCCAACCACGTGCACAGTGAAGGAGAACAAAAACAGTGCAACACCAGACAGTAGAAAAGTGCAACAATGACAGCTGGTTGTGCAAAAAGACTGAGCTTTGTGCAGGACAGGTGGGAGGAGGTGATCCTGATGGAGGACACATTTCACACGACATTGGCTGCAGTGACCTAAGACCATCACAAACAGATGCCAAAGAATATCAAATACACCCTAAATGAGTCCAGTGGGATGCAAAACAAGTACTAAGACATGTAGAGTGACCATGAACTGATGGAATAAGACCACAAGCACGCAAAATGACCGAAACAGATGAAAAGTAAAAATTTGACTACAAGGGTGTGCATAAATGACCAAAATTTAAAGAAAAAACCCCACAAAGGGATGCAAAATAAGTACTGAATGATGCAGAACAACTTAATGACTTTAAACAACCAAAAGGAATGACTACAAAGGGATAACAACATGAGAGTATGAAAGGGCAAATTTACCACAGAAAGATGCATGATGATAGATATTTTTAAAGACGAACAAAATAATCAAAGGGCTGAATGTGAAATTACCACAACAGAATGGACAATAACATCTAATGGACACTGAATGACTAGAGGGATGCAAAATGAGTAGAAAGAGACGTTAAAAGGAGTTTAAGAGCGCGCAGCAGCAGAAATCAAAAGAACATCAATGAACCGAAGAGAGCGAGTTTTTGGTTATTCTGCTGTTTTTCGGTTTTCTAACTGCAGCAGGTTGATTCTTTGTTCTGCTTTTGATTCAACAGGAAGTAACAACAACAGTTTTCTCAGCTTTGGTGTGGTACCGTGAAATTATAGTACTGCAGGATACATGCAGAGTACATCAAGTATTTATAGCGTGTGCGGCACTGAGAACCCCGAGAATCAAAACAGTCAATGTTGTTGGAAAAACACGGGACTGAAATAGACCTTTGGCCTTTACGGGCTCGATTTAACAAAGAAAGACAAACAAAGAGGCCGTTCCTCACACACCTCCACACGCTACAGTCCGCTCCCACCGCGCCCATGATTGAACCCACTTCCTGCGAGCTGGGGTTGATGTAATTAAATCACTAACACGATGGGACACAATAACAGGAACACCTTCAAATACAACAAGCATGAGTCATCCACTCATAAAACCTGCAAACACTGCATCACATTAAATTCTTTGTGCTGTAGTAGCCTCTGCAGTGGAAGCTAGGGCTGCTCGATTATGGCAAAAATGATAATCACGATTATTTTCACTGAAATTGAGATCTCGATTATTTGACGATATTTATTTAACAATAGCAATGTATTGAATAATGGCTTTAAAGATTGTCAAAAAATAATATAAAATAGTGTGCAAATACTGATTACAGTGCAAATGTTTGCAATATAAAAAATAAATGAAAAATGTAAACATCTATGTTTAGTGAACTTCAAAATACTGCACAATATTTGATCCCGTCTGACTCCATGAACCCATAATGTTTCCACCAATGTTCCTCAAATATTTCATGTGTCTGAGCGAACACACAAACTCCCTGAGCGTCCCTTGGACCACTGTGAGCGACATCAGACATGTGCACTGTGGTCACGCCGGCATCTAATCCATCCAAGTTACATGGTTTATTAAAATAATCAAATTACAGCATTTACATTTATGTTAGACTACTTTTAATTAACTGCTTTAGCCCACTTACAATGAAAATGTAAAAAATCCTGTTCATGACCTGTGTAGGATGTTAACACTATTGGAAGTAAAAATAACTTGAACTCCAATTTTGAAAACACAACTTTCTTTCTTTTTTCATAAAGCTCTGACTTGTATTATGAGTCTGTGGTCTGGGAGAGAGTCTGTAACTCTGTCTGCAAAATACAGGATATAATGACCAATGTTGGCCAATTAATTATATAGTTACTTCTTCAAAAAAGTAACTCAGTTTGGCAAACAACAAAGTTTTTTGCAGTTATTTATTTTTTTTAATGCAGCCAAGGCGTTTTTAAATAAACATTTCAAACTATTTACAGAACAATCAGCTGTTCTGCATCAAATCTGATGCCACACAGATTATTTGTGCCACTCCAAAAAATCATTTGTCCACTATGAGATAAAGGAGAACAACAGCCTGATACCTGCAGGCCTGACAACAGGAGATGTATCACTGCTGTAACACCTGTAACATTCAGCAGCCGCCTCATTGTTCTGACTACACTACACACTAACTACACACTAACTACATACTAACTACACACTAACTACACACTAACTACACAAGATTTGCGCTAAACGTCTCAAATCTCTCACATCTCAGAACACCGCCGTCACTCCTAAAACTTCCCCCCGTTTCTTAACAACTAGATGCCACGTTGCCATATCATTTTTTGATTGGTCGACATAGTACTTTTTTCGACCAATAGGAAAGGGTTGGGGGTGGGGTTTGGTTTTGTTTTTGCTCACAGGCTTTCCAGCGTTTTCCTTATAAAACGCCGTTTTTACCGTTTCTTCCCGCAGTAAATATAAACAACGATAGTATTCAGGAAGAAAACCAAACATTGCAGATATTTTTATCATAACTCTGGTTTTACGTGGCCGATCAACACAATTTAAAAACTAGTATAAAGTCCACACTTTTCCCGTCAGTTGTTCCGTCTGTCCTGCTCACATCTCCAATGGTTGGACACGTTGTCATTAATGTGGCTTCACTGCACATCAGCCACGCCGCTTTGCTCGCTAAAACACCGGTGTCGGCACATAAGGACGCTGTCATAGCCTGTCAGCGACGTTGATTGGCTGCGTATATACGAATGTGAATCGCATCATTGGCTGGACTACAGGATAAGGTGGCATCGTTCTAATCCCATACAGGAGCAGCCAGTCACTCACTGACTAACACTGCAAAACAGAATTGTTGAAGTTTTAATTTTAATTTCAATTCAGGTTAGATTTTTTTTGTGCGCAGAGACCGTGCCAGCAGTGCGCAGCTTAGAGGGAACATTGGTTTCCACACCACTGAAGTCGTTTTACCTCTTTTCAACCAACGGCATTCTTTCTTCAGCAGCCATTATCCTCTCCTCTCCAAATAACTTCTGCTTAGCTTTCTGAGCTTTCCGAGCTTCCCTCGGGTCCTCTTAATTGTTGTGACGTGTGTTCAAAACACAGAGAGGTGCACTCCATTTGCCACACGGAGCAGCGCGAGAGTAAAGCACGAGGGAGGTGCTAATAATTGGCTCAGTCATTTTTAATGATCGTTGAAAACCCAGATCGTAATCGAGATTAAAATTTGATTCATTGAGCAGCCCTAGTGGAAGCTAATGCACGTGTGTCCAGCTTTTTAAAGAGAGGAGAGATTAAGACTTTAAATCAACAAATCGAGCCATGAATCACTGAATCACCTCTCAATGGTCTTAAAAATGATAAGTGAGACGAGATTACAGTTTTGTTTTAGAGCAGCAGCTATCGGTTAAATGATCAGTTATCAGTTTCTTCAGCTCCACAAATATATAAAAATAAATTCAGAGAAAAGAGAAGTATCAAATGTTCACACTTAAGAAGCTAAAACAAACAAATCTTTGGAGATTTTTCTTAAAAGTGACCAAAATAACTATTCAACCGTCCAAAGATGCAAATACAGCGACTCACATTCGCTTACTGTACTTATTCTTTGGTTTCTTTAGTCCACTGCAGATCAGATGGAAGCAGACACATGAGTGTCCCCAGTAGGATAATGTTTGCACCCAACCTTTTTTGCACCCAACCTTTTTTTTTTTTTTTTTTTTTTTTTTTTAACCTGTCCCGTTTGGTTCTTTTGCCATCAGAATTATTGTCTAAAGGCGAAGAAAGATGCCCAACGGATTTACTTTTTACCAAATGGACCATCCCAGCCTTGCCGTAATGGTCCATTTGATTCACCTTTATTGTTTATTTTATTTTGACTTGCTGAATACGGGACAGACTTGACTGGTGGAAAGAAAGGGAGAAAGAAAGAGGGAAAGAAAACAGCTGAGAAGAGGGACGGGGAGAAGGGCAAAACCAAAACCAACAGAATAAGCAGACAAAAATACATATATCGATCACCTGGATCACCTGTTGAGAAAGAAAAAAAGAAAGCAAGCAGAAGAAAACGAGAGTAATAAACAACATCACAATGATATATGGGAATATGACAGTAAATACTAAATATTAAACATTATTGTGCAGCACGTGGGATCGACAGCGCACAGTGTGCTTTGAGGTAGGAGCCAAAAGGGTGTAGTTTGTGTGTGTGATCACCGTGTGTGTACACCTGTGAGCATGAACGCTTGTTTTTAAAAGGTTCCTTCATGTAATGATCTGCTAGAGGGTGTGGGGGGCCACTGCCCCGTCCTCCAGGGCATGAAGCAGGTATGGAGGAGATCAAAACTCCAGACATCCAGAGGCCCCAGAACACAAGAGACCAAGGAAGACCAACAGAGGGGCAGCAGCACCACTATCCCAGAAAGAGCTGAGGAGAGTCCCAGATGAGGGGTCACTCAGCAGCCGCGGAGCAGAAGCCGGGGGGGGTTGCAGTGACGTGCCCGTGAGCTCCGCCGGCAGCCAGCTGTGCCTGAGTGACCGAGCCCCGGGCTGAGAGGCCGAGGCACCCCATCCCAGTGGCCCGAGCGAGCCCCAGGCTCCAGGCCCCGATAAGCAGCCGCCAAGGAGTGAGCCGGTGGGTACCTGGGCGCCCACCCCGACACAAAGAACCACCAACGCACCGATGTCTGAGGGCGTCTGCCACCGGCAGGGGAAGTGGTGGGGGGAGATGGGCCTCCAAACCTTGGAGGGCCTGAGATGTCCCCAGAGAGGTGGCGTCTGATACCCAACCTGACATAAAGACACAGACAAACAGGCACACACAGATACAAACATCCATTCCCACCCTCATGCTCTCATATACAATTACTCAACACTCACCCAACGTGGAGACAGACATAAAGAGACGCTGTACACACAATCACACTCCCCAAGCGTACTCTAAGCCCCGGGTCTAGGTACCCTTGCCCCTGGAGGGGAAACTGCGCCCAGACCCAGGTGATGTTACCCTTTTCCCTGCGGTGGGGAGAAGCAGACCGCCCCGACTCCGCAGCAGCAGGGAGGCCCCACATTCCAGACCCCAGTCGGACGGCCAACTCCTCCTCCTAGCCCCCCCCGCTCCAGCAGGCCGCAGAGAACGGGGGTGTAGGAAGACTCCAAACCTCCCTCCACCCGCTCTTATGTAGTGTTGATGTATGTGTGTTCTAAGGTGCATTTAAAACCCAGGAGGGCATGGAGCCACCTGCCAGAGCAGCAGGTAAGCGTATAGTCCCTCCTGCTAGCCCTCAATGTCTACGTGTATTTAAAATTGAGAGGTGGGCAACGACGCCAGGGGTGAGGTGTACACCCTGATGGTAATTTGGAATCCGTGTAGCGTGCCCACCCCCAAGATCCTATATGTATGTGTAATGAGAGTGTGAGTAATGTGAATGTCTAAGTTGTGGGATAAAATTGAGGCAGAGGCAGCCAGAAGGGGACAGAGGGGGGGGATGTCTCCTCTGCACCCTGGTGACACACCCCTACCCCAAGGCCCTGCATGTGTGGGTGTTTGCACCCAACCTGATGTAAAGTATCGCTGAGGAAGATAAATCTAAAGTTTCAGACCTTCCTGGTTAGATGCATGAATGAGGTGATGCAGGCAGAGAGTTCAAGAAATTGAAGGAGAAACTCTATGAACTGAATCGAGTTCATTCATGATGACAGCAGTCAGACGGATGAAAAGAAATCGTATAGAACCAAAAATATGCAACCAGAGGGATGCAAAATGGGCACAAAAGAATGGAAAATTACTTTAAAATCACACAAAAGAGGCACAGATCCTCGACTACATCAAGGGGATGTGAAATGATTACAGAGGGATGCTGGGGGGATCCTGGGGGTGGGATGGAGGCAGACCTGCTGTGGCGCTCCCTGAAAGAGATGCAAGACCAGGAACACTCTACAGAGGAATAACGATGATAAAGAGACACAACATAATGAAGTGAAGTAAAAACGACCTCTGTGGGATACTGAATCGCTACAGATGGATGCAAAGAGAGCACGCAGGAAGGCTGATCTACAAACTGTTGTGGTTTCAGACAAACACCACAAAGGGATGCAAAATGACTACAGCAGGATGTGAAAGGAAAATAAAATGACAAACCATTACAAAGAGATTCAACTGCAGACCCACAAAATAAGCCTAGCAACGTAAAATTACCAAAAAGGTTTTACTGGTCACATATTTCATCTTTCCATCCACCCCAACCTCCTCTGAATCTGATCCAGCCAAACTTATGTTCCTGCTAAATTAAAAGTTTTTAACTCTTCTGAGTTGTCAGATGTTCATGAACAAAACTTTTAGATGGGACGAAACTAAAAGACCTCAGACGTGCTGCAGCCTCAGAGGAGAAAACGATGACAGCGTTCCTCGCTGTCTTCCTTTGCAGCCGCAGACGCTGCTTTGATGTATTTTATGCCTTCGACCCGGCCTGCAGGTCACCGACTCAGAGATCAGCGCTCCTGCTGTCGCTGCGATTCCAACAATGAGCTCAAACAAAAACGACGGAAGCTCAGCGGAGAAATCCCCAAATACATCAGCCTGTTTCCCATCAGCCTCTCTGTCTCTCTCACAGCCAGTCTGCAAGACTTCCTGTTCATCTCTGTGTTAGTTCAGGTCAGTGAGGCTTGAATCATCACCGTCCGCCTATGTTCGGTATTCTCAAAGAAGAATACACACCAGGTTTACTTTTCCAGCGCTGTCTTTTAGGTTAACCTCGATGTTACTCAGACATTTGTCAGTCTGAGTTTTTACGTTTTCTGCAGCTTCTCGCGCTGATCTGTTGTTTTTATGTTTCAGTTGTTCATACTCGGCCCCAGCAGCGGGGCGGAGACCTGAACCACGAACAGAACGACCACCAAGTGCCCGACAGCACACTGTATGATGCCAGCTACCCAAGCAACCAGGACAACGACACACAGCCCACCACGGGGCCAGGACACGCCCACAACCGCCATCATACATCATACCAGGCGACGAACACTCACAACCACGACCGACACCCCCACCACCTCGATCGTGATCACCCACAGCAGGAACACCGAACGCACGGTCACCAAATGCCAGGTGAGTTTTTGTCCACACTGAGAAGGTTCCAACGGCCAATCACAGTCCAGAGGTCCAGTTCAGGGACTCTAATTAGCTGAGGTGAAGCTGAGCAGACGACTAGCAGTGTCACCATCGACCTGTCAGTCAATGAGGCCACGCCCCTCCAAACTTTAAACCTTAACATAATTTAATGGGGACTGACTCACTGCTGGAGCCTCTGGTGGACATTGGAGGAACTGCAACCTGCCTGCATGATGAAGTCAGGGCTTTTATTTTGGCGTCCTGAGACTTTTATTTAAATAAAGACGTGAGCACATCTTCCATTGCTGATAAACACCCACACACACTTCCTCCGAAGGAAATCCGCTTGTTCCTCCGTTACATATACATCAGTGTGTGTGTGTGTGTGTGTGAGTCACCCGACCAGCACACCTATGACATCACACCCCCACTTCCAGCTTGTTTGAGATTGGCCAGCTCTGTTTCCCACTGTTCTGTTTTCTCTGACCTTTGACCTCAGTGACCAGCCAGCTACATCATCCTGAGAGGAACATTTATGAGTGTTTCAGAATGTCCAGTCCAGAGAAAAAAAACAGCTATAATCCAGCCACTGATCTATTAAATCATGACTGTGACGGAGCTGTTAGCTTTAGCCTCCTGTCCTAGAATAGAATAGAATAGAATAGCCTTTATTGTCATTGTACAGGGTACAACGAAATTGGAGTGCCACTCCCTTGGTGCAAAATGCAATAATAAATATAATAAAAAATAGTAAGATATAAAAGGTACAATAAAACAAACATAAGTACTCAAACAAAAGTAAGTATGATATTTACAGGATAGCAGCATTAGCTTTAGCCTCCTGTCCTAGTGCAGAGAGCACAGACAGGGAGTCCTTAGTTTATGTTTATAAAACCATCCAGTGATAAACAAGTTTTATTTCAGTCCACAATATTTTGTGTAATTTTGGGTTCATTTTTTACAGACTTTTTTACATAAATTGAGGCATTTTTGTAACTTTTTGTTGTGTTGAAGCTCTGTGAATAAGGTGGACTCATGATTTATCCAGCTGTGCCTGATAAAATCACCCAGACAGAAATGAGTCTCTACTTCACATCTGAAATTAATGCCATATTAAGCTTTCCTTTTAATAAATTTAAAGTGACGTCTCACCTTCTAAAGTGGGACATTTACAACAAACAGAAGAAGAAATTAAGCGCTTCTGTGTAACAGACGCTCTTTTGTCGAACAGGAAGTCGCCTGTGCTCGCCTCCGTAAATCACGCTGATGATCATTAGATAGAAACACTACCAGCTGACAGGGCAGCGTGTGATTTCTTTCCCTCTCTCCTGACTGCAGCTGCAGCCTGAGGTGACCTCACTGTAAGCTGACCTTTGACCTCTCAATATGCTAAAGAAAACAGGTCATGATGATCAGAGTGAGTGTTTCAGGTGGTTTTTTGTCTGGACTGCATCTCCAAGAGGGAAACACCAAAGCCGAGCACACACACACACACTTGTATTTCTCACATGTGAGGACCCTTGCTTCCAGCATACCCAGACCCCATAAATGTGAGCGTTGTACGACGAACTGCAGTCAGGTCCAGACCTCAGTGAGGACACGAGCATGCAGATGAGCTTCCCTGAGATGGTTTCTGACAGTTTGTGCAAACTGATTGTTCCTGCAGCTGTCCGGTTGGCTGGTCTCAGACCATCCTGGACGTGAACGTGCTGGATGTGGAGGTCCTGTGCTGGTGTGGTTACACGTGGTCAGCGTAACCTTTGGAGACGGCTCATGGTAGAGAAATTAACATTCATTTCATGGCAGCAGCTCCGGTAGACATTCCTCCCGGAGCTCCCTCAAAGGTTGCAACATCTGTGGCGTTTTGCTGTGTGATCAAACTGCACATGTCACAGTGGCCTTTTAATGTGAGCAGTCTAAGGTACACCTGTGAGGTGGGATGGATTATCTCAGCAAAGGAGAAGTGCTCAGTAATGGGTCTTTGTGTTTGTAGACAATGTTTCAGATCTTTCAATTCAATTCAATTCAATTCAATTTTATTTATATAGCGCCAAATCACAACAAAAGTCGCCTCAAGGCGACTTTTGAGCTCAGCTCATGAAAAAGTGTTGTGTTTAACCCTTTCACACATAGTGGTGCCTACAGTGGACAGCTATTCAAAGGCTGATTTCTTGTATTTGTGTCAGTGTTGATGCCATACTTGCACATAAACATCTACATTGGACACTGATGTGTCACTCCATACCCTGCCACCCACTGATCAGCCAGTGTTGTCCACCTTAGTGGACATGTAAAAAACTCAAAGTTCAGATATCTTTTTTTTCATGCCTAAAGATGAATACAAATACTTGATTGTGGTTGTCATAATTCATGCATGAAAGTGTTAAATGTTTGTTCAGTGTAATATATATAAGAGCGATAGTTCTCCAGGGTTTCTGGGGGTCTTTCAAAGTGGTCCAATTCCCAACATTGTAGAAAAATCAGTCACAGACTGGAAAAAGTCTTCCAGACAAAACTGCCCCCTAGAATCGAATCCTTTAATCTGTTAGCATCCACCACTCGTTCAGGGTTAGATTCATATTTCGCCCTTTTTAAAGACATTTTTCCATGAAGAGTTGGTTTGAAGGCCAACACTTGTTCCTCTGTGAAACTCACTTTGTGTAGCATGTGCAGCGCTAACATGAGCCCCACTGTTGAGTGCTTTACTGGAAACCTCGTGACTATCATCAGGCTCAGATTAACTTTCCAAAGATGCCGCCTGGATTTGAACTCGGAATAAGTCAAAAACATGTTTCCGTCCAGTGGAGGTGATCGTGATGTGACGTGCTTCTGCTGAAAGTAAACACAGCTTTCATGCTTTCAGCAGCAGTTTGTGGCTGGGTTTGGTTCAGCCTGTTCTGTCCTTCAGAGCCTCTCGGGATCGCTGAGCAGGAAGTGTAAGCACAGTTGGATTTATTTCAGAGTCCAGGAATAACAATAACAACACAATCAGATCCTCTTGGCCCCGAGGTGCCTCCGACCAGCTGAAGGACCGGCAGCGCCCTGAGGTCTGCATGTTCACTTTTCATCAAACCATCCCAAGGAGCGGTAAAGCTCAGCGAGTATCCTCGTGTTTGCTTCCCTTTGGAGCTCTGCTGTGTTTTTAACCCAGACTGGAGCCTCAGCTGGTTCCATTTCAGAGCACAACAACACAGTCTAGGTCCCCAGAGAGCCATGATTCACAGGGGGGAGTGTGTTTTTGTCAGCAGTGGGCGAATAGCCCCTCGTGGTTCTATTTTTATTTCAGAAATCTGGTTCAGAAGTCCAGAGTTTCTCAGGGGGTGACATCCTACAGTCGGCGAGCTTCCTGCGTTCTTCTAGTGCCGCCAACAGGTCAAACTTCCACTGCAGCCCACAACTCAGCATGTGGTCGTGACTGCTCTTGTGTTTTTGAATCAGCTTTTAAACCAGTGAAGATGGACACTGGACATTTTTACTCATGCTGCCTTTGTCTTACCATTACACACAACGCAGTTTATACAGTTTCTGAGTAGATACACCGGTAGGAGTTCTGACTTCCAGTTTAATTTCCACCAGTTCTGTTCTTGACTTCTAGTGGGATGAATTTCTAGGCATAGCTGTGAGGTGGAGACTTTTCTGTTCAGAGGTTTCAGGAGCTCTGCTTTTTGCAGATGATGTGGTTTTGTTGGCATCATCAAATGATGACCTTCAGCTCACACTGGAGCAGTTTGCAGGCAGATGTGAAGCCATGTTGATGGAAGGAGTGTGCTGCAGAGCTGGATGTGAAAGCGATGCTGTCAGTTTGCAGGCCAGTCTGTGTTCCTACCCTCACATGTGACCATGAGCTCATGAAGAATAAAATGTCCCAACAAGTTGATTCTGTTCATGGGGAGAAACATTAGTACACTGACTAACAACCAGCTCAGCTTCTTGATCATTAATATACAAATTGTCATGGCTGTTGTTGGGGAATGGCTGCAGTCACAGCATCGTAAGATGGTGACAGACGTGCCCAAAGAGATGCAGGTAACACAAAGAGTGTGTTCACGTGTCAATAAAGGTGTGAGTACCAGCACAAATAAATAAATGCAAAGTTTAAAAAGCTCCAGTGAAATCAGAATACTTAGAATATTTAACTCCAAGTTCAGTATAAGAATAAGAGCTTTGGCTAATCTCAGAAAGTGGCGTGACCGAACTTTTTTGTATGAAGGTTAAATTTGAAGTTAAGTATCTCTAAGGTGTTGCCTCATTAATAAACAGCATGCTGGGCTGCTCCCTTTGTCAGTTTAGAAAAACTTCGTGTTTCATGAGAAACTTCAAAAATCAAAGCAAGCAGATCGAGAGACGAGCCGGGGGCACATATGAGAGTGTCCTCTGCATGAAGATGTATATTCAGGTTGGAGTGCAGACATGTTCACTGTGGATCAGTTTCATTAATTACAGGTGGACTCACAGGTGTTGCAAAGGTATAGCAGGACGTTAGAAGCACCTGCTCTCATTGTATGATCATTTAGATCAGGGGTCTCAAACTCAAATGATCCGCGGGCCACTTCTGGCGCCGTCATCTCATTGGAGGGCCACTTTAGTGTCCAAGTAGTACAAAAAAACAAACACGAATACACCCACTAATATTTCCTAAAATGTAGTGTTGTGTTTGTTTTATTTAATTCCAAATATTGTGTAACAAGACAAAATTGCAAACATGAACGCAATTTTTTTTCTCACTCTTAACTATCTGAAGCCTTTCTGCTTCAGTTTCATTTGTCATATGCAAGTTAGCACAGAGTCAGCATTGCAATGAAATGTATTTAACGAGCAGCAGACAGTCACTCAGCAGTATAGTACAGTAGTTTCATTGAACTACCAAATAAACAGCTCTTTCTGGCCAGATACTTTCCAGCACTTTTGCTACAATTTTGTTTGTATTTAACAAAATAAAAATGCAGACATAAGCGTACACATTAGTTTTCGACTGCAAGTGAAAATAGTTTTCTTTCCAAATAAATCTCTCACTGAACAAACACAGCCCTCAACATGTTTGCACTCTCTTGTTACCTCGGCCAGGTCCGCGGCTCCGAACAGTGGTAAGGAGACCTCTGGATAATACTTTGGCTTCCGTGTCGGGCTCGTAGCCGGGAACGAACTTTACTGTCTGGGTCAACTTTGCTAGCGAGAGACAGAGAGAGGCGTTGAAAGGCTGCTCCAGCAGAACTTTGTTTTGGAGGAAAACAGGAACACGGTGTACAGTCGAGTCTTAATAGCTTACTTACAACCAGTGTTGGGTAAGTTACTTTAAATTAGTAACTTAGTTACATTACTAGTTACTTCCATCAAAAGTAACTCAGTTACTTCAAGTTACTCGTTACTTTCAAAGTAACTAGTTACTAGGGAAAGTAACTTTGGTTTTACTCAGACTTCTCTTGTTAATGTGTTGCTTCTGTAACTGGATACCCAGCCAGATTGCCAGTCTTCTAGCTTGCTTACATGCCACAAGTGCACTGTGCCACCTACCAATAGAAAGGAAAAAATAATGTGCATATTTCCACGAGAGAAATCCCACGCCTGGACCGTCGTTGACCGCCGCCATGATTCTAGCCTGCTTTTTACATCCAACACAAAAACTGCAGTCGTGGTGCTTTTGATTGTACTCAGAACTTGGAAATTCTGCCTTCTGAATAGGAAGATGTAGGTAACACCAGACTGCAGATGAGCTGCATACAGAGCTGGACTGGGACAAAACAATCGTCCCGGCATTTTGACTAGAGACCGCCCGCCATTATAGGAAAAATCATAAAGACTTTGAATGAAAACAAACACTGTTGTGACAGTGATGTACACTGTTCTGATGGTATATATGTATCAATCTATCAATCGTTTGTTGTAAGACTCAGATAATTATTTTTTTTAAAGCGAGACATTTTAAATGAGAATAAGAAAGAAAAGTATTTCCTTGTCCCCCCCTTTCCCTGTTAATGCCCTACCTGCCCCCTGGCATAACTTTGCTAGACCCGCCCCTGCACAGTTACCAGCTGTCAGCTACGTGAAAAGGATCCTGGTGTTATTTGTCTCTCAGAAACAGTTCATAACTTCCTTCAACTCATTCATGTCACCTAAAAGGTAAACCTGTTTCTCCATCACCTGTTCAGCTCTGATGATTCAGTAAGGACATCTCCTGGTTTCATCTGCATGTTTCCTCTCACCAGATAACCAAACCGATATCATGACCAGCAGCTTTACAGCTGTGGCTCCAGCAAACATCAGCTGATACTAGAAATTAATATTAAATAAATTCTAACAACAGCTGATCAAGCTTAAACGTGCTGCTGTTGTTTAGCGCGACATCCGCTGGTTTCCTCTTTCTGGCGCAAAGTGGGCGATAAATAAACAGAGAAAAGCCGATCAGCTGATCATTGATCAGTTTCGTGATTGAAGTAGAAACAGGAGAGAATGAGAGAAGAAGAGGCAGCTGTGCAGCTTCAGCTTTGTGTCTTTTTCATTGTAGCTGAAGTCCGGGACAAACTGTGTTCCTTTTCACCTCAGTACGAAACGCGTAATATTTTCTCTGAATACCAGACGATTCTGTTTTTACGGGACGGTTGGCAACTCTAATAATTAACCGTATGAACAAAATAAAGTTCAACATCAGTAACATAGCACCCACCCAGCTGTATAGAAACTCCGTCATGCTAGCTAGCACGCAGTACGAAAAATGTCAGCATACCGAAAATAAACTCCACCTAAACTTGGTTTATATCTGACTCCGATAGACTGCAGGTCATAACTTCTTACCTGAAGTTCAGTTCACCTGACACTCGGACCGCGGCCGCTTGGTCTCTCCTCTTGCCTCCCTTTTCCCTCATCCACCTGCTGGCCTCCACCACTTGCTAATGTTATTGAATCTGTGGAAGCTCCGCGATATCCACCACACGAAGTAACGAGTAACGAGCCTATCTAAATCCCAGTAACGAGTAACGCGTTCCTGATTTTGGCATAATAACTAGTTACCGTGCTCGTTACCACAATAATAACGTAGTTACTGTAACGCGTTACTTAATAACACGTTAGTCCCAACACTGCTTACAACTGGGCTCATCAGGCACTCTTCTTGGCTGCAGTGGTTATTTTTATATTTACATGCTTCCATCTCCCGTTTCTGCTCGGTAGCACCTCGTACTTTTTGACTCTCCTTTTTCTCCCTCCCTCACGCTCAGACACACAGCGGGTGGGGCGGTCCCACACGTTCTCCCTGCAACAAGGACTACACCGCTCACTAGGCTACGTCCACACGTACACGGGTATTTTTAAAAACGGAGATTTTCCGTTTTCGTTTTAAAAAATAATCCCGTCCACATGTAAACGCAGAAATGAAGGAAAACGCTGCTAGGAACATGCCAAAGCAACAGGTGGCGATATATTCCTAACCCCAGTCAGAAGTCTAGAAGCCTCGGTAGGAAATAGTAAACAAAGATGGGGCATAGAAGCAGAACCGAGTGGTATGTGTGGAGGGACAGTAACTGTGTGTGTGTATATGTAAGCATTTAAACACTGCAGAAAGTACAATTAACAGTATTGTAGAAATTCATTTCACCGAAACAATAACGTGGCGCACAGTGTGACGTCAAAAAAATGCGCACACCTTTGACGCTGCGTTTTCTCCGTTTTTCTCGTCCACACGTAAATGCAAAAACGGAGTTTTCGAAAATCTCCACCCTGGCAGGCGTTTTTAGAAATCTCCGTTTTCAGTGACCGAAAACGCCGTTTACGTGTGGACGAAAGGTGCAAACGCGTAGCCTGAAAGGGCCATGCCTGTAACACTCTGCCGTCGTATTAAATCATTTTTCATATAATAATTTTAAAAAAAAATTTCTTCACATCAATATGCAGGCTGCAAGTAGAGGTGACGTGGGCCGCAAATGGCCCGCGGGCCGCGAGTTTGAGACCCCTGATTTAGATTGTTTCTACATTTTATTTAAAATATTTTGTTGTTTTGGTTTTTTTTGCATTTTTTTTCACACAGATCTACTTACAGATCCAATATAACCAAGTAGGTTTTACTTTATTGTTTGTGATCTAACAGCTTATGTAACAGCTGTGTAACTGTAGTGTCCTTTGTACCATTTGGTTCCTTTACTTTAGAAATCTCCGTACATTAAAAAAAAACACAACACTTTTATTTTTTCCAGATGACCTCAGTGCCGCCCCTCTCCCATATCCCAGTGCCCTTATTCCCCTCATTGTCCCCTACATGATGGACCAGGTGTGGTCCCAGCTGCAGCCGGTCATGGAGCGCTTTAACCACTCACTGGAACACCTGAGCCAGAGGGTAGGTGACCTGGCCCATGATGTGGCCCAGCTGAAGAGCAGCCAGCTGGGGGCGGGGCATCAGATGACTCTTCAGGAGGAGCGTGGCGATGGAGTGGAGGAGCGGTTGGACGCCAGATTAGATGAAATGATTCAGAACATCGGGGAGGTCAAGAGGCAGGTGGAGGCGCAGCAGACTGAGCTGGAGAAGAGGCTGCACTCGCAGCATGTAATGCTGCACTACAACCTCACCAGCTTCAAGGCCGACATCGACGTGAAGCTGAAACGCCAGCAGAAGATGCTGCAGGTCAGTGGATGAGGGAGGCGAGATACCAACACTTAACAGGATTCATGGTGGTGTTGATATAAACCTTTATAATGAATCAGGAGGATGTACAATTAACCCTTGTGTTGTCCACGGGTCATTTTTGTCCTCTACAGAAATCTTTTGCTATCAAAAATATGTTTTTTATTCATCAAATGGTCTGAAAATAACAGAAGTTATTCATTACTATACTATGCATGATTGGAATAAGTTTTAAGTAATTTGATTTATTTATGGGGTTTTTATTCGATTTTATAACACCTGTTGTCCTCGTGGACAAAAATGACCCCAAAGTACAAAGTGTTGCAAAAGGCCATATTTTCACAACATACTGCTATCAAACATCTTTGATCTTGAATCACTGATGTTTGGGGTCAAGCACTGGTCATAACAACCACAACAACAACAACAACAGGCAGCACAATGAGGAGGCAGGTGCTCTATATTCAATAAAATGTTATTTATACTGCGCCAAATCAAAACAACAGTCGCATCAAAGTGCTTCGTATTGTAAGGTCGACCCTACAATAATACATACACAGAAAGTATGCTCACAAGCCTCCATTGCACTAGAGATTTGCATACTTTGATGAGCATACTTTTTTTACCATGTTGTGCAAAGCAATGACCAGTAGGACAAAGCACATATTGTCCTCTAGTATAATGAGGAGGAAGAATCAATGTTCAGGAAGATCCAGGGTTAGAAGATATAGAAAATATTGTCAATATTTAGAGCACATGCTACCCTTTCTCTGAAAAAGCACATCACCCACCTGCAGAAGTGGAAGAAGGCTATGAAGTGAAGAAAAGTGATGAAGAATCTGAAATATGTTCAAGTAGGTTCTTGGGCATCCAGGGCATTGTAGTCTGAGGAACTTGGAAAGAAAGTGACTGGGCTTCTTGAAGTTTCTTGAGTTTTCAGAATGTGAAACTGGAATAGAAGATGTGTCAGAGGACTACACATCATCCATTTCAATTATGATGAAGACAAAGAATCAAGCAGGAAAGAGGAGTCAGCTGAGACAGAGGAATATTTGCAGTAATGTGAGGAAACATTGATCTGGTCTTCTAACATCCCAATGACAGACGATGCATGACTCTCTCATGTGCCACAGAGAAAGATAATCTATCACAGTCCAAGCACATATGCCAGGTCCCATACTCCTTCATTGGCTTTTCTACTCGAGCACTGAATGCATTATACACAGTGTTCTGCTTGTATTCTGCTTTTTAACGTTCACATGCCAATGGATGCATCAGAGACCAAGTTGGGGTTCAGTAACTTGCCCAAGGACACCTTGGTAAGAACTCCAGACTAGAGCACACAGAGACTGAACCAACAACCATCCAATTAGCAGATGACCTGCTCTACAGCCAACTCAATGATGAACAAGGAGGGACAACAAGAGGGAAAAAAATGGATCGAATGCAGCTGTAGTCTTATGTGGGTATGTTGATTCTACATCCGGTGGAGTCGCTACGGACAGTTTATGACATCCTGAGTCTGGTAGAGCAGTTTTAAAGGTGACACAAGATTAATCATAGAAGCGCAAAAAGGATATAATTTCTTGATAAAGACACAATAGATGATCATCGTGCAGGGCCCCGCCCGTCGGGCTATATGATCGCCCGACTGGAGATATCACTAGCTCCGCGACGTTGGGCTAGCGATTTTGCGAGCCCTGTCGTTCATGACACAAAGCGCTCCCATTTGAGGTGTATGGAACAAGTGGGTGTTTCTCCTGCTGTGATGTAAGATCCTGATACTGATGTGACTGTATGAGCACCAAGTCCCGTTCAGAGGACTCTGTCCATTCCAACAGAACATCCCAAGTAAACCTATGAGATAAAAACATGGCAGTATGTCATGCCAGGTCCAGCTGTACATGGAACATGCTAGTGTACCGATGGCAAACGTCTGGCCTGCAGTCAGGACACGCGAGTTGTCCCTAACATTGCAGGTTTCAAAAGAAAACAATCATCTGTAACAACTTGTTTACTGTATATGACCCTTGCCTGCAACTGCAGAAAGAAAGCTGTCCATGATGGGACCAGTGCAGAGGAATAAACCTGAGCTTCCTCCTGCACTTGTGTCAAATATGGACATGAAAGTTTGCCTTCACTCAGACCCATGCCCTGGTGTTCCTACCATGCCAAAATATAGAAAACTGTCAGGTAATGAGTTGGAATAAAGTTGAATAAAACCTTGAAACACAGAGATGGATGATATTTTATACTTATGGCTTTATAAACAGTCAAAGCAAACAGGGTCATTTTTGAGCGCAGAGGACAACAGATGTGATTATTTGCTGCCAGTAAAAAACTTGAAGTAGTTTAAAACAGCTTTCTAAATTAACTTTGACATATACCCGTCTGTGATCATCTGCTAAAGCAACTGACTCTGGTTGTGAAACGATAATCACAATAACTGATGATTTGATTTATTTTTACCTGAAAACAAAGAAAAATTCATTTTATGAGGTTTTTAACAGACTTAAATTTGAAATGGAATAAAAAAATGTGTCAGAATGTTTGAATTAAGTTTTAATTAAAAGTGGGGAAAAATCCACTTCAAAGTAATTAAGTATCAATCAAACCAGATGGGGACATTTTGACCCCTGAGGACCACAGGTGTGATTATGTGCTGCCATTTAAAAATTATAAATGGTTCAAAAAAAAACTTTTTCACTAAAGTTCAACATAGAGCACTCTGTAGTTAGTCAGATAGTCAAAATTATCTGAACTTTTAAATATTTTATTTTCTTGTTTTGTTTCCACTCGAAAACACAGTGTATTTTATGTAAACAAGGTCTGGTGGCCCTAAAATGTAAAATGTTGGGTAAATTTTGTGTTAATGTGTTGGTCTTAAGTAAAACTAAGACGTAACATTGAATTGATTGACAATTTATACTTTATATTTTAAAACACTCAAATGAAGTGGGGACATTTTGACCCCTGAGGACCACAGGTGTGATTATGTGCTGCCATTAAAAAATGTAAATGGTTCAAAAAATTTTTTCACTAAAGTTCAACATACAGCATTCTTTAGTTAGTCAGATAGTCAAAATTATCTAAACAATTAAATATTTCATTGTCTGATTTTATTTTCGCTCAAAAACACAGTGTACTTTATGTAAACAAGGTCTGGTGGCCCTTAAATGTGTAATGTTGGGTAAATTTTGTGTTAATGTGTTGGTCTTAAGTAAAACTAAGGTGTAACACTGAATTGATTGACAATTTATAATTTATATTTTAAAAAACACTCAAATGAAGTGGGGACATTTTTGACCCCTGAGGACCACAGGTGTGATTATGTGCTGCCATTTAAAAATTATAAACACTTCAAAAAGAACTTTCTCACTAAAGTTCAACATACAGCACTCTGTAGTTAGTCAGATAGTCAAAATTATCTAAAAAATTAAATATTTTATTTTCTTGTTTTATTTCCGCTTAAAAAACAGGGTGTATTTTTTGTAAACAAGGTCTGGTGGCCCTAAAATGTGTAATGTTGGGTAAATTTTGTGTTAATGTGTTGGTCTTAAGTAAAACTAGGATGTAACACTGAATTGATTGACAATTTATACTTTATACTTTAAAAAACACTCAAATGAAGTGGGGACATTTTTGACCCCTGAGGACAACAGCTGTATGGAAATCGGGAGGACATTATGAGGGTTAAAACAAATGATGACATTATGACAAACTGAAGCTCAGGGAATTTAAACATCTTTAAAATGACCACGATCAATAATTCATTATTACCTTTTGGTCATTATTGATAGTTCTGTAAAACGTTAGAAGGTTCCTTGAAACTTTTAATTTAAACATATTCCAGTATTTCTCATCCCAGCTTTTCTTTTTTTAAAATGACTTCTGTTATTCCTGGATGTCATCACTGACAGCCTAATATTTTGGCACTATCCCCGGATGCTGGAGAATCTGGAGTTTGTCATCTCATCTCTTCTTCTTCTTTTGTCTCGGTCTCTTTTCTTTCTTACTTTTGTCCAAACTTGCTTTTTCACCTGAGCCACAGAGAGTGTGTCAGAGGAGATGACATGCGGTGCCTCCATTATTTCATTTTTTTGTTCTTGAGCCATCCGATGGTTCCTCTGATGGAAGCAGTCTGGACAGTTGTGCCTTTTCTCGATTCCTCTTGGACACAAAGAACAAGCTTGTTGTTTTCCTGCCTTAGAGATGCAAGCTTGTCTTTTACATCATCACTGCTCTCTCTGCTTCACCTGGAGGTAAATGTGTTATATAGAGGAAATGGGGGCGGGGCTTATGCAGATTGCACAGGCTGGCGTGCATGTTGCGTGAATCACATGTTTCTGTGCCGGGTACAAATGTTTCCACGAACTGTTAGAAAATGAGGGACCTGGTTTCAGAGCGCTCGCGCTTCATTCTGATACAGCTTTGCTGACCAAAGCGCTGCTGCCATCTTTCTTTTAGACAGAAGAGGCTTTCTCCTGCAACCTTTCCAAACTTTCACATGCTAGTTGAGGCCAGCAGTGTGAGCTCGTGGGTTTTACATGGTCTGACTTCAGAGAAGACTGTCAGGTGTCTGAATGATCTTTCTCCTGAGGTTGATGCGCAGCTGCAGTCGCCTCCCTGAGGTCACTGCTGATGTTTCCTCCCTGTCCTTGTGTGGTCAGTCCGGTCGGTGATGTGGGTCATTATAATCTAACATTAGCTGGTGTTGGTGGGATCCTCAGGCTGTTAGAGGAAGCCAGAGTCAGGGCTCATTTTTTAAGTACAGTCTGCTCATATGTCACCAATGAAACACATTTATTAATAACTCCTGTCGCTGATCTCAGGTCAGCCTGCAGGCCATGAACGCCACGCTGACAGAGCTGAAGTTGGAGCAGTGGCAAACGGCTGAGGATGAGCGGGAGCAGGATGACCTCCATCTGCCCACCAACCCTCCACACCAGCTGCTGCCTCCCACGGACGCCTCAGAGCTGTGGGAGGCCATCAACGAGCTGGAAAACACGGTGGTCAACAACACGGTGAAGGTGAGCCTGCACACATGAGGACTTTGTTCCTGACGTTCAGCACGAGTGTGCTTTCTGACAGTAAAATCAGAACTGAAACAGGAAACTGAAATGTGTCCCGTGCAGGTGACCGTGCTGATGGAGGATGCGGCGGTGACATCGTACACCGTCCAGCAGCTGAGTTGGCACATAAAGGAGCTGGAAAAGCAGATAAACGACACGGCGCGGCGCAGCCAGGTGCTGTTCATGGAGACGGGGCTGGAGGTGGAGGACGCCAAGGTGAAAGTGCTGAATCATGTAAACGAGCTGGCGGGGAACCTGAGCCAGCAGGTTAAACGACTGGACGATGTGGAGGAGGACATGGACTGCCTGTGGACGATCCCGAACGCCTGCAAGAACAACTCGCGCATTGAATGCAACTGCGAGAGCCTGCAGGCGGCCGTGGCTAGCTTGCAGAGGGACGTGGCCAACGTGACCGAGCTGGCCAATGAGAACAGATTAGCTCTGGACGAGAACAGCAGGGGAGGGCATTGGGGTGCGAGCAGCGACTGGGAGCCAGCGGTGAAGGCGCTCCAACTTGGCCTCCACAGGGTACGAGCAATAAAACTGTAACTAAGAGCAGACTCGACTTTCAGCTTTAACAAGATCGTGTCACACATATGAGATGATAACGATCTCAAACACTAGAGACAGATCCACACAGCGTTTCTAAACAGGCTGCTGTCTGTATTTCTGTTTGCTCTCCATCCTCCTCCTGCAGGAGCAGACCAGGATCAGGACTCTGGACCTCGGCCTGACCCACCTGAACGCCTCCGTCTCCGGCCTGAAGCATGCAGAAAGACAGCAGGACGCCAAGATAAAGATGCTGGACACCACCTTCAATATCCTCCTCCAAGACGCCAGCCGACACAGCAGGGTGCTGAAGATGTTGCTGGGAGACGAGGTGATCGACTTCTTGAAGATGATCAGCCTGAGGCAGAAGGAGAGGGAGGACGAGGAGGATGAGGAGGAAGAGGCTGACTTCATTTCCGTCCAGGCTCTGAAGGAGGAGCTGAGGAACCTGCAGGAGCAGCTGAGAGGACACGAGCATAGCATCATCATGCTGAAGCAGGGCCAGACGGGTACGCTTTTACTGTGAAGGGACAGCTGCAGGCAGCTGACGCTTTTATTTTGAATGAGCTATTCTGTCAGGGTCGCCCCCTGCTGGATGTTAGATAAAATGCATTTTAAGAAGCTACTTCCTGTTTTTGCTTTGACTCATTTTTGACTCATCTCTCAGGAGGCAGAGAGGAGGTGCCGTCTGCAGACCAGCCCCCCTCCTGGTTGCCCGGTGACCCCAGGAGGGGCGGCAACAACGGACTTCCTGCCAGGGAGCGGCAGATGCTCTTCCACCCTGGAGATGGCGGTGACCTGTGGAACCTGGAGAGGAAGGTGGAGGAGGTGGAGCGCAGGCTGGCCCAGCTGGAGGAGAAACCGTGCTCCTGCCCCAATGTCTCACATGTGGATGCCACGGTGCTGAATGAGCTGATTTGGCTGAAAAAGGGGCTGGAGCAACACCTGGGGGTGTTCAAGAACGTCTTCAGCAACGCCGACGTGCTGGTGAGATCCAACGCCACACTGGAGCTGGATAAGCTGTGGCAGCTTCTGAAGAAGAAAGAGAAAAAGAATCAAGGAGGACGGAGGGAGGTGTCAGAGAGGGGAGGAAAGCGCCGCAGCAGGAGGGAGTCACCAGGTGAGGCTCCAGGTAACACACTGCTGTACAGCGGTGTTATTAATAATAATACATTTTTATTATTAATGTTTTATTGATAGTGGCTGTTTGTTTCTTTTAATTAAAGTTCTTGTTTTTTTGTTTTTTTTCTTTACCTCTTCTTCCATTGGCCCCTCCTCTTCTCTCCAGGTGAGCCCGTCCCCGATGGCCTATCAGAACGCGCCCTGCTGTTCGTTGCTCAGCCTCTTCGGAGCGTCTCTGGCGCTGTTGTTTTTGAGCCGGCTTTGACTCAGGGTCAGTTTTACTCTGGCAGTACCTTCACGGTTCCAGTGGATGGGATCTACCTGTTTGTCCTCACCTTGCACCTGAGACCAGGCCCCGCCCATGTGGTCCTAAGGAGCACAGGGGAGGAGGAGGAGAGGGGCGGAGCGTGGGTGCCTCTGCAGAGGCAGGAAGGAAGTGAGGAGGGGCTGGCTTCCGGGGTCAGCCTCCTGCTGCTGAGAGAGGGGCAGCAGCTGAGGCTGGAACTGAGGGGAGGAGAGTGGGCGGAGTCAGAGGATGACCTGTTCGCGTGTCTGCTGCTCTACCCGACCACCTGAGGGCGCTGAGGACCAATCAGCTGATAGCTGAAGGAACTGGTTAGATGAATGGATAGATGAAGGCAGCTTAGAGGATCAGGAGGGGTGAAATAATCCGACGTTGCGATTTCAGCTCAGAAGAAGAATTCTGTTTTTTTTTTTTATGTCATATTTAGCGTGACGGCGAGTTTGTTCCAGTTTGGTTCCAGCCGAAACACTGAGGAAAAGAATATGAGCCACAAATTTGATAGAAATAAACAAAAGAAAAAAAACTAAACCTCTCAAACTTGCAGTATGCACTCACTGCCACTTTATTAGGTACATCTTCATGTAAATATCTAATCAGCCAATCACAGAGCAGCAGCTCAAAGCATTTAAGCATGCAGACGAGCTGCTGAAGTTCAGACTGAGAAAGGAGATGTAAGAGACTCAAAGTTGGTCTGAGTGTTTCACATGGAAGAAACATCCAGTGAGCAGCTCTCAGGGAGTAATGACTCGCTGAGGTCAGAGGATAGATAGACTGCTTCAAGCTGATAGGAAAGAAGCAGGAAGTCACTCGTTACAGCGAGGGTCTGCAGAAGACCATCTGTGAATGTTCAACAGCAGCAGAAGAGCACAGTCTGTGGTAAGAACAGGAAGCTGAGGCTACAGCTCACACAGAAACCTGGACAGCAGAGGATGGAGAAACGTTTCCTGCTCTGTGAGTGTCAGATGGTCGGCTCAGAGTTAATCCATCCTGCCTGTATCAAAGCTCAGCCTGCTGCTGCTGTGATGAGGGCCACGCCCATCCCTTTCTGACCTCAGTGAACCGTCCTCTGATGTTACAAAGCGAGTTCACTCAGGCGGCTCCACAGTCACAGATCTCAGTTTAACAAAGCAGCTTTGAGATGTGGAGGAACGGGAGGGTCTCATCACAGATGCAGCAGCTGAGTGATGATGTTGTGATGATGTCACGTCAACATGGATTAAAACCTTCCTGCAGCTTGTCAAGTTGGAGTCGTGAAGGATTAAAGCAGCTCTGAAGGTAAAAGGGGCTTTAACGCTGTACTAGGTGTACCTAATAAAGTGGCAGTGAGCCTCCGTCTTTTTTTCAGTAGAACCAAAAACAGTTTGGATGTCTGAGCCGTCCGAACATGTTGTGTGATCTTCATATGGAGAGTAACTCCTCGTTTTCATGGATGTGAAACTTTATTATGCTTTTATTTTTTTATTTTTTATTATCAACACTTGCTTCGTGTATCCTGTCAGTGTGGATTCTGGGAGTTGAAGGAGGGTTTGACCCGATGAGCCTTTACTCGTGTTTTGAATCATTAGACTAAAAAGGAGAGCACAGCTCGGCCGCTTGTTTCTGCTAACATTTAGTTGCAGGTTTTGGTTATTTGAAGGTTTTTAAATGCAGAAGCTCGAGTAGGAAAGCTTCCTGCTGAGCTCTGGTTTCATACATGTGACAAAAAAATGGCGTTTCTTCTTCTGCTGTCAAAGCTGAAGAATCGACGTCATTCTCCTCAAAACCCTCAGCTCTGTGCAAAGCTGTGAGGCTGAAAGTCTGGATGGACTTCTTTAAGCATGAGTGAAAGCCACGCCCATGCGATGGGCGGGGCTGATAGCAGAGAACTCATCCAGCCTTAAAATGCTCAATTACTGACCAATCAGAGTGGAAATGCTTTTGTTATTTTAAACTTGAGGGAATTTTTACTTTTTCATATTTTACATGAAGAAAATATTTGAATGTAAAGTCGTGAGTTTAATGATGTAAAAACACAGCAGAAAATATTTAAATAAACCCTGAATAAGACAATAAACCAGTGAGACTTTTTCCTTTTAAACATTTTATTCGTCCTCTCGTCTGTGTTCACTCTACAGCTTAGAAAAATAAGCATCAAAAATATACCAACGAAACCAAAATCCACTGTGGCAAAGCAAATGTGATGCAAAAATAACTTCATCTGAAACATCAACTTTTCGCTTCAGTCCGAGCTCACCTGGAGCACCAGGTGGGCGGAGCCAGTGCCGGTCTTGGCAGAAAGTCTAACGAGCCAATCGGAGCAAGAAAAATAAGGGAGGCTCCTCCCCTGAACAAATGGGAGGGACGTTGAAAGAAATCTGCAACGAGCGAAAGAAACGTCTATCGTAACACTTGAAGTGCGCTAAAAGCGGTCGAGCTACCGCGCTAACGAACGTCATCACGGCAGCACACGAACACCTGCGACAGGTGAGCCGAAGACATCATGCTAAATATTAGCTGCTCAAACAAAGCTGCGGTTATTCTTCAACAATAGTCTAGAGAAGAGAAACGAGCCGGCCGGGCTGCGACAGGTGACCACGCTCAGGTTAGTTCGTCTACGCACAGCTACAAAAGTCACCAGGAGGACGCGCTTCCACGCGTTGATCGGCGCCACGACCCACAAACGTCTCCTGATGCTCCAATCAAAGCTGATCAACTGGACCAACAGGAGAGAGTCCTACACCCGTGAGCCGGCATCCACCCGTCACTGTGAAAAAGCTGAAGCCCTCATTGTTTTCATATAGGTGGGCCAGAGCGCCCTGCTTTGGTGAGCCGGTTCTGGCCCCCAGACCATATGTTTGACAATTTTTCAGTTAAAACCTCCAAACAGACTAAAACTCTAAAAAAATAAAATGATGCTGAGTTCAAGCAAACCGCACTGGCTTGTTGGGGACGTTCCTCTGAAGACGGACAAGAGCAGAGTGGTGTTATAACGCTGGCGTCCACCGGGGGGGGCTCACATGATGGCAGGTGAACCCACGCCAGGCGTCACAGCCGTTTGTTAGTGTTTATGTTAGAAGCAACGTGTCTGAATTTGAGCTTTTACAGAAATTATCAAACATTTCTCTAAGATCAGGGCCTCGAGCGTCCTTCAGCTTTCAAACCAAGCCGCTCTTTCCTTCTGTCCAATCAGAGTTCAGTGCCGAGCAGACGCTCGGAGCTTCGTGATGTCAGAGACGTGTTGGTGTGCGTGAGCTTGGCGAGGCGAGCGGAGCAGCAGGAGATCCGTGATGAAGAAGTGAGGATGAGAGGGCGACACTGCAGAGCCAATCCAAGAGTTTTCCTCCAAAGTGACATCATCACGCCGCACACACAGCGTTTGAGCTCCTTCACGATGTCACATTTGCAGTAAAACTCTCGCCGTGGTCCCATCAGCTGGCCGGCCCGAACCGAGCCACGTAGGCGCCGCAGGAGGCGCAGCAGGAGCGCGCCGGCTCAGCAGGAAGCTGCTGGCAGAGTGAGCAGAGCTGGGGGGGCCAGCGTGGCCGAGGAGGCTGTGGGTGGCGAGCGAGGCGGGGGTCCCAGGAGGGGCCGGGCTGGACCGTCCTGGAGTTGGCATCACGTCGCCAGTCGCCGTCTGGGGGGATGTCCAGGCGGAGTGGGTGGGTGGGGCCGTCTGATGCTCTGAGGTGATGGGGGGCGTAGCCCAATGATGGGTGCCCGTAGTGGCTGTTGGCGCTGGCGGCGGAGCGACGAGGGCGGAGCATGGTGGCATAGAGGCTCTGCTGTCCCAGAGGGGGGGCGGGGCCGGTGCCAGCTCTGGGCCTGGGGAGGGAGGAGGTGGAGGGAGGCGGGGCTCGGCGAGGAGCTCGAGGTAGCGTGCCATAACTCATCGGGACGCCGTGAGCTGAGAGAGTCTGACGCCGGTCAGGCACAACCAGAATGTGCTGCTGGACGCTTGCACCAGCTCCTGAGGAAGAGGAAGAGGACACGTCAGGCAGCATTCATGCTCACGTTTTCTGCCACACCCTCAGCGCTGTGCAAAAGTCCTGAAGACGAACACCAGAAATGAGGCGGGGCTCACACCAAACAGCCCGCCTCCATCATTCATCATTCAGTAACTCTCTGCACACGTTTCACTTTTTCCTACAAACGGTGACTCAAGACTTATGCACAGCACTGTGGGCGTGACGGGTTCACATGTACAGCACAGCAGCAGGGTCACATGACTGCGGAGGAATCCTGTCACTTTGATCATTTCCAGGTTGAGATTTTCATCTGTGAGTAGGTTGCCATGGGAACGCTGGGAGCATTTAATCCAACTAAACTGGAACCATTTACAGTCTGACTTCAGTGTTTGCTGGACTACATTTCCCAGCATGCCCGGCCAGCTGCTCTGAGGTCACAGACTAACGACTTTGCTGATTTCTGCAGGACGATGCTGTTATTAGTCGAGTCCTTAGAGATCGCCAGGTTCAAATTCAGGAAAACAGATTAAAGAAAATGAAAAGTGTGACGTGGAGGTGAAGATGGAGGCGAAGGGCCGGCACGTTACCTGAGTGTCCCCAGGAGGAGGGCCCCGAGCTGGGGGGCCGTGATGTCTGCATGGGGGGATGCTGTGCAGGAGGAGAGGGGCCGTGAAGTCGGGGCTGGTGGTGGTGGGAGTGATCTGCAGTAAAGGAGGGAGAGGAGGGGGGATGCAGGGTAGAGGAGCTGGAGTGACGCAGGAGGGAAGAGGAGGAGGAAGAGTGTCTGAGGGGGGGTCTGGAGACAGAGGGGTCCTTCAGGAGGAGGGGGAGGAGTAAAGATGGAGGCATCAACGAGAAAACAAAGAGGGAGGGGGAGAAATGAAAACATGTTAATGTGATGAAGAAAAAAAGATGAAAAAAGAGCAAAAAGATCATTTAAAAAAAAAACAACAAACGTGGGGGAGGGGCTTGTATCTTTGAGATGGAAGTCTAGGGGTGACACCGTGATCGTGTCTGCGTGCACGCTGCTGTTAAATAAACAGAAATCTGAATGACTCGGAGTTCTCCCCTCACGTTGTTACAAATGCAGGAATCAAACCCTCGGGCTGAGGGAACGCGGTAAGGATCTGACGCTGAGCGGCACTCAGGTGCTGGGCGGGAGTAGCGAGCTCCGAGGTTAGAAGCTTAATGGGAGAACTAAACTGCCCACCAATGTTTAATGCAGCGGCCTGAGGCGATTCCTGAGGCCTGAATACGAGATGGCTGAACGCCAGCGGCGCCGAAATGCAGAAACGGCTCAGACGGTTCCAGTTAAACATTCTCCATCCTCACGAGTGCTAACGTGTTAATGAGGTCAGGGTGAAACGTGACAGCGTCACTCGAGTTCACCTGGACAGGTTCAGTGATTTTTAAAGATGCCTCATTTTTCTGTGACATGGACTGAATAAAGAGGCTTCCCTGCTCTGCACCAAAGCGCAGCTCCAGGCTGCAGTTACAGGGTGCAACCACAAGGTGGCAGCAGGAAGCTGCTAGTGTTGGTCTGTGTGTGTGTGTGTGTGTGTGTGTGTCTCTTACACAGCTGTGGGAGGGGGCGAGGTTTTGGGGTCGCGACCCGATGACGGTCCCGCTGAGGCTGCGGGCGATGCGTCGCAGGTTTTCGGCGCTGTAGCTCTCGTCCTCAGCTGATGGTGGCTGCAGGTCAAACAGGAGAGTTCAGTTTTTTAACAAGGTCGCACAAACACAACGTGAACGCCGTCATCGGCTGAACGCACAGCTTCCTGTGTGCACACCTTCTGCAGGGCTGCCACTGGGGTCCTGTAGGCGTCTCTCTCAATCTCAGCTGTCGGCGTTTTTGAGCGTCCGGGTCCCGACTGCCTCCTCCTCACGCCTTCAAGTGCACACACACACACACACACACGCGCGCGCGCGCGCAGACACACACACACACACACACACACACACACACACACTTTGAACATCATTTATAGCTCACAGTCACACGGGCAGGATGGCGTCTGCTATCAGCAGCTTCATGTCTGTGACGTAGAGGAGCTGAGACCAGCGTTGGTGCCTCACGTTTGATCCGTTTCAGTCACTGCAGCAAACTTGAAGTGCATTGTGGGTAAACTTTGAGCCGTCCTGTGGAACAGGTATCTGCTCGGAGCAGGTGAGCAGACACGATCACTTCGTAGCTTCTGCTGAAACAATCTGAACTCATTTTATTAACTCGTGTTTGCAGCGCCATCAGTTCACGTTTATGACGGCATGAACAGGTCAGCTGAGCGAAGGCTGCTGATTGATCGGAATCATTAATAAACGTCCCGCTTCAACTTCTGAGGCACCAAACGCTGCAGTTCCTCTGACGTCCAGCAGAGGCTCCTACCTGGTTTGCTGCCACTCGGCTGAGGGCTGACTCCCCGGCTGCCCCGGTGCATGCTGGGAGCCAGCAGACTGGCCTGGTACAGCGATTCCAGCTCTGAAAGCTCCTCACTGGGCGGCACAGCCGCCGCCACCAGTCCCTCTCCCCCAATGCTCTGGGAGCCGTAGTATCTGTTGACGTTTTCAGCCCAGCGCTCCACAGGCAGCGCCGCTGTGGGCGGAGAGATGGGCAGGCGCTGGCGGCTCACTGCGGGTATGTTGGCGGGGGAGTCTAGCGGTGAGTACAAGGGCGAGCTGATTGTTGGACTGGGAGAGTCGATGACGTCTTGGTCCAGGTGTAAGCATGACCAGTTCCTGGTTGGATGAGGGGCAGGGGGCGGGGCCGGTATGTGGCTGGAGTCTGGGGGTGTGGCCTGAGGCTGCCGGGTGTAATACGGCTCCGGGTTCAACGTCCCAACAGGTGACGGGGTTTGGGGATGCAGCCGGGGTGGGGGCGGGGCTTGTACTGGAGGTACTGGGGCAGGAGATGTTATGGTCCACTGCACTGAAAGCTCCTCCTCTTCAAGCGGAGGGGGTGGAGCCAAGTCTTTCACAGGGGGATCCACACAGAGAGCAGGGAGGGAGCCGACGCTACAGAGGGTCTTCCTGTCCTCCCGAGTTGAACCTGAAGGGGCGGGGTCAGACACCAAGGTTGACTGGATAGGTAGCGGCCCAATGAGGCAGGTGGAGGGAGGCGGCGTCTGCTGGTCCAGAGAGGCGGCTGATTGGCTGCTGTGCATCTCTGTCAGAAGTATTCGGCCCGAGAGAGGCTTTTCACTGCGGGGTGGGGGCGGGGCTTGTACTGGAGGTACTGGGGCAGGAGATGTTATGGTCCACTGCACTGAAAGCTCCTCCTCTTCAAGCGGAGGGGGTGGAGCCAAGTCTTTCACAGGGGGATCCACACAGAGAGCAGGGAGGGAGCCGATGCTACAGAGGGTCTTCCTGTCCTCCCGAGGTGAACCTGAAGGGGCGGGGTCAGACACCAAGGTTGACTGGGGAGGGAGCGGCCTAATGAGGCAGGTGGAGGGAGGCGGCGTCTGCTGGTCCAGAGAGGCGGCTGATTGGCTGCTGTGCATCTCTGTCAGAAGTATTCGGCCCGAGAGAGGCTTTTCACTGCGGGAGGGGGCGGAAGGAGGGGAGGGAGAGAGAGAGGGGGAGGGGGAGAGGGGTGTGTTAACGACTGGCTTTACCTCAGAGCTCTGACCCCTCTGACCAGCCACTCAGCTGATCTGAGAGTCATGTGACCATAGTCTACGCCCCTCCCCCCTGGATGTGTGACTGACAGGTTGTGACAGCCAATGATCTCCCAGCAAACTGAAGAGCAGGATGGACCTCGGCTCACTTGGATTTGCAGCCAGAAGATGGCGCCGTCCTGTCGACTGATTTCAACTAGAGATGGACCGATCCGATATTACGTATCGGTATCGGTCCGATACTGACGTAAATTACTGGATCGGATATCGGCAAAAAATAAAAAATGTGATCTGATCCATTAAATATCAAAAAAGCACCTCACAAAACTTGCGACACGGCGTAACTCGGCTCATAACCGTAGCACGTCGGAGCAGTATGCCTCACGTGATAGAGCGGCTGTGTGTATTTGTAGCCTCGCTACCAAACCAGCATTTCATCTCCGAGGAAGTTATCCCAGAGAGAAGTAAAGCAAGTGTGTAAGTTCATCTCTGAATGTTTGTAAAGCGTTCCCATGTTAAGCTTAACAACCGATATATGGAGCGACTGCCTCCCCTTCCCTCCCTCCCTCTCCTGCTGCTACTTCAATCATGAAACTGCTTAACGATCAGCTGATCGGCTTTTCTGTCGCGAGTCCGTCTCTCTTCTTTGTTTTTGGCCCACTTTGCACCAGAAAGAGGAAACCAGCGGCTGAACAACAGCAGCACATTTAACCTTGATAAGCTGTTGTTAGAATTTATTTAATATTACTTTCTACACCAGGATCCTTTTCTACGTAGCTGACGGCTGGTAACTGTGCAGGGGCGGATCTAGCAAAGTGTAGCCAGGGGGGCCGATAGGGCATGAACAGGGAAAAGGGGCACAAAGACATACTTTTCTTTCTTATTCTCATTTAAAATATGTAGCTTTTAATAAATAATTATCTGAATCTTACACCCAAAGTTTTAATCTGATGTAAAATGTATAGAAGTCCATTACTGTATATAGTAACTGTTAAGTCTAATATACCCTAGTAAGCTATAGTACTTATTCCTTTGGGAAGATACCATCTGTGCAGTCTGCAATTCTGTTGAAGAAAGATGTTGAATCTATTTAATTATTCTTGAAAAATAATTTATTTCTGTGCATTTTTTTTCACCCTGCATCAAATTAAAGTTGATTACGCCGATTAAGCATCATGAGGTGGAGGGTGGGGGGTTCCCTATTTTTTTGTTGGGAGTTTGCAACCCTATTAGTTAGGTTGCTTAATATTTCTGCTAAGTACTCTTTAAAATACCAGAATAGGGAGGATGGAGCAGGTTTAAGTTTATTAGATTGATCAGTGTTGCTAAACTATGAAATATTTTGGGTGCAGTGTATTTTTTACATACAGGTATAACAGAATAGCTTTAGTGTTGTTGTTTATTTAAACTTGAGGATGAACTTATACAAAATGCAGCAAGATATTAAAAAAACAGTTTTATTGATTAAAAAACACACTATATCGGATTCATATCGGTATCGGCAGATATCCAAATTTATGATATCGGTATCGGACATAAAAAAGTGGTATCGTGCCATCTCTAATTTTAACGCACTGATTTTAGTTCCTACGATTATGAAATCAAAAAAATAATTAATCTGAATTCACGTCAGTTATGAATGAAGCGTGTGTTTCCTTTACGAGGGACAGGATGTGACATCAGGGGTAAAAACAGTTTATGGGGGTGTCAAACACGCGGCCCGGGGGTTCAGAACTGAGCCGGGCTGACAAACAGAACCGTGGTGACGTTTTTAAAGACGTTCAGTTTTTCTGCTGAAAATGTGTTTCAGATCAGACGTGATGTGTAAATCACACAGACCTTGTCACAGAAGTGATGTCACCACTAGGTAACATCGCCTTAGAACCACAGGTGTGAGTTTACTGCACGGGACTAATAATTACTGCCCGATTTATTCCTAGTTTAATTTTTGCTCTGGTTGAAGCTCTCATCAGTTTCTTACATCCTCCCCTGAGGAGGTAAGATGCCAGCAGGTGTGCACTGAGCATGCTCACTGTCGAGAGGAGACGTTTGAGTTTTGAGCTCAGCTGAGGATTTACACCTCCAACCTTCACAGGTTCTGTTCACACATCAGGAATAACAAGGTTTAATACACAGAAGGTAACATGGCTCCACCTGCTGGTGCGTTCTGATTGGCTGATCGGGCTACAGCGGTACCTGTGCTGTTCCTGGAGCTGCTGCTCCTCCTGCCGCTGCGTCGGTTTCTCTCTGCCTGCCTCTGAGTCCTGCGGCTGCTGCTGCAGTTGCATGCGCTGCTGCAGGCTGCGGGCTCTCCTCATGCAGCGCTGCAGCCGGCTGTGACTACTAGCTCCGCCCTCAGCCGCCACCGGCCGCAGTTTGGCTGCAGCCGGGTCACGATTTAACAGAAAATCCACAATAGAAGGAAAATGAAAAGAAAACAGAAAGAGACAAAAGAATAAAAAATGAACCCAAAGATGCAGAAAGGAACTCGTTATGATGATTTCATGCAAAATAATCTGACAAAGAAAATTCACAGCTGACAGGAAATCAAACATCGCACCGCTGACATGAAGGTGGCGTGGTTATTAACGATGAAATGGAGAAATTAAGTCCAGACAGAACGTTAAAGTAAGAGAATCACAACCAAAGAAAAAACAACTGAAACCCGGCTGTCAGCTTCGAGGACGCCTCCGACATGTTTGATCATCTATGGCTGACACCACTGAACCGCGGGTTCATGTGTGGCCTCTGATAACAGCACAGGAAGTCACACATGGACCAGTAAATAACAGAGGCTGCTGTGTGATGCAGCCCAGTGTGAAACAGCCTTTCTGTGCTTTTCTGGGATGTTTGCAGGTTCTTAGAGGAGCAGAGCTCACGGCTTCTTAGATTCACTGCAGCTGCTTTTCTCTGTGGTGAGGAAAAACTGACTGTGATGATGGTCTGTTTGATAAATGGATGACTTTCAGAATTAAACTTCTTTCCAACAGAAGACATCGGGACCATTAAATGAGCAGGGACACAGACGGGCTGCAGATAAAGGCCTGACCTCCTCTGCTTCAGCCAGAATTACAGGATGAAGTCGAACTGTGACCCCGTCCACCTCTCCCGTATACAGCACTGTGTCATATGCCTACAGTGACACTCTTCTTCTTCTATTACTTCCTCTCATCTTTATTCTGTAACAGAAGTTTAAAACAGGCGTTATGAAGCCAAAAGTATCTCTAGCGAACCGTTAGTATCAGGCTGTAAGTATGATGACTCCTGCTCTAAAGTTTAACATGGGAGTTTATGGGGACAGACTCACTGCTGCCTCTGCTGGACACCAGAGGATCTACAGGGGGCGGGGTCACTCTGAGGACATTTCCTGTGTATTTTTAATGAAGACAGTCTTCACTTTGTCCCACTACGGAATGGATCCAGAGCCAAATCTGATGAAGTGGGAACACTCTGTGATATTTACAGACCGTCATGGTTCACATCTGACTGACACACATGAAGCAAACAGCTGCTAATACAGATGCAGTAATGATGTCATCAAAAGCCATCCCGATGTTTGTTTGGACGAGCAGATCGGTTAAAGCGCGATTCAGCTTCTCGTGTTCGTGCGTGTGTCGGCCGTCAGGTTTCTGCTTGGTTGTGTTCAAAGTGGAGAGAGTGTGGTCAGTGGCAGTGGGAGGAGCTTACAGACTGCTTCATTGACAGCTGACAGCGCGGCGGCGACCTCGCCTGCCTGCTCCAGACGCACCGACTGGTCCAGCAGGAGCTCCGCCTCCGACACGCACCGCTCGTAAGTGTCCGATTTACCTACAGAGGAAAAAAAGAAGACGCACACATCTTCAAACTTTGTATTTTCACGGAGTCCTTCCCGACTCCCCCACTCTGATTTTCCACTGAACTCCGAACGCCTCGATGCGTCTCTTCTTCTGCTCGCGACATCAACCGTGAGCAACACTAGCTAACATTAGCCAACCAGTCAAACAACCGACTCGCAGCACGACACAAACGCCACATAACGAGAGAAAAAACAAAGAGGAAGTAGCAAGAGTGAGAATTACAGCAAATGGGATTTTCAAAATAAAACAATTTTGTATGAAATCGTGAATTTAGTAACAGTCTGAGCTCGAGCCTGAAGAGTGTGTGTGTGTCTCTGTGTGTTAGTGTCTCTGCGTGTGAGTGTGTACCCTGGATCTGCAGCTGGTCCAGGTCCAGGTACTTGCTGGGTCTCGGGTTGAAGCCGAGCGCCGCCTCCCTCTCCTTCTCCTGCCGCCGCTGCTGCTCCTCCTCCCTCGCTCTCCTCAGCACCTCCTCCTGCAGCTCGTCCAGCTCGCTGCGGCCTGCAGAGGGCGCTAAAACAACATCATCAGCATTAATACATAAAACATGTTTTCACGGCGGAGGAAAGTCGACCTGTTGCCACGCCGAGCTGAGAGCTAAACACAAAGACGTTCGTACCGAGGCTCCCCCGTCTGGACGAGCTGAGCTCCTGCAGCAAAGCGCCGCTGCTCTTCGAGCGTGCGTTCCTCCACGAGGGTCCTGAGGAGGAGGACAACGAAGGCTTCTTCACCACACACTCCCTGAAGAGAAGAAACAGTGACACGTTTAGCTTCAGGAGCTGAAGTTCTAACCCTTCGTTTCATATAACAGAGCCAATCCTGGGTTTAGAGTTCAGTAAACACTCATATTGTGTTATACAGGTTCAGGGGCAGGGTCATTCTTTAATGACTTTACAAGAACGAACTCTCAAACCACCAAAGGAGTCACTTAGCATGACAAAGTCAGGAAAGTTGGATGAAAATGCGAGTTTAACTGCTGCTGCAGGACGGGGTCATAATCAGCTCTGCTCCTAATCTGACAAACTAACTGCAGAAACACAGCCACAGGGATCCTGCATGTTTTCTTTTATGTATTATTTGTTTTTACAGGATCTGATTGGTGCAAATGGTTTATTTTTGCCAAATGCTTGAGTAAACAGGGCACGTGGGCAGTTCAAGGACCACTGAAAAGGTGGACATTCCCTGATTATGCCAGTTTTTACAGCTTTGTTCATACAGAAGAGAAAATGTGCATTTTTAAATCTGCTGAAAGATTTTTATTTATTTTATATTTAAATTATTTTTATTGCATTGTTTTCTTTTATTGCAATGGAGTTTTTTTTTATTATTGTACCTTTTATTTCATTTTGTGTTCTTATCTTGTCTTATGTTATTTTTTATGTCAATGTTTCTAATTATTTCGATTGTGTTCTCTTACACGCAGGCCATCTCACATTTCAATTTACTCCCTTGTTCTGTCTTTAATAAATATAGTTATTTTACTTAAACAGTGACTTTGTTTCATGTAAGGTAGGACACGGTCGGCCGATCGGAGTATTGATCGATTGGTCGATTGATGACGACCTTCTGGAGCTCACCTGTCTCCCGGGTTCAGGTCCAGGCTGACCGGGCTGCTGCTGTTCCTCTCGCTGCTCTCGTAGCCGCTCTCCATCCTCTGGATCAACCTTGGTGGAGCGGCAGGAGGAGCCGCGTGAGGCAGCGCGGCTCCTCCTTCGTTCTCGCCTCCTGGTCCATCTCCACCTCCTCTGTGGCTGCTAGAGGAGGAGGCGGGGAGAGTCCTGGAGGAGCCCATGCGGAAAGGCGTCACCTCCTGCAGGGCCGAGGAGGCGTCCTGAGCTCCACAGTCATCAAGCAGCGGTGCTCCGAGGGGGCTGTACCCCGCCTGTCTCCGCCTCTCGCGGTTAAAGATGCTGTCGATGTTGAGCGCCTCCCTCCGGGGCCTCCAAGCCGGCCGGTACCTCCCTGTTCCTCCAGAGGAGCTGGACTTTGACTCGCTGCTGGTGCTGTCGGCCTCCCAGTCCTGAGCTTTCCCAGCGGAGGAGGAGGAGGAAGGAGCAGCGCTGCTGGAAGGGAGGTGGTGGTGGTGGCTGCCATTCGAGGAGGGGGCGATTTCAGAGGAGAAGCCGGCGGCCGGCAGAGACGTGGAGGAGGAGGAGGAGAGGGGTCGGCTGTGGATGATGTTGCTCATGGTCTCCTTGAAGTCTCGCAGGCGGCTGGTCGATGATGAGAAGGAAGACGAAGGTTTGGGGAGGTGACGAGGAACCTGCTGCTCCTTTAACGTCTCGCCTGGGAGGAGGAGAAAAGGAGGAGTAAGAAAAGACGACAAGGAGAAGGAGTAACCTTACCCCGGAGGAGAGTGAATGAAGGAGGTGGATGAATGACTAGATGGGAAATAAAAATATGGCTTCACCTTCAGAATCAGCTGATCTACGCCCTGAGACTTGGCTCCACCCACATACACTACACCTACACAGCTGGTGCTTAATTATTAGAGGTCACAAAAATGCCACTAGAGGGGGCTATGGCCCAGCAATCATCCTGCTGAGCTCAGCGAGCTGTGAAACTCGAGTGTTTGTCGTCAGGCTGAGCGTGGGCTTTTAGACTCATTTCACATGTCAGGCAGTTCACAGAAGAAGTCTTTGGCCTAAGCCCCGCCTACCCTCACTGTGGTAACCAGCCGACGACGCTTCGTTCTCAGGTTTAGACCGCCGGTGGCGGCTGCCGCTCCGCCTCCTATCCCCGGCCACGCCTCCCTTCCTCGGAGGCTGATGCTGCTCACCGTCCGTCGTGTGGCCTTAGCAACAACAAGCACGGCAACAGATGTTCACAGCGTGACCGCCATGACAGGAGAAAGAAGCAGAATGCATGAATGCGATTGGCTGCATAGATGGGTCACATGACTGAGGCAGAGCAATGAATGTGAATGAATGTAACTGCAACACGTTCACGTTCATTAAATCCTGTTTCATCGCACCGAGCGTCCAAAACACAAAGACGGAGAAGACTCATCGTTTATTCTGGAAGAAAATACAAAATACATTTCCTGCTCATGTTGGCTGTCTGACAAAAATATGGTTTAAGCTCAAGATTAAATTAAAGCCCAGCTTATGATAGTGCTAGTTACTCGCCTTTGATGAGCACCAGCTCCTTTTTTAAAACTAAAGCTTCAAACTGAATGCAGTGGAGTAAACTGAGGCTGGCTGTTGATGTGGGCATCTCTGCTAGGAAGAGAGCCCAAGGATTCCATCTTTGAGTTTAGGACCGCTGGTGGACTCTAAAAAAGGGTTCCCGTGTCTCCAGTTCTGACCCACCTACGGTATCCAGGCTGCAGAGCGAGGCACGCAGGGCTCCGTCTGGGCGGTCGATGCAGATGACGGTTCCCTGGGAGTCGGAGGAGTAGTGACTGGCCAGGGACTCATGGTGCGTGTGGGAGGGCTGTCGGTACGAGTAGCTCTCCGTCGACGAATCGGTGCGAGTGTCGCTGGAGATCGACGGCTCGCGGCCTGGGCGAGCGGGAGGCGGAGGATGGAGGGAGGAGGTCAGTGGAGATGGACTCACACAAACACAGCACAACAAAAACACTTATCACAACAGACACGCCTAAACATTAAGAACTACTTCTACTGCTCCTCCAGCTGCCGCCTGCCAGTAAAAGTGTTATTGGAGCGACTGAGGCTGGTTTAGTTACCTGAGTGTTTGCTGCTGTGCTACTACTACGACTCCTAGCTGTGTTGTAGTTACCCGAGTCTTCGCTGTCGTAACAGGCCTTGTTGAGGTGGTGGAGGTCAAGACGTGAGGGCAGGTCCTGCGCAGACACCGGCGTCCCCCGCGGGTCGGCGTACAGCAGCAGCAGCGGCTGGTAGTGGCCTTTAATGCAGCGCGAAATCACGTCGATCCACTTGGGCCCGATCTGCAGGACAGCGACAAAAACCAGCAAGACGTCAGTGAGTCTGAGACCTGAAGATCAGGTAAAAAGCTCGTTTCATTTCACCTTAGATCATCTAGTCAACCAAACATGTCTGCTTTTCCAACGCTGTGGACCGAGAGGCTGCAGAGAGCAAAAGCTGGAACACTAACCAAGCACCAGAACCTGCAGGTCCTCCACCATCCAGCAGAGGCTCCAGCGGTGAGCCAGTGCCCACAGACTGATGCTAACACACACGCACACACACCACTACAGCAAAGAGCTGCAAACCAATGAGAAAGCAGCAAGAACATCTCTAAAAAAATGATAGAAAAGCAAATAGAACCTGAATCTAACCGCAGACACAAAGAAACGCTCAGTGGGTCTGAATGCTTCGCTCTGAGCGTGATTTCAATGCCTACTCGTGTGTATGACGTCAGGGCACTAGTGAAAAATCCCCTGGTTCTTAAACTGAAAGTTCAACAAGCAGCCACTTTGTTTCCCCAGGTTGCTGTGACGGTGTTCCTAAGCATCCTTAAGCTGGTCCTGGATCTGTTCTGGAGATCTGGAGCTGGAGGAGAACTCCAAGCAGAACCTGCAGCAGGTGCAGAGCTGGTTCAAAGAGCTCACAGAGGTTGCAGCACAAGGCTGAAGCAAAATCTGATGCTCTGCGTTTACTTTAATCTAAATATATCCTACATGGTCGAGTGCAGGTTAGAAGACGTTTTTAAAAGACACCAAATCACACTGAGCAGTTCCAGAGCTGCAGAGCTGTTACCCACTGAAGTCTGAAATCTACACTGAAGCAGTTTCACAGCTGCTAACAGGTTAAACAGCAAGAACAAATGTTTGAGGTGAGATGTGCAAACTTGAGAACAAAGGGGATAAAAAGCTGCAGTTCCTCTGACGCTCCAGCAGGGAGTCTGCCCCCATAGACTCTCATGTTAAAACTTCACAGCAGAAATAAACACGTTTACAGGCTGAACCACAAACTGTTTGTCTCTACAGGTAATTTAATAAAAACTGTTTTAAACTTTTGTTACAGAATAACGATTAAGAGGAAGTGAAGAGAGGAATGAGCAGAAGAAGAGTGTCACTATATGCGGATGACACAGTTTTATATATCGGAGAAGGGAGAGGCTAACAGTTTATCAGGAGACGGAGACAAACAACTGTTAGGGGCGTGGCCTCTGTGACTGACAGGTAGATGGCAAACAGGCGGAGGTCCCTGAGCTCTCTAACATGACCAATAACACGGCTGCTGTCTGCAGTTAATTGGATGTCACTGAGCTCTGATTAACACTAAGCTGTCTGTTTGTTGCTCCTGTTGAGGCTACAAAGCGCATCCCTGAAAACAGTGGGTGGAGTCACGATGCTGCATCCAGTTCTTATCTAAAATCTCATTTCAGTGATGCCAAAAAATAAAAAGTTCCCAGGCATCTGGCTCCACCGCAGACAATTCCTGTTCCCGTAATTACCAAGATTTAACTTATTACCTCTTTTTAACCTTAAGTGTTTCTGTATAAACTTCAGGCAAAAGTACAGAAACAAATTTAAAGCAATAATCTTGAAATAATGGAAGATAATTCAAGCCAATAGTCTGGAAGGTGAGGAGGAGCCGGTGCTTTACCGGCTGCAGTCGGGACGTCCAGATGCTGACAGCAGCTCACGGCTTGGTGATGGAAAAAAGTCTCCTTCCCATCCTCCTGCTCAGTCTGTCTTTGTAAAATCCTCCTGCTCGATTACTTCAACACTTCCTCTGATTCTTCCAAACATCTAAAAGCTTCAGCCCCGCTCGGCTGTGACAGGACGTCCGCGGGATTCAGCGCGCCGCGTCGACCCGGCCGTGTGAAAAAATGTGTTTGTTTAAGAGAAAGAGACAGAATGAAAGTCTGCAGCGTGAGCAAAAGTGTCGCTGTGGTGTGAGCGCGCTCTGACCACACCCTCCACTCTGTCCAGCTGGACTGGTCAACAATAGAGGGATATCCTTGTTTTCACAACCAGCAGAGAGTGAGGGAGTGCGGGGGAATGACATCTCTCTTTCCATCAGAGCGATCCGAGAGCGGCGATGACAGAAGAGAGAGGCGACAGGGAGCAGGAGGAGGCAGGAGGAAAGAGGTGATAGTGAGGAGGTCGAGGGATGGACAGGAAGCACATGAAGTCATTTCTCTTCCTGACCACACACGGAAATTTGATTGTGTATCAGTTAACCCCACAACTCCCAAAGTCTGGGCCACCGCCCCCTGGTGGGCTGTGGAGGTGTTGCAGGTGGGCCCCCTGCAGCTTAAATAAAGCAAAGCAGCGTGACTTAAATAACGAGGCTTTTTAATCCATAACCACCTGCTGCTCATCTGGGTCCAGATCGTGGTGGTGTGGGTCTAAACACCCACAACACCCTCTTATCAGCCATCTCCTCCACCTAGAGGACAGATGCTGAACCCGAGCTCCTCAGCCTGCCTCTAAGGCTGAGCCTGCAGAGGAAGCCGCTGCCCACAGCTCGCGGTCCGCTCACGCTTCACCACCACAGATTGCTACACCACTCTGCTGCACTTCCTCCTCCGTCCTGAAGATGACCCCAAGGTAATGAAACTCCTCCTGATCCAGCTGCTTCACACTCGGCTGCTGACCTTAATGATGAGAACCACATCGTCTGCAAAAGCAGAGACGAGATCCTGACACCACGCCCCCATGTCCACACGGTGAGATCACGTGGCTCTGAGAAGTCTCCTAACAGCAAACCGTTCTTTTTGATGCAGATTAAAGGTCAAAGCGTTCCTTTACATCACAAACACACACACACGAAACGCACTCGTATTACAGTCAAACTACAGCAGAATCTAAACCGCCTCGGTGGTACTGCACCTTGTTATAACTACGTTATTACTGCAGTACCAGAAGTTAACCAAATGTCTTGGCGAGCAGAGAAACTTGGTGCATGCTCTGCCTCACGACACGACCGTCAGAATAAAGTAAAGAAAAGCAGCGACATAAACCTCTACACATCTGTCGCTGCAGCTGTTTCTACCTGCGTGCACGCATACCTCTTTGACGTGTGCGTCATCAAAGTACATCCACCGGCGGATCTTAGTCTGGAAGAAGAAAGTGGAGTAATGTTTCCCGTAGTAGCACACCATCCCGACCAGGTAGAGCTCGGACTGCCGAGCCTTCTCCTCGGTCACCCTGTAGAACAGCTGCAGAGAGGGGAAGATGTCACCGCACGCCGCTGACACTCCCGTTTACCCTTCGCTTTGTTCGGACCGTGATTTGATGCCGTGTCTTCTTCTACTTACATCCCCGAGGCGCAGGCAGGTTCCCAGGGTGTGGATGACATCCTCAGCCAGGTCCGAGTGATCCGAGTCCCACACCAGGCCGATGGTGATGATCTCCGGACTGTTGAGGAGGACGCGAGCCATCCGCAGCTGCTGACCGCACTGACTCTGAGGAAGAGGAAGAGGAAGAAAGGTTAGCCGTGACCTCTGAGAGCTTCATGCCAGTGTGTGCGTGTGTGTGTGTCGCACGGGAGCTGCTGCTTACAGGACAGTTGCGCAGGTCTCCCATGCTGGCATTTCGTAGCAGCTCCCCAAACATGCCCGGGGTCGCCTTCTCCCTCGACTCCAACATCTTCACTGCCTGGTTACTGAGGAGGATGAGGAGGAGTGTTACTGTGTGTGAGTCAGTTCTTCTTAATGAAGAAGCTCCAGTCTTCATTAAATATGATTTGGTAAACGCTGGATTAGTCTTACCACAGGGAGGTGGTGGAGATGTAGTGGACCATCTGAATGAAGGGCAGAGGATCTGAGGAGGCTCCACAGCTGCTGCACACACACTGAGACAGACGGAAGGTGAACACGGACGGATCGAGTCCACGAAAACCCTGTGTGTCTGTCTGTGTGTCTGTCTGTGTGTCTGTGTGTGTGTCTGTGTGTGTGTGTGTGTGTCTGTGTGTGTGTGTGTCTGTGTGTCTGTGTGTGTGTCTGTGTGTGTGTCTGTGTCTGTGTGTGTGTGTGTGTCTGTGTGTGTGTGTGTGTGTGTGTGTGTGTGTCTGTGTCTGTGTGTGTGTGTGTGTGTGTGTGTGTGTGTGTGTGTGTCTGTGTGTG